>NC_091282.1:971468500-972668500 GCF_032444005.1 Ranitomeya imitator
TAAATAGTTTATCAAAGAAGTAAAATGAACTATTAGTCGATGCCGTGCTATTCATCAAAACACAATTCTATACTCAACATAGAAAAATGAGAATGAGGTGTCGTCCTATATGTATGGAGAATTGGGAATTTGAGACTTTATACAAAACAGAAACGTGGAAAGTCAAGATGTTATGTAAGATGTAGCGAGCAGTGTGGTATTTTGCGTGGTGTAGGGGTGAGGAAGACCACCTATCTATCCAAGCCCCTTGTACACTATACTGATCAACAGCGGGTGCTGAGAATAGTGGGACGGCGGCAATGACAGGGTTACTTGCAATTTTCAGAACAGATTTTGCTGATTAGCGGCTAGTACATAGATTGATGTGTTAGAAAATTATTATTGCATCACTTGTGTTCACTAACTGGCGGCCTGAAATTGTATTTTTAGTTAAGTGTAATCATAGATAAGGATACAATAAATTGTATCTATCTATCTATCTATCTATCTATCTATCTATCTATCTATCTATCTATCTATCTATCTATCTATCAACAAAAAAAGGAACAGCAAAGTATAAATACTTATCTTCGGGTGCAAGGCCCCTAGACAATCCGCCCAATGATTATCCAAACTTCATAGAATTCCAAAAAAGAGGCAGCACTCCATTGTTTCAGTGGAAAAAATGTGCAGGATTTTAATCAACCCACAAGTCTGGGCGACCTTTCGGCTACAAATGAGCCTTTCTCGAGCCAGGGCTTGAGAAAGGCTCATTTGTAGCCGAAACATCGCCCAGACTTGTGGGTTGATTAAAATCCTGCACATTTTTTCCACTGAAACAATGGAGTGCTGCCTCTTTTTTGGAATTCTATCTATCTATCTATCTATCTATCTATCTATCTATCTATCTTTCTATCTATCCATCCAATATCTATCTATCTATCTATCTATCTATCTATCTATCTATCTATCTATCTATCCATCCATCCAATATCTATCTATCTATCTATCCATCCAATATCTATCTATCTATCTATCTATCCATCCAATATCTATCTATCTATCTATCTATCTATCTATCTATCCATCCAATATCTATCTATCTATCTATCTATCTATCTATCTATCTATCTATCTATCTATCTATCCATCCAATATCTATCTATCTATCTATCCATCCAATATCTATCTATCTATCTATCTATCCATCCAATATCTATCTATCTATCTATCTATCTATCTATCCATCCAATATCTATCTATCTATCTATCTATCTATCTATCTATCATCTATCTATCTATCTATCTATCTATCTATCTATCTATCTATCTTATCTATCTATTATATATCTACATACGAAAATGAAGGCAGCACTCCCAAAATAAAAAATTAGAACAATTTAACAGCCCATAGTGACGGAAAGGTTTCGGTCCAAATGAGGACCTTTCTCAAGCCTCAATAGGACAAAAACATTGCAGTCACTATGGGCTATGATTTTTTTTTTAATTTTCTATTTTGGGAGTGCTGCCTTCATTTTGTATGTATATTGGAGGATTGGTTTATGCATGGGAGACTCTGCACCCATGCCCCCCTTTTTCTTCTGGTGCTGCCTTGATTTTTTTCTATCTATCTATCTATCTATCTATCTATCTATCTATCTATCTATCTATCTGTCATCTCTCCATTCACATTTTATCATTTTATATTATAGTATTTAGTATAAAAAAAACCCATGTTGTCAAGCACAGATACACAAAACCCCATAAAACTAAAACAAAAATTAGAAAAAAAAAAAGCCCGTCTGGCTGACTAAGGTGCTAGCGTTACTTTATTTCAGTACCGCTGTCTGACAGCAGAGAGCGCTCTAAGATTAGTCTTGTTAAATTTGCAGGTCCCTTTAGGAAAAGGCCCAGAGTACTTCAAGGCTTGTAGCCTATAGATCTGGAGGTTTAATAAACTGCATTATCATGATATTTCCACCCTGCCTCATTAATTTAGATCTATTCTCATCCATCGCCATGCAGAACATCTGACTCTATAGAAATTAGGATATTTTGTAGCAGTGCTACATTTTGCGATAAACACCGGATACATGGATTTCTCTGGCTACAATGACTTCATGCGGGTTTATTTCTTTTGTTACACAGAAGCCCACTATCTCCTGTTTTCTGGTTTTCCAAAATCGGTGACATCAGGATCATTTTTTTCCCCTGTGCATCAATTGTTCACGACTGATGGCAAAACGTTGTAAGCTGTCGTCAGTATTTTTCTACTAAAAAAAGTAAATCCAACATGTAGTATTTGTTCTTCTGCTCCTTAAAAGACCCAGCCCTAGATCTGACTCTCAGGAAGCTGTGAACAATTATAGCAAACCGTAGGAGACATTATCGCATCAGACACTGCCCTCAATGGAGGGGGAAAAAAAAAACAACAAAAAAAAACACGACAAAACAAAACAAAAAAATGGAAAAAAAAAACAACAGAAAAGGCAAAGTAAGAATAAAAGCAAAATAACAAAAAAAAAAGTGTCCAGCAGATAAGCAGAAACTTTCTAGCACTGGCACTGGGATGTATTCTGCCTACTTTATTACTTTGTGATGCTTCCTGTCCTATCCAGAGAAGTCACCTTCCTAGATGTCCAGAGAAGAAGGATCCACTGTAGATGGCTGCCCCAGGGTCCAGAAAGACATCAGACATGGGCAGAAGGGGACCCTGATACCATAACACCAGGGGGTACAATCATTGCAGTATGGATCCAGACATTTAAGCAGCGCATTTATTAATATCTGTGGTTCTTACCTATTTGAACACAAGTTGTCACCAACTTGCGACAGTTGGACTCCATTTCAGCTATTGTCACTTAATCGGTAAAATACTGAAAGGTAAAAGGGAAAATACAAGTTAGAAAAACTGTCATGAAGGAAATATACAATCGAATAACTATATTGTCTATGGAAAAAAAATCACAATTTAGTACATTAAATACCCTATTATTATGGGTATCATTACTACATTACTATTATTGTTAAAATGATTATTGCGTCAGATTGTTGATAATTCTTCTTATAATTATTATTTTCTACCATTAACATTCGCTATCTCTGTCGTGTATAATTAAACATACTATTGTGATGATTATTGATCCATTTTCTACAAGTATAACGTACTATATTCTTATGCATTGTTTCTAATGTTATAAATTAACAGGTTCTGAACTGGACAAAGAGTTTTTTTTTTTTTTGTTAAAGCTGCGATCAGTTAATCCATTTGACAGATTACAACAAGTCTTTATTATATTTACTCGTCAACAAATGATATCTTAATTGAACGATCGGTGTTATATTTTGTTATATGTTCGCAATCGTTTATGAATCGTATTAAATAAACAGATGTTTAGAGAAATATCCGACTTCTCTAGATTGGAGCAATGCTCCCAGAATCTCGGGTTACACGATTAGCTGGGATGGGATTTGTGCACCTTCGCCTCGTTCCTGTTGTTTTCACAGGGAAGCATTAGCTAATTGCAGGCAGCTCTATCATTTCCATCAGGAGGTGATTTAGTAAATGAGGCTTTAATTAATGAGAGCTGCTCCAGGTTACAGTGTGCACAGTGCTCTAGATGGAAGGTAGAATGTGTGATGCCTGCATGATCTGTAGATATGGACAGGGATGACTGCATCATTGTGTACATCTAGAGGACAACAATATTTGTGACAAACAAGTTTACATTCATTTTCACTGTAGTCCCCCCACCACCCCCCAGGCTGGTGCCAGAGAGGAGCAGAAGTTTGGCTGCCCAGATTGGAATGATTGTGCAGTGAAATCACAGGATTAGTGGCTGATTGAGATGTCTGTTGGTGAGATATTAGAAAATTCATTATCCCAGCTCTCTCCTCCTAACTCGATATGAAGTAACACAGATGGGATTTTATTAGGCCAGGCTTGGAATGTTTACTTATGATAATTTGGGAAGAAATTTGCATGTCATCATCTTGGTAATCTTTTCTCTCCTTTAATGTCTGCATTGGCTCGATGATTACTTCATGTCTGCATTGATGCAGAATTCTGACCCACAGCTACGTCCTAATTATTACAATGATCTTTTCATTTCAACTTTATTATGGCCACCAGTTCACATCTCAGCTCCCTGATCTTGTAGGCAGTAAGAAGCTTTATCTCCTGAGGTGTAAAGCAGAACCATGCAAGTTATATTCTCCAAACATCTGTATTTTATGGAAGTCACCGACTACTGTACTGATAAATCCAGCTCCACTTATAAACAGCATAAAAGAAACACTAGTAAAAAAAAAGTGTACATATATATATATATATATATATATATATATATATATATCATAGTACAGCATACACACATTATATATAGTGTGTATGCTTGTACTATGTAGACTGCACTTTATTATATATATAGTTTCTATTTTATATCTATTATCTTTCTAACAACTATTTACACTCACAAACCTAGGCATGGGCACAGGTCACATACTCAAAAGATAGTTTATTATTTAAAACACGTTGTTAACAATATAGAAAAAAAGTTTATTTGCCAAGCTAGGTTGTACATAAATATATTGTGTTATAAAAATAATGAAATACATCAGTATGTGCAATATATATATATATATATATATATATATATATATATATATATATATACATATATTATAAAAAAATACATCTGTATGTGCATCACGTGTGTTATATACATATATATGTACATTTGAGTGCACAGATTCATTATATTATTACAAATAATATTTACATACAAATACTGAATTCAAGCATATTTTCGTTATTTTTATCATACAAAATACATATGTATATATATATGTGTGTGTGTATGTATATATATATATATATATATAATAAAATACATCTGTACGTGAAATAAAAATGTATGTGCATTATGTATATATATATATATATATATATATATATACATAATGCACATACATTTTCATTTTCACATACGTGTATATGGATATACACGAACTCACACATTTAATGCAGATGCAGATGGATTTCCGATATAATGTCAGTGCGTATATATATACATATATATAGTATATGTATATATATATATGTATATATATATATATATATATATATATATATATATATATATATATATATACTCACACATGTAATACACATGCAAAAGGATTGATTTCATTATGAATATATATATACACGTATTATACACATACACTATGCTGATCCATGTATTTGTGTGGGGTGTTGGCCGTGTGCTGAGCTGTCACCGGTGGCGGATGTGAGCTGCGGCCTGTGCTCGGTACCGGGCACCTAGTATTAACCCCTTGCAGCCATGGCCGGACCACCGGTCTGCTGCTACTCCACTTTACTAGAGTTTGCGGTGAATTTGAAGAATATTCTTTTCATGCTCGATTCATACATGCTCAGTCCCCCTTCCCCGCCCCAGCTGTTGCAGCAGGGAAACTTTCATGTATTTTATGTCCTATAGCCAGTCAGTCTGCTGTTAACATTATGGCAGACAATTAAACACAAGTAAGTATCAAACAGGCCACTTCTGTGCACTGGGGGCTGCGGCTCAATGAAAAAAGCAACAGAAAATGAGATATGTAATTTTATGTCTGGGGCACATTTAGCAATATTTCACACATATCAGTATCCTCAGATCTCCAACCATCTGGACCTGCTTTGTCTTCTGTTACAGACTCGCCTGACATTCGAGGGAAGTGCTGAGGTTATTTTCCTACAATAGGCGGCCATGTAATCCAATGGCTGGGAGCAGCACAAAACATGCAGGAGATAGCAGAGAATGTGATCGGTGAGGGTCCAAAAACGTCACATTATTCAGTGTTTACCTATCGATCGATCTATCTATCTATCTATCTATCTATCTATCTATCTATCTATCTATTATCTATCTATCTATCTATCTATCTATCTATCTATCTATTATCTATCTATCTATCTATCTATCTATCTATCTATCTATCATCTATCTATCTCTATTAATCAATCTATCTATCATCTATATCTATCTATCTATCTTTCTATCTATCTTTCTATCTATCATCTATCTATATCCATCTATCTATCTATCTATCTATCTATCTATCTATCTATCTATCTATCTATCTATCTATCTCTATTAATCAATCTATCTATCATCTCTATCTCTATCTATCTATCTATCTATCTATCTATCTATCTATCTATCTATCTATCTATCTATCTATCTATCTATCTCTATTAATCAATCTATCTATCATCTCTATCTATATCTATCTATCTATCTATCTATCTATCTATCTCTATTAATCAATCTATCTATCATCTCTATCTATATCTATCTATCTATCTATCTATCTATCTATCATCTCTCTCTCTCTCTATCAATCAATCAATCTATCAATCATCAATCATCTATCTATATCTATCTATTATCTATCTATCTATCTAAAATATAGGTCTGTCTATAGCTATCTGTCTATCTATCTATCTATCTATCTATCTATCTATCTATCTATCTATCTATCTATCGCTCTCTATCAATCTATCTATCTATATCTATCTATCTAAAAATAGGTGCACCACAAACAAAAATACTTAGGTGGAAAGCTTTCCAGGTAAGAACTAATCCTCCAAATGCTGATATGGGCCATTAAAAAATCAATTTAGACTTACTTCTAGTTCATTGGAGTGCTGCTACCATTTTTTACTCTATCTATCTATCTATCTATCTATCTATCTATCTATCTATCTATCTATCTATCTATCTATCTATCTATCTATCTATCATAATACAATACATACATTACATCTTATATGTGAAAATAAAACATTTATCATAAAATTATGTAACTAGATCCCATTAAGTGTCTTCGCCTATTACAGTACTTTTCTCCATTCACATGTCCAGAGTATCAGGCCCATCTTCTTCATGAAGCACAGACCCACTAGTAAAGTCTGTAGAAACTTGTGGTGGGCTCTACAGAAAGAGTTTCCTAGGGAATGTTTGGGGCTTTTCAGAGAATATATGGCGACCCCAGGATAATGTGAACTTCTCTCCACTTTTGCACGTTGCATTGTAGGAGCAGTAAAAGGGATTAGATGTCAGTAGAGAAACCCTACACAGTGCAGGCCCCAGGTGGAACCAATGTGTGACCTTTCCTGATCTCACATCTCTACAGTATTATTCTAGTATTATTCTGGTGGCCGTGTACTTACTGTGCCTACAGATGATCTGCTCTAGGAAGTGTTCCTCAGTGCAGTCTTGTGGAGGACATCACACATCAAGGACTGCAGGAGAATCCAGTGCTACAGCAAGCAGAAGCCAAGTCCCAAGTTCCTGCGAGGTTCCTGGTGAGATGGAGGAGCCTGCTGTCCCTGGGTCTCTTCCCTCTCCTCTGTGTGTGTCTCTCTGCCCCTCTGCAGTGGGAATGGCGTGACGTCAGCAGAGATTCCACCAAACTCCAGAGCAGGAGGGAGGAGAGGGTCAGGGGATAGAGACAGAGGGAGGAGGAGGAGGGGGCACCCAAAATCTGATCACAGGGAAAAAAAGAGGAAAACTGAATTAATAGCAAGGACAATGACATGAACAGTGCAAAACTCTCCCCGAATTGTGCAGGAGTATGGGTGTATAGACATAGGTCCTCCACTCCAGCACATGCCCTGCATAGAGGGCTATCTCAGGGCTAGGAGAGCGGCTATGCCAAGGCTAGACGTCAATGAAACTCTGCAAAATGCATCACCGTCATCATCCTCAGCACCCTAGTTATTCTAGGAGCCGGTATACTAATAGATAGGGATACAATAGCAGATATGATTGTCCAGGTGTGGTCTATTATTTTAGTTGTGTTTGTTAATACTACATATATAATATAAAAGTATATCTGACTTTTCTTATTGCCTCGATTATGTTTTTGATATTACATTTTTGTATTTGTGTGACAAAAATTTAAACGATCTATTATTTAATCTATCTATCTATCTATCTATCTCCTATCTATCTATCTATCTATCTATCTATCTATCTATCTATCTATCTATCTATCCACTATCTAATTATCTATCTATGTTTCTATCTATCTATCTATCTATCTATCTAACTATCTATCTATCCCATATCTATCTATCTATCTATCTATCTATCTATCTATCTATCTATCTATCTATCTATCTATCTATCTATCTATCCCATATCTATCTATCTATCTATCTATCTATCTATCTATCTATCTATCTATCAATTATCTATCTATCTATCTCCTATCTATCTATCTATCCACTATCTAATTATCTATCTATGTTTCTATCTATCTATCTATCTATCTATCTATCTATCCCATATTTATCTATCTATCTATCTATCTATCTATCTATCTATCTATCTATCTATCTATCCCATATCTATCTATCTATCTATCTATCTATCTATCTATCTATCTATCTATCTATCTATCTATCTATTATCTATCCACTATCTAATTATCTATCTATGTTTCTATCTATCTGTTATCTGTCCATCTATCTAGCTGTGACTGATAAATATAACATGCATTGAACAAAACCCAAAAAGCTTGGCAAAAGTGAAAAATGTCCAGTACTGTAAATAGACAGGGCGTGCTCACATGGAGTCAGTAATATTTTGCGCTTCCCTGCAATAAAAGACTAAAAGACTACATTATGCTCCATTCATGTAAGAAACCTGTGCTCATCTGTCTGTTCATTACAGAATGTTTATATGATGTTTTTTTTTTAAGTGACATATTACAGCAGTAACATAATAACAATATTATTAATACTAACAGCAACAAAATAATAATGATATTAAAATAGAAATAAAACAAATAATATTCTTAATTAAGTCGTCATCATAAGAATATAAAGTAGAGTAAAAGTATTTAACATGAGCTACTGATGTCCGTGATGCAGTCTACTAATATAGATCTAGTCTACAAATGTAGATAATATTGAAAATGTTCTATATTTATCTATTTACCAATTTATAGCTAAATATAATTATTTATTTATCATAGATAAAAAACAATATATAATGTTCTTTTGGACACACGTCTATCTATCTATCTATCTATCTATCTATCTATCTATCTATCTATCTATCTATCTATCTAATAGCTACATGACATGTGTGCGTGACTACATATTTATATAGGCGCATACACACACATTTATGTATATATATAATATATATATCGGTAATATGGACAAGGGAGTAGTTCATTGTTAGACCTCAGTTGATCAGGTCATCACTGGGTGAGCAGCCTCTACAATGTGAAGCCCATTTTTATGATAATGGTTTATTATGCCATATTGAATTTCAAGGTTGCAGACTCGTCATTTACTGCTCCAACTATATATACAGCCAGGGTGTATTTATGGGAAGCCCGTATTAATTGTTAGCACCCGCCTGGCACCATGCAATGCCCCTGATAGTGCCCTTGTGGGAACACACGCGATCTAGCCCCCTAACTACATCATATGTGCAGTTATTGGTTGTGAGGAGCAGACACCGGCCGCCTCATTGATCCCACAGAGAACTATGTGAGGAATGTACAGGAGCAGCCGCCACCTATCTACAGCATCCATCTCCATACTGTAAGGACGCCTGGCACACCGCAGACTGTTTGTATGAATGCGTCTGCAAGTCTCATATATATATGTATATATATATATATATATATATATATATATATATATATATACTGTATATGTACATGTATCTGTCTATCTCTCCCTCCCTCTCCCTCTCTCTATATATATATTTATGGCTGCTGTGTGTCTCAATGATATGGTAAGGTCACACAATTGCGCCAGATTGCCTGGGGTTAAGCACAAGGTGACATTAGGTCCGCTGAAGGTCATGTTGCATGTGCAGCACACGTGACTGAGGTATTAGCTGTGAACATTAGGATGTCCCCAGTGTTGGCCAAGCTGTCTCAGTAGTGTGGCCAGAACAGGATCATATTGTGTGATCTGCAGGTCAGTCCATGTGTGTGAGGGAAGAAAAGAGTGTGAACATGACAGATGGATATCATGTCAAACTGTCCACAGTGTGAAGTGCAGTCATATTGTCCGCAGGGGTTAGGGAAGGAGATGGCATTAATGTGTACTGTAGGGCATAGTGTCCAAGGGGGTAACATAAAGAGGTTCCCTGAGGGCATAATGTGAAGTATAGGACATAGTATGCATAGGAATAAAGCAATGTGGAGGACTTAGGTTATAATGTGAAGTTTATGGCATAGTATCCACAGGGGTAGGGAAAGAAGTGGCATAATGTTATACAGGTCCTTCTCAAAAAATTAGCATATAGTGTTAAATTTCATTATTTACCATAATGTAATGATTACAATTAAACTTTCATATATTATAGATTCATTATCCACCAACTGAAATTTGTCAGGTCTTTTATTGTTTTAATACTGATGATTTTGGCATACAACTCCTGATAACCCAAAAAACCTGTCTCAATAAATTAGCATATTTCACTCATCCAATCAAATAAAAGTGTTTTTTAATAACAAACAAAAAAACCAACAAATAATAATGTTCAGTTATGCACTCAATACTTGGTCGGGAATCCTTTGGCAGAAATGACTGCTTCAATGCGGCGTGGCATGGAGGCAATCAGCCTGTGACACTGCTGAGATGTTATGGAGGCCCAGGATGCTTCAATAGCGGCCTTAAGCTCATCCAGAGTGTTGGGTCTTGCGTCTCTCAACTTTCTCTTCACAATATCCCACAGATTCTCTATGGGGTTCAGGTCAGGAGAGTTGGCAGGCCAATTGAGCACAGTAATACCATGGTCAGTAAACCATTTACCAGTGGTTTTGGCACTGTGAGCAGGTGCCAGGTCGTGCTGAAAAATGAAATCTTCATCTCCATAAAGCATTTCAGCCGATGGAAGCATGAAGTTCTCCAAAATCTCCTGATAGCTAGCTGCATTGACCCTGCCCTTGATGAAACACAGTGGACCAACACCAGCAGCTGACATGGCACCCCACACCATCACTGACTGTGGGTACTTGACACTGGACTTCAGGCATTTTGGCATTTCCTTCTCCCCAGTCTTCCTCCAGACTCTGGCACCTTGATTTCCGAATGACATGCAAAATTTGCTTTCATCAGAAAAAAGTACTTGGGACCACTTAGCAACAGTCCAGTGCTGCTTCTCTGTAGCCCAGGTCAGGCGCCTCTGCCGCTGTTTATGGTTCAAAAGTGGCTTTACCTGGGGAATGCGGCACCTGTAGCCCATTTCCTGCACACGCCTGTGCACGGTGGCTCTGGATGTTTCCACACCAGACTCAGTCCACTGCTTCCTCAGGTTCCCCAAGGTCTGGAATCGGTCCTTCTCCACAATCTTCCTCAGGGTCCGGTCTCCTCTTCTCGTTGTACAGCGTTTTCTGCCACATTGTTTCCTTCCAACAGACTTACCATTGAGGTGCCTTGATACAGCACTCTGGGAACAGCCTATTTGTTGAGAAATTTCTTTCTGGGTCTTACCCTCTTGCTTGAGGGTGTCAATGATGGCCTTCTTGACATCTGTCAGGTCGCTAGTCTTACCCATGATGGGGGTTTTGAGTAATGAACCAGGCAGGGAGTTTATAAAAGCCTCAGGTATCTTTTGCATGTGTTTAGAGTTAATTAGTTGATTAGGGTAATAGGTCGTTTAGAGAACCTTTTCTTGATATGCTAATTTATTGAGACAGGTTTTTTGGGTTATCAGGAGTTGTATGCCAAAATCATCAGTATTAAAACAATAAAAGACCTGACAAATTTCAGTTGGTGGATAATGAATCTATAATATATGAAAGTTTAATTGTAATCATTACATTATGGTAAATAATGAAATTTAACACTATATGCTAATTTTTTGAGAAGGACCTGTAGTGTGAAGTATAAAGCACAGTATCCATAGGGATAAGAAAAGGAGGTGGAAAGAGGCCATAATGTGATGTGTAGGGCATAGTGTCAACAGGAGTAAGGAAAGAAGGAGGCATAATGTCATAATGGCAGCACGGTGGCTCAGTGGTTAGCACGGCAGCCTTGCAGCGCTGGAGTCCTGGGTTCAAACCCCGCCAAGGACAACATCTGCAAAGAGTTTGTATGTTCTCTCCATGTTTGCGTGGGTTTCCTCTGGGAAACCTCCCACATTGCCCCTCATAGTAGGAAATTTAAATTGTGAGCCCCATTGGCGACAGCGATGATAATGTCTGTAAAGCGCTGCGGAATATGTCAGCGCTATATAAAAATAAAGATTATTATTATTATAATGTCAATTGTAGGGCAAAGTGTCCACAGGGGTAAGGAAAGGAAGTGGCATGAGGCAATAATGTGAAGTGTAGGGCATAGTGTCCACAGGGGTAAGGAAAGGAAGTGGCATGAGGCCATAATGTGAAGTGTAGGGCATAGTGTCCACAGGGGTAAGGAAAGGAAGTGGCATGAGGCAATAATGTGAAGTGTAGGGCATAGTGTCCACAGGGGTAAAGAAAGGAAGTGGCATGAGGCCATAATGTGAAGTGTAGGGCATAGTGTCTACAGGGGTAAGGAAAGGAAGTGGCATGAGGCCATAATGTGAATTGTAGGGCATAGTGTCTACAGGGGTAAGGAAAGGAATTGGCATGAGGCCATAATGTGAATTGTAGGGCATAGTGTCTACAGGGGTAAGGAAAGGAAGTGGCATGAGGCCATAATGTGAAGTGTAGGGCATAGTGTCCACAGGGGTAAAGAAAGGAAGTGGCATGAGGCCATAAAGTGAAGTGTAGGGCATAGTGTCTACAGGGGTAAGGAAAGGAAGTGGCATGAGGCCATAATGTGAAGTGTAGGGCATAGTGTCCACAGGGGTAAGGAAAGGAAGTGGCATGAGGCCATAATGTGAAGTGTAGGGCATAGTGTCCACAGGAGTAAGGAAAGAAGGAGGTATAAGGTCATAATGGGAAGTGTAGGTTAGGCTTCTTTCACACTTGCGTTGGTACGGGTCCGTCGCTAAGCGTCGGCATGATGTCCCGACGCACGTTGTGAAAATTTGGCACAACGTGGGCAGCGGATGCAGTTTTTCAATGCATCCGCTGCCCATTGTAAAGTGCCGGGGAGGAGGGGGCGGAGTTCCAGCCGTGCATGCGCGGTCGGAAATGGTGGACCCGACGTACAAAAAACCGTTCCCTTGAACGTTTTTTCGTGCCGACGGTCCGCCATAACACGACGCATCCAGTGCACGACAGACGCGACGTATCGCCATACGCCCTGATCCGTTGGCAATACAAGTCTATGGGCAAAAAACGCATCCTGCGGGCACATTTGCAGGATCCGTTTTTTCCCCAAAACGACGCATTGTGATGAATGCCAAACGACACAAGCGTGAAAGAAGCCTAATTATACTTTTCAGAGGGTGTAAAGTGCGTGATGAGACGATAATATGAGTTACCTCATGTCAAACTGTCCAAAGTGTGCAGATGCCATGAGGGTTTGGGTTTGACTACAGTGTGAAAAATGTTCACGAATGTGTGAACGGCATTGAGGGGCAAGAGTTTGGGTAATGCAGGTTGTGGTGTGTCCACAGTGTGGCACGGTGTTGACGATGGTGTGAAGTGCAGGTCATGCTGTCTGCCCACAGGGGTGCGGGTCCTCCAGCGTCAGCTCATACTGCGTGTAGTGGACGGTTTCCGTCCCATTGCCCAGCATGCAACTGAAGTGAGCAGCTGGTGGGAATGGAAATGGCCCATAAAGAAGCAGACGATGCTGCCTGATCTCCATCTCCTGCTGGAGTGTGAGGACAGGCTGGACATACGTTTCACGCTCCTAATCCTTCTTTTACATTTTTAGTCATACTCCCATTAAACAACTAATTAATGTCCCTGAACCACCAAGGAATAGAGCATTAGACATGCAGCTAGGAAGAACAGGGTCATGTGCTCTGTGCAAGTAACAGAAAGTCAATTCACACATTGGTTCCTGACTCCTGATCTGCTCTGTGCCAGTGCAAAATAGCAGAAAAGCATGTAATGCTGGTGCAGACAGGCCATGCATTCTCACATTATGCCCCATAACAGCCTGGCACACAATGGCGATGACATAAGCCAGCTCCAATTTCCACTTCCAGGCCACTCTTTACAGGAACAGCCTGGAAAATAGCTAGCCAGGTAGATGGAATATATATATATGCTTAATCTGCCTATCCCATTTATCTGTCTAGTTATCTATCCATCTATCTATCATCTATCTAGTTTCCTATCTATCTATCTATCTATCTATCTATCTATCTATCTATCTATCTATCCATCCATCTATCTACCTAGTTATCTATCTATCTATCTATCTATCTATCTATCTATCTATCTATCTATCTATCTATCATCTATCTAGTTTCCTATCTATCTATTATCTATCTATCTATCTATCTATCTATCTATCTATCTATCTATCTATCATCTATCTAGTTTCCTATCTATCTATCTATTATCTATCTATCTATCTATCTATCTATCTATCTATCTATCTATCATCTATCTAGTTTCCTATCTATCTATTATCTATCTATCTATCTATCTATCTATCATCTATCTAGTTTCCTATCTATCTATCTATTATCTATCTATCTATCTATCTATCTATCTATCTATCTATCTATCTATCTATCTATCTCTATCTATCTCTATCTATCTATTACATAATATATATATATATATTAGATAGATAGGTAACTAGATAGATATATGGGATAGGCAGATAACACATACTTAGATACTAGATACAGTAGATAACAGATGATAGAAAAATAGATAGGAAACAAATATCTACAGAGATAGATAATGAGATGGATAACTTGATGGATACATAGATTGATAAATAAATATATAACTAGATAGCTACAGAGATAGCTAATATAGACGAATTTATAGATCACACCAATCAGCCATGCAAAAAGATATTATCCTCAATATGTAGTTTACAAATATACAGTTTTTTTGTATTACAGTCACAGAGAAAAGCACACAATGACATGGGTAGTATTTGATGTGCATAGCCATAGACACAGGAGCACACCTCACCCCTTTCCAAATAGCTGAAATAATTCCAGCAGAAACAGTTTACAGAGCCATAATCACCTAGTCAACAGCATAATTAGAAAATATGTTGAAAGTGAAATAATCCCTTACAAATGTCTATCAATTCCACCCGTCTTCACAGTTTCTTCGTGGGTTGCAGTGATTTTCTATTTAGCTAGTGGCTTCCTCCCATCCGTGATGGATTATGATCTATACCCAAGCAGGCAGACTTGACAACGAGCAGGTATATGTAAATAGCACAGGACTATCTGTTTAACAGCTCCAAACAGTATTGATCGGGAGCCTGTTCGAAATTGTCATCCCTGTAGTGATAATGTGCTCATTCAGGGTTACCCATCCATGCAGTCCCTCTAACACAATCACACACAGGGAAAAAAGAAAACATTTTAAGAGCTTAATGGATCTGCATATAAATTAAAATTATCTGCCCTTTGTGCTTTTCCCTGCCCAATGCAACCAAATGCCCTCGTGTTTTTACAATATTTAATTGTTTTTAATACATTATTGCATCCTGCCTTTCATTTGCTGCAGCGGACAGATCTAGATGACTGCTTTATTATGAATGTGATATAATATAGAGGGAGCTTAGTATTGGAACAAGGAGGTAATAAGGACAACCATATATCATGAGCAAGAGCTCTGCTGTAATATAGCTGTCTGCTGTAGTGCAATTTGCATTCTTAAGGAGCTACAAGTCACAGCAAAGGGTTAAATACAAGTGAATTAAATTGTGATTTGCACTTCAATATTGCCTGTTAATGCTAATTCACACGATGCCACCAAGTGCAATATCTATCTATCTATCTATCTATCTATCTATCTATCTATCTATCTATCTATCTATCTATCTATCTATCTATCTATCTATCTATCATCTATCTATCTATCATCTATCTATCTATCTATCTATCTATCCATAAGCACTGAACTTTTCTTACTATCTATCTATCTATCTATCTATCTATCTATCTATCTATCTATCTATCTACCTAGCTATCTATCTACTTTGAATATACACATACCCAAACATATACTAACCCCTCCCCTTCCAAAAAACCCAGTATATATAGTATATATATATTCATATTGAACATACATGCTTTGCAACAATTTTACATAAAATTATACATAAATGACAAGTGATCATCACAACAGATACAATAACATTTTACATGGAATTACATTTAGTTTTTGCATTGATATTAAATATACTTAAATTATAATACATACATATATATTGAATTCATACATTCCTACATACATAGTAATTATACAGGATTCATTCAGTAGACACACACACACACACGCGCACACACACAAATACATATATATATATATATATATATGTATATATATATATATATATATATATATATATATGTGTAAAAAAAAACAATGTATGTGATATGCATAGTAACCTACTGGTCATTAGGAGACTGGTGAGACTATTTAGCCCATATGACTTGGTGTCCCACTCCAAGCACACAAACATAAACACACACAGATACACGCACATATACACACACACACACACACACACACACACACACACACACACACACACACACACACACACTCACACCACACACAGGCACACACACACTCACAGACACACACCCACACACACACCACACCCACACACACACCACACACACACACACACACACACACACACCACACACACACACACACACACACACACACACACACGCCACACACAAACACACACAGACACAAACACCCCCACACCCCCACACACACCACACACACAGACTCACACACACAGACACTCACACACACACACACACACACACACACACACACACAAACACAAACACACACAGACACAAACACCCCCACACCCCCACACACACCACACACACAGACTCACACACACAGACACACACACACACACACACACACACGACACACAAACACACACAGACACAAACACCCCCACACCCCCACACACACCACACACACACCACACACACACAGACACACTCACACACACACACACACACAAAGACACACACACACACACACACACCACACACACACACACACACACACACACACCACACACACACAGACACACACACGCAGACACACACACACCACACACACACCACACACACACACAGACACACACGCGCAGACACACACACACACACACACACACACACAGACACACACACACACACACACACACACACACACACACACACACACACACACACACACCTGTGTGAGCAGTACCTGTGTGTGGAGCACTATTTGTCTTGATGGGAGCTCTGTGGAGGAATCTGGAAGTTCAGAGACAAGAGGTGCGGAGCAGGCTGGTGATGTGAAGTGTGTAGCCTCGGGGGCTAGCCAGCAGCCCCTTTCATTTCAAACACTTATTGATTTGCTGTTGTCATCTTTGGCGACGCAGAAGGACACTTGAAAGAATTTCTGATGGGTCTCTGATCTGAGAGAAGAGGTGACCTGACCGAGATCTTAATTACCACATCAACTCAAGCAACTCACACTTAAACTTTTTAAATTATGCTGCAAACTTCTCCGCTTTTCTCCTCCAGGCAGCACCGCAGCAGTGCGAGCTGGAGACCCGTCTCCTGGCCATGAGTCTGCCAATCGATTGACTCCATCTACAGTGCATTATATCAAAAAGCGCTTTAACCTTCAACTCTTGGCTTGGTGTTTTTACTCAGTGAAATAAATCAGGGCTAGATGAGAAGAATAGGTTTCGATCAGATATCATAACCAGTGTAATATGTGTTCACTCATTGTCCTCCCCTGAGCTTTACTACTTAAAGCAAGGAGACTTCAATCTGCCAGAAAACCATCCCCAGGAGCCAGTCCAGCAGGGCACAGCTCTGGCACCTAGTGCTGGGGCACGACTCCTGCTCTGGGGTTCTGCCTGCCCCTAAATGCAGGAGCTGCTACAATAAGAACAAGTGTGGCATAGATGAGGATTCTATACACTAGACCTAATGAGTATAAGGATCTGAAGGTGAAAGGACTGCAGAAGTGTGACTGACTGAGCTGATGTGAGCAGAGTCCTGATAGAATACTGACTATTGTGATATTATTGTCACACATATCAAGGTGATGAGGGCAGTGATCTCTATGGCAGCACAAACAGCACACAGGCTGTACCAGCAGCTGAGAGTTAGAAGAATAAAGATGATGAAGACTTTCCACTAGGATCCATTAGCAGGCATGGAGCTGCCTTGTGTTCCACATCTGTCTAAATGACATTTGTGCAAATTGCCTCTTCTGAGAAAAAGAGGACTTAAACTCTATAGCGCCACCTGTTGGAAGTAGCGATCCTAGAAGTCACAATCAACCCTTTAATGAGTCGTTCAATATGACCGGATAAAAGCCAAATCAGTATCTCAATTCGCAGACACGGTGTTTCGGGCTGTTGGCCCTCGTCAGTGTGAAGCATGAGAACTGATTTGGCTAGGTGAGAGGCTCTGGACTGGGGTCTAAGGGGTAACGTTTCTCCTTATGGAGAATGACATACCAGCTGGCTTGTCAAGGTAAGGAGGCTTATTCGCTGTGCAATGCTCCTCTGGGAAATTAAATATGCAAATTGCCTCTTCTGAGAAAAAGAGGACTTAAACTCTATAGCGCCACCTGTTGTAAATGACATTTGATAATCTGGCTGTATCATGCTTAGAAAGCATAAACTCAGTCCATCCATTCTGCAGATGCATCAAACTTAGAAATGTGTGAATAGATTTGCAGGTCCCTGGTCCAGCAACCATTTCAGCTTCCTACCTGCTGGGATCCCCAGTGCCTCTATTGATTTGTAAGTCTGGCATGACATCATAGTTGTAAAGTGACACATGTATGATGTCACGCTCGGCCTGCTAGTCAACTAAGGCACCAAAGATGTGGTCAGGTAGAATACAATTCCCAGGGCTCCCTTCTGCCATCCATTGTATACTCACGTGACTACTGTACCAGGGTCTTACAAAAAGATTTGCTGATCTCTAGTCAAATTAGACACTAAGGCTCCTATTCATCAAATCATTTACACTAAAATACTGGGGTTAATTACTTTGAAAAGTCACAAAACCTTGGTGCAACTCAGAATTGAGCAACATTTTTGTGACTTTTGGAGTTTTCACACTAGTTTCTCCCTGCTTCAAAAATGGACAAAGCTGAGATGGTACAGGGTAATGACAGGGGCATGATGCCACAGCTCTTCTAATTCATGAAAAACTGTGCTGTTCGTTATGCTAGAAATCCTACTCCAGTCAGAGACTGGAGTAAGAGTTACGGCATACCACTGATCAGACACTCCTGATTCATTAAGATGTGTGTACCTTACAGGTGTATGATACTACAGTGTTAGACTTATGGTAAAATGGACTAATTTTGACATTGTTAAAATGGAAGAAATACTTTTCGCTTCTGGCATAGTCTCCATGGGGGGATGGGGGGATGTGTGGGGGAGGGGTAATTTGCCATAAAAATGTAAACTGAGTAAGGATATGTGACATGTAATATCTGTTTTATTTTGTTCTATTTAATAAAAATTTATCTGATTAAAAAAATGATGCGTGTACCTTTTAATGAATCAGGAGCACATCACTTTTCCTGACACAAATCACTTTACTGACTGATCTTCGTGGTGAATTACAGCAGCACAAGATTCTTTGTGTTCACTAGTGAAACCTCTATTCCGCAACATATCTGTGCTATATTGGAGAACGCAGCTGCTGCTACATCTTTTCTCAAACTAGCATACCCTTTAGCCCAGGGGTCCCCAACTCCAGTCCTCAAGGCCCACCAACATGTCATGTTTTCAGGATTTCCTTAGTCTTGCCCAGGTAATAATTGCATCACCTGTGCAATGCAAAGGAAATCCTCAAAACATGACCTGTTGGTGGGCCTTGAGGACTGGAGTTGGGGACCCCTGCTTTAGCCAGTATGACAGGCTATAGCCTTAAACAGACTATCTGTGAATTTTGGGGTGTCTTGGCACAGGGGCTAAGTACTTAGCTATAGGGGGATGCTAACCACCTTCTTGTGCTGTGGTGATGTGTTCCGATTCAAGTGGCGTTTCTCCAGCTTCAATTGACTTTACATTAACAGAGCAGCTCTTTCAGTCTGTTCTGTTGACTGGTCGTCATTGTCGACTTCATACTGACTGACAGTCAACTCCCTGGGGCAACCCATCGACAGAGCAGAGTGGAACAGAAGTAGCGACTCTGTTGCCGTGATGTCACACTAAGCAGGAGGCTCACCGGCCAGAGCAGTATGTGACAGCTCTGAACTGGAACAGATTGTACCAGGGCAGAACATGGTAGGTAATTAGCAACTACCTGCTAGTAAGATTTTAGCCCCATAGCCTAAGAACCCCCAATTTCCCAGATAACTCCTTTTAGGACTGGCAATTCATCCCTGGTGTTTGTAAGCACTAGTCCAGTGGGCGGTCCTACTAGTAATTGACAGCTATCTCTACATGCACGCTCATACAGGGAAGACTTTCCATCACTGAATAGGACTGCCTATGTATATTAGTGAAGTGGGGCACAGGGGCGGGTTGCTATGGGCCAGAACTGAGTTCTAGTTGCCTTGAATCCCCTCTTCTAAACATGAATATGTGGTGCAGTGGAATTGGTTCTTTACTCACTGTTCCTTCAGAAAGTACCTTTCAGGAGTATTCTATGGGAACGGCTTTAGCTTCAGACAAGACAGGAGACATTGGGTTCAGGTTAACAGATTCAACTTTACTGTGTAATTCAGTTACACATGGTTGCTACATACAAAATAAGACATAGTCCCATTTTAGTGATGTTTCTTTTGTTTTCTGGCCTGTCAGTCTTCGTTTTCTTTCTCCCCGACTCTCCTAGCTCTAGAGACTCTCCCCCTGGCATAACAGCTTCCCTGAGGAACACCACCTTTACTTTCTCTGTGACCCAGCTGGCATCTGAGGATGGGTATGGCTCTCAATACCTCTTCCGGACCTCAAGCACAAGACTGTCTCGGAGTCCAGAAATACCTCAGAATGTGTCCTCTAGCTGTTCAGTTTTCATCACTTTTTTTCAGTGTCTAAAAACATGATCATTGAGAAAAGATTATTATGATTGTAATTATCACTATTTTACAGGAGAAAAGAAAAGCTACTAATATATTTATACTACTATGCTGGGGTACAGACATGTATTACTGTCTAAATGTTATTGTTTATTAATCTTTAACAGCTGGGAACATTTTTATTTTTGCACTTTTGTTACTTCCAACTTATAACAATTTTATTTTTTTGCTAACATAACTGTACAAGGGCTTTATTTGTGTAATGATTTGTACTTTTGGATGATACCATGCAATGTTCCAAAAAATCAGAAAAAAATCCAGGAGTGATGAAACGGTACCCCCACAACCCCCCGCACCATTCCGCAATTGTTTTTAGGGTTTTGTTTTTTACCATGTTCACTGTACTTGGCCAATTACATGATTCTCCAGGTCAGGGCACTTATGGTGATACAAAACCATTTTATTCTTAATTTAATTGTTGAAAAAATGATTTGTTCTTGTCGTCATTTTCCAATGCCCATAACATTTCTATTTTTCAGTCGATGGAGTGGTGTGAGAGTTTGTATCTTGTGTGGGGAGCTATAATTTTTATTGATACCAATTTTGGGTAGATGCAATATTTTAACTGTTTCTTATTGAAGTTTTTTGTAGAATTGTGGCAACAAAAGAAAATGCAATTGAGGTGTCCTGATTTATTTTTCTCATTACAGGTTTTACCAATTGGAATAATTAATTTAAGTGTTTTATAGATCAGACTTTGCCAATGCCATACGTGATTCTGTTTTTATTTATTTTTTATATCTTTATATTATGTCTATATTTGATGTAACCAAAGTTAAAAGCCACGCTATCCCTCCCGTCCCCTACTAAACTTTTTCAGGCACATGACAGTTGATCTGATCAGCTGTCATGTGCCCCTAACAGCCGCGGATGGAAACATGATCCACCCGCAGCTGTTGACATGTTATATGCCACTCTCGAGTTCTGGAAGCGCATCACAAACCATGCCCATCTGCGCACCTGTTACATGATCGCGTTGCACCGATGGGTAAGCATGACAACCCGGGGTGTGCCTGAGACTCCTGTGGTTGCTGTGTATTGCTGATCTATCAGATGACAGCATGAGCTCACAGCTGTGTTTACTTCCAGTCAAAGGCATTGGCTGATGTAACTACTGCTCCCATCAGCATAAGCCTGCTGCCACTGATAACAGCTAGAGCAGGTGCCGCTGATGGAAGTATTCATCAACCGGTGCCTGCACTATAAATACATGAAAAAATCTTATTTCCTCTGTATTTTTGATTATCAGCCAGTCGAAACTGGCAGCTTCGGGCTGACCTGTCAGTGTTAGCAAGGCTGGTTATCAAGAATAGAGGGGTCTCATGACGCTTTTTAAATTACTTAAATAAATTAAAAAATGGCATGCGGTCCTCCCCCATTTTTGACAACCAGTCAAGCTAAAGCAGACAGCTTAGGGCTGGTATTTGTAGGCTGGGAAGGGCCATGGACAATGGTTCCCAGTCTAAATAGAGCAGCCTGCAACCATCCCAGAAAAGGTGCATCTATTAGATGCACCAGTTCTGATGCTTTGGCAGGATCTTCCTACTTGCCCTGGTGCAGTGGCAAGTGAGGTAATAGTTGGAGGCTGATGTCACCTTTGTATTGTCAGGTGACATCAAGCACAGAGGTTTGTAATGGAGACACGTCTATAAGGCGTCCCCATTACTAACCCCATAGTCATATTGCATAAAAAATAAATACCACCACAATAAGGTCCTTTAATTGAAAGAATGATACAGACTCCTTTAATGAATCTAAATTAAACCATACTCACATAATTGCCCATTCCTCTGAAGCCATGATCTCCTGTAATAAAACAGAACAAAAAAAAACCCAACCATATCCCTCACCTGTTCTGTCCCATGACGTAATCCATGTCTGGGGATAAACAGCTTTCCATGATGAGACCGTCCACACTGAGAACCACTGAGGACTGAGCTGCTGAGAGGACAGCCTCAGTTACTAGCATTGTCATCATCGAGGTTTCTGCCGGTCACTGAGGCTGAGGTCACAACCGGGCCCCTGACCTGCAATGACCTCGGTGAGATCAGCACTGCACCATGAGACTTTTTCTCACTATCCTAGTGGTGATCTCACCTAGGTCAATGAGGTTACCGCTGCTCACTGATGCTATGCTCGCAGCAGCTCATTCCTCAGTGGTTCTCAGCCTGGACGGTCGCATCTTTATTTTTTATCTTTATTCTTTTACTAATAAAATAGTTACCATGGACAGTTTTTCCAAAAAGAAAAGGGACAGCGCACTCCATCTCACATTTTTTCTTTCATTATCAAATATATATTTTAAACATTTCTGGCATTGCTTATTTATTTTGTTTTTACATATGACAATTAGAGATGGGCAAACCCGAACAGTAAACCAATCACGGACTTCGCCAGGAAGTCCTTGTTACTTTTCAGACCCCTGAATATCTTGTGTTTGTCATACTGTCATGTGCATGACAGTGCGGCAAACACTACTTCTGATTGGCGGTAAAATCATTACCGCCAGTCAAACAGCTGTGGTTCCCACACTGTCAAATGACAGCGTGAGCCCACAGCTGTGATCGGAGGTATAAAGTTTACCTCCCGTCATTGGAGTCGGCTGATGGGACTACTTCTTCCATCAGCCGAAGTCTGTTGCTGCTAATAACAGAGAAAGCAGGAGCTGCTGATTGGAGAAATCATTAGTAAGTAATGGAAAACCGACTGAACAAAGAAATAGTCTGAAATAGTGCATACCAAAAACAACTCACTTAGCAAATAAAGAAAAAGGTTGCACTAGATTGCAATAAAGCAAGGTCAATGTGAAATACATGAAGTGTGAATAGCATAATGGCTTTTGAAAATGACGAAATAACACATGAGGTGCTTAGCACAAAATTTGGCCAAAAATTGTGAGCCCATCCACCAGCGTCAAGGTAATCTCATGGATCAGATGGGTCCCTGACCTAACTGCCTAATGTGAACACTATTCACACTTAATGTATTTCACATTGACTTTGCTTTAGTTACTTGTATGATGGACTCCTCGCCAGAGACGGACTACACCTCAACAAACCTGGGAAACACACATTCGCCAGAAGACTCGCTACACTCATCAGGAGGGCGTTAAACTAGAAGAAGAGGGGACGGGAAGAAAAACATTAGACTTGAACAAAGAAGACCCAGGAAAACATACTCAGAAGGGAGGTAAGAACATTTCTAAAACAATCCACAGCGAGGAGATTGGAACAAAACAAAATCCTCTAAACTGCATGCTCGCAAACGCCAGAAGCCTGACAAACAAGATGGAAGAACTAGAAGCAGAAATATCTACAGGTAACTTTGACATAGTGGGAATAACCGAGACATGGTTAGATGAAAGCTATGACTGGGCAGTTAACTTACAGGGTTACAGACTGTTTAGAAAGGATCGTAAAAATCGGAGAGGAGGAGGGGTTTGTCTCTATGTAAAGTCTTGTCTAAAGTCCACTTTAAGGGAGGATATTAGCGAAGGAAATGAGGATGTCGAATCCATATGGGTCAAAATTCATGGAGGGAAAAATGGTAACAAAATTCTCATTGGGGTCTGTTACAAACCCCCAAATATAACAGAAACCATGGAAAGTCTACTTCTAAAGCAGATAGATGAAGCTGCAACCCATAATGAGGTCCTGGTTATGGGGGACTTTAACTACCCGGATATTAACTGGGAAACAGAAACCTGTGAAACCCATAAAGGCAACAGGTTTCTGCTAATAACCAAGAAAAATTATCTTTCACAATTGGTGCAGAATCCAACCAGAGGAGCAGCACTTTTAGACCTAATACTATCTAATAGACCTGACAGAATAACAAATCTGCAGGTGGTTGGGCATCTAGGAAATAGCGACCACAATATTGTACAGTTTCACCTGTCTTTCACTAGGGGGACTTGTCAGGGAGTCACAAAAACACTGAACTTTAGGAAGGCAAAGTTTGACCAGCTTAGAGATGCCCTTAATCTGGTAGACTGGGACAATATCCTCAGAAATAAGAATACAGATAATAAATGGGAAATGTTTAAGAACATCCTAAATAGGCAGTGTAAGCGGTTTATACCTTGTGGGAATAAAAGGACTAGAAATAGGAAAAACCCAATGTGGCTAAACAAAGAAGTAAGACAAGCAATTAACAGTAAAAAGAAAGCATTTGCACTACTAAAGCAGGATGGCACCATTGAAGCTCTAAAAAACTATAGGGAGAAAAATACTTTATCTAAAAAACTAATTAAAGCTGCCAAAAAGGAAACAGAGAAGCACATTGATAAGGAGAGTAAAACTAATCCCAAACTGTTCTTCAACTATATCAATAAAATGTAGGCCCCTTAAAAAATAGTGAGGAAAGAATGGTTGTAGATGACGAGGAAAAAGCTAACATATTAAACACCTTCTTCTCCACGGTATTCACGGTGGAAAATGAAATGCTAGGTGAAATCCCAAGAAACAATGAAAACCCTATATTAAGGGTCACCAATCTAACCCAAGAAGAGGTGCGAAACCGGCTAAATAAGATTAAAATAGATAAATCTCCGGGTCCGGATGGCATACACCTACGAGTACTAAGAGAACTAAGTAATGTAATAGATAAACCATTATTTCTTATTATTAGGGACTCTATAGCGACGGGGTCTGTTCCGCAGGACTGGCGCATAGCAAATGTGGTGCCAATATTCAAAAAGGGCTCTAAAAGTGAACCTGGAAATTATAGGCCAGTAAGTCTAACCTCTATTGTTGGTAAAATATTTGAAGGGTTTCTGAGGGATGTTATTCTGGATTATCTCAATGAGAATAACTGTTTAACTCCATATCAGCATGGGTTTATGAGAAATCGCTCCTGTCAAACCAATCTAATCAGTTTTTATGAAGAGGTAAGCTATAGGCTGGACCACGGTGAGTCATTGGACGTGGTATATCTCGATTTTTCCAAAGCGTTTGATACTGTGCTGCACAAGAGGTTGGTACACAAAATGAGAATGCTTGGTCTGGGGGAAAATGTGTGTAAATGGGTTAGTAACTGGCTAAGTGATAGAAAGCAGAGGGTGGTTATAAATGGTATAGTCTCTAACTGGGTCGCTGTGACCAGTGGGGTACCGCAGGGGTCAGTATTGGGACCTGTTCTCTTCAACATATTCATTAATGATCTGGTAGAAGGTTTACACAGTAAAATATCGATATTTGCAGATGATACAAAACTATGTAAAGCAGTTAATACAAGAGAAGATAGTATTCTGCTACAGATGGATCTGGATAAGTTGGAAACTTGGGCTGAAAGGTGGCAGATGAGGTTTAACAATGATAAATGTAAGGTTATACACATGGGAAGAAGGAATCAATATCACCATTACACACTGAATGGGAAACCACTGGGTAAATCTGACAGGGAGAAGGACTTGGGGATCCTAGTTAATGATAAACTTACCTGGAGCAGCCAGTGCCAGGCAGCAGCTGCCAAGGCAAACAGGATCATGGGGTGCATTAAAAGAGGTCTGGATACACATGATGAGAGCATTATACTGCCTCTGTACAAATCCCTAGTTAGACCGCACATGGAGTACTGTGTCCAGTTTTGGGCACCGGTGCTCAGGAAGGATATAATGGAACTAGAGAGAGTACAAAGGAGGGCAACAAAATTAATAAAGGGGATGGGAGAACTACAATACCCAGATAGATTAGCGAAATTAGGATTATTTAGTCTAGAAAAAAGACGACTGAGGGGCGATTGTTGTGAATTCTGTGGCTGAATTCACTCCTGTGGTCACAAGTGGTACTGCAGCTTCTGAGCTTCCTCCCTCAGGTGTTCTGGTGAGCTCGTTGGCTGCTTTGTTATTTAACTCCACCTGATTCTGTCTTCCTTGCTCCTTGTCAATGTTCCAGTGTTGGATCTGAGCTTCTGGATCTTTCCTGTGGCCTGCTGCTCTGCTTAGATAAGTGCTTCTTTGCTTTTGTTGCTACTTTTTCTGTCCAGCTTGTTAATTTGTTTTGCTGGAAGCTCTGAGACGCAAAGGGTGTACCGCCATGCCGTTAGTTCGGCACGGTGGGTCTTTTTGCCCCCTTTGCGTGTTTTTTTGCTTTAGGGTTTTTTGTAGACTGCAAAGTTCTCTTTGCTATCCTCGCTCTATCTAGAATATCGGGCCTCACTTTGCTGAATCTATTTCATCCCTACGTTTGTCTTTTCATCTTGCTAACAGTCATTATATGTGGGGGGCTGCCTTTTCCTTTGGGGTATTTCTCTGAGGCAAGTCAGGCTTGTTTTTCTATCTTCAGGCTACTCAGCTCCTCAGGCTGTGCCGAGTTGCATAGGTAGTGTCAGGCGCAATCCACAGCTGCCTTTAGTTGTGTTTAGGATAGGTTCAGGTATTGCGGTCTACAGAGATTCCACGTCTCAGAGCTCGTTCTATTGTTTTTTGGGTTATTGTCAGATCACTGTATGTGCTCTGATTGCTGGCACACTGTGTCACTGGATTGCCTTCATAACAGTACAAGGAGCCAACCTAATGATTCTCAATAGAGGGAAAAAAGAAGTTCTGACATCATTTTTTTTTCTCAGCTCTGTGTTCAGTCTTTTTTTTCCCCTAGACATTTGGGTGTTTCAGGACACAGGTGTGGACATGGATATTCAGGGTCTGTGCTCTTCAATGGATAATCTCGTTACAAATGTACAAAGGATTCAAGATACTATTGATCAGAAATCTATGTTAGAACCAAGAATTCCTATTCCTGATTTGTTTTTTGGTGATAGAACTAAGTTTCTTAATTTCAAAAATAATTGTAAGCTATTTCTGGCCTTGAAACCTCATTCTTCTGGTAATCCTATTCAACAGGTTTTGATTATTATTTCTTTTTTGCGCGGCGACCCTCAGGACTGGGCATTTTCTCTTGCGCCAGGAGACCCTGCACCCTGCATTGAGTAATGTCAATGCGTTTTTCCTGGCGCTCGGATTACTTTACGATGAGCCTAATTCAGTGGATCAGGCTGAGAAAAATTTGCTGGCTTTGTGCCAGGGCCAGGATGATATAGAAGTATATTGTCAGAAATTTAGGAAGTGGTCCGTGCTCACTCTGTGGAATGAATCTGCGCTGGCAGCTTTGTTCAGAAAGGGTCTCTCTGAGGCTCTTAAGGATGTCATGGTGGGTTTTCCTATGCCTACTGGTTTGAATGAGTCTATGTCTTTGGCCATTCAGATCGGTCGACGCTTGCGCGAGCGTAAATCTGTGCACCATTTGGCGGTATTGTCTAAGATTAAACCTGAGCCTATGCAGTGCGATAGGACTATGACCAGAGTTGAACGGCAAGAACACAGACGTCTGAATGGTCTGTGTTTCTACTGTGGTGATTCCACTCATGCTATTTCTGATTGTCCTAAGCGCACTAAGCGGTTCGATAGGTCTGCCGTCATTGGTACTGTACAATCCAAATTCCTTCTGTCCATTACCTTGATATGCTCTTTGTCATCGTATTCTGTCATGACGTTTGTGGATTCAGGCGCTGCCCTGAATCTGATGGATTTGGATTATGCTAAACGTTGTGGGTTTTTCTTGGAGCCTTTGCGGTGTCCTATTCCGTTGAGAGGAATTGATGCTACACCTTTGGCCAAGAATAAACCTCAGTACTGGACCCAGCTGACCATGTGCATGGCTCCTGCACATCAGGAAGTTATTCGCTTTCTGGTGCTACATAATCTGCATGATGTGGTCGTGTTGGGGTTGCCATGGCTGCAAACCCATAATCCAGTATTGGATTGGAACTCTATGTCGGTATCCAGCTGGGGTTGTCAGGGGGTACATGGTGATGTTCCATTTTTGTCTATTTCGTCATCCACTCCTTCTGAGGTCCCAGAGTTCTTGTCTGATTATCAGGATGTATTTGAAGAGCCCAAGTCCGATGCCCTACCTCCGCATAGGGATTGTGATTGTGCTATCAATTTGATTCCTGGTAGTAAAATCCCAAAAGGTCGATTATTTAATTTATCCGTGCCTGAACACGCCGCTATGCGCAGTTATGTGAAGGAATCCCTGGAGAAGGGACATATTCGCCCATCGTCATCACCACTGGGAGCAGGGTTCTTTTTTGTAGCCAAGAAGGATGGTTCGCTGAGACCGTGTATTGATTACCGCCTTCTTAATAAAATCACTGTTAAATTTCAGTATCCCTTGCCATTGTTATCTGACTTGTTTGCTCGGATTAAGGGGGCTAGTTGGTTCACTAAGATAGATCTTCGTGGTGCATATAATCTGGTGAGAATCAGGCAAGGAGATGAATGGAAAACTGCATTTAATACGCCCGAGGGTCATTTTGAGTATCTAGTGATGCTGTTCGGACTTGCCAATGCTCCATCTGTGTTTCAGTCTTTTATGCATGACATCTAGTATCTGGATTTTGATCTTCTCAGATGATTGGGACTCTCATGTGAAGCAGGTCAGAATGGTTTTCCAGGTCCTGCGTGCTAATTCTTTGTTTGTGAAGGGATCAAAGTGTCTCTTCGGTGTGCAGAAAGTTTCATTTTTGGGGTTCATCTTTTCCCCTTCTACTATCGAGATGGATCCGGTTAAGGTCCAAGCCATCCAGGATTGGACTCAGCCGACATTTCTGAAAAGTCTGCAAAAGTTCCTGGGCTTTGCTAATTTTTATCGTCGCTTCATCTGTAATTTTTCTAGCATTGCCAAACCATTGACCGATTTGACCAAGAAGGGTGCTGATTTGGTTAATTGGTCTTCTGCTGCTGTGGAAGCTTTTCAGGAGTTGAAGCATCGTTTTTGTTCTGCCCCTGTGTTGTGTCAACCAGATGTTTCTCTTCCGTTCCAGGTCGAGGTTGATGCTTCTGAGATTGGAGCAGGGGCGGTTTTGTCACAGAGAGGTTCTGGTTGCTCAGTGTTGAAACCATGTGCTTTCTTTTCCAGGAAGTTTTCGGCTGCTGAGCGTAATTATGATGTGGGCAACCGAGAGTTGCTGGCCATGAAGTGGGCATTCGAGGAATGGCGTCATTGGCTTGAAGGAGCTAAGCATCGCGTGGTGGTATTGACTGATCATAAGAACCTTACTTATCTCGAGTCTGCCAAGCGCTTGAATCCTAGACAGGCCCGTTGGTCGTTATTTTTTGCCCGCTTCGATTTTGTGATTTCGTACCTTCCGGGCTCTAAAAATGTGAAGGCGGATGCTCTGTCTAGGAGTTTTGTGCCCGACTCTCCGGGTTCATCTGAGCCGGCGAGTATCCTCAAGGAAGGAATCATTGTGTCTGCCATCTCCCCTGATTTGCGGCGAGTGTTGCAAAAATTTCAGGCGAATAAACCTGATCGTTGTCCGGCGGAGAAACTGTTCGTCCCTGATAGGTGGACTAGTAAAGTTATCTCTGAACTTCATTGTTCGGTGTTGGCTGGTCATCCTGGAATCTTTGGTACCAGAGAGTTAGTGGCTAGATCCTTCTGGTGGCCATCTCTGTCACGGGATGTACGTACTTTTGTGCAGTCCTGTGGGATTTGTGCTAGGGCTAAGCCCTGCTGTTCACGTGCCAGTGGGTTGCTTTTGCCCTTGCCAGTCCCAAAGAGGCCTTGGACACATATTTCGATGGATTTCATTTCTGACCTTCCCGTTTCTCAAAAGATGTCAGTCATTTGGGTGGTCTGTGATCGCTTTTCTAAAATGGTCCATCTGGTGCCCTTGGTTAAATTGCCTTCCTCCTCTGATTTGGTGCCTTTGTTCTTCCAGCATGTGGTTCGTTTGCATGGCATTCCTGAGAATATTGTTTCTGACAGAGGTTCCCAGTTTGTTTCAAGGTTTTGGCGAGCCTTTTGTGGTAGGATGGGCATTGACCTATCTTTTTCCTCGGCTTTCCATCCTCAGACTAATGGCCAGACCGAACGAACCAATCAGACCTTGGAAACATATCTGAGATGTTTTGTTTCTGCAGACCAGGATGATTGGGTGTCCTTTTTGCCGTTGGCTGAGTTCGCCCTTAATAATCGGGCCAGCTCGGCTACCTTGGTCTCTCCATTTTTCTGCAATTCTGGGTTCCATCCTCGTTTCTCTTCAGGACAGGTTGAGTCTTCGGACTGTCCTGGTGTGGATTCTGTGGTGGACAGGTTGCAGCAGATCTGGACTCAGGTAGTGGACAATTTGACCTTGTCCCAGGAGAAGGCTCAACTTTTCGCTAATCGCAGACGCCGTGTGGGTCCCCGACTTCGTGTTGGGGATCTGGTTTGGTTATCTTCTCGTCATATTCCTATGAAGGTTTCCTCTCCTAAATTTAAACCTCGTTTTATTGGTCCGTATAGGATTTCTGAGATTCTCAATCCTGTGTCTTTTCGTCTGACCCTCCCAGACTCCTTTTCCATACATAATGTATTCCATAGGTCGTTGTTGCGGAGATACGTGGCACCTATGGTTCCATCTGTTGAGCCTCCTGCCCCGGTTTTGGTGGAGGGGGAATTGGAGTATATTGTGGAGAAAATTTTGGATTCTCGTGTTTCTAGACGGAAACTCCAGTATCTGGTTAAATGGAAGGGTTATGCTCAGGAAGATAATTCCTGGGTTTTTGCCTCTGATGTCCATGCTCCAGATCTTGTTCGTGCCTTTCATGTGGCTCATCCTGGTTGGCCTGGGGGCTCTGGTGAGGGTTCGGTGACCCCTCCTCAAGGGGGGGGTACTGTTGTGAATTCTGTGGCTGAATTCACTCCTGTGGTCACAAGTGGTACTGCAGCTTCTGAGCTTCCTCCCTCAGGTGTTCTGGTGAGCTCGTTGGCTGCTTTGTTATTTAACTCCACCTGATTCTGTCTTCCTTGCTCCTTGTCAATGTTCCAGTGTTGGATCTGAGCTTCTGGATCTTTCCTGTGGCCTGCTGCTCTGCTTAGATAAGTGCTTCTTTGCTTTTGTTGCTACTTTTTCTGTCCAGCTTGTTAATTCGTTTTGCTGGAAGCTCTGAGACGCAAAGGGTGTACCGCCGTGCCGTTAGTTCGGCACGGTGGGTCTTTTTACCCCCTTTGCGTGGTTTTTTGCTTTAGGGTTTTTTGTAGACTGCAAAGTTCTCTTTGCTATCCTCGCTCTATCTAGAATATCGGGCCTCACTTTGCTGAATCTATTTCATCCCTACGTTTGTCTTTTCATCTTGCTAACAGTCATTATATGTGGGGGGCTGCCTTTTCCTTTGGGGTATTTCTCTGAGGCAAGTCAGGCTTGTTTTTCTATCTTCAGGCTAGTCAGCTCCTCAGGCTGTGCCGAGTTGCATAGGTAGTGTCAGGCGCAATCCACAGCTGCCTTTAGTTGTGTTTAGGATAGGTTCAGGTATTGCGGTCTACAGAGATTCCACGTCTCAGAGCTCGTTCTATTGTTTTTTGGGTTATTGTCAGATCACTGTATGTGCTCTGATTGCTGGCACACTGTGTCACTGGATTGCCTTCATAACAGGCGATCTAATAACCATGTATAAGTATATAAGGGGACAATACAAATATCTCGCTGAGGATCTGTTTATACCAAGGAAGGTCACGGGCACAAGGGGGCATTCTTTGCGTCTGGAGGAGAGAAGGTTTTTCCACCAACATAGAAGAGAATTCTTTACTGTTAGGGCAGTGAGAATCTGGAATTGCTTGCCTGAGGAGGTGGTGATGGCGAACTCAGTCGAGGGGTTCAAGAGAGGCCTGGATGTCTTCCTGGAGCAGAACAATATTGTATCATACAATTATTAGGTTCTGTAGAAGGACGTAGATCTGGGGATTTATTATGATGGAATATAGGCTGAACTGGATGGACAAATGTCTTTTTTCGGCCTTACTAACTATGTTACTATGTTACTATGTAATTTAGTGCAACCTTTTTCTTTATTTACTATGTGAGTAGTTTTTGGTATGCACTAGTTCAGACTAGTTCTTTGTTCAGTCAGTTTTCCATTACTTACTAATGAATGAGTTTTTCTGACTTGGACACCCTGCCCTTCACCATGCTATGACTTTAATTACATCCAATCACACTTTGTTCCAAAAACTACCCATAAATATAGGCTTTATCACGATATTAGCCAGAGGTGTTCACATTAGGCAGTTAGATCAGTGATTACCTTGACGCTGGTGGATGGGCTCACAATTTTTGGCTAAATTTTGTACTAAGCATCTCATGTGTTCTTTCATAAATTTCAAAAGCCATTATGCTATTCACACTTCATGTATTTCACAATGACCTTGCTTTAGTGTAATTTAGTGCAATCTTTGTCCTTATTTGATGGGAGAATTCATCATTTGGTTCCTGCGCTGCAAATAAATAATTAAAAAAAAAATGGCGTGTGTTTCACTTTATTTTTGATAACAAGCCACGCAAAACTCACAGCTGGGGGCTGCAATCCCCAGCTGCCAGCTTCAGCAAGGCTGGTTATCAAGAATAGAGGGGTTCCCACTCTGATTTTTTAAATTGTTTAATTAAATAATTAAAAAAATAAACTGCGTGGGGTCCTCCCATTTTGACAACCAGCCTTGCTAAAGCTGACAGCTGGGGGCTGGTATTCGAAGGCGTGTAAGGGGTCATGGATAATGAACCCCCCAGCCTACAAATAGCAGCATGTAGCCACCCAGAAAAGGCACATCTAGCCCGAATGAGGGGTGGTGGGAAGGCCACACACGTATCCTGATCCACCATGGGTAAGCTCATTTTGCTTGTAAGATATGTGTAATGTTGGGACACTACGGCGTACTATATGCTATGGCACACTAGTCCTTTAAGAGGTGTCTCCTCATTATAGGAGCACGAATCATTTGTTAGGTTTTTGATTCTTACCCAGATCATACTATGGATGCAGTGGCGTAACTACTGCGGTCGCAGCGGTCGCCAGTGCGACCGGGCCCGGCAGGTCAGGGGCCCGGGCCCGGCAGGCAGGCTCGGACTGGCAGTGCCTCCCCCCGCTCCAGGGCCCCCCCCGCCGCCGCCGCCGCCGCCGCTGCCGCTGCCTTGAATACTCACCCTGCTCCAGCGATGGTCTCGGCGTCTGCACTGCAGCTCGTTCCTGCTTGAGCGGTCACGTGACACCGCTCATTAAGATCATGAATATGCGCATATTCATGATCTTAATGAACGGTGTCACATGACCGCTCAAGCAGGAAGAAGGTGCTGCGCCGGCGCCGCCGCCTGGAGTCGGGACAGAGCGCGAGGGATGTCGGCACGGCCGTGCAGTGGGAAGACAGGTGAGTATGAGGGCCGGGGGGACGGGGGATGAAGGAGGACATAAGCCGGCGCGCCGAGCAGGAGCGGAGAGATAAGCCTGCATACAGGGGGGAATATAAGCCATGCAGGGGGGAATATAAGCCATGCAGGTGGGGATATGAGCCATGCAGGGGGGAATATAAGCCATGCAGGGGGGGATATGAGCCATGCAGGGGGGGATATGAGCCATGCAGGGGGGGATATGAGCCATGCAGGGGGGAATATGAGCCATGCAGGGGGGAATATGAGCCATGCAGGGGGGAATATGAGCCATGCAGGGGGGAATATGAGCCATGCAGGGGGGGATATGAGCCATGCAGGGGGGAATATGAGCCATGCAGGGGGGAATATGAGCCATGCAGGGGGGAATATGAGCCATGCAGGGGGGAATATGAGCCATGCAGGGGGGAATATGAGCCATGCAGGGGGGGATATGAGCCATGCAGGGGGGAATATGAGCCATGCAGGGGGGATATGAGCCATGCAGGGGGGAATATGAGCCATGCAGGGGGGAATATAAGGCATGCAGGGGGGAATATAAGCCATGCATACGGGGGGGGGGGGGAATATGAGCCATGCATACAGGGGGGAATATAAGCCATGCATACAGGGGCGGAATATGAGCCATGCATACAGGGGGGGAATATGAGCCATGCATACATGGGGAGATATGAGTCATGCATGCAGGAGGGGTAATATGAGCTATGTATATGGGATAGGAGGGAGATGAGCCATGCATACAGGAGGGGGGTCATTATACAGTATTGAGCATCATGTGTGGCCGTTATACAGTATGGAGCATCATTTGTGGTCATTATACAGTATTGAGCATTATGTGGGATCATTATACAGTATGGAGAACTGTGTGGCCGTTATACACTATGGAGCACTATGTGTGGGTGGTCATTATACAGTATGGAGCACTGTCTGGCCATTATACAGTATGGAGCAATGTGTGGCCATTATACACTATGGAGCATCATGTGTGGCCATTATACACTATGGAGCATCATGTGTGGCCATTATACACTATGGAGCATCATGTGTGGCCATTATACAGTATGCAGCATCATGTGTGGCCATTATACAGTATGCAGCATCATGTGTGGTGGCCGTTATACAGTATTGAGCATCATGTGTGGCCATTATTCTATGGGGGTTACATTGAGTTGTATGGCAGGGCTGCAGGGGGGGGGCCCCATTTGGAAGTTCGCACCGGGGCCCCTAACTTTGTAGTTACGCCACTGTATGGATGTGTGCCTTACCTCTTAGTGTACTGGCTGGTTTTCCTCCTCCTTCACATGTTGGAATTTTTATGTATTTTTTCCAGTATGTATAATTATTGTTTTTGTATGATATTTCTTGAATTTGTATACTAATAAAATTGTTATATATATTTTTTACAAATTTTAGTGTCTATGCTCTCTTTTTCGCTAGTGCAGTATATATTCCATTGGGAGCGATGCTCTCGTATATTTATATCTACATTGGGAGAGCTTTCTTTACCAAACATGCTCTCAGCCATTTATAGTACATGCTTATTGATTTGTATATGCATCTAGCCAGAATAAAGTCTTTTATTTGAAATAAAACAAACCACACGTTTACTTTTTTATTTAAAAATAACAAACACAGTTATACTCACCTAACATCCAATTCCACTGAATCCCTCGTCTCCTGTAATAAAACAAAAATAAAAAAACACCCTCACCTGGGATAAACAGTTTTCGACTTGGATGGTGCCAAGATGCGATCGTCCAGGCTGAGAACCGCTGGGGAATGAGCTGCTGCAAGCTCAGTATCAGTGACTAGCGATGATGTCATCGAGGTTACTGTAGGTCACTGAGGATGCATTCCCAACTGGGCCAATGAACTGTGGTGACCTCGGTGAGATCCCCGCTAGCACACTGAGAAAAAGTCTCATGGTGCAGAGGCGAGTTTACCGCAGTTCAAATTCATCGCAGTGAAATTCTCCTGGTGAACTGCATTGAACTTGGGTCAGGCTTGGTGTCATAGAAAATATTAAAAATCTCTGAAGTCACTCACATCTCCCCTTCCTCCTTTTTCTCTCACACAAATTTACAGTAACAGTAACAGAGGACTGGGTACCAAACCCCTGTTGCTCCTCCAAGCTCACATTTGTAGTAAGGAAACAGGAGCTAGCAATCTAAAGCTGCCTTTAAGTAAAATGGCAGTGTACAAAGAGACTTGAACCAACTTAAATAAAATGCACTTTATGCCCAGGTGACTGAATGTATATTGTGCATAGACAAATAGTACAGACTGGACAAATAGTTTAGACAGTAAGAGGCTTTTTATGTTTTGAGAGGATTAAAGGCAATATCTCACACCATTTGGAAACAGCCATGGTCACCCAGCCTACATATAAACAGGATAGTTGAAGCCATTTTGTCTACAAGAAGTTCATATGGGATTTAAGTGACACTGGATTCCTGCAGGGGTAAATGTTACAATAAGCCAGCTCAGACAGTATGTCTCCGAAAGGAAATATAGAATATGGGAATTTGTATAAATCTGATATTAATGAGACATTCATTTTCATCGCCTGGGCTAACCAGAGAAAAAGAAACATTTTTTAATAACTATAGCACTGCTAATGGGCCGCAAATCCATAGGAGCTAGATAACTGCCAACGGCTATGCCATGTTTGATCTCTAAGTAAAGATAAAATCCTGATAAAAAATGTGGCATCAATCTCGAACCTCTATAATCGTTGGGTGTGGCTTTATCACACAAGATGGGATTTCATAAAATCCTGAAGAGCTGAGAACAGCCCACAACCCCCCTGCCCATGTGAGGTCATCAAAGGGAGGGTGTGTGGGTGTGACTCAGGACCTGATTTAAGATTAAACCGAATTATGATCTGCGTTCGTGTATAGAGATACTGTACATATAGTGTATGCAGAAATCCTGTTCACTGAACGGCCAATCCGTGTAGTAATTTTCTTTTGCTTTATCCCTTTTATTTTTATATAATTGTACAGTACAGACCAAAAGTTTGGACACACCTTCTCATTTAAAGATTTTTCTGTATTTTCAAGACTATGAAAATTGTACATTCACACTGGAGGCATCAAAACTATAAATTAACACATGTGGAATTACATACTTACTAAAAAAAGTGTGAAACAACTGAAAATATGTCTTATATTCTAGGTTCTTCAAAGTAGCCACCTTTTGCTTTGATGACTGCTTGGCACACTCTTGTCATTCTCTTGATGAGCTTCAAGAGGTAGTCACCGGGAATGGTCTTCCAACAATCTTGAAGGAGTTCCCAGAGATGCTTAGCACTTGTTGGCCCTTTTGCCTTCACTCTGCGGTCCAGCTCACCCCAAACCATCTCGATTGGGTTCAGGTCTGGTGACTGTGGAGGCCAGGTCATCTGGCGCAGCACCCCATCACTCTCCTTCTTGGTCAAATAGCCCTTACACAGCCTGGAGTTGTGTTTGGGGTCATTGTCCTGTTGAAAAATAAATTATGGTCCAACTAAACGCAAACTGGATGGAATAGCATGCCACTGCAAGATGCGGTGGTAGCCATGCTGGTTCAGTATGCCTTCAATTTTGAATAAATCCCCAACAGTGTCACCAGCAAAGCACCCCCACACCATCACACCTCCTCCACCATGCTTCACTGTGGAAACCAGGCATGTAGAGTCCATCCGTTCACCTTTTCTGATTCGCACAAAGACACGGTGGTTGGAACCAAAGATCTCACATTTGGACTTATCAGACCAAAGCACAGATTTCCACTGGTCTAATGCCCATTCCTTGTGTTCTTGAGCCCAAACAAGTCTCTTCTGCTTGTTGCCTGTCCTTAGCAGTGGTTTCCTAGCAGCTATTTTACCATGAAGGCCTGCTGCACAAAGTCTCCTCTTAACAGTTGTTGTAGAGATGTGTTTGCTGCTACAACTCTGTGTGCATTGACCTGGTCTCTAATCTGAGCTGCTGTTAAACTGCAATTTCTGAGGCTAGTGACTCGGATAAACATCCTCAGAAGCAGAGGTGGCTCTTGGTCTTCCTTTCCTGGGGCGGTTCTCATGTGAGGCAGTTTCTTTGTAGCGCTTGATAGTTTCTGCCACTGCACTTGGGGACACTTTCAAAGTTTTCCCACTTTTTCAGACTGACTGAACTTCATTTCTTAAAGTAATAATGGCCACTCGTTTTTCTTTACTTAGCTGCTTTTTTCTTGCCATAATCCAAATTCTAACAGTCTATTTAGTAGGACTATCAGCTGTGCATCCACCAGACTTCTGCACAACACAACTGATGGTCCCAACCCCATTTATAATGCAAGAAATCCCACTTATTAAACCTGACAGGGCACACCTGTGAATTGAAAACCATTCTCGGTGACTACGTCTTGAAGCTCATCAAGATACAAAAATATAGAAAAATCTTTAAATGAGAAGGTGTGTCCAAACTTTTGGTCTGTACTGTATCTCCCCAAGGGGACTCACCATCTAAATTCCCTATCAGTATGTCTTTGGAATGTGGGAGGAAACTGGAGTACCCAGAGGAAATCCGCACAAACAAACATACAAACTCCTTGCAGATGTTGTTCTTGGTGGGATTTGAACCCATGACACCAGTGTTGCAAAGCTGCAATGCTAACCATTGAGCCATCATGCTGCCTGTATGATTAGTCTTGGTATCACTTTTATATATGACAAAAACCTGGCATTTCTACAGGGGTGCATAGACTTTTTATAGTTGCAGGGATTTGCTTGTATTTATTTAGCAGACTTTTTCAGATGGAGGAAAGTGATTCCCCTGTTTATTAACCTCTTAACGACCAGAGGTATTTTTGGTTTTGCATTTTCATTTTTTGCTCACCTTCTTCCCAGAGCCATAACTTTTTTATGTTTTGGTCAAAATGGCCATGTGAGGGTTTGTTTTTTTGCAGGATGAGTTGTACTTTTGAATGACACCATTGGTTTTAACATATCATGTACTTGAAAACGGGAAAAAAATTCCAAGTGCGGAGAAATTGCAAAAAAGTGCAATCCCACAGTTTTTTAAACTATGTTCACTAAATGCTAAAACTGACCTGCCATTATGATTCTCCAAGCCATTAAGAGCTCATAGACACCAAATATGTATAGTTTTTTTTTATTTAAGTGGTGAAAAAAAAGAATTGCGCCATTTTCCAGTATCCGTAGCGTCTCCAATTTCTGAGATCTCGGGTTGGGTGAGGGCTTATTTTCTGAGTGCCCAGCTGACATTTTTAGTGATACCATTTTGGTGCAGACACAGTCTTTTGATTGCCCATTATTGCATTCTAATGCAATGTTGCGGCAACCAAAAAAACGTAATTCTGGAGTTTTGACTTTTTTCACATTACAAGGTTTATCGATTGGGTTAATTCTTTTCTTTTATTGATAGATCGGGAGATTCTGAATGCAGACATACCAAATATATGTATGTTTGATTTGTATTTATTGTTTTATTTTGAATGGGGCGAAAGGGGGTGATTTGAACTTTTATATTTTTTTATTTTTTAAATATTTTTAAAAACATTTTTTTACTTTTGGCATTTTTCAATAGTATCCATGGGAGACTAATAGCTGCCATAATCCAATAGGCGCTGCTACATATAGATGATGATCAGATAGCCTGTATGTAGCAGAATTGCTCACTTGCTATGAGTGCCGACCACTGGGTGACGCTCATAGCAATCCAGCATCCAGCAGTGACAACCATAGAGGTCTGCTCAAGACCTCTGGTCTTCATGCCAACCCTTTGGGGACTCACGATAACCTGACGGGGTCACCGATGGGCGGGATTTCTGGAGCTTGCCGAGCGCATGTTAAATGCCGCTGTCAGAGATTGACAGAGGCATATAACTAGTTAGCCACGAGTGGAACATCATTCCACCCACGGCTATTAACCCATTATCTACCAATGCCCTTTTTTTGGGACGCCTAATAATTAGCTTCTAGCAACTAAGATTTTATAACTTTTATAACTAGGTCCAATTTTTTGTGTTGTGTTTGTAAAATGAATGTTTTCAAAATAGGAAATCATGTCATTGTCATTTTTAATTGAATATTGGGATGCCCTTTTCAGAAAAATCTGTACTTGTAAATATTTTAATTTGGCAAGTAATGGGTTAAAGGCAGATGTCAGCTGTTCAACACAGCTGACGTGCCAGAAAAGATGTGGGTTCAGCGCTGGGGCCCACATCAAAGGGAGGTACTATTATGCCCGATGTTGGAAAGGGGTTAAGTGTTTACATGCTACATATATGAATTAGTGATGAGCGAGTATATTCGTTGCTCAGGTAACCGCCGAGTATTTTTTAGTGCTCGGAGATTTAGTTTTCCCCACCTCAGCTGCATGATTTACGGCTGCTGGACAGCCTGAATACATGTGAGAATTCTGAGAATTCCCTAACAAACAGGCATTCTTCACATGCATTCAGTCTAGCAGCCATAAATCATGCAGCTGCGGCGACGAAAACTAAATCTCCGAGCACTAAAAAATACTCGGAAAACCCAAGCAATGAGTTTACTCGCTCATCACTAATATGAATACATTTCAATCAGCTTTTTCTAGCAAAACAAGGCCGTGGTCACAGTAGTATATAGCATCTGATGTGAGAGCATCGGATGCGATACGCTAATTACACTTGGCTCAAACTCTGCTGCAAGCGTGAGCCGAGTGTCATCTTATTGTGATATGATTCTCTCACATGCGAGAATCGGATCAAAGGAAAAGAAGGAGAGATTAATCTCTCCAACTTCTCCGTACGGGAAAAGAAAAGGAGAGATTAATCTCTCCAACTTCTCCGTACGGGAAAAGAAAAGGAGAGATTAATCTCTCCAACTTCTTCGTACGATATAGGCTGCCAATCACAGCATACTGCAATTTTTTCTTTTCATGTCAAATGTGCATAAGAAAAAAATTGCAGATCTGCTCTGCCTCAATGAATAACTCTGATCAGCGTGCAATGTGTAATTTTCTCGCATTGCACTCCTCGACAGTGTGAGCGAGCCCTAATAGTGTACATTTTCTTTACGGACAAAGTTACATGAATTTTATCTTGTATGGTGGTCGCTAATATCAGTGTACTGGTGTAGAGACATATCAGGGTGTATGATTGCTGCAAAAAAAAAGATTATTATTCTTATTACTAGTAGTGATGGTGAGCAAATATACTCATTACTCGAGATTTCCCGATCACGCTCGGGTGACCTCTGAGTATTTTTTAGTGCTCGGAGATTTAGTTTTCCTCACCTTAGCTGAATGATTTACATCTGTTAGCCAGCTTGATCACATGTGGGGATTCCCTGGCAACCAGGCAACCCCCACATGTACTTATGCTGGCTAACAGATGTAAATCATTCAGCTGCAGCAAGAAAAACTAAATCTCTGAGCACTAAAACATACTCGGAGGTCACCCGAGTTTGCTCGGGAAATCTCGAGTAGCGAGTATATTCGCTCATCACTAATTACTACCTAACCAGACTTTTTTTTCCTGAACAATTGCTAATAGAAGCAAACAAGCTTGAGTATTTAGATTACGTTGCCAATAAACCTAAAGGGGTTATCCGGTAACATGATATAGATAAATGAGAGTTAGAACCCCATTACCAATCTGACATTGATGACCTATCTTTAAAGCTTCTATGCTGCTGACATATGTGTCTCTATGGTTGCAGACTACAAGCAAACTTGGTGTAGTGTTACCCTGCAGCCAGACACCTTTCTATTTAATTCCTGATAATTCTTGCTAACCATAATTTAATACTTTATATAAAAAGTCAAGTCAAGACAAGTCTGCAGGCATTTGCGGCCAGCTAATTATGTTCTGACCAGGAGTATGGATATCGCATACATGGTCACATGACTGTCACTGGTGCTGGGAGGATTCTCAAGTCTACAGTCACTCTATCACGTAGAGTGACTGCAGACTGGTCATTTTAGACCGGACAATCCCTTTAAGTACTTTTCAAAAAAGGAAGATTCTTCTCCTATTTATAATAAGTTGAAATATATATAAAATATATATATAAAAATACCACATGATTTAAAGGAATTGCGAGCCTACATGTTTATTTCTTTTAGAAATAGTAATGACAAGTTCAATTTAAAATGCTGATTGCTTTGAAGATACATTTGGCATGTGGGTAGGGTAGATTAATCATGGTTTCCCTCCAAACAGGTGTTGCCTTCTATCAATGCATCTTGATCTGCCTTTCAAATCTCCTAAAGTTGGATAGCTGTAAAATGCTATAATCTTGACGTTGGTTGGGCTTTACACTCTGGAGGCTGAGAAGCCATTTAACTCCCTCCCCTGGTGTCTCTTACTTAGCACATATGGTTGAAGAACTAAATTAACTCTTTCATCATTATTTCAGATATTGGTAAAGGTAAATTGTTAAAGTGGTAAGTTTGGTTCTAACAAATATAGACATTGAAAAATGTGTCATTTTGTCTAAATGCAAACTATACGGAAAAAAGTGAATGTACTGCAGATATGCCAAAGTTGAATATTATAACTTGTTCTGCCACATATCAGTAGAGGAAAACAACACCAGATCTGATCAACTTTTACATACTTTTATTGGAGCAAAACTGTATCTAACTTAACCCCTTCATGACCTTGGGATTTTTCGTTTTTCCGTGTTCGTTTTTCACCCCCCTCCTTCCCAGAGCCATAACTTTTTTATTTTTCCGTCAATTTGGCCATGTGAGGGCTTATTTTTTGTGGGACGAGTTGTACTTTTGAATGTCATCATTGGTTTTAGCATGTCGTGTACTAGAAAACGGGAAAAAAATTCCAAGTGCGGTGAAATTGCAAAAAAAGTGCAATCCCACACTTGTTTTTTGTTTGGCTTTTTTGCTAGGTTCACTAAGTGCTAAAACTGACCTGCCATAATGATTCTCCAGGTCAGTACGAGTTCATAGACACCTAACATGACTAGGTTATTTTTTATCTAAGTGGTGAAAAAAAAATTCAAACTTTGCTAAAAAAAAAAAAAAAATTGCGCCATTTTCCGATACTCGTAGCGTCTCCATTTTTCGTGATCTGGGGTTGGTTGAGTGCTTATTTTTTGAGTGCCGAGCTGGCGTTTTTAATGATAGCATTTTGGTGCAGATACGTTCTTTTGATCGCCCGTTATTGCATTTTAATGCAATGTCGCGGCGACCTAAAAAACGTAATTCTGCCATTTCGAATTTTTTTCTTGCTATGCCGTTTAGCGATCAGGTTAATGCTTTTTTTTAATTGATAGATCGGGCGATTCTGAGCGCGGTGATACCAAATATGTGTAGATTTGATTTTTTTTTTATTGATTTATTTTGATTGGGGCGAAAGGGGGGTGATTTAAACTTTTATATTTTTTTCACATTTTTTTTAACTTTTTTTTTAACTTTTGCCATGCTTCAATAGCCTCCGTGGGAGGCTAGAAGCAGGCACAACGCGATCGGCTCTGCTACATAGCAGCGATCTGCTGATCGCTGCTATGTAGCAGAAATGGAGGTGTGCTGTGAGCGCCGACCACAGGGTGGCGCTCACAGCCACCGGTCATCAGTAACCATAGAGGTCTCTAGGACCTCTATGGTTACCATCCTGACGCATCGCCGACCCCCGATCATGTGACGGGGGTCGGCGATGACGTCATTTCCGGCCTCCCGGCCGGAAGCGGTAGTTAAATGCCGCTGTCTGCGATTGACAGCTGACATGTCCCGGCTTTGATGCGGGCTCACCGCGGAGCCCTGCATCAAAGCAGGGGATCTGACCTCGGACGTACTATCCCGTCCGAGGTCAGATAGGGGTTAATAGAACAATGTGGTTTTCCATAGGAGCAGCTCTTGTAACTTTGCCTAAAAACACGGTTCTCATTCATCAAGCAGTTTTTATCAGTTTTCGGGAGTTCAGCTGCTTGAGATGGTACAAGATTATTGTGATTTTTTACTTTATACATGATTCCCAGACAGTTCTATCTACCTTTTAAAAAGTCAGTGGAACTTGGGTAGGAAGAGGCATGACTAAACAAGCCAGACAAATTAATCATGATTTATGTCCCTGAAGTGCCATAGATTATGACATAAATGTACCTTTCCGATGGTGGTGCAATGTAGTTGAAAGATGTGGCAAATTCATTAAGTGGCACACACCTTTGGTGCTTCTTACTTCAGTGAACTGTCTATGTAGACCGGTGTACAACTCACCAGTGATGATGAATTGAGGTCCAGTCTATAACAGACAGGACAAGAGACAAAATTGTAATAACTGTTCTCTGGTTTTGATGCATCTTTGGCAGAAATTCACAAATTGTATATAGTAATGCAGTTTTCATGCTGTGTTGGATTTTCTTGAAAAATTCAGTATTCTCCTGATCTGACAATAATTTTAATAATATGGTACATAAATCAAAATAGGTGCTATCAGAGTGCTTGATCCAAAGCTTTATGCTTTGAGGGATGAATTTGCAAAATAATTGTTTTACTGCCTGTATTCAGACAAACTTTTGAAAACCATTCGTTCACCTAGCTTTTGCTGGGTATCATATACATCTATTTTGTTTTGTTGTCACAATATTAAAATTAAACATGTACATTCCATAATATAGATAGTACAGATGAATATATCTTTTGAAATTGAAATTCGCTAGCTTAATTTTTCCACAAAAATTAGATTTTAAATAATAACTTAGAATTGCAAATTGCATAACTAAAAAGCTTCTAGTTGCCTGGAAAACATGTGCATAACACTAAAAGTTCCGCTTGTAGTCTATTGAACCCATTTGGAGCGCTGTAATGCAAGCATAGCCTTTTAAATGTCCAAGTGTCTTCAGCCAGTCTGCCCTCGGGAAAAAAGATGGTATTTATTCTGCAAAAAGAAAGTCCATCATTCTCAATTTTTGAGACAGATGTTTTTGGGACAGATGTTTCCTTTGCTTTTGTTTATACGCTGTCAGTACAAACAGAAGAAGCCAAGGCCTTTTTATAAGTTAAAGTTTCATGAAAAAAATCATCCCTGTTTGGAAAGTAGCATTTTCATAAGCAAAGAAGCGATAACTTTTTCATAAGCCAGCCCCAAAATGATCCCTTTAATGAGAGAAACAGAACAAAAAAGAGAAAAAGATATTGCTTTTCAACTAGGATTGAAAAATTATCCCTACAACTGCTTTCATAATCACAAAATGATTACACAACCCCAACTTTTTATCAAATCTTCCAAAATGTATCCCCTTTTTAAAAGGAACCTGTCCGCAGTTTTGGCCAATATAAGATACGGCCATCACCTTTCAGGGCTTATGTACAGCATTCTATAATGCTGTATGTAAGCTGTCAACCCGACCACCTGGAAGAACTGAAAAATACGTTTTATACTCACTTGTGGGGCGGTCTGATGGGTGTCGCTGGTTTTGGTCTGGTGCCTCCCTTTTTCTTATGATCGCCGCCCTCCTGTTGCTTCTTGTGGATTACGCGACCCTGCATCATCCACACACGCTCCCAAGCATTGTGCTCCTGTGCAGGCGTACTTCTCTGCCCTGTTGAAGGCAGAGCAAAGTACTGCAATGTGAAGGTGCCAGAAAAGGTCAAAGAATCCCAGCACCTGCATACTGGCGTATTGGCATTGGGGTATGCCAATACCCCATATGTGGTGGGAAAACTACTTTTGAGATACAATGCAAAGCTTAGAAGCTGAAATAGTTTGAGGGTGCAGCAGAGCCCCCCATTAAGCGACCCAATTTTTCAATCTACACCTCTCAATTAACTCGTCTCAGGACGCAGCAATCATATTGACACCACAGGTGTGTCACAGTATTTTATTTCATTGGGCGGTGAAGAAAAAATAATTACTTTTTTGCACCACCAAATTTTTCTTTTAGCCCCAGATTTTACATTTTCACATGGAGAAATGGGTAAAAATGGCACCTTAATTTGTCTCTCAATTGCAGCTGAAAGTGGCAATCACCCATGTGAGACTGTAGAGTACTGCTTAGCCACATGGCGAGACTTGGAAGGGAAGGAGCACTACTTGACTCTTGGAGAACAAATAATTGTAGAATAGTTTGTGGACTCCATATACAGAGTCCTTAAGTGCCAGAATAGCTGAATCCCACCCTCAAATGACCACATTTTGGAAATTACACCACTCTGGTAATTTATCTACAGGTGCAGTGATAATTTTAACTTCATGGGTATTTTCCAGAAATGGATGTTGATTAGTGAAAATTGCAAATCAACCCTTACATTGTAGACATAGACCCCAAAAATTAAGCAGGATCACATCGCTACAGAAATGCCAAACATGTGGATGTGAACTGCGATTTAGGTATACTCTGGGGCTCCGAAGGAAGGGTGGGCATTAGGATTTGGGAGTGCAGAATTTGCTGAATTTCTTTTGGGAGTTGAGGAACCATTTTGCTTTTCCAGAGCCTTTGTGCTACCAGTAATCTTGAAGCCCCCTATATGTCCATTGACAGATGACAAACCTGAGTGGGGTCTTGGTTTTTTGTGGATTGAGTTGAAGCTTTTATTGGGAGCATTTTACATAAAATTTTGAATCACATTTATCCTGTGCTCCACACTGAGTACTTTCATCCGGGTTTCCATCAAGATCTTCAAATGAGGTGGTGCAGATGAAACCCCTGAGGATACATTCACTATAATGAGGCAGCAGCATTACTCTGAGCTCCATCTGTCCTCTGTTCAATGCATTCCTTCTTTTTAGATGTACACAAAACTGTGGTCGACAACGCTTTTGTGCACGCTTAAAAAGATGGACACCAGTGGATCAAAGGCCAGACAGTGTCTTTATCTGCCTCATTATAGAGAATCTTCTACTTGAAATTCTGTCTGAATCATATATTTCAGAGATTTACATGGGCATCCCAACGTAAGCGCTCAGCACAGATTGCAGAATAAAGTTGCACCAAACCTTACAGAATGAACAAATCAACAGCAGGTGAAGAATTGGTTTTATTTATTTTTTATGCTATTCACTGTGTGGTATAAGTATTAGATGGATTTATTCTTCAGGTCATTGCGATTACAGCAATACCAGATTTATATTGTTTTTATATGTTTAGCTGCTATCACACACTAGAAGATATTTTTTTTTATATAAAAAAAGTTTTTGCATTGCCATAGCCTGAGCTATAATTTTCTATATTTCTGATGGCACAGCCACATGAGGGTTTGTTTTTTGCGGGATGAGTTGATATTTTTATTAGTACCATTTTCAGGCACTTAACTTTTTTGATTGCTTTCTATTTTTTGGGATTTTATTTTATGCCATTCTCCATGTGGTAAAAATGATAAGACAGCTTAATTCTTCGGGTCAGTATGATTACAGTGATATCACATTTATATAATTTTTTTATGTTTAAAAAAATATTTTTTAGAAAAAATATTTGTTTTTGCATCATTATATTCTAAAAGCTATAGTTTTTTTTTATTTTTCAGCTAACAGAGCTCTATGGTGGCTTGCTTTTTGTAGTACTAGATGAAGTTTTTAGAGATACCATTTTTATTTAGACTTTTTGATCAAATTTATTATACATTTTGCTTGGCAGTATGATGAAAAAGCATAGTTTTTCTACCACAGTTTTTGTTCACCGAAGTGTGAACTAGTTTGACAGTTTTATAGTTGAGGTCATTCCAGATGCGACCATACAAAATATGTGTACTTTTACTTGTTTATTTTTGTTTTTACATAAATATATGTATTTATTGGATTAATATTTTTTTCATTTTTATTTTTTATTTTTGAATGTTTAAAAAATATTTTTTCAAACTTTTAAAAATGTATTTTACTTAGTCCCTTTATGGCTCTCATTGCTGGTATAATGCATTGAGTTGCAATGCATTACACCTATCGGTACTGCACTGACAGAATGATGTTTTCAGCATGGTCTAACAGGCTTGACATAGCTGGCAGACCTGGACGTCACCATTACGACCTCGGGTTCCTATTGGCAATGACCAGGCTCTTGTGAAGGCATGCCTTTCAGAAAGGAGAGGGAGCCACCTCCATCTCACAGCCTCCTAAACTTTGATATCAATATCAGCTATAACTTACGAGGTTCTTGTGCCCGCACGATCGGCATGATGTAAGTTGCGTCAAAGGTTGTGAACTCCTATCTGACCATGACATAAACTTACATCAAAAGTCATGAAGGGGTTAAAACAGCAGTATATGAATTTGCTTTTGTCATATAAGGTTTCTACCAGACACATAGTGGATGGGAGATATGTATCATAGAGGTGGTTGTCCTCTGTGATATAAACCTTAAGTAATGCTCTAGTGTATATATAGGATTAAAAGTGCTTAATCGGCCATGACAGATTTACTGTGAGCAGCTGAAGAGTTGGGAGCAATAGCATAGCTACCGGGGGCAAAGGGGGCCATTGCCCTGGGCCCCGCTCTCTGAGGGGGCCCACCTGGAGCTACTCTACTGTAACTGTATCAGCGTGTGCACATTGTGCCAAAACAGTTACATTCTGCAGCAGAGCAGGAACAATCGATCTCACTGCTCTGCCGTCGGTCTCTATGGGGTCCCTTAGCAGGCAAGGGGGCCCAGGACCCTCAGTGGGCCCCCCACCTGTCATCACAGGGTCAATTGACCGCATTGATGAGAGAAGGAGTGTTATGCTCCCTCTCCCATCATCCCCCTGTCAGTGTCTGATGTCACCAATGCTGACACTGACAGCGGGCTCGATGATGTCACTACCCAATGCCTGCAGTCAGGGGATGTGCGCGGGTGCTCATTGCATCGGAGGAACCAGGAAGACAAGAGGTGAGTATTTATTTATTTTTATGGGGGCTGCTTTATACTACAGAGTCTGCCTACGGAGGGCTGCCTTATTACAGAGTCTGCCTATTGAGGCTGCCTTATTACAGAATCTGCCCATGGGGGCTGCCTTATTACAGAGTCTGCCTATGGGGGGCTGCCCTATTACAGAATCTGCCTATGGGGCTGCCTTATTACAGAGTCTGGCTATGGGGGGTTTCCTTATACTACAGAGTCTGCCTATGGGGGGCTGCCTTATTACAGAGTCTGCCTATGGTGGGCTGCCTTATTAGAGAGTCTGCCTATTGGGGCTGCCTTATTACAGAATCTGCCTATGGGGCTGCCTTATGCTACAGAGTCTCCCTATGAGGGGGCTTCCTTATACCACTGAGTCTACCTATGGGGGCTTCTTTACACTACAGAGTCTGCCTATGGGAGCTTCCTTATACTACAGAGTCTGCCTATGGGGGCTTCCTTATACTACAGAGTCTGCCTATGGGGGCTTCCTTATACTACAGGGTCTGCATATGGGGGCTTACTTATACTACAGAGTCTGCCTATGGGGGCTGCCTTATTACAGAGTCTGCCTATGGGGGTCTGCCTTATTACAGAGTCTGCCTATGGGGTGCTGCCTTATACTACGGGGTCTGCCTATGGGGTGCTGCCTTATACTAGAGGGTCTGTCTATGGGGTGCTGCATTATACTAGAGGGTCTGCCTATGGGGGGCTTCCTTATACTACAGAGTCTGCTTGGGGGTGCTGTCTTATACTACAGAGTCTGCCCTTGAGGGCTGCTTTATAGTACAGTCTGCCTATGGGGGGCTGCCTTATACTACAGAGTATGCCTATGTGGGCTTCCTTATACTACAGAGTCTTCCTATGGGTGCTGCCTTGTGCTATAGAGTCTGCCTATGGGGGCTGCCTTATGCTACAGAGTCTGCCTATGGGGGTGCATTATACAATATAGAGTAGGCCTATGGGGAGTGCATTATACTATATTGAGGACTATCTGGTGCATTATACTATATGGAGGCTATCTAGGGGGCCATCATGCAGTGTGGAGATTACAGTGAGGGGGCCATCATAGAGTGTTGGAGCCATCAAACAGTTTGAGAGCTACTAAGGGGTCAGTATACTGTGTGGGTGGTACTATACAGTGAACCAAAACCCTAGCTGCGCCTATGGTTGGGAGTGATGGCTGCTCACCATATCTCCACCCCTGGGTGTGGTTCACTGAGTAAAATGAGTCCTGTTTGTCTCACACGTGTGTGTATGGAGGTGTGCAGATCTCTTGGATTGTGTGGCTTTGCTAAAGGACTAAGAAGCTGGACTCTAACCAAGGCGGTCAAACCAGCACTATTGAATAGACTTTTCTAGTGCTCCACATTATGCCTTTACAATGACTGAAATAAATGAGCGAGACTTTAAATAGAAGCAAGTAGTAGAAAAGACAGCGCCTCAAATGTTGGTGAAAAAAAAATCACATTTTAGTCCACCTCCTGTGGCTTTAAATAGAAACAGTTCCTCATCTCGCTCTCAAGGGAGTTGCATGATTAAAGTCATAATTGTGCTGTTCAACAGAATAAAAAAACTTTATTTGGCAGAATGTGAACAGCATGACATTTAAAACATTAAAATATGCATTCCATTTCTTAGCATAAAGAGTAACTTATAGTTAAGTATTCAATTGCATGAATTGTAAAATGTCACTGATAAATACAACTCATCCTGGAATAATCATTTAGCCAAAAAAGTACTGCTTTGGCCTCATCGGATAAGATCACCTCCTTACATATGCCATGTAGGGGACATAGCTAGCATGTGGAAGAAGGCTCACTGGTCAGATAAGATCAAAGTAGAACTTTTTGGGCTGAATGCAGTACACTATGTGTGGCACCCTTGAAATTTTTCCAGAAAATGAAGTATTTCTCCCAGAGAATTATTGCAATTACACATGTTTTGTAATACATATGTTTGTTTCCTTTGTGTGTACTGAAACCACACAAAAAACAGAGAAAAAAGGTAAATTGGACATAAATTCACACAAAACTCAAAAATAGGCTGGACAAAGCTGTTGGCATCCTCAACCTAATATTTGGCTGTACACCCTTTGGAATAAATAACTGCACCCATTAACAGAGGCAGCTGAACAACCCAGAAACATCTTTGAACCTCCACCATATTTGACCATTGGTACTGTGTTCTCTTTTTTGTAGGACTCATTTAGTTGTCAGTAAATAGTAGAATGATATGCTTTACCAAAAATCTCTGACTTCATCTCATTTGTCTACAAGACATTTTCCTTGAAGGCTTACTCATGTATATTTTAGCAAACTGCAGTCTACCTTTTTTATGTCTCTGTCGTCAGTGGTTTCCTCTTGGGTCTTCTGCCATAGTGGTTAATTTAATTCAAATGTAAATGGATAGTTTGTACTGACACTGATGCGCCCTAAGCCTGCGGACTGCTTGAATTTCTTTGTAGCTTGATTGAGGCTGCTTATCCAGCATCCGGACTATCCTATGTTGCAAGTGTTCTTCAATTTTTCTCTGCCGTCCATGTCCAGGGAGATTAGTTTCAGTGCCATGGGTTGTAAACTTCTTGATTATGTTGCACACCATGGACATAGGAACATCAAGATCTCTGGAGATGGACTTGTAACCTTGAGATTGTTAATATTGTTCAACAATTTTGGTTATAAAGTTCTCAAACAGTTCTTTTTCCTCTTTCTGATCTCCATGCTTAGTGTGGCACATACAGACACACAAGGCAAAAGAATGAGTCAGCTTTTCCCCTTTTTATCTGGTTTCAGGAGTGATTTTCATATTGCCCACACCTGTTACTTGCCATAGGTGAATCAGCATCATATGCTTGAAACAAAATTGTCTATCCACAATTTTGGAAGGGTGCCAACAATTTTGTCCTGTCCATTTTTATGGTTTTGTGTGAAATTGTGTCTAATTTGCTTTTTTTTCTCTTTTTTTGTGTTATTCCAATACTGACAAAATAAATAAACGTGTGTATAACAAAACATCTAAATATTTGAATACTTAATTTTCTGAAACAACTTCAAGGGTGCCAACACTATTGACTATGACTTTGTATATATACAGTAATTCAACAGATACCAAGAGGAGTGAGGGCACTGCTCATAAACTTACTCTATGAGGGAATAGCGGAGACACAAAAGGTAAATGATAAAAAGTGCTTGCATTGTATGGTCCAACCATCAATATAATAAATAAATTTTTCATATAACGTGACATGAACCAGTCACAAGCCAATATCTGTATAGAACAAATATAGAGTGCCATTAACCCCTTAATAACCGAGCCAATTTTGACCTTAATGACCAAGCCAAATTTTACAATTCTAACCAGTGTCACTTTATCAGGTTATAACTCTGTAAAGCTTCAATGGATCTCACTGATTATGAGATTTTTTTTTGATGACATATTGTCCTTCATGATAGTGGTAACATTTCTTCGATATGATTTGCTTTTATTTGTGAAAAAAAACTAATTTGATGAAAATTTTGACAATTTCAAAATTTTCAAACTATTAATTCTTATGCCATTTGTTAGGAAGTTAGAAGGGTTGAAAGTTGACCAGCAACTTTCCAACAAAATGTACAAACCCATTTTTTCAAGGACCACGTCATATTTGAAGTGATTTTGAGGGGCCTGTATGACAGAAAGTACCCAAAAGTAACACCATTCTAAAAACTGCACCCCTCAAGGTGCTCAAAACCACATTCAAGAAGTTTATTATCCTTTTAGGTGCTTCACAGGAACTCCAGCAATGTGGAAGAAAAAAATTAACATTTTTTTTCACAAAAAATTAAGTTCAGACTTAAACATTTTATATTTCCACAAGGGTAACAGGAGAAAGTGGATCTAAAAATTTGTTGTACAATTTCTCCCGAATGTGCCAATACCTTATTTGTGGGGAAAATTTACTGTTTTGGCACACGACAGGACTTGGGAGGGAAGGAGCGCCATTTGATTTTTTCTATGTAAAATTTGCTGGAATAATTAGAGGACGCCATGGCACGTTTGGAGAGCCTCTCACGTTCCTAAATAGTGGAATCAAGTGACCCTGTTTTGTAAACCCCTCAAGGTGCTCAAAACCACATTCAAGAAGTTTATTATCCTTTCAGGTGCTTCACAGGAACTCCAGCAATGTGGAAGGAAAAAATTAACATTTTTTTTCACAAAAAATTACGTTCCTAATAGTGGAATCAAGTGACCCTGTTTTGTAAACCACACCCCTCAAGGATTTTATCCAGTGGTATAGTGAGCATTTTGAACCCACTGGTATGACAAAGAATTTAATAACATTTCAAGTGCTCACTACTACAGTTTGCATCAGGTGCTCAGATATGTACCGAATATCACGGTTGCTCTAGTGACATGCATGAGTCCCTGCCCGCAGGTTTTATGGCTGTTTTACACCCCCCAAAAAACCATGTGGGGATCTGCGATACTCCGTGCATACCCAAGCACCTGATGCAAACACTAGCCATCAAATCGCTATTTCTTTTTTACTTTTGAAAACCCCCCAAGTCTAACATACCTGCAGACATTGGTATTACAGTACCTCCTCTTATGCCCCTTCTTCAAGCTTGAGAGGGCTCTCTGCACAGAAAGTGGACCCAGACTCTTTTTCATGGACTCACATTACTTCTCTTCACGTTCTCTACAGTCCACTAGAAGAAAGATTACCTCTTTCACCTTCTTCATGATTAGGATGCTTTTCACCACAAAGACATCCTTAGAGCAGGACAAAGCAGGCGTAGTATCATGAAACCTTAAGTTACGATGCCTCTCTAAGTCCAGCAAGACCAGCTACCATATTCGAAGATTCAAAGACAAACTGGAGTTCTTCCTCCTGGTTGGTGGATAGTAGAGACTTGGAAGATGTCACAGCCTTGATGTTCTCATCAACCAACCACCTGAAAACCGAAAATAGCTTCTATGGATCCATCTTCAAGCTGGTGTCCAAGAATATACTGTACATCCTCGAGGCAGGGAGGTTCATTGGAACAGGTCATTGGATAAATCATCGGAACTGTGTTGAGATATCGACTCCACTTTCTTCTTTTAGAGATGTCCACACCAACGAGTCAATGAGTAGCAGACCTGGTAGAGAAGATGGCTACACTGACAGGTGAACTGAATGTACAGGGACCAGACACCTCTCGTGACTTCACTGTCCTCAATGAAGCACTTCACTGGACCTCCAGACTAGGATGTGCACTTGAGTTCTCAGCCATGGACGACTAAGAGAAGTGGATGAAATAAACCAGACAGCACCTGGAAGGCAATCTTCTCCATATGCAATGCTATTATCTGGAGCTCTACTTGCTCAGAAATGACCTGACTGTTTTCGGATAGGGCTTTTCCTTCGCCAAATAATACCCTCACCGGATTCTGGAGATATTGGTTAAGTGGTTAAGTCCCCAGTACTGCAGCTGCTTATCCCAGGGGTCAACCCTGCAGTCACAGACTGATCTCAGAGTAACTGGCAAGACAAGATTCGGACTCTATTCAGACTACACAGGTTCTGGATTTTCAGCTAAAATGGATACTAACACGAAGTCACAGATGGGGCTGGATTCGAATTCTGGAACAGGCTCCAACAGTACGGTCTCTGGAATTCTAACCAGAACTGATACAGGTGCAGGATCTAGTACTGACATAATGGCTTCAGGGTTCAGGTACCTCTGGTGCGACTTTAGAGTTCAGGTACCTCCGGTGTGGCTTCAGGGTTCAGGTACCACCGATGCTGCAGAGAGATCCAGAAGAATCAGCAGGGAGCAATGACCATTAGATTTAGATATTAGTAAATCGTTAGAGATTTTAGTTAGGGCAGCTTCAGTGGAGTGTAAGGAATGCAAACCAGGTTGGAAAGAGTCAATTTTAGCTTTTTCTGAGAGATGGCATCATATTTGAATCTAGACTACTTTGGTATTAAGATTATGGATGAGTTCATGGTGGACTCAATACCTGCAAGATGTGAGATACTGCGGCTGCAAAACAAGCCCAAATCATCAACCTTCCAGAATTGTGCGTGACAGTTTGTATCATGTTTGTACTGATATGCTGTGTTCTCTACCTTGTGTTCTTCTTGCTGTGTGTTCAGATGCTTTTTCCAAACTTTAGCCATGCTGCCATGCTTATTTTAGAAAGAAGAGGCTGTCTTCAGGCAACCTTTCCAAGTATGCCATTCTTGTCTAATTTTTTTTCTAATTGTACTGTGATGGACTTGAACATTTCACACTTTACTGAGGCCTTTGTATTCTGACCTGTAGCTCTTGGGTTTTTTGCAATTCTTCTGAGCATTGCTCATTCTGGACTTGCCTGATTTGACTGGGACATCTAAATAATAATGGTAAGGATATTTTAGACTGTAAAAGTATGGACTTCAAATTGCTTGGAAATTGATTTATAAACCTCCCCATTTGATAGGCAGAAAAGATTGGTTCACTAAAATCCTTACTGATGTCTTTCTTCATTGACATTGTGTTAACACACATATGAATTCTATAGCAGCAAACTAGAAAAAAGATATTTCCAGATATTTGTCAAAGAATGCTTGCATCCATTCGAAACACGTTGCGTTCTACCTTTCTGCTTTGTATCAGAATGATATTTTTTAATCTATGATGGAATAAAGATTAAAGAAATTTTACCAGGAGCTAGAAATATCTTTTTTGCTAGTTTTTCTCAACATCACACGAATATTCGGAGATTCGTGACTTTCCTGCACACTGGACTATGACAATTGGTGAGCTGGCATAACATTTTTCTACTTATTCTAGCAGCAAACTACCAAATTTCTGTTTATATAGCTGGTGACCACACTTGCTGTTGAACAATTAATTAATGGCATTTGATTAGTAAGCATTGGTTACTGCATACCCCTCTTAATCCCTGTACTGAACATTTTACATACTTCTGCATTTTGTTTTTGTTAAACATATAGCAACACAGTATAGTTTGTCATATGTAGTTGTTATTCTACGGTTGTACTTACCTAATTTTAAAGCCTTCTAAAGACCAGATATATTTTTTTAATTTCTGTCCTGACTCGTAAAACCATAGAGTTAATACAGGGTGTACTTCGTTTTTCTCATGATTGTATATAAAGATGTAACAATAAACAATAAATGCTGTTATGTTCATTATTTTAAAGCAGTTCAAGGATCAAATCCTTGCAGAACGACCACCACAGACTAACATTTTGCTATGCTCTATTAAATGACATCATATATCAGATTATTAATGAATTGATATATGACATCTTCAGTTATACAAACAAAGGGGCTCTAAATCGTGTTTTTATAACTGGTTTATGGGCCGCATAGCTACAATGTGCACACAGAACAGGCTTCTTTCAGGATTGTGCAAGCTCTTTGTGGTATCAAATACATTGAGTTTGTGGTCTGTGGTTGTACTTTTTCATAATGTAAAATAAGAAATGCTATACATCATTTCAAACATGTTCTCTATACATGATTTGTACCTGAGCGCAGAAACTTATCCTGAATAATTTATGAGCCTACATTTTTGTGCCACTTTTACAAAATTGATCCAGAATTTTTAACTACAGTAGATCATGAGTAATAATAGTATCCAAATGTAAAATTTGGAAATGTATTAATTGAAAATAATGACTATAGATGATTTGAGCACAATATGCTGTAGTAGCTATGTTCAATGAAACAGTTTACAATTAAGTTGCTATTAAAGCTCAACAAATGTTTTGGCTTTTTTGACCTTTTGGTGTTGTATATACTGTAGTTTGAATATGAGTCCAGTCTATTATAATTGCCAGTGAAAGCTAACTGCTATAAAAGAACTGGAAGCCAAACAGCCATGAACTTCTCAGCCACCACTTGATGGTTTCTAATTGCAAAATCAGCAGTTTGGTGAGAGGAGGATTTACTCTGGTCCTTTCTCTTGTAACTTTTCTTTTTAAAGGCAAAAGGAAAATGGTGTGAACTAGTGCCAGGAGGATGTGATCCATTTGTATTTTGCTAAGAGGAGAGGGTTGCCAACTGTCAAATCATAGGACAGTTTGTAAAAAAAATTGAGCACTGTTTTTCTCTGTCCGTAAATTTTTTTTGAGGCATCTGTGAATTTTTAGAAGCTGAAGAAATTTATACACATTTTTAAGAATGAAGTTTTCACAACTTTGCAGTTTACAGTGAATGCAGCTGATGTCTACATATCACAATTATGGGTTCTAGACATATATCACTTATAATCATAATGATTTTTTATGGTTTTCCAATGTGTCTGTAAATATATTATCTGTCTGTGATTTTTTCATAAATTGTCCAGAAAAAAAAAAGTCAAGTTGACTCGTATAATGATAACCTCATTAGTTCACACACCTTGTCTGAATAAGACTTAAAGGGGTGGTCTATGGATCCTACTAGCTTCAAGAAGATGCTGCCCCAAATCCTACCATCCTCTTGTTTAAGGCGGGGGAGGGGTGATTTGCTCCTGATTATTCACAGTTGGGATTGGCGGACTCGATGAACCACTGACCCGAACTGTGCCCTGTCTAATGCTATTAGCATACGCAGCTTTGCCTCTGAAGCATCGGAGGAGCACAGAGACACTGATATTGGCTCAATATAGTAATAATTCAAGCATAAGAGCATGACTAGCAAGCTGTATAGCCAACATGTAAGAACGCTCATTGAGCAAAGGAAGCAAGCCACATCTTGGCAACAAGCTATAAACTATACAAATAAGAATCCCTCTGTGCTTAAGAATAGAGGTATGTTTAATAAATAGTACATTGCAAAGTTACCTGTTTTTAACAGAATTTTGTAATTTTACTCTTTAATAAGATGAGAAAATCTCCTTAAAACTATTTGAGTTCTGAACTTAAAAATTTGGAAGTACCGGGTTTTGGTGTTCTGTGCACAGTTGCCTGATGTTACTTTTCAGAAAACTTTTTTATATAATCTATTCACATGCTAACGAGTCAAAAGTTAATGGACTTTTACCAGCTATTTAACCCCTTCACACCATATGATGTACATTCACGTCATATATCGCGTCCCTGACTTTGATGCGGGCTCACACTCTGAGCTCACATCTTTTCCCGGCTGATGATTGCTGATTATTCAGCCATCATATCTCTCTAACAGCTGCGGGTGGGGCGGAGTCCAGGGCTGTTAACTTGCTAACAGGGCGGAGTCCTGGGCTGTTAACTTTTAACATGCATCAGCAGGGGTGAAGTGATCATGGGGCACCAATGGGTTGCTATGACAGGCGGGGGTCTACTGAACACCTCTGCCCTTGTCATGACAACTCTCCTGTGAAATCCAGCCTGTAGCTGGCGTTCATAGGAGATCATGATTTTTACTATACATAGAAATACTGATGCACAGCTATGTAAATCACAAGCGATCATATGATCGACACTTCAAGTCTACTAAAGGGAATATTAAACAGAGTAGAAAGTCAAAAAAAGTCTTTAGAAATATGAAAACAATAAAAAAATACAAAAGTTCAAATCACCCCCTTTTGCCCTAATAAAAAGAAAGCAATTAAAAAAAAATAAAAAATACATATATTTGGTATCGTTACCTTTGTAGAAGTCTGATCTATCAAAATGTAAAATAAATTAATCTAATTGGTAAACAGTGTAATGAGAAAAAAATTGAAACTCCAGAATTACAAGGTGCAGAAAATAAGCCCTCACACAGCCCCACATCCCGAAACTTTAAAGCATTAAATGTCTGTGAAAATGGTGACACAAGAAAAAAAAATGTAGTTACAAATTTCCGACTTTTTTTTACAACTTAAATGGAAAACTTATACATGTTTGGTATCTGCATAATTGATAAAATGAATGGTGTCTTTTAAAAGTACAACAGGTTCAGAAAAACTAACCCTAAAAAGGTAATGTGGACTGAAAAATAATGTATGACTCTTGGAAAGAGAGGAAAAAAGAAAATGAAAAAAAAAACAACAACAAACAAACAAAAAAAAATTAAAACCCCTGGATCATGAAGGGGTTTAAAACACAACCGTCATACTCATTAAGGTCCCCCAATAGTTTAACTTTGTCAGTAGTGGGGAAGGGTTTGTCAGATATGGTAAGGAAAGCATGAAGAGAATGATGTATAGCTCTGATGACACAGCTGACTTAGCACATGACCCCAATATCTTGAACCCAATAAGGCATAGAGCTACAGAGTTGCTAAGCTGGGTTGAGTTTTTCTTTCAAACTCCATTTTTCTTGTTGTAACATCACTTGATCAGGTGAACCCATCCTAACTTACGAGTAGGAGACAACTAATTTTAGAGCTCTTACATAAGTTGTAATTTTTAAATGAAAAATATCCCTAAGTATTTAGTTATATTCCTACACAGATTGCAACAGATTTACCTATCTAGTTCAGGTGTATGACCTTATGACTGCACAAGCACTTGCAGGCAACGAATGACACAGGGAGACTAATACCTAAACCTGGAAACAAATAGGTTATTCTGCACTACTGTTGAAGAAGTATAAAGAGAATCCAAATGTAATAGGTTTATTTGTCAATGCATTTCAAAGTTTTACAACTTCTCCATCGCGACAAACCACTGTGCATGTTCTCTTAACAATTTTAACCCAGATAAGACCCTATTTGAGCTTTTTATTCTTTCCAGTTTTCTTTGCTTTACTATAATTATTAAATCAGACAAATCCCTGTTCAGTCTGATAAAAGCCCTATTCTGACCTTAGTTTCCTGGTTTATCCCTTCTGACCATGGAGGTTGGCACCCAAAGGTAACTCAATGGTGCCCCACTCGACGGTGTGTCATCCTGAATGTCCTTAGCTCCTAGTATAGCTATGCCTGGAAACAACTCACTCGGGAAAATAGATTATACACTAAAAACGGCAACTGATCCTGCAAACAAGATATCCTGATTCTGCAGTCGCTAGTGATGTCTGCAGGTGCAGAGGTAGAACTAACCACAGACTAGGAGATGGCAACTCTGGTTTAAACTTCCTAAAAGGCCGACGAGTTGCTTCACTTTCCTCCTGAAGAATCGAAGGGCAGAGCAGTGTGAGAATTACCTACAAGAGGAGAAGTGTGCTGAATAAAGGAAAGATTCCAGCTTGAGTAAAGTAAATAATTAAATACCAAACAAAGAATAAAGCATGTACTGTTAACAAATATACTGCACATTTCCTAATGATAAACAGAAGATAGGTGCAAAGTATAGCAAAGAAACAGAAAAGTGAAAAAACTAAGCAGACTGGCTCCAAACATCAATAGAATATCAGAACATCCTAATGAATCTATCACCAGCAGGTAACGCCAGCAGGAGAACCGAATATAAAGCTGTACCCAAAAGGTGATAGGCAGACAAATGAAAAAACTGAGTTAAGCTAGACAGACTGCTTGGGTTAAGAAGAACCCAAACACCCAGAGAAAAGGTGTGTCTCCCGTGGTTTTGCAGAAAGAGAAGCTGACTACAGAACACAAGCCCAAGGGATCGAAACCAGGAGCATCAGGAAAGCTGGGAGACATCCATTTGTGGCACTGTAGTGACAACTTCAAAAGAGATGTCAAAATAATCTAGAGGTTATGTGCCCCTATGATTTGACGATTCTAAGGGAAAATTCACTTTTTGAGGAAATCAATGATATGTAATGAAGGAGAGATGTCATGCAAGACAAGCTATTGGATTAAATTTAAATGATATCTCTCTATCATCTATCTATCTATCTATCTATCTATCTATCCATCTATCTATCTATCTATCTATCGTTCTATCTATCTATCCATTCATCCCTCTATCTACTGTATATATGCATTCATGCTAATATGGCACCAGAGTATGCTAATTTCATGATTTTTTGAACCAGCTTAACATAGAAAATAAACCTACATTGGCCAGTTCTGAGATCCAGTATCTAGACATTTAATTTCACAGATGGGAAATTATCTACTGGGCCATATGCGAAGCCTAATGACATAAATAACATACTAAAATACAAGAGCCATCATCCAAGAAAATGATTGAATCACTACTATATAGCCAATATTTATGAGTTCAGAAGGTATTGAGTGCTGATGATGCCTTACAAACATCTCTCATAGACATGAATGGCACATTTAGGCATTGGAATTATCCTAAAAAGCTACTAAATACAGTGATGAACAAAAGGGTAACAATGTTTTGAACATTTGACTTTCAAGCTCCATATCTCACCATCCACTACAGCTTTGAAAGTGAGACCACAATCCTATTATAGTTCTTATTCTCCATGAAAATTGCTGAACTGCATCATCTGAGTCCCCTGACAGTTTGAAGAGTACGAAATGAAGTCCATCCATCCATTCAAAAGCCAAGAGGCAGACATCCAGGTAAAACATTGGAGTCAACAAGTTGGCTCGTCACAAGGTCTATCAGTGCTGGTCCTTCAAAAACAGAAGTAGAGATGTCTCATATGCTTCCTAATAGTGAGATTACAGACATCTACACAATTCTGGAATGGTAGCCTGAAAAAAGGTGAAGAAGCCTCGACTTTAATTTTGTCATGAGAAGCGTCGACTCGAGTTTACAAAAATGTATGAACAGTGGACAGTAGAAGATTGGAAACAGGTGATTTGGAACAATAGGATGAAAGTCAATAGACTAGGCTCTGATGGGAGCAAATAAGTCTGAAAGAAAAAAAGGAAAAAGGGGCTAACTGATTGAGAAATTGAAGGAACTGTCAAGTTTGGGGAAGGAAGCCTGATGATATAAGTTTGTTTCACTGTCAAAGTCATTGGATAATTGAGCATAATTGATGGTAGTCTCAATGTTGAGATATATGTAAGTATCCTATAAGACAAATTACTTAGACTTCAGTAGTATGGGTATGAAATTTACGACATAGTGTTTCAGCAGGAAAATGACCCAAATCATTCACCAAAATTGGTGAAGCAATGGTTCAATGACAATGAAGTAGAGGTGCTGGATTGGCCCCCACAGTTCCCAGACTTCAACTACTTGTGAGTAGAGATGAAGAAAAAGCTGTATACATACCCAAGTGAGTCGACTAGGATGCACTAACTTTGCAACAGTGTAGAAGAGACCTAGGATCAGATTTCAGTCAAGACATGCTTGAATCTTATCAAAAGCATGCCTAGAAGGATTCAGGCAGTATTTAACCCCTTTCTGACATTAGACTACTATCCCATCGAGGTGGGGTAGGCCCTTTTGCCCACCGATGGGATAGTACGTCATAGCGATAGGCCGCGGTCACGGGGGAGCGCGACTGATCGCGGCCAGGTGTCAGCTGACTATCGCAGCTGACATCCGGCACTCTGTGCCAGGAGCTGTCACGGACCACCCCCGGCACATTAACCCCCTGCACACTGTGATCAAACATGATCGCAGTGTTCCGGCAGTATAGGGAAGTATCGCGCAGGGAGGGGGCTCCCTGCGTGCTTCCCTGAGACCCCCGGAACAACGCGATGTGATCGCGTTGCTCCGAGGGTCTCCTACCTCCTCCTTCCTACAGGCCCCAGATCCAAAATGGCCGCGGGGATGCATCCGGGTCCTGCAGGGAGGTGGCTTACCAAGCGCCTGCTCAGAGCAAGCGCTGGTAAGCCTGCAGTAGTGCACGTCAGATCGCTGATCTGACACAGTGCACACAAAGTGTCAGATCAGCGATCTTACAATATAACATGATGGCCCCACGGAGCAATGTAAAAGTGTAAAAAAAATATTCACATGTGTAAAAAACATTAAAAAAAATTCCTAAAAAAAAAAATATATTGTTGCCATAAATATATTTCTTTATCTAAATAAAAAAAAAATAAAAGTACAAATATTTAGTGTTGCCGCGTCCCTAACGACCCGACCTATAAAACTGTCCCACTAGTTAACGCCTTCAGTGGACAGCGTAAAAAAAAAAATGAGGCAAAAAAGAATGCTTTATTATCATACTGCCAAACAAAAAGTGGAATAACACGCAATCAAAAAGACGGATATAAATAACCATGGTACTGCTGAAAATGACATCTTGTCCCGCAAAAATCGAGCCACTATACAGCATCATCAGCGAAAAAAAAAAAAAGTTATAGTCCTCAGAATAAAGTGATGCAAAAATAATTATTTTTTCTATAAAATAGTTTTTAATGTATGAAAGCGCCAAAACATAAAAAATGATATACATGAGGTATCGCTGTAATCGTACTGACCCGAAGAAAAAAACTGCTTCATCCATTTTACCAAACGCAGAACGGTATAAGCGCCCCCCCCCCAAAGAAATTCATGAATAGCTGGTTTTTGGTTATTCTGCCTCACAAAAATCAGAATAAAAAGCGATTAAAAAATGTCACGTGCCCAAAAATGTTACTAATAAAAACGTCAACTCGTCCTGCAAAAAACAAGACCTCACATGACTCTGTGGACCAAAATATGGAAAAATTATAGCTCTCAAAATGTGGTAACGCAAAAAATATTTTTTGCAATAAAAAGCGTCTTTTAGGGTGTGACAGCTGCCAATCATAAAAATCCGCTAAAAAACCCGCTATAAAAGTAAAACAAACCCCCTTTCATCACCCCCTTAGGGAAAAATTAAAAAATTAAAAACATGTATTTATTTCCATTTTCCCATTATGGTTAGGGCTAGGGTTAGGGTTAGGGCTAGGGTTAGGTTTAGGGTTAGGGCTAGGGTTAGGGGTAGGGCTAGGGTTAGGGCTAGGGTTAGGGTTAGGGTTAGGGCTAGGGTTAGGGCTAGGGTAAGGGTTAGTGTTAGGGCTAGGGTTAGGGTTGGGGCTAGGGTTAAGGCTACAGTTAGGGTTGGGGCTAAAGTTAGGTTTAGAGTTGGGGCTAAAGTTAGGGTTAGGGTTTGGATTACATTTATGGTTGGGAATAAAGTTGGGATTAGGGTTAGGGGTGTGTTTGGATTAGGGTTTCAGTTATAATTGGGGGATTTCCACTGTTTAGGCACATCAGAGGCTCTCTAAACCCGACATGGCGTCTCAATTCCAGCCAATTCTGCGTTGAAAAAGTAAAACAGTGCTCCTTCCCTTCCGAGCTCTCCCGTGCGCCCAAACAGGGGTTGACCCCAAAATATGGGGTATCAGCGTACTCAGGACACATTGGACAGCAACCTTTGGCATCCAATTTCTCCTGTTACCCTTGGCAAAATACAAAACTGGGGGCTAAAAAATAATTTTTGTGGAATAAAAAAGATTTTTTATTTTCACGGCTCTGCGTTATAAACTGTAGTGAAACACTTGGGGGTTCAAAGTTCTCACAACACATCTAGATAAGTTCCTTAGGGGGGTCTAGTTTCCAATATGGGGTCACGTGTGGGGGGTTTCTACTGTTTAGGTACATCAGGGGCTCTGCAAATGCAATGTGACGCCTGCAGACCAATCCATCTAAATCTGCATTTGAAATGGTGCTCCTTCCTTTCCGAGCTCTGCCATACGCACAAATGGTGGTTCCCCCCCACATATGGGGTATCAGCGTACTCAGGATAAATTGGACAACAACTTTAGTGGTCCAATTTCAACTATTACCCTTGGAAAAATTCTAAATTGAATGCAAGAAAAAATAGGAATGCACTCACCGGTCTGTTGAAGCAAAAAAATTATTGGGACATGTGCAGGAGATGACAGGGAGAACGTGGAATAAAAGGACGATCGTTTCACGCTGCTGCGCTTCTACGGGTCCTAATCAGTGCAAAACGATCGTCGTCCTTTTATTCCACGTTCTCCCTGTCGTCTCCTGCACATGGTCCAATAAAGGATTTTTTTGCTTCAACAGACCGGTGAGTGCATTCCTATTTTTTCTTGTATTGGATTTTACATTATCTTTGAATCTTTGCACCCAAGGGTCTTGTTTGTTTAGGCAGTTGTGGCAATAGCAGCGACATTAAGCGGTGGAGGTACAGACTTTGGGTCTCAGCGGTGCCGATTTTTTTCTTTTATTGGATAAAATACAAAATTGGGGGCTAAAAATAATTTTGTGGAAAAAAAAAGATTTTTTATTTTCACAGCTCTGCATTATAAACTTCTATGAAGCTCTTGGTGGGTCAAAGTGCTCACCACACATCTAGATAAGTTCCTTAGGGGGTCTACTTTCCAAAATGGTGTCACTTGTGGGGGGTTTCAATGTTTAGGCACATCAGGGGCTCTCCAAATGCACCATGGCATCCCATCTCAATTCCAGTCAATTTTGCATTGAAAAGTCAAATGGCGCTCCTTCGCTTCCGAGCACTGCCATGCACCCAAACAGGGTGTCGCACCCGACATATGGGGTACAGGCGTACTCAGGACAAATTGTACAACAAGTTTTGGGGTCCAATTTATTCTCTTACCCTTGGGAAAATAAAACAAATTGGAGCTGAAGTAAATTTTTTGTGAAAAAAGTTAAATGTTAATTTTTTTAAAAAACATTCCAAAAATTGCTGTAAAGCACCTGAAGGGTTAATAAACTTCTTGAATGTGGTTTTGAGCACCTTGAGGGGGTGCAGTTTTTAGAATGGTGTCACACTTGGTTATTTTCTATCATATAGACCCCTCAAAATGACTTCAAATGTGATGTGGTCCCTAAAAAATATTTTTGTTGTAAAAATGAGAAATTGCTGGTCAACTTTTAACCCTTATAACTCCCTAACAAAAAATTTTTGGTTCCAAAATTGTGCTGATGTAAAGTAGACATGTGGGAAATGTTACTTATTAATTATTTTACATGACATATCTCTGTGATTTAAGGGCATAAAAATTCAAAGTTGAAAAATTGCAAAATTATCAAAATTTGCGCCAAATTTCCATTTTTCACAAATAAACACAAGTTATATCGAAGAAATTTTACCACTATCATGAAGTACAATATGTCACAAGAAAACAATGTCAGAATCGCCAAGATCCGTTGAAGCGTTCCAGAGTTATAACCTCATAAAGGGACAGTGGTCAGAATTGTAAAAATTGGCCCGGTCATTAACGTGCAAACCATCCTTGGGGGTAAAGGGGTTAAATCACATTTCCATTTTTTTCTAAATGGTGTGCTGCCTTCATTTTTTTGAATTGTTTGGAGGATTGGTCTATGCCTGGAAGGCTTGGCACCCATATAGCAGCATTGTTTGCTAGTGCTGCTTTCAACTTTCTATCTATCTATCTATCTATCTATCTATCTATCTATCTATCTATCTATCTATCTATCTATCTATCTATCTATCTGTCTGTCTGTCTATCGCTCATTCTGACATATGAAAGTGAAATCAAATGTCTCGACACGTAAAAGCATGTAAAAAAAAAGATTTCCAGCTAGCCACCAGGCGAAAAGAGAAGAAACTCCACTGATAGGATATTTTGGAGGGATGAGTGCATACGACAGACTCCTAAACTGCGGATTTTTCCCTAAAGAATTTTATATGCAACCTGATATAGTGTGAAGTGCTTATTTTACAGGATACGTTTCACAAACACGTGTTTGCTGGATAGTTAAGCTGTGAAATGGACTAAACATTTCATTTTTTAGACGTGAGGGAATACTTGGTACAATAACACACTGCTTGCCTGTGCAGATATGGAAATAAGGTTTATGTGTGGGAATCCCTTAGGCTTTTCAGTAATGGAAACTAGAAAAAAAATATTTCTAAATACATGGGAAACTCACCGATATCCAGATTTATTTTATTTTACTCTTTGAAATTCGTTACCCTGATATTTGATGCTAACTGTATGATTGCTTCATAATTATAATAAATATGTTGCAAACATAAGCGCACTAATGAATGATGTGGCATCAGAATTGTAGGGAACATGCAGCTAAGAGCCATGCAGCAAAACCCCAGGCATTTTTAAAGCAAATTAATTTTTTGAAAGGCATTTTTTTTGCCTATGTACCTTGTATAGATGTTTCACTAGTACAAAATTGCACAGTCAAAAACCGCATTGCAAATTTACTGTAATTTGCATTATGACAGCATCCTTTTTTCAGCGCAGCTCTTTTAGTTGTGTTGTTTTGCTACTGTACCATGCCAGTCTCTTTTATTGGCACTAAAGATGAGTGAATACATTTGAGTAAGGTTGAGTTACAATTTTACACAATCCACATTAGCAAAATGGCAGCTGCGAGTACTGAAATATGACGCACGTCGTGTTGTCATGATGTAGCGACCTTTCCTCCCCATCAGAGCTAGAAAATCTGGGGATTTCTGGGCTTGTGATGATGATGAGAAGATGGCGGCGAGAGACTGAAAAGCATAAAAAGGACATTAAATACACAGAGAATAACTCCTATGCAAATAGAATTTTCTAGGAAAATCTGCATGAACAGGTGAATTTAAATTTTGCCTGATCTGCTTATCTCTCATGGGCACCCTGGGGCTGGGTTCGCACACTAGTATTTCACACAGTGTTCCACATGGTTTACTGTGAATTGTACTAGATTTACTGTATGGTCCTTAGCTGTGCAATTTTTACAGATGAAACTTTAAAAAAGTGACTGACTAAATGCTGTACATTACGTAGCTTATCTTGCACTGAACACCAATGAGTTGGCAACACAATACAAGTATCAATTAATGGTAATGAATAATATATCCATGCACATATCAAGTAGTATGGTATGATACTGAGTGTGAAGGACCAAAAAAATTCTTCAGCACCTAATTACTAAGAATCAGATAAGAAAAAAGAGGTGTGGACAACCATATCTAGTGAACTAAAAACAAACTTTATTGGTACCTAATAAAATGAATAATCATACAACTAGCCAAAGTAGTGGTCCACAAACCAGTAAATCACAATGAATACCGAAGAGTATAATAAGCAGACATAAGTACAATTGATTTACCTATATATGATTGTGGAGCCATGTACCCCTACGCACGTTTCAGCACATTAGCCTTCTTCCGGGGCGAGTCTCCACAATCCTATATAGGTAAATCAATTGTACTTATGCCTGCTTATTATAGTCTTCGGTCTGGCTAACTGTTTGTCTATGAGAGGTCTTTACAGGGACTATATATTATCTATGGACCATGATGTTATACATGTATTATTTCTTTTTTACTATTTATTATGTTATTCATAGGTCCATTAACCCTCTATATGTTCTACTATGATAGAATCAAGTTTCCAGACTGATCATACTGTAGTATTCATTGTGATTTACTGGTTTGTGAACCACTACTTTGGCTAGATGTATGATTATTCATTTTATTACGTATCAATAAAGTTTGTTTTATTTGACAAGATATGATTATCCACACCTCTTTTTGCTTATCTGATCCTTATCTTGCACTGAGACTTGGCTGTACTCTGATTTATATTTGGGGCCACGTTTAGTTATAACAAGACTGCTGCTCGTCCTTATTGGCTAAGCAGTCATTTACCTATATACAGAGCACAGCACTGTGATTGACTTCTAGAAAAATAAAATAGCTTATACAAAGGTCTTCTTTCTAGCAAGCTGTGATAGAGGCCACAATGACCATGAGGATTAGAAATACCTCTTTCTGCCCTCTCTGGCAATGAATCGCGCACAGAATACTCCACACTATTTTGTCTGATGGAGTCCAAACCGATTGAGGGAGATTTAGCAATCTATATTATCAAGTGTGACAACAATTGTGACAAAATTATGGTGCACATTGACACAAAATATGCCAGTTAATCAGATGTGTAAACATAGACTATATAATAAAAAAATAAGCCAAGATGTATCAAATAATCTGATCCACTATGATAAATTTGACTTATTTTAAGACTATTTAGTCTAAGTTTGCAGTGTCTAAGAATTTGACAGGCTTTATAAAAATACATTGTTTTGTAATAATACAGGTCTTGGATATTTATCTATTAGTTTTCCATTTTGGCGCTCATATGTTTTCAGGGTTAATTGACATTTAACAATAATAGGTGAGATTTATGGCTCCTTTGCATGAAGTCACAAACCATAGAGGCTGTCTGTCAAGACGGAGGAGGTGGCACTGGGCTGTGAATAGAGCTGGAGTGACAGAGAATTCAGATCTACAGCCTCAATTGCATATCAATTCAAAGGCTGATTTGTCAGGAACCAAGGAATGGACTGGTCATCTAAAAGTATTGCTGATCTTTAAAATAAATGTAGAGGTAAAATTCTGCTGACAGATTCACTTTAATGCAACAGGAAGCAGAAGTTAGATAGCACAATAGTTTATGCAGAAAAAAAAATCTGAAATCAGTATCAGGCAGCTTGCTTCATAGTCACTGTACTATATTGAGTTTTTACATTTCTTATTCAATTGTTTTTGTGAAGGGGCAAATAATTATCAAAAGAATATTCCCTAAAATAAAGATATTTAACAATGACTGCAATTATTTTTGCATGTCTGTTTCACTAGTCAAATATTCAATCCGTACATGCAGCAGCAAAAGAGTACCCTGAAGCAGGTGCTGGACTTTTGGTTGTGTACCTACCTAGCATTTCTTATTTTGTCATTTTTTTGAGGAGGGATTGAATTTAGTTGAAAAAATGCAAAATAAAGGGTGGAATAATTGGGATTGATAAGAATGTCAAAAGATAATTATAATATTGTACAAAATGTATGGTAAAAAAAAAGTGACAATTACAATGTACAGTGAAGTGGGAAAGAAAAACACACAAAAAAATCACAGCAGCTAAGAATCTGGGAGCCGCTAGTAGCAGCAGAAGAACTACCACCACTGATACCTGTCATATGGGCAATAGTACTACCAAACACAGGCCTCAACTGGCCTCCTTTGCCTTCAAGCAAAGGGTATTAAAACATAAATGGCAAATCAATCGTCTCAGTCACAGCAGGATGATGTTACTTCAGATAGTTCCAATGTCAGTGTTCTGCAAAGAACGGTCTACCTGATCAGAAAAAAGTAGGTTTTTTTTGCACTCTGTGCAAATAAGTGTGCGGGCTCCCTTTACCTTGAGCAGGACATTATATTCACATAGATCCCCATGGCTGGGTGTTCATTTGTCGGGTCTCAGTCCTTCTCAGCCCTTATTCATATTACGTCACTTGACATATGGTAAGGTTTTAATACTAGAGGTAAGGACCATCCCGAATGGGGTCACCTTGACGTGGTGGGATGGCTATGTAACCTATATAATTTACATGCACTATTGCTGTATATTTACTGCAGGGTATTTGCTTATTTTATTTTTATCTTAGGTTTTTATCTGTTTTGTGGCCAGTGTGAACATACACCTACACGCTGCATGCACACCAACTTATATTCCAGTTCATCTCTTTAGGTTTTTGTTTCTGATCACAAATAAGTAAGAGGGATAGTTTTTGGACAGTTTTTTTTAATGAAAAGTCTGCCAGTGCGTTGTGTTATTAAATGGGCTGATGGTTACATCCATTTCTATGGTGAGATCACTGTTAGGGCAGTGAGAATCTGGAATTCCTTGCCCGAGAAGGTGTTGATGGCGAACTCAATCGAGGGGTTCAAGAGAGGCCTGGGGATGTCTTCCTGGAGCAGAACAATATTGCATCGTACAGTTATTAGCTTCTTTAGAAGGACGTAGATCTGGGGATTTTTTCTGACGGAATATAGGCTGAACTGGATGGACAATTTTTTTTTTCGGCCTTGCTAACTATGTCACTTTGCTAGTATGATAGTAGTAAAACTGTATTTGTGTTAAACAGATTGAAAGAGGTTGGATACAGTCTTAGGAGACATCACAGTATCTTATACATATTTTAAGGGACTATAGAGTAGTGGGAAGGGAAGGACGAGGAGTGTGAATAAATAAATGTAACCTTTGTTGAATAAAGTAAATTGATTTAATAATTTCTTTAAAATTATTACATACATCATTTAGATGTATAGAGAGACACAGCTATAGGTGGTAGTCACAGTTGTGGCCCACTAGAGTGGCTACACTGCAATTAGACTGCATGTGCGGTGGCAAAACACTTCAGATCTGCTAACAGGGATCACAATTGAGCTGATCGCTACTTCTGCTAGCCGCATACATTTAATGCTGTGTGCATGCTGTAATATAAGCTGCCACATTGTCGGATCTGGACTGTATATACTCAATATGATCCATTTATCATGGTTCATATTTATGTAATATGTTTATAAGCCATGAAATGGGGATGATACTAACAATGTCAGACAGCACAGTATAATACCAATTAACACATACATGAAAATTAACATCTAATTGTGATGTGTAATTTGGGATAGGTAGTTTACCCACACAACATATGGGATATTTATCTGTTCTGTACCCTGCAACTGAGTTTAATGGAATTTAACAACCTGTCCCATATTATAAGGGACAATGGTCAGGTTTCCAAATTGATTATTCAATATTCTTTCATACCAAGCATATCTTTGGGATCTAGTGGGCCACGGCTGTGCTGTGGCTTGGTTCACCACTTTTTTTAGCCTTGTCTCTGTTTATTACCTTTTGTACTATTTAATAAACTTTGTTGCATTATATATTTGTTATGTTGTTGGGACAATTTTTCCACAGTTTTGCTCTGTGGTGTGTGACTACACCTATAGCTGTGATCCTTTATACATCTAAATGATGTATGCAATAATTTTAAAGAATTTATTAAATTACATTATTTTACTTTAATCAATAAAGGTTGTGAAGACACAGCATTGTATCTTAATTAATTAGATGTCTATTTTTAGCAAGCCAGGAGGAATAGTTATCTATATGGTGACTTTTGAATATATGTGTTATTTTATGATTGGTCAAGAAAATAGACTTTTGCTTGTATAAACCTGTAACATTGCTTTGTAAGTTGACATTTAATGTAAAATACTGTATACTGTACTCTTATCTTGGATGACTAGTGATGTTTGCTGATATGCTAATTATTAGTGATGAGCGAATATACTCATTACTCAAGATTTCCCGAGCACGCTCGGGTGTCTTCTGATTATTTATTAGTGCTCGGAAATTTAGTTTTTATTGCACATGTACTTATTCTGGCTAACAGATGTAAATCATTCAGCTGCGGCAATAAAAACTAAATCTCTGAGCACTAAAAAATACTCGGAGGACACCCGAGCGTGCTCGGGAAATCTTGAGTAGCGAGTATTTTCGCTCATCACTATTAATTATACATTGTCAATGCAAGCCATTTTGTTGGCATTCAAAGCAGAGGAGAAAAATCTATGCAAATAGATTACATAATCAAACCTTGCAAGTTGATCTTATCAGCATTACCTGTAAATACTGAATCAAGGACACATAATAAAAAGAGGTTATATGCCTCTGTATAGAGAGGCAGAGACAGCCATAGATTCAGCCAAGACATCCCAAAAGCCAGAGACTCTACAGGACTGCAGCCAAGACATCATGGCTACATAATGAGGAACACAGATTTGACATTCTACCGGATGCCAGCTTAGGGGACCTTGGCCCCAGCTGTAAGAATACAGATCTGCTCCATTGACCATCGCTGAACCATGGATATGTTTGCGAAAACAAGGTTGGGACCTGCCGGTCACCTGGAACCTATGGATACATTTGGAGAAAGCCAGAATTGAGACCCGTTAGCTGCCTGGTTCCATGCAGATGTTCGGAAAAGCCAGATTGTGACCCTTAGGATGTCAACTTCTCCACATGTTGTAAATGTATTTCTGTGGCTTAAAAGTAAAAAAAATCAAAAAGTTGGCTAAACAGGAAGCTAAATTTTATTACCCCAGATCCTACACTGAGTATCTGCAGTTTGAATGTTGAAAGCATTGCCGGTAAACTGAACTCTAGATCATTCATTTGTGCTGAAAATCTGTCATCAGATTTCAGTGATGTCTCAGCATTTATGAACATATTTGGAAATTGATGTGGAGAAGTTTTAAATTGACCTCTGTATGTCCAGAAATGTAAGTGAAATGATCTGTCATATTAGCATTTCTCTAGCTATGACTTTTGATGTTTACATTTAGCTAATCATCCTTTCCTTCTAGGAATCGAACAGCAGTGCTGAGTGTACATCTAGGCAAACAATATGTTTCCATTCAAATATCTCTTAAACAGAAACATCCATCATGTTTAGGATAAATCATTATATTATGTGACTATAAAAGCCTCACATTCAAATTCTGGTATCAAAAGTTTATCTGCTTGCAAAGCAGAGATCATTGCTAGTGAAGCACATGATAAGTCATCAAAATTTGAAATATACGATTTATTTATTATTATGTTCATAAAATGTCCTAATATTATTCTTAGTGTTTAGATACTTTGGAGACATGAAGTGTTGCGGAATAGTATTTTCCCTTTACAGATTTTCCCTTTTTGCCTGGCTATCCATTGAATTGCTTCAGAGTTTTAACCACTTCACCACCTTGGGTTTTTCCATTTTTGCGTTTTCGTTTTTCACTCCATTCCCAGAGCCATAACATTTTTATTTTTCTGTCAATATGACCATGTGATAGCTTGTTTTTCGAGGGATAAGTTGTACTTTTGAACGACACCATTGGTTTTAACACATAGTGTACTGGATAATGGGAAAAAATTGAAAGTGCGGTGAAATTGCTAAAAAAGTGCAATTCCACAATTGTTTTTGTATTCTTTTTTTATTTAAGTGGTGAATAAAAATTCAAAAGTTTGTAAACAAAAACTTGTTTTCCAAGATGCGTAGCGTCGCCATTTTATTGGTTCTGAGGCTGGGTGAGGGCTTATTTTTTGCATGCTGAGCTGATGTTTTTATTGATACTATTTGTAGATATGATCTTTTGATCGCCTGTTTTTGCATTCCCAAAAAAATTAATTCTGGCATTTTGATTTTTTTTCTCATTACGACATTTACGGATTGGATTAATTCTTTTTATATATTGCTAGATTGGGCGTTTATGAATACGGCGGTTTCAAATATGTGTATTTTTTTATTGTTTTATTTTGATTGGTAATTTACACTTTGATGTTTCAAATATTTTTCAAAACATTTTTTTTACTTTTTACTGGCTTCAATAGTCTCCATGGGAGACTAGAAGCTGCGATCATCTGATTGCCTGTGCTACACATAGTAGGGCTGCAGCCCTTTTATGTATAGCAGAAATGCTCATCAGCTATAAGCGCTGGCCACCAGGTGGTGCTCATAGCTATCCAGCAATGACAACTACAGGGATCTCCTGCAGACCCTGGGTTGTCATGCCAACTCATTGGTAAACCGCGGTCATGTGACACAAGCACCAATGGGTGGGGTTTGTGATGTGCTTCCGGCGCGGTCATGTTAAATGCCACTGTCAAAATTTGACAACGGCATTTAACATGTTAAAAGCCGCAAGTGTATGGCGATTCCACCCCTGACTATTGGGGCACATGCCAACTGATGAAATCAGCTGACATGTGCTGGTAAAGTTGTGGATTATTGCCGGAACTCGCAGCAAACAGGGTGAGGTGACCTTGGACGTTCCTAAACATTTAAGGTCTTAAAGTGGTTGAGAAAAATTATGGACTATGGGAGCCTCAGCTACATACATACAGTTTTTGAATAAGTAATATAGTTATGTAAGGTAGGACTCTAGGCTCTCCTTTAAAAAAGATTATTTGGCTCAGCATAGGTGTGACAATTAGATCATCCTCATTTTTTCCTCTGTAATGGCCCTTTAATCCTGTCTCTGTAGGCAGGGTGTCTTGTACTTTTTTTTTCTCACTATCTCTCCCAGTATCTTTCTCCAGGATCCAACAGGTCTTATGCAGCCTTAAGGTACCTTCACACTGAACGATATCGCTAGCGATCCGTGACGTTGCAGCGTCCTGGCTAGCGATATCGTTGAATTTGACAGGCAGCAGCGATCAGGATCCTGCTGTGCCATCGTTGGTTGGAGCAGAAAGTCCAGAACTTTATTTCGTCGCTGGACTCCCGCAGACATCGCTGAATCGGCGTGTATGACGCCGATTCAGTGATGTCTTCACTGGTAACCAGGGTAAACATCGGGTTACTAAGCGCAGGGCCGCACTTAGTAACCCGATGTTTACCCTGGTTACCAGCGTAAACGTAAAAAAAAACAAACACTACATACTTACATTCCGGTGTCTGTACCCCGGCGCTGTGCTTCTCTGCACTGACTGTGAGCGCCGGCCAGAAAGTGACGTCACCGCTCTGCTTTCCGGCTGGCGCTTACACAGTGCAGAGAAGCACAGCACCAGGGGACAGGCACCGGAATGTAAGTATGTAGTGTTTTTTTTTTTACGTTTACCCTGGTAACCAGGGTAAACATCGGGTTACTAAGCGCGGCCCTGCACTTAGTAACCCGATGTTTACCCTGGTTACCAGGGGACTTCACATAGTTGGTCGTTGGAGAGCTGTCTGTGTGACAGCTCTCCAGCGACCACACAGCGACGCTGCAGCGATCGGGATCGTTGTCTAAATCACTGCAGCGTCGCTAAATGTGACGGTACCTTTAATCTTGCTAAGAGCTCTGTAGGAATGCAAAAAGATCTTCCTCTTCCACAAGAAGTCAATTCAATAAACCACTGTGCTTAGGATACACTCAAAGGAGGCAAGACCATGAAAACGTGACATTCAGGTGTCCACTTGTCACGTGCAAGTGCTATCCGTGGTTTTCACAGATTGCACTCGTGTCTGTGATAGTCTATGGAGCCATTCAAATGTCCATTATGTTTTATAGACCAAGCGGTCAGTGAAAAATCATGTCATAAGATATGTCTGATTTTGATCCAATGGTTGGACCAAAATTGTCAATGCAAGTCTATGGGTCCAGAAAAAAACAGACTGCACTTGGATCACATGAGAGTGCAGTCTGTTTTTCATGTTGTCAGAAAGGAGACGATGTAGAAGCATTTTTTTCTCCAAGTATAAGAAAAACTGGACCACACTCTGATCAAACTCTAATCAGAGTCTGATCAAAATAATCAGTCAATTTTTCTCATGCGAGAAAAAAGTAAACATCTCCGTGATCTCTTATTGTAAGGAGACTGAACGGTGTGTTGAAAGAACACATGAATGTAACAAAAAGTAACAAATCATGTAATACAACACAAGTGCAACTGTTTCAATTATATCCCTAGTGGTATGGAATGTGCGGTACATCAGGCTTGGCTGTGGTGACAAGATTGATTGTTGGTGTATTAAACTATGTGATAGGATTGTGAAACAGCTCTTATTATTATTATTATTATATTTATATAGCACCATTGATTCCATGGTGCTGTACATTAGACGGGGTTACATCAAAATACAAATATCACGTACAGTAAACAAACTAACAATGACAGACTGATACAGAGGGGCGAGGACCCTGCCCTTGCGGGCTTACATTCTACAGGATTATGGGGAAGGAAATAGTAGGTCGGGAGTTGTAGTAGCTCCGATGGTGTTGAGGTGGCCAAGATATGACTCAACATGGAATCTATTCTGAGCTTCTGCTTCCAGGGTTTCCAATGTTATCACAGATGAATGACTAAAAAGTCCCCTGCATACATTAAACATTTGCACTTTCTTCCTTCTATCTTCTTAAAATGCAAGTCAACAATGAGACCTGATATAGTCAAAGCGGTTATCTGACATGTATATTGAAAAAAAGTCCAGAACTTTATTTCGTCGCTGGATCTCCCGTGGACATCGCTGGATCGGCGTGTGTGACACCGATCCAGCGATGTCTTCACTGGTAACCAGGGTAAACATCGGGTAACTAAGCGCAGGGCCGCGCTTAGTAACCCGATGTTTACCCTGGTTACCATCCTAAAAGTAAAAAAAACAAACAGTACATACTTACCTACCGCTGTCTGTCCCCGGCGCTCAGCTTCTCTGCGCTCCTCCTGCACTGACTGTGAGCGTCGGTCAGCCGGAAAGCAGAGCGGTGACGTCACCGCTCTGCTTTCCGGCCGCTGTGCTCACAGCCAGTACAGGAGGAGTGCAGAGAAGCAGAGCGCCGGGGACAGACAGCGTTAGGTAAGTATGTACTGTTTGTTTTTTTTACTTTTAGGATGGTAACCAGGGTAAACATCGGGTTACTAAGCGCGGCCCTGCGCTTAGTTACTCGATGTTTACCCTGGTTACCGGCATCGTTGGTCGCTGGAGCGCTGTCTGTGTGACAGCTCTCCAGCGACCAAACAGCGACGCTGCAGCGATCCGGATCATTGTCGGTATCGCTGCAGCGTCGCTTAATGTGAAGGGGCCTTAACTCTCTGGTGACCATGTGCCTACCCCCTTCTCTTCATGCTTGCTCAGTTAATCAGTCTTTGTATCTACTTCTCTGCCACCTCCTTAAGGTAGAAGAAAGAACCTAAAGGTACCGTCACACTGAACGATATCGCTAGCGATCCGTGACGTTGCAGCGTCCTGGCTAGCGATATCGTTCAGTTTGACACGCAGCAGCGATCAGGATCCTGCTGTGATGTCGTTGGTCGCTGCAGAAAGTCCAGCACTTTATTTCGTGGCTGGACTCCCTGCAGACATCGCTGAATCGGCGTGTGTGACGCCGATTCAGCGATGTCTTCACTGGTAACCAGGGTAAACATCAGGTTACTAAGCGCAGGGCCACGCTTAGTAACCCGATGTTTACCCTGGTTGCCAGCGTAAAAGTTAAAAAAACAAACACTACATACTTACCTTCTGCTGTCTGTCCCCGGCGCTGTGCTTCTCTGCACTGGCTGTGAGCGCCAGCCAGCCGGAAAGCACAGCGGTGACATCACCGCTCTGCTTTCCGGCCGCTGTGCTCACAGTCAGTGCAGGAAAGCACAGCGCCGGGGACAGACAGCTGAAGGTAAGTATGTAGTGTTTGTTTTTTTTTAACTTTTACGCTGGTAACCAGGGTAAACATCGGGTTACTAAGCGCGGCCCTGCGCTTAGTAACCCGATGTTTACCCTGGTTACCGGCATCGTTGGTCGCTGGAGAGCTGTCTGTGTGACAGCTCTCCAGCGACCAAACAGCGACGCTGCAGCGATCGACATCGTTGTCGGTATCGCTGCAGCGTCGCTGAGTGTGAAGGTACCTTAAGACTTCTGGGAATAGTAGTATTTGAAGACAGTCCAGTAAAAGAAGCCTGCACTTGTAAGTTCCGGCATAACATAAGCTGGGAACAACGCTTCCCCTTCAGGGGTTACACCTCATGGATGGTTTAGTTACATTATTTTTAATCATTATTTCTCTGCTATAAATAAAATATCCTAGCATACCCTGATTTTCTGGTGAGGTTGTGCTGGGCTCGTTCTCATGCACAACAACCAATTTTGATATAAAGGACAGAGAATGCAGCAGTTTAAGCCACTGGAAGATATAGAAATATATTTTAAAATGCATATCTGTTACATTATGGAGTAATTAATAATTTCTTATTTCAGAATGTCATACATGTTCACCAACACTAGACAAATTTTTTCTTCAGTGAGGAAGAGGGTTCGAACTTTAATGCCACCAATTGGAAGTAGCAATCCTAAAAGTCAATATCAACCCTCTAATGAGCCTTGCCACTAGGGTCACTGAGCTCTCTTAACATCTGGTGGAGGAGGTATCTGTCTCTAAAAGCAACAGCTGGAGATGCGCTCTGATTACTGCTTTTAATCATTTTGATGCTGCTATCCATTGGCTCCTCGTGACATGGTCATGAGATAAATATTATTTGAAGTAATTTCAGTCACCACACCTCCTTAAAAAATGCACTAAAAAACTCTCAAAACATCGTATGCACCCCAATTTGGTTTTAGAAAACCAGTATCTCACTTTGCAAAAAACAAGCCCTAACACAATGAAAAAGATGGAAGAATAAAAACAATATAGGTCTCGGAAAAGGGTGATGCATATCCAATTTTTTTAAATTTAACTGACCTTGAGAGCCAAGTTTCCAGGTTATTTTTTACCATACCACGAATGTCGTAAAAATAAAACTCAAAAAGCAATGACGGAATTGAATTTTTCACCATTTTACTTGGAATTTGTTTTCCTATATTTCAGTATACTGTACGGTAAACGGATAGAAATACAATTCATCAAGCAAAAAAGAATCCTCATATGGCTAAGTTGATGGAAATATAAAAAAATTATGACTCTGAGAAGTAGGGGAGGAAAAATTCAAATTCAAAAATGAAAGTTGGCTGCAGATATAAGAGGTTCAGGGGAAGCTAGTATTCCGATATAGTATATGCCAACACACTTCTTAAAATGTCACTGGTTATATGACAAGAAATAACGTAATTAGAATTTTTATTTTAAACCGAAATCAGGTTTCCACACCAATAGTAGCCAAGGAATGAGTAGTATGGTTGATTAAAACACAAGCCAAGAGGCTCTTTTCATGAATTTCTGTTTTAGCTTAAATGAAGGGGCATGGATTTAGTTGGGTATTGTATCCTTGTTGCATTTCTGATTTGGTTAGATATTAGTTACAGGCCTTGATTAGTGAAATTATTATTTGCAATGGGTAAATGAAAGTCTAGCTGTGGTTTTGAATAGGGGTCTCAAACAGAGGACTTTCTATTTTAGATCCTTCAATTTGATGAGAATGTTGCTAATAATCCAAGTCCTGAAGTCCAAATATACTGAAAGGTCATCCACTTTCATTTACTGCATTAATAGTAGGACTTACATAATGTTGCCTACATTTGCTTTATCAAACATTTCTCAACTGCGGTAAATGTCTGTACGGGAGCCATGATGATTCTTTAGCCTATGAAGGACTTGCAGGCCTAACTGCAGTATTTCCTTCAAGGCGGACCAAGAATTTTGATTAGCAGTAAAGTTAAAACTGCAAAAAAGCACGAAGCACTTAGGTGAAATTGAACACTACTGCTTATCCACTCTCATAAACTTTGTAATATCAATTAAAATAAATGCATATGAAATCTGAGATGTTGGATTAGATCTGATGTGACCATGGACAAGGCTCCATATTTATCTATGTGCTAAATGTGAGTTGGTTATTTGGCTCACTGTGGTTACAATGTACATCATTAAACCACTAAGGGCAATATATGTGAATAAGTGGTACGGTTAATGGAACCTACTTTTAGGAATTTACCTCAGAAATAGCACATAGCAATTTAATGTTGGCATGTATAGAAAAGTTTTCCATTATCAGGCGTTTTATTTCACTCAAGTTACTGTCACATTGTAAAGGTTCTGATCCTAGTGATCTCAACCTTAGAAACATGGATCTTCTCATTGGTATCTGACTTCATTTGGAAAAACAAATCTAGACGTCTTTAAAAGAATAACTGATATTCATAGATGGAGTAACCTCATTTTAAACCCAAAAAGAGACATTGACGGTTCCTCCGAACATTCTGATAAATCTTTGGAAACTTTCATCATGCAAATATTGCAGTTAACTCACAGATTACAGTGAGTACTGACCTATGGCCTCAAGATTACAATATAAGCATAAAGCAAAGAACCTAACATCATGTGACTTTTTCCCACAATTCTGTTGTGATGGTTGAGTGACCAAAAGTCATGATAGAGCCTTATTCTTTTCTGCTGCTTGTAATGCAATGTTTTCTCAGTTAGGAAACTCCAAAGGATTTCTAGTGTTAACATAGTTCAGGATGATTCTTGCATGCAGTAAGATATCCTTTAATGTGATTAACATGTTATCAAAGGGCTTTTTGCAGCAATTCATTAATATGTCAGCCTTATTAGCTCAGGAAGGATATAATGGAACTAGAGAGAGTACAAAGGAGGGCAACAAAATTAATAAGGGGGATGGGAGAACTACAATACCCAGATAGATTAGTGAAATTAGGATTATTTAGTCTAGAAAAAAGACGACTGAGGGGCGATCTAATAACCATGTATAAGTATATAAGGGGACAATACAAATATCTCGCTGAGGATCTGTTTATACCAAGGAAGGTGATGGGCACAAGGGGGCATTCTTTGCGTCTAGAGGATAGAAGGTTTTGCCACCAACATAGAAGAGGATTCTTTACTGTTAGGGCGGTGAGAATCTGGAATTGCTTGCCTGAGGAGGTGGTGATGGCGAACTCAGTCGAGGGGTTCAAGAGAGGCCTGGATGTCTTCCTGGAGCAGAACAATATTGTATCATACAATTATTAGGTTCTGTAGAAGGACGTAGATCTGGGGATTTATTATGATGGAATATAGGCTGAACTGGATGGACAAATGTCTTTTTTCGGCCTTACTAACTATGTTACTATGTTACTATGTTACTATGACAGTGAAAGTAAACGGTGGCAATATGTGTTTTTGGAATAAGCATCCATATTTTGTACTCCTGGGCAAGCATGAAGACGCTGGTCTGGTCTGGTCTGGTCTGCACTTTATACCTACACTTTTCTGCCTATTGCATTTTTCTTTTATTTTTTGAGTAACATTTTCATAATAAAATACCAATTGAATTTACATTAATTTTGTATTCCCTATGGACTTCTCCAGCAGCGTCCAAGGCTCAGTATTGTCCTCCGACTTTCTGTTAATTATTTGCGTAGATGTTCATAAATCACGCAAGTGGAGGCTGCAGCTGGTCCTCTTGTGCCCAGACTTACACAATACACTAACCCTTGTGCATGCTCTATACACAACCTTCTAAAATGAGTGATGTAATGGAAATAGCCTGGGGTTACAAACCAAACTTAAAATTATTGTGGTGCTTCTCTTCAGATATAGGATTCATGAAGGTGCAGAAATGTACTTAATTCCTTCCTGTTATTTCAGTCATGCAGGCATAGCAGTGCAGCTACACAGTCATCACTCACAGTATTATGAGTGATTGATTAAGTATACTCCGACACTTTGACTGACAGTCGGCTCTGCACTGATGCACTGCTGAGTGAGCTGTCAGTCAAAGTGCAGGGTGTGATTACAACTGTCACTCACAGTATAGTGAGCATTGACTGAAGCCATGTCAACAAGCCTGCATAACTGACAGCCAGCGGCTCTCAGGTGGAAAAAAGTTCATTTTCTCTGGGGTTTAATACAGCTACTGGGCATCTTCTTAGCACTATTAACTTGCAGAATAACCATGTCACATGTCAGCTTCTCCACTTCCTTTTCCTCACTGTGAATATGGCAGCCATCTTATAAAGACACGTTTTGCAGCCCTGGTTCAGAATAGTTTTTTTTACCTAATGCGGCTTTCACAGCTACTGCTACTGTAATTGTGCATACTACAATAATTCTGCTTCAAAATAAATCTTCGTTTGGATTCTTCATTCGTGCCTATGAGTTGAGTTCAAGCGATCTGATGAAGTCAATTTGTGTGAGTACTAGTACATAGAAACATCTATAGAAGCGGAGTGTCAAGCGCCTTACTTTTGGAGCCTAGCTATGAAGTGAGAATGATAACTCAATATCTGCATGTTAAGAGCCTTATGTGACATGACAGGTTCCTTTTAATGCATTTTGTAAGTGGCAAGACATACTGATATTCTAGTTTTTTTCTTCTCTAAAACTAGTAGGTTCCCAAGACTTGCGATCTAACCAATGACATGATAGAGTAAGTATATCCACATATGAACAGCTGGACTAGAAGGAGGTTTTCTAAAATATATAAGAAAATATATAGAAGAGGAAAGTACATGTTACCTATTAAATTTATTACAACTCTTTGATGTGGCATAGAAATAAGAAATGTGTTTAACATGCTTAGTGAATTGGAACAAGATATTATTTTATATATGCCATGTTGATTGATAAGTTATTTAGAATTTCCAAAATGTTCAAGGATTCATGCATTTATGACACTATTGACAAGTCTCCACAATATGTTTTAAGATTTATTGTCCTTTAAACATATTGTAGCAAAATACCTGTGAAGTTCAGACTGGGCACAAAACTAAGAGGTGACCATCATTAAATAATTTTTAAATAAGGACATAACAAATTTTATAGTACAAGTGATGCACATAAACTATGCAAGTGGGCTCAATTAGTGAAGTCAGATGGTGCCTGCTGGGCAATCTGATTAGAACTATAATGGGCAGAGTAACTAAATCTAGTGTAACACAATTCAAAAGGTTGTTTTATTTTAGCAGAAAAAAAAACCTTGAAGGCAAATTTTCGAGTTAAACATAATATTCTCCTAACAAGTCTGTGGTATTTGGTAACACATTTTAATTTTTCCAGCATTTGGTATGTTCAGATATAATTACAAAAAGTTGAACAATTGGCATACAGTGGTATGTAAGACAGACTCAGTTAATGGGTGGTCCAAGTAGGTGCCAGAACATTTATTGACAGTAGAGTCATTACAAATGTGGGATACAGAATTTCATTTTTCACATGATTTTTTTCAAGCATAATTCTTTATTAATGGTGCTATTGACATTTTACTCTGACAAATAAAAAAGAAAATCCCTTTCTGAGGCTCACATTCTACAAAAATATCTTGGTTTATGTCTCCAGATTTAAACTTTGCAATAAAATGGATTAATTTATATGACTTAGAAATGTCTTTTTAGAGTACAAAGCATATTCAATATTGAATTGTGACAGCAGAACATGATTGCATGCTGAATTCTTGTCTTCTGTTTGACAGGCTTTTCATGGTACAAATCAACTAGATTAGGAAGTTTAATGCATGTTTGCTCTTTTCAATGGCTCAGTCATGCAAATAATAAAAAGCTATTTTAAACATGGCAGGGTAAAATGTTAAAAATGAAACAAACAAAAAAGAATGACAGAGATGTGAATTGGGGATAATGCTGTGTCCAAATACTAAAATAACATAATATTATATGGAACAGAAATTCTGACACTTTTTACTATCCTTTACAATTTAATTATAGTCACATTTAAGTCATGCCATTTACAAACCACATATTCCCAACAATAAATGCCAAAAGATAAAAAGATCACCTCCTTCTATAAAAAATTGTGTTCTAATTCACCATATATAGCTCTAAATTGAACCTTCTAATGCAGATAGATATCCTCACTTTTGAATATCACTGATACATATGAATGTTTTCTTTACTATACATATATATATATATATATATATATATATATATATACAGTACAGACCAAGAGTTTGGACACACCTTCTCATTTAAAGATTGTTCTGTATTTTCATGGCTATGAAAAATGTACATTCACACTGAAGGCATCAAAACTCTGAATTAACACATGTGGAATTATATACTTAACAAAAAAGTGTGAAACAACTGATATTGTGTTTTATATTCTAGGTTCTTCAAAGTAGCCACCTTTTGCTTTGATGACTGCTTTGCACACTCTTGGCATTCTTTTGATGAGCTTCAAGAGGTAGTCACTGGTAATGGTCTTCCAACAATCTTGAAGGAGTTCCCAGAGATGCTTAGCACTTGTTGGCCCTTATGCCTTGACTCTGCGTTACAGCTCACCCCAAACAATCTTGATTGGGTTCAGGTCTGGTGACTGTGGAGGCCAAGTCATCTGTTGTAGCACCCCATCACTCTCCTTCTTGGTCAAATAGCCCTTACACAGCCTGGAGGAGTGTTTGGGGTCATTGTCCTGTTGAAAAATAAATGATGGTCCAACTAAATGCAAACCGGATAGAATCGCATGCCGCTGCAAGATGCTGTGGTAGCCATGCTGGTTCAGTATGCCTTCAATTTTGAATAAATCCCCAACAGTGTCACCAGCAAAGCACCCCCACACCATCACCCCTCCTCCTCCATGCTTCACGGTGGGAACCAGGCATGTAGAGTCCATCCGTTCACCTTTTCTGCATCGCACAAAGACACGGTGGATGGAACCAAAGATCTCACATTTGGACTCATCAGACCAAAGCACAGATTTCCACTGGTCTAATGTCCATTCCTTGTGTTCTTTAGCCCAAACAAGTCTCTTCTGCTTGTAGCCTGTCTTTAGCAGTGGTTTCCTAGCAGCTATTTTACCATGAAGGCCTGCTGCACAAAGTCTCCTCTTAACAGATGTTGTAGAGATGTGTCTGCTGCTAGAACTCTGTGTGCATTGACCTGGTCTCTAATCTGAGCTGCTGTTAACCTGCGATTTCTGAGGCTGGTGACTCGGATAAACTTCCTCAGATGCAGAGGTGACTCTTGGTCTTCCTTTCCTGGGGCGGTCCTCATGTGAGCCAGTTTCTTTGTAGCGCTTGATGGTTTTTGCCACTGCACTTGGGGACACTTTCAAAGTTTTCCCAATTTTTCAGACTGGCTGACCTTCATTTCTTAAAGCAATGATGGCCACTCATTTTACTTTACTTAGCTGCTTTTTTCTTGCCATAAAACAAATTCTAACAGTCTGTTCAGTAGGATTATCAGCTGTGTATCCACCAGACTTCTGCACAACACAACTGATTGTCCCAACCCCATTTAAAAGGCAAGAAATCACACTTAATAAACCTGACAGGGCACACCTGTGAAGTGAAAACCATTCCTGGTGACTACCTCTTGAAGCTCATCAAGAGAATGCCAAGAGTTTGCAAAGCAGTCATCAAAGCAAAAGGTGGCTACTTTAAAGAACCTAGAATATAAGATATAATTTCAGTTGTTTCACACTTTTTTGTTAAGTAAATAATTCCACATGTGTTAATTCATAGTTTTGATACCTTCAGTGTGAATGTACAATTTTCATAGTCATGAAAATACAGAAAGATCTTTAAATGAGAAGGTGTGTCCAAACTTTTGGTCTGTACTATATATATATATATATATATATATATATATATAGGCAGACTGTCATGGTCGAAGGTGTTGGCACCCTTGAAATTGTTTCAGAAAATGAACTATTTCTCCCAGAAAATTACTGCAGTTACAGTTACACGTATTTGTTATAGACATGTTTATTTCCTTTGTTTGTATTGAAATAACACAAAAAAACAAAGAAGAAAAGGCACAATTGGACATAATTTTACACAAAACCCCCCAAAGTAGGCTGGACAAAATTGTTGGAATATTTCCAAAATTGTGGGTAAACAACTTTGATTCAAGCATGTGATGCTCATTTAAATTCACCTATGGCAAGTAACAGGTATGGACAATATGAAAATCACACCTGAAACCAGATAAAAAGGGGAGATGAAGACTCAATCTTTGCATTGTGTGTCTGTGAGTGCTACACTAAGAATGGACAACTATCTGAGAACTTGAGAACCAAAATATTCAAGAAGTTTACAACCCATGGCACTGTAGCTAATATGCCTGGATGTGGATTGCAGAGAAAAAATGATGAAAAGTTGCAACACAGGATAGTCCGAATGGTGGATAAGCAGCCCCAGTCAATTGCCAAAGAAATTCAAGCTGTCCTGCAGGCTCAGGGTGCATCAGTATCAGTGCGAGCTATACGTGGGCATTTGAATTAAATGAAAGGTTATGGTAGGAGACCCAAGAGGACACCACTACTGATACAGAGACATAAAAAAGCTAGACTGTAGGTTGCCAAAATGTATGTAAGTCAAAATTCTTCTGAGAAAGCATCTTGTTGACAGATGAGACCAAAATAGAGTTTTTTGGTGAATCACATCATTCAACTGTTCACTGAAAACAGAATGAGACCTACAAAGAAAAGAACACAGTACCTACAGTCGAATATGGCTCAGGTTAAAAGATGTTTTGGGGTTGTTTTGCTGCCTCGGGCACTGGATGTCTTGACTGTGAGAAAGGCATCATGAAATCTGAAGATTACCAAAGGATTTTTGGTTGCAATGTAGTGCCCAGTGTCAGAAAGCTGAGTTTGCATGATATATCATATATCATCTTCCAGTAGAACAATAACCCCAAACATACTTCAAGAGGCACCAAGGAATGGATGGAAACAAAGCACTGGAGAGTTCTTAAGTGACCAGCAATGAGTCTGGATCTAAATCCCATTGAACACCTGTGAAGAGATCTCAATGTTGCTGGTGGGAGAAGGCACCCTTCAAATTTGAGAAACCTTGAACAGTTTGCAAAGAAAAGTGGTCCAAAATTGCAGTTGAGAGGTGTAAGAAACGTGTTGATAGTTATAGTAAGAGATTGATTGCAGTTATTTATTCAAAAGTGTGTGAAACCAAATATTAAGGTAAAAGTGCCAACAATCTTGCCAGGCCCATTTTGGGGATTTTGTGTGAAATTGAGTGCAATTTTCCTTTTTTCTCAGGTTTTTTCTGTTTCTCCAAAACACAGAAAAAATTAAAACGTGTATGACAAAACATATGTACTGTAATTACAGTAATTTTATGGGAGAAATATTTAATTTTCTGGAACAATTTCAAGGGTGCCAACACTTTTTGCCATAACTGTATATATACTAGAGATAATGAATACATTTAAGTGGAATATAGTTGTACTTGAATTTTACAAAAATCTGCATTTAACAAAATGTGGATTTTTTTGTAATTAATTTCAGCAACTTTTTTTACTGTAAAGGGACATAAAAAATTAAAACAAAATCTTTATACTCACCTCTACCTTTCTGATCCCTGCGATCCTCACCACCCATCTGGTCCTCATTGAATCTTTGGATAGCTTCTCAAGCTAGACTAGGGCTTCCAGAATTGAGAGGCCTGGTAGGGTTCTGTGCATGCTCTTGCAAAGGTTGTGGCCTACCAACAGACACCATGACCACGTGACCTCCAGACCTCATTGAATTGTAAAGGAAATGAAAACTTATCTGCAAGTTGAATTTCCTGGGGAGATTTGCGCACAAAGGCGAATTTGAATTTTGCCTGATCGGCTCATCTCCAATATGTACTGTATATTAAACGGATAACTATGTGGGGCCCCATATATTGAATGGAGTGCTGTGTGGGGCCCATTATATTGAAATTGAGCTATGTGGAGCCCCCATATATTAGAGGGCTATGTAGGGCCCCATATATTGAATGTAGGGCTATGTGGGGCCCATTATATAAAAATAGGGCTATGTGAAGCCCCGTATATTAAATGGAGGACCCTGTTGGGTCCCCATATATTAACTGGTGGGCTATGTTGGAACCCCAATATATTCACCCCATATATTGAGGCTCCACGCCTCAACATATCCAACTAACCACCACCCTCGGATCCTTCAGATGGAACCTGAAAATCCATCTCTTCAGGAAAGTCTACAGCCCGCAATAACCATTCTGCCGCCTCACCTGTCTGCAAGGACAGGGTCCCCTCCCCTCTGTACCAGTCTGTCATTGTAAATTTGTTTACTGTAAACGTTATCCATACTTCTGTATGTAACCCCTTTCTCATGTAAAGCACCATGGAATAATGGTGCTATATAAATAAATAATAATAATAATAGGCACATGAACTAATAGGTTGTTCAGGATTAAAAATACATGGTTGTTTTTTTTCTAAAAATTGCACCATGCCTGTCTACAATTTGTATGTTGAACTGCAGGTCAGCTCTCTTACTTTAATTGAGCTTAGCTGCAATAATGGACAGAACCTATGGACAGGTGTGGCGCTTTTTCGAGATAAAATCAAACACATTTTTCTTTTATGTTATTTCTGTTTTGCTTCAACAAAAGACATAAAAAATCCAATGTAAGGTTCTTATTGTCAATTTGATCTAAAAATGATAGTGTCTTGATCAGAGAATCCAAAATTGTAAACCTTCATATGTAAGTTCCATATATAGTAAAATTTCCTGTCAAAAATACTGTAGACCACTGAAATCTTTGATGAAAATTGGAAAATGCAAGTGTGAACAGAACTTTAACATCTATTTGGAAATACTTTAAGGAAAAAATGTAAGAGCTTCCTCAACCCTCAAAGTTAGGCTGCTTAAGAAGAACCATCACTGTATGCTTTGCAGAAGCACTCACATCACAGTTTTTATCATCTTAATATATTACATTCATCATATTATATGACACTGTGTAGTTACAATTGCTCATTTTGCTGTTCTGCCTATCTAATTCTTCTATTTTATCTGCAATATGTTGAAACAGGAAGTCTTTTGTAGAACCAAAAAGGGTCTCTTCAATTCTTCAATGCCTCCCCAGAGAAATAAAGCAAGAATTAATGTAGAGATCTAATTTCTGGGGTAAGTGTAAAAAACAGATAATAGGGCAATTAAATAAAATAATATATATTATTACATCAAAATAATAAAAACAGCAATATTATACAAAATGGAATAAGAGAGAAGTACAGCTAAAAATATATTATATAATCCTTAAAAAAGATGCAAAAAGTCCCCTAGAACTGTGCTCCTAATTGGATGTAGACTTGAGAAAGTATTTTGATATATAAACATGTATGGAAGATTCTTTGCGGTGTATCAAAAAATAATGATGAATAATATCTACAAATAAGTATAGCAAGGCCTATAAGAAAAACATCAAAAGACATTCAATATCTAAACAAGGCACATTGATGTTGAGTACATGCAAACTATTCTATGCCATATGTGTACCAAAAAGAGAAACTGAAGGAGCAATATCCAATATAGCAAAATTTTATTAATAGAATCATAATGACATACAATAGAAAATCTCAAAAAATCAATCAAAAGAGTACAAATAAGATGGTACAACCATCCTCAAAACAGTGGTAGCAGAAAGAGAAATGTACTGCGGATAAAGCACATCAGGCACCAACATGACCCAAAGAAATACACAAGATGTCTACCATGCCATAGCAGAAAAGTATATCTACCCACATTACCCCAAGGGGAATGGCTATGAGGTGAAGGAAAGAGTACTATCACACAAATAGGATCACCCCGTACATATAGCACAATACCCAAGGAGCCTAACAATAACATGTAGCAATAACAGTGGGCTGTAGCTACAAAGGTCTCACATAATACCTGCAGTAATGGTGACACCGGTGTGCAGAATCCGCAGAGAGAAACGCCTCAACGCGCATTTCACCACGCCAGTGGCTTCGTCAGGCGTGGTGAAACGCGCGTCGAGGCGTTTCTCTCTGCGGATTCTGCACACCGGTGTCACCATGACTGCAGGTATTATGTGAGACCTTTGTAGCTATAGCCCACTGCTACTGCTACATGTTATTGTTAGGCTCCTTGGGTATTGTGCTATATGTACGGGGTGATCCTATTTGTGTGATAGTACTCTTTCCTTCACCTCATAGCTAATCCCCTTGGGGTAATGTGGGTAGATATACTTTTCTGCTATGGCATGGTAGACATCTTGTGTATTTCTTTGGGTCATGTTGGCGCCTGATGTGCTTTATCCGCAGTACATTTCTCTTTCTGCTACCACTGTTTTGAGGATGGTTGTACCATCTTATTTGTACTCTTTTGATAGATTTTTTGAGATTTTCTATTGTATATCATTATGATTCTATTAATAAAATTTTGCTATATTGGATATTGCTCCTTCAGTTTCTCTTTTTGGTACATGTATTGATTTGAAGGATTATTCCGCTTCTGGATTATTATTTCTTTCACTTGGTATAGGAGGCGTTCTCTTTAAGTGCATGCTTCTATTCTATGCCATAGTAGACAGGTGGATAAAATTAGAACCCATATAACATTACAATAATGCATGCACAAACAACACCAGAGCGCATGTCTAGCATGTGCATAAGATCACACGATAGCCCATACAATAACTACAACCCCTGGCAAAAATTATAGAATCACCGGCCTTGGAGTATGTTCATTCAGTTGTTTAATTTTGTAGAAAAAAAGCAGATCACAGACATGGTACAAAACTAAAGTCATTTTAAATGGCAACTTTCTGACTTTAAGAAACACTAAAAGAAATCAAGAACAGAGAATGTGGTAGTCAGTAATGGTTACTTTTCTTAACCAAGCATAGGGGAAAAATTATGGAATCACTCAATTCTGAGGAAAAAATTAAGGAATCACCCTGTAAATTTTTATACCCAAAAATAACAGCTGCATCAAATTAGATCTGCTCTTAAGTCTGCATCTAAAAAGGAGTGATCACACCTGGGAGAGCTGTTGCACCAAGTGGACTGACATGAATCATGGCTCCAACACCAGAGATGTCAATTGAAACAAAGGAGAGGATTATCAAACTCTTAAAAGAGGGTAAATCATCACGCAATGTTGCAAAAGATGTTGGTTGTTCACAGTCAGCTGTGTCTAAAATCTGGACCAAATACAAACAACATGGGAAGGTTGTTAAAGGCAAACATACTGGTAGACCAAGGAAGACATCAAAGCATCAAGACCAGAAACTTAAAGTAATATGTCTTCAAAACAGGAAATGCACAACAAAACAAATGAGGAACGAATGGGTGCATGGCGGCGTTCCTGCTGATCAGCTGATTGGCACCGCAGCTGCATGTGCTACACACCGGCTTTCCATGGATGTGCTGTGACAATGACACAGCCGCGACACATGCAGCTGTGGCACTGGACAGCAGATCAGCCAGCACGCTCCATGTATCCATGATTGCTGACTATTGCCTTATTATCTTGGTCTTTTTTGTTCATTTGCATAACAAATGTATTTGTACTTATGTGAAATTACTTTCAGACTTGCATACTTATTTTTATTTCTGTGTTACATTTTTTATTACTAAGTATGCGTTAGATTGATCTTGTTATTAGTGGTGACCAGCTAGATCACACTATACTTCATATGTGTCATTTTTACAATAAGTCATGGAGCCTTGTTCTGACACTCCTTAGACTTACATTGTGAAAATAACACCTGAATTGACCATTTAGAAGAACTGCCACTTGATTCAAAATAGGTAGGAAACAGTACTGGAAATGGGGGAAGACGGTGATGTGTGGTTCAGGGATTAAAAATATAATTGGAGTGCTCTTTTAAATGCATTATTAAAAAGTGGTTTGAGTTCTTTTTAATGGTCTCTGTCCTCATTTAATTGACAATTGTTTCCTAATATAAAGACACAAGTAATTCTGAACAGACTAGTTGTTAGGGAAATGGTCCATTACAACATCAGGTGGAATGTTATACCATTAAGTAGTGTATCATTGGGAACCAGTCTATCACAAGTACCTGAGCTGTTCTTATAAAATAATAAGAAAAGATGACAGAACACACAGCATAAATCAGTCAAAATGATCTTAAAAGCAGTAAAACTGGACATAGATGTGTTAATTGCCAGCTGAAATTCTGTGATTGTCAGCCATTGAATGGTCACTTTCACGTAATTTATAGAAAAAATGAATGAGTGTTGAATGAACCTCCAATTTTTGTCCAGAGTTAAAATGTTATGTTTAACATGTGTAACAATGACTAAAAAAGACAATTAACCAATTAATATGGGTAGCATGGTGGCTCAATGGTTAGCACTGCAGCCTTGCAGCGCTGGGATCCTGGGTTCAAATCCAACCAAGGACAACGTCTGCAAGTAGTTTGTATGTTCTCTCCGTGTTTGCGTAGGTTTCCTCTGGGTTCTCTGGTTTCCTCCCACATTCCAAAGACATACTTCTAGAGAAGTTAGACAGTGAGCTCCAATGGGGACAGTGACAATAACATTTGTAAAGCGCTGTGGAATTAGTGGCGCTATATAAGTGAGTAAAATAAATTAATTAATTGACCAAATGTCATATATGGTCAGTTTAATGTTCCATTATTTTCCATTTTAACTGATACTAAATATGTTGCTTGGTCTGAATGAGTCATAAGGTGTCTTGCATCTAACTGCATCTAATGAAACTACACTGTGTGCAGAATTATTAGGCAAGTTGTATTTTGATCACATGATACCTTTTATACATGTTGTCCTACTCCAAGCTGTTCAGGCTTGAGAGCCAACTACCAATTAATTAAATCAGGTGATGTGCTTCTCTGTAATGAGGAGGGGTGTTATCTAATGACATAAAAACCCTATATAAGGTGTGCTTAATTATTAGGCAACTTCCTTTCCTTTGGCAAAATGGGTCAGAAGAGAGATTTGACGGGCTCTGAAATGTCCAAAATTGTGAGATGTCTTGCAGAGGGATGCAGCAGTCTTGAAATTGCCAAACATTTGAAGCGTGATCACCGAATAATCAAGCGTTTCATGGTAAATAGCCAACAGGGTCGCAAGAAGCGTGTTGGGCAAAATAACTGCCCATGAATTGAGGAAAATCAAGCATGAAGCTGCCAAGATGCCATTTGCCACCAGTTTTGCCATATTTCAGAGCTGCAACGTTACTGGAGTAACAAAAAGCACAAGGTGTGCGATACTCAGGGACATGACCAAGGTAAGGAAGGCTGAAAAACAACCACCTTTGAACAAGAAACATAAGATAAACCATCAAGACTGGGCCAAGAAATATCTTAAGACTGACTTTTTGAGGTTTTATGGACTGATGAAAGGAGAGTGACTCTTGATGGGCCAGATGGATGGGCCAGAGGCTGGATCAGTAAAGGGCAGAGAGCTCCACTCCGACTCAGATGCCAGCAAGGTGGAGGTGGGAACTGGTATGGGCTGGTTTAATCAAAGATGAACTTGTGGGACCTTTTTGGGTTGAGGATGGAGTGAAGCTCATCTCCCAGACCTGCTGCCAGTTTCTGAAAGACAATGTCTTCAAGCAGTGGTACAGGAAGAAGTTGATATCGTTCAAGAAAAACATGATTTTCATGCAGGACAATGCTCCATCACATGCCTCCAACTACTCCACAGCGTGTCTGGCCAGTAAAGGTCTCAAAGAAGAAAACATAAGGACATGGCCCCCTTCTTCTCCTGATCTGAACCCCATAGAGAACCTCTGGTCCCTCATAAAATGTGAGATCTACAGGGAGGGAAAAAAGTACACCTCTCGGAACAGTGTCTGGGAGGCTGCACGCAATGTTGATCATAAACAGATCAAGCAACTGACAGAATCTATGGATGGAAGGATGTTGAGTGTCATCATAAAGAAAGGTGGCTATATTGGTCACTAATTTTTTGGGGTTTTGTTTTTGCATGTCAGAAATGTTTATTTCTAAATTGTGTGCAGTTATATTGGTTTACCTGGTGAAAATAAACAGGTGAGATGGGAATATATTTGGTTTTTATTAAGTTGCCTAATAATTCTGCACAGTAATAGTTACCTGCACAAACAGATATCCTCCTAATATAGCCAAATCTAAAAAAAACCCACTCCAACTTCCAAAAATATTAAGCTTTTATATTTATGAGTCTTTTGGGTTGATTGAGAACATAGTTCTTGATTAATCATAAAAATAATCCTCTGAAATACAACTTGCCTAATAATTCTGCACACAGTCTATGACATTGAACAATAAAATTTCCAAATAGATTTAATTTAACTTAAAAAAATAGTCTAAAGATACTTTTGACAAGTCTTAAATTCAGTTAGCTAACCACATCAAAGAGAGCATGTCATCAGAATCATGCTGCCTGTGATTGCAATCATTTATATTTTTCTTTGAAATGCTCCAATTTTTCAGAGAAAATATAGTTTGAATTTCCAGCCACGGCCTATAGGCAAGACAGTTTTAGTCCTTGCCAACTCCCTGCTGACTTTTCCTGCATCAATCCAAATGATTGACAAGTCGTTCACTATCTACACTTATGGGAGAGACCTATCACTTACCTGAAGCAAAATGGTGCTGGACCAGTCTGGTCTCTGCCTATGATCCCGACCGGATCTTGAAACTAAATATTCTCTGAGTGTTTCACAAAAAAATCTAACTGGCTACAATTATGTAGCCAGGCTCTGATTTTTTTCTGCCCATAGTTTGGGCACCATAAATTAGCTGACACGTTGCAGATTTGCCTGTGAAATTTTCTGTGCAGATTCTTCCCTCTCTTGCCAGAAAACTCAGGTGCAGATTTACTGCATTTTTGCTGCGTTTTTTGTGCATTTTTCATGTGTTTTTTCATACAGATTTGTCTGTTTTTGCAACCTAAATAAAGCTAACATACTTAAAAAAAATAAATTGTAATGTCATTTCTTGTCCAACCTCTTCATTTACATACTCCATTGAAGAATACTGTTTACACAGATAGATAGATAGATAGATAGACTTATAGATAATAGAAAGATAGATAATAGATAGAGTGCTAGATAATAGATTGATAGATGCATAGATAATAGATAGATACGATAGATAATAGATAGCTAGATAATAGATGGATAGATACATAGATAATAGATAGATAGATAGATAGATAATACCAAGCCCAATGTTTAGTAATTAACATAGTAAAATGGTACAAGAGTTAAATAAAGGCACACACAAAAAATCAGCATTAGGCCGGGGTCACACTTGCGAGAAACTCGCACGAGTCTTGCACCTCAGTACTCGGCACTGCAGCCAGCATTTGGGACCGCAGCGTTCAGCTGCATAGAAATACATGCAGCCCCACACTCAGATCCGAGTGCCGGCAGCAGTGCCAGGTACTGAGGTGCAAGACTCGTGCGAGTTTCTCTCAAGTGTGACCCCGGCCTTAAATGAAATATCTGTTTAAGGAAAAAAAATGGAAAAAAAATTGTGTGGGCTGCCATGCAATTTTCAAGTCCAGAGTGGGAAAGCCAGTGACTGGAGGCCAATATTTGTAGCCTGGGAAGGGCTTAATACCCAAGGAGCTTCCCAGGCTATGAATCTCAGCCAGCAGCTGTATATTTAGTCTTTACTGGCTATTAAAATAGGGGGACCCCCCAAAAAATGAAGTGGGGTCCCCCTATAATTCATAGCCAGAAAGGCTACACAGACAGCTGCAGGCTGATATTCATAGCATAGGAAGGGGCCATGTATATTGCCCCTGGCTACAAATACCATTTCTCTTCCCAATGCCCTGTAGCGGTGGCATATGGGGTAATAAGGGGTTAATGTCACCTTTGTTTTGTAAGGTGACATCAAGCCCGACTAGTAATGGAGAGGTGTCAATAAGACACCTATCCATTACTAATCCTTTAGTAGTGAAAGAGTTGAAAAAAAGACAAAACCAGAAAAAGTATTTTAATATTCTTACTTTCACCATACTTACAACCATGCCTAATTCCTCGAAGCCATCGATCACCTGCAAAAAATAAAAAATAATAAACCAAGTGTATACTCCCTGTCTGACAGAGTCCAATTAATAACGAGTGTCTCACTATGATCTCCCCTATAGAGCTGTCACATCATGAGACCTTCAGTGACACACCACTTACAGGAGACAATGGCTCCTGCAGTGTTATCAGTGAGGGTTCAATGCGTTCATTGCTCTCAATTTATGGCACTGCTGCATGAGAATTTTCCCACGCAGCTGTGCCGCAAGTGACAGAATGAACTATACTGTACTTACAGCGGCGGAGGGATACAGTGCGGAAGGATACCTTCCGTCATTGTATCGCCGGAGCCCCTGGAAAGCGGTCACATCTGCTAATGTGACAGCTCTCCATGGGAGATTGTTGTGGGACACTCGTTATTCCATGTATTTCTGCTTATCAAGGAGTATACTGTTGGTTTATTATTTCAAATTTTTTTTTACAGGTGATTGAGGGCTTCAGGGACTAGGTGATTGGTGATTAAGTATTCTATGTTGTATGTTGTATGTCTATATGTGTGTACTGTATGTTGTATGTATTGTATGTTCTGCATACGTATGTGTTTTTTTTTTACACTTGAACACAATAGCTGGATGATGGGACTATACTGTCCCATCATCCGGCTACATGTCACTGTAGCAGGCATTGCCGGATGGGATAGTGTCCATTGGATGATGCCTGCCTACATACAGACCCACATATACACAGCCTCACACACACCCACGCACACCCACACAGACACACACAGCCCCGCAGACCCCCGCACAGGCCCACGATCCCCACACAGCCTGCGATCCCCACACAACCCCGCGATCCCTGCACAGCCCCACGATCCCCGCAGACCCCCGCACAGCCTGCAATTCCCAGATAGCCCTGCGATCCCCGCACTGCCCCGCCGACCCCCGCACACAGACACACACACTGCCCTGCAGACCATCGCAGACACAAACAAACAACCGCACACAGACACACACATCTTCTCCGCACACAGACAGACTGCACCCACACACATAGTCCCGCCCACACTCCACCCACACACTCTTCCCCCTCCCGATCTGCAGCGTTTCTTGCACCCAACTCCGCAGCAAAACCGCAGATCCTGCGGCTTTGCAGCAGATTTGACTGAATCAATGGAAATCAATGGGTGCCGAAACGCTGCAGATCCGCAAAAAGAATTGACATGGTCCTTTTTTGAATCTGCTGCGTTTTCAGTGCGGATTTTTCCACACCATTAGCACAGCATTTTTCTCCCCATTGATTTACATTGTACTGTAAATCACTTGCAGATCTGCAGCATTTCTGCGCGGAAAGAAAATGCTGCGGATCCGCAGGAAATCCGTAACATGTGCACATAGCCTGAGTGTTGCTTGCATTTCAAACCCTTTATTATCAGCAAATATTTATATGCATGGTGTATATAATTTCCAACATAGTCTGTTTTTTTTTACTGAAAATATTTTAGATATAATGATATGAAACACCAATGTCTCTAATAGTATCGGCAAGTGAGAACTGTGACCAGTTTAGTTATTAAATAGTATCCGCAGAGTTAGAAACCATTGAATAGCTTATTCCCAGAGGTTGTCTATGACATATTTAAAGCTGTTCTATCCCCAGTCTGTAATATTTTTTTAAAAGTTAAAATGGGAAATGTTTTTCAAGATAAATTCTAAATTAGATATTTTTGCAGGAAAAAAATCTAAATAATCCGTGTGATAAAAAATAAAATAAACAATATGATATTTTGGTCTTAAAAACTTTTAAAAATAACTAAAAATGAGAGACTGAGATCAAATTCGAATTTGGCAGATTAGCTAATGCTCTGCAGTTTCTTCAATCACAAGAATATTATAAATATAGGTAGAGCAGGATAAAAAATAAATGATACTCAGCTTTTACCTGTCCTGCTGTGCAGCCCTTTTTTGGTTCAGTGGTCTTCCTCGGTTTGGTGTGACCTCTTCTGTCCGGTGTGGTGTCTTCTTCTGGCTCCTGGCGTCTTTAGCATTGATAGTGTCCTGCATAATCATGACATTACAGTTCACATCATGACTTTGTTATGCACATCATGATATCGCATGAGCTTCATTTGACTTCATGATGTGGATTTCAACGTCATGATGATGATGGGCCTGGTCAGCATCAAAGATACTAGAGGCTGGAGAAAGACACCACAAAGCAAAAGCCGGAACAAAAAAGGCCGCAGGACTGGAGTGAGGCTGCGCGGTGGGACGGATGAGGTGAGGATCAGTTTAACATTTTTGTACATTTTTAAAAAATTTTTATTTTAGAGATGTAAATAATTTTGCAAAATAGAGGTTGGCCAGCTGCTATTTTGATGGATTCACTTGAAGCGAATCACAGAAAATTCAGATTCAGGCGAATGAGAATTTTCTTCTAAATTGAAGGCAAATTTGATTTATCTTGAAACAATTCACTAATTTTTAGTAATAACATATTATTATTTCATGTTATTCTGCTTTCTTTAATTGCCATTCTAAGCCTCATATTGTAAATATGACAAACCATTGCAGCTTTATTAAAGCATACAGCATATTCATACAGTCTGTAAGGCTTCCCCAGTAAATTGACTACATTGAACAGACAAACCGCTGCATCTATGCATCTGTAACAATGTGACCAAAACACAGCACGGTAACAAATTATCCTGCAAAGTCCACTTTTAAACCATTCACGTGGCATTCAACTGTTAGCATCAGGTTCCAATTAAACGATAGTTAAATCTGACGGAAAAAAAATTAATGGGCCAGAACTGAAACTTTGTGCTGCTCCCCCTTCCATGAGCTCTTATTTGCTGTGCTTCTGCTTTAAATAAAATACTGGAGTGCAGCCAGCTGAACATTAGCCTGATGTCCTTAACAGTTGAGTAGGTAGTTCTATAAAACACAGGAAAAGTGTATAGTGCAAGTGTTCTATATTTCTGCCGTGTGTGTCTTTGACCGTGTAGGTGTTGATCAGCATTTATAGGCTGTTAGAGTAGCGGTAGTAATCAGACGTGCAGTAGGGTGTCACTAAAGGTTTGGCTTGGCTACTGAAGCCTATAGCAGGAAATGTTATTTGTAGTTTGTAAATCATGATTATATAATTATGTCATCTGGGATGAATTCTAGACCATTCATGGACAGCTAGACCATGAACCAGATGTGTATTGATTTTCTTATTTAATGGTAAGCAGATTGGCATTTAAGAAATGCAAAGTCCAATAAATCAGTGAAATATCTGTAAGTGCATTTGGAAGGGACGTAGTGTTTCCAAATGATATGCTGAAGGAGGCTTGATCTTAACATTTGGATAGTTCCAGAGGGCGGTATCTATTGTCTGGCCAATTCTCAAACAGATCACTAATCACTTTGCCTGCTGTACTTACTCTGTCAGCTGCTTTGCCAAGAGATTTCATGGCCAGCAGTATCAGAAGTACTTTTTGTAATGAAATTAATGGAGCTTTGCTGGAAAATCTTCTTACATTTGCTGAGACTGAATATGTTCTTGTCGCCCTGCTATTCCGATTGCAGCTTTTGTGAGTACGTTTTGGCTCTGGATCTCAGAATAATCACTTCTAACTTCAAACTTAGCTTTCCTTTCCTCTCAGCTTATTATTGCCACATTTTAAAGGTTATTTATAAGCTTTCCATCTTGACATGGTCACTGTCACATAAATCATCTTCCCTGAGCAAAGGAAATTAAATTATACTGCTCACACTTAAAAGTTTCTCCTTGTGAGGAGTAAGCTGGCTCTTGGGGATATTCCAGAGTATCTCTGGATGTCGATTTGATACCTAGCAGTATTTTATATGGTGTGACAATTATTTACATTCCCATGTGTCCAAGTTTGACCCAAACACATTTATATTCTTTCCAAGTCTTCAATGTGGGCCATCCATAAGGCCTTGATCACACTTGAAATTTTTTATTTTTTTCAAAAACACGATCCATTTTAAGGTTGTAAATGCATGTTTTAGCATATTAATCATAACTTTTGCAAGTTTTTTCTGGATTTTTTTCCATATATCCTACCACTTCCTGTATTTTTTCTGCGGATTGGAACTGAAAGGCCAAAGAGAAATCAATGCAACAACTGATCCTATAGTATTCTATGGGATTGTTCCCAGCATCTGGCACATCAATCGCTAAGGAGCCAAGTCAGAAGCATTGTGTGCAGAATTTTCCTTTCTTGCTATAGATATTGGATATATAATGTGCACAACTTTGTGATCAGTTAAATAATTAAATATGAAAATTTTAGATGGTTATATGTTCTGTTTGACACCTCTGGCTGTGCATGTTATCAGAATATACAATATGTTAGATCTTTTTTCTAAACCTCTTTTCATCTACTATATAATAGTCTAAGGGTCACTTCCATCTTTCTTTCTGTCTGTCTGTCTGTCTTTCTGTCAGTAACGGAAATCCCAAGTTGCTGATTGGTTCCGGCAAAAGAGCCACGACCAATCAGTGACGGGCACACTGCGGCGGCAAAATGGCCGTTCCCTACTCCCCTGCCGTCAGTGCCTGCTCCATACTCCCCTCCAGTCTGCGCTCACACAGGGTTAATGGCAGTGTTAATGGACCACGTTATGCAACGGTCTAACGCACTCCGTTAACGCTGCTATTAACCCTGTGTGACCAACTTTTTACTATTGATGCTGCCTATGCAGCATCAATAGTAAAAAGATCTAATATTAAAAATAATACAAAAATTAAAAATAATTGTATACTCACCTTCTGGCGCCTTTCCCTCTCCTAGCGACGCTCCAGTGACCGGTCCATGCAATGCGGTCTCGCGAGATGATGATGTAGCGGTCTTGCGAGACCTGGCTGGGTAATATACTACGTGGGCCTTGTTATATGCTACATTGGCTGAGTTATATACTATGTGGGCTGTGCTATATACTACTTGGCTGGGCAATATACTACGTTGCTGTGCTATATACTACATGGCTGTGTTATATACTACGTGGCTGTGCTATATACTGTGTGGGTTGTGTTATATGCTACTTCTCTGTGCTATATACTACGTGGCTGGGCAATATACTATGTTGCTGTGCTATATACTATGTGGCTGTGCTATATGCTCTGTGGCTGGTCAATATACTATGTGTCTGTGCTATATACTAAGTGTCTGTGCTATATACTACGTATCTGGGCAATATACTACGTGGCTGGGCAATATACTATGTGGCTTTGCAATATACTATGTGGCTGGGCAATATACTATGTGGGCTGTGCTATATACTACGTGGCTGTGCTATAGACTACATGGGCTGTGTTATATACTACGTGGGTTGTGCTATATACTATGTGGCTGGGCAATATACTACGTTGCTGTGCTATATACTACATGGCTGTGTTATATACTACGTGGCTGTGCTATATACTACGTGGGCTGTGTTATATGCTACTTGGCTGTGCTATATACTATGTGGCTGGGCAATATACTACGTTGCTGTGCTATATACTACGTGGCTGTGCTATATGCTACGTGGGCTGTGTTATATACTATGTGGGCTGTGTTATGCGCTACTTAGCTGTGCTATATACTACGTGGCTGGGCAATATACTATGTTGCTGTGCTATATACTACGTGGCTGTGCTATATGCTACGTGGCTGTGCGATATACTATGTGGGCTGTGTTATACGCTACTTGGCTGTGCTATATTTCTCTTTTGTATCTGTGCATCATGAGTTGAACCATGCTTCGCTAATTGGTTGCGGCCGGCTGGCTGAATCCGGTGTATAAATTGCATTATTCTGAAAGTTACATAAACAAACTACATAAATATTCTAGAATACCCAATGTGTTAGAATTGGGCCACCATCTAGTTTATCTATTATCTCTTATACCAGACACATCACCTTTATATCTTTGATGAGCATATTTATAGTTTTCAGCCAAAAAAAAAGTGCAAGAAATGATAGTGGTCATTGTGTTTGATCACTATTGCAAAACAATGAAGCAAAATGTTATTCTCTGTGTATGGTCACTTGTAGAATAGACTACTCAAGGTATAAAAACAGCTCCAAATTATGCGGTCACCAACAGCAATTAGGACCAAACTGAACCTTTATATGTCTCCAACTAGGGATATTTGCAGACTGATAACTCTGCCCAAATAATGAGAAATGAGTATTCCTAGAAATGATCATTTACATTATCAACCACTGTAAATTGAACTTGAGAATTTTAATGCACTGCACAGGTCTATTTAGAAATCAATTGTTAGACAGCTATTTCATACATTATGGAAAAAGGATGGTCAACAAAGATAAATTATCTTGTCTCAAAAAGACTTAAAGGGAACCTGACAGGAGATACAGGTCCTTCTCAAAAAATTAGCATATAGTGTTAAATTTCATTATTTACCATAATGTAATGATTACAATTAAACTTTCATATATTATAGATTCATTATCCACCAACTGAAATTTGTCAGGTCTTTTATTGTTTTAATACTGATGATTTTGGCATACAACTCCTGATAACCCAAAAAACCTGTCTCAATAAATTAGCATATCAAGAAAAGGTTCTCTAAACGACCTATTACCCTAATCTTCTGAATCAACTAATTAACTCTAAACACATGCAAAAGATACCTGAGGCTTTTATAAACTCCCTGCCTGGTTCATTACTCAAAACCCCCATCATGGGTAAGACTAGCGACCTGACAGATGTCAAGAAGGCCATCATTGACACCCTCAAGCAAGAGGGTAAGACCCAGAAAGAAATTTCTCAACAAATAGGCTGTTCCCAGAGTGCTGTATCAAGGCACCTCAATGGTAAGTCTGTTGGAAGGAAACAATGTGGCAGAAAACGCTGTACAACGAGAAGAGGAGACCGGACCCTGAGGAAGATTGTGGAGAAGGACCGATTCCAGACCTTGGGGAACCTGAGGAAGCAGTGGACTGAGTCTGGTGTGGAAACATCCAGAGCCACCGTGCACAGGCGTGTGCAGGAAATGGGCTACAGGTGCCGCATTCCCCAGGTAAAGCCACTTTTGAACCATAAACAGCGGCAGAGGCGCCTGACCTGGGCTACAGAGAAGCAGCACTGGACTGTTGCTAAGTGGTCCCAAGTACTTTTTTCTGATGAAAGCAAATTTTGCATGTCATTCGGAAATCAAGGTGCCAGAGTCTGGAGGAAGACTGGGGAGAAGGAAATGCCAAAATGCCTGAAGTCCAGTGTCAAGTACCCACAGTCAGTGATGGTGTGGGGTGCCATGTCAGCTGCTGGTGTTGGTCCACTGTGTTTCATCAAGGGCAGGGTCAATGCAGCTAGCTATCAGGAGATTTTGGAGCACTTCATGCTGACCTGGCACCTGCTCACAGTGCCAAAACCACTGGTAAATGGTTTACTGACCATGGTATTACTGTGCTCAATTGGCCTGCCAACTCTCCTGACCTGAACCCCATAGAGAATCTGTGGGATATTGTGAAGAGAAAGTTGAGAGACGCAAGACCCAACACTCTGGATGAGCTTAAGGCCGCTATTGAAGCATCCTGGGCCTCCATAACATCTCAGCAGTGTCACAGGCTGATTGCCTCCATGCCACGCCGCATTGAAGCAGTCATTTCTGCCAAAGGATTCCCGACAAAGTATTGAGTGCATAACTGAACATTATTATTTGATGGTTTTTTTGTTTGTTATTAAAAACACTTTTATTTGATTGGATGGGTGAAATATGCTAATTTATTGAGACAGGTTTTTTGGGTTATCAGGAGTTGTATGCCAAAATCATCAGTATTAAAACAATAAAAGACCTGACAAATTTCAGTTGGTGGATAATGAATCTATAATATATGAAAGTTTAATTGTAATCATTACATTATGGTAAATAATGAAATTTAACACTATATGCTAATTTTTTGAGAAGGACCTGTACATGCTGCCCAATCCACAAGTAGTATGAATCAGACACTGGCTGCATGATTTCAGCCATATATTTTTAACTCTGAAATTCTGCGGCTATAGCTGCATGAGAGACTCATTGGACAGGCAGGTCCTCGGCGACTTCTTCCTGCCCACTCCTCTCAAGTGACAGTTCTCTCTCTGTGTATGTTAATAGAGAGAGGCCTGTCACTCCATGGCAGTGGACAGGTACAAGCTGCTGGGGATCTGCCTGCCCAACTAGTTTCCCACATTGCTTGATCCCTCGCGGCTATTAAACTGTGTTTTTCTCTGAAATTCCACAATGTTTCAGAACTAAATATAGCTAAAATCATACATCCAGTACCTGACACTTGCTGACCATGGATCTGGTAGTATGTGTCAGCTGTCAGGTTCTCTTTAAAAGGTTTGTTTAAGCTGCTGGAAGTGGTTAATGAAAATGTGTTAATCACAGGCATTCAAATTTTTTGGATTTCCAGAAATCTGTCATAATCTGTGGTGAAACCCAGCAATATATTTTCAATTCCATTGTAGTATGACTGCAGGTTATATGAAGCATTTAACTTTTTTCATTAAAGGTACCGTTACACTAAACGACTTACCAACGATCACGACCAGCGATACGACCTGGCCGTGATCGTTGGTACGTCGTTGTGTGGTCGCTGGGGAGCTGTCACACAGACAGCTCTCTCCAGCGACCAACGATCAGGGGAATGACTTCGGCATCGTTGAAACTGTCTTCAACGATGCTGAAGTCCCCGGGTAACCAGGGTAAACATCGGGTTACTAAGTGCAGGGCCGCGCTTAGTAACCCGATGTTTACCCTGGTTACCAATGTAAAAGTTAAAAAAAAAACACTACATACTTGAATTCCGATGTCTGTCACGTCCCCCGGCGTCAGCTTCCCTCCCTGCACTGACTGTGTCAGCGGCGCCGGCCGTAAAGCAGAGCCAGAGCACAGCGGTGACCTCACCGCTGTGCTCTGCTTTACAGCCGGCGGCGCTGACAGTCAGTGCAGGGAGGGAAGCTGATGCCGGGGGACGTGACAGACATCGGAATGCAAGTATGTAGTGTTTTTTTTAAAACTTTTACAATGGTAACCAGGGTAAATATCGGGTTACTAAGCGTGGCCCTGCGCTTAGTAACCCGATGTTTACCCTGGTTACAAGTGAACACATCGCTGGATCGGCGTCAGACACGCCGATCCAGCGATGACAGCGGGTGATCAGCGACCAAAAAAAGGTCCTGATCATTCCCCACGACCAACGATCTCCCAGCAGGGGCCTGATCGTTGGTCGCTGTCACACATAAGGAGATCGTTAGCGAGATCGTTGCTACATCACAAAAAAGCATGATGTTGCAATGATATAGTTAACGATATCGTTATGTGTGAAGGTACCTTAAATAAAAGAATGTGCAGAGTCCTCCAGATGTAGAGATGCTGTTTGTATACACTCTCTGCTCTGGTTAAAAGATATGTGCCCTAAACAGTAGATCACCTCCATTAATAATTCCCTGAAAGGGTGTCTGAAGTAGAGATACGCGATCATTTTAAGGTTCGGTTCTGGTTGGATTGGTGAACTTTCCAATGTTCGCCAAATAGTTTGCCGAACTTATACAAACCCCATTGAATTCAATGGGAGGCAAAATCAAATGCACTGACAACACCTTCAGGGGGGCCCAAAGGGTGCCAAAACATCTCAAATTAGAGGCAGACACCAGGAAAAGTGGCATCAATTGACCCAAAGTATGTATAGCATAATTGCACACCATGGATGCATGGGACCAGGCATGGGACAAGGCATGGATTAGCATTTCTAGCTTAAACATTGATCAGTAACAGGTGGAAGAATGACAGGTGTAGGCCTGGTGGTCTTAGAGCCCTGCCAAATTCAGGCAACACACATGAAGGAGACCCAATATGGAGTCCAAATATGTCCCAAAAATAGTGGCAGACACCAGGGAAATTTGCATCAATTGACCCACAGTAGAAATTGTATAATGGTGTAGCAGTCAGGCATGGGCCATGCATGAGACAGGTCTGGGCCAGCATTTACAGCTTTGAACTTAAGTTAAAATTAACAGGTGGGTGAAGGACTGGTGTAGACCTGCTGCACTGGTAGGCCTGATAACTCATGCAACAGCTCATACTGCATTTATGCTCAGCCACACTCAAGTGGCACAAATATAAGCTTTGTAGACAACTAATGTTAGAAACATTTAAGAATAGTAACACAGGTAGTTGACTGAAAGTAAGTGAGGCCTGCTGGTCTGGGAGCCCTACTGCTACAGGCAAAACACATGAAGGAGACCCAAATTGGAGTCCAAACATTTCAAGAAATTAGGGGTGTACAACATGAAAAGTGGCATCAATTGACCCACAGAAGAAATTTTATAACGGCATAGCAGTCAGGCATGGGCCATGCATGAGACAGGGTCTTGGCCATTCTTTACAGCTTTGAATTTAAGATAAAGTTAAGAGGTGGGTGAAGGAAAGGTGTAGACCTAATGGTGCAGCATGGATAGATGTGAAAGGGCCTGTCCCAGCATTTTTAGTTTACAAATTGATCAGTAAGAGGTGGAAGAGTTATAGTTGTAGGCCTAGTGTTCTGAGACCCCTTCCACTGCAGACAACCCACCAGATGGAGACCCAATTTCGAGCCTCCACATTTCAAAAAATTATTGGCACATACCAATAAAGTGGCATCAATTTCCCTAGAGTAGAAATAGTATAATTGGGCTCTGACGCCCCTTCCACTACAGGCAACCCACCAGATGGACACCCAATTTAGAGTCTCCACTTTAAAAGAAAAATATTGGCACACATCACTAAAGTGGCATCAATTTCCCCAGAGTAGAAATAGTATAACGGTGCTTTGAGACCCCTTCCACTACCGGCAACACACAACAAGGAGACGCGAATAATAGTCTCCATTTACCAAAAATTTAGCTTATCGTGACTCAGGAGGAAGCAAAAGTAGGAGGAATAAAAGAAATATTAGGTGCTTTAAAAAAAAAAAAAGGAAGGAAGGAAGATTGTAAAAGTAACATTGGTGGACACACCTTCTGACTGCTGCACCACCAAGGTACTTGTTAGTAACATAAGCAGCAGTAGCAACAGAAGCTACAGAAGCTATGACAAAGGTGTCACAGACTGCAGTGATGTGAGATCAATGTAGCACACTGAAAACTACACCATCACCTAGTCTGCCCAGTCTGCAACTGGAGTGCAAAAGTCATAGGAGATCCATGACTTGTTCATCTTGATGAAAGTTAGGCGGTCTACACTTTCATAGAACAGCTGGATGCGCTTTTCCATCAGAACACCACCAGTAGCGCCGAGAACACGTTCTGAGAGAATGTTGGTTGCCAGGTATGACAAAACATCCAAGGAGTAACAGTCGAGCTCAGGCGACTCTTTCATTTTTGAGGACCAAATTACAAAAGGGTCCAAACCACCTGATAGCAGTGATAATGAGCTTGTGATACCCATGCAGCATCTTTGCCAGTTGTTCACTGTGCATCATACTTGTACTCTGTTCTGCTGGATGGGATGGTTTAAAAATGTGTGAAACGACTCACAGAAATAGCTTCTACCACTTACACTGTTGCTAATGTTTTTGCACTGATGGATCGATTTTCCTGGGGTTGGAAGTCCAGAACTGTGATGCACACTGTGGGGGAAAAACATTATTAAGATTGTTTACAAGAATGTTTTGACACTACTAGTGTTGAGCATTCCGATTCTGCAAATATCGGGTATCGGCCGATATTCGCGGTATCGGAGATCCGATACATTTGCAATATCGAATACCGGAATCGGAAGTTCCCATAATGCTATGAGCCAGTTTGATTTAATTCAGCCAATGAGGAATCTTAAGAAGTGTGGGCACATCCTGTTATGCATGTTAGGCATGTAACTAATGGCATGGCTATGATTGGCTGCTGAAATGATGTCATGATGCACTATAAAAGCAGCCGCCGCCATTTTGGGTTCACTCTGCTGTGAATTCAGTTAGGGACAGAACGCTGCTGTTCTGACTGAGGGACAGTTTGAGATAGCGATTTTCTTCATTGTGCTTTACCCAGGCTACTGTAGCAACCGCTGTGTGAGAACCTTTTTTTTTGCCTTGCAGCGCTGTTCACGGCTGTCTGCAAGGTCTGTGTGTGTGTGAGTGCAGCTCACGCTGCAGTGTGTTCTGAAGCCACATCTGGTTGTAGTTCCCTCAGCGTGCGTCACTGCCTCATACCGTTACATTGTCCTTTTTTGCATTTGTGCTGCTGCGCATTTTTCCTGATTTCTCCTATAAGTGTGTTTCCATCCGTGTCCAGCTAGATAGCGTGCAAACACTATATAGGAGTAGATAGAGCTTTTCTGCAGCCTTGCAGTGCCTTTCACAGCAGTCTGCGAGGTTACTGTGTGTGAGTGCAGCTCCCGCTGTAGTCTGCTCTGCAGCCACATCTGGTTGTTGTCCGCTCAGCGTGCGTCACTGCCTCATAATGTTACATTGTCCTTTTTTTCATTAGTGCTGCTGCCCATTTTTCCTGATTTCTCCTATTAGTGTGTTTCCATCCGTATCTAGCTAGATTGCGTGCACTATATAGAAGTAGATAGAGGAGCCTTTCTGCAGCCTTGTGTCCTGCAGCCCCAGCCAGATTAGTATTATCCTAATTTTTGGAGCCTCACCTATAGCATTGTAGGTTATCTTCCTGCATTGTAATAGCTACAAAAAAATTTGTGATACTATCGGTTTTGCATCTTTGGGCACATCCATTTTTTGTGTGAAAAAAACACCAAAATAAAGTTCACCAAACACTCCACTTTACAATTGTGTAGGCCACATTAGCTCATATTAAAGTCTAGTCCACACTTTATAAAATTAGTGTTTCTTATACCGGTTAGCAGCTGTCCAGGAATAAGCACACTAAGCCCTTAGTACTTTTCTGCCTATCTTTATCAGTCCACCAAGATGTAGAAGGCACGCGGCCATGGGCATGGAGTTTCTGCAGGGAGAGGATGTGGGGATTCTGTGCCTGCTGCGGGCACCAGTGACTCAGTATCCCCCAGTTTTACCAGGGAACAGTCTTTTATGCGCAGCTTTGAAGGAGCTCGCCGTACCCCACTGCTGTGGGACAAACAAATTGAAGCTGTTGTCGGATGGATGGCAGCTAACGCATCAACTTCAATTAGTGCCACATCCTCTCAGGTCCAGAGCACTGAAGAGCACCCATCTGTCTCTTCACCACCTGCCAAATTGCCCAGGCAGTCAAAAAGCCCTGGACAGGAGCCATCTCTACTTCTGTTCTCTGAATCTCTTAGCTTGGAAAGAGGGGGCAGCCAAGCAGCATTCGAGAAGTGAAAGAAGAGGCAGTATGCAGTGATGTGCAACTGCTTTGTCTCTCTGGATCTGAAGAGGCGGGTGGGCCAGTGCCTACGGTCAGCACACCTCAGTACGCATCTGATGATGAGACTCAGGTTCCACTTTCTGGTGCGTACTGTGCTGCTGAGACTACCCAGGAGAAGCTGTTGTTGGAAGAGCGTAGTGTAGATGATGAGGTCCTTGACCCATCATGGTGTGAGGTACAGGAAGGTGGTGGGAGCAGCTCTGAGGAAGAGATTCCCTGAACGGCCCAAAAAGGAGGGAGAGGGAGGGGGCAGACTGGGTTGCCTGTAGCCTCCACTTCGGCACCCATTAGGAGCATGCCTCTTCCAAAACCCAAAACGGGTGCTCCCAAGACTTGCAGTGCCTGGTCCTTTTTTGACACAGTTGCAGATGACATTTGCTTTGTCAAATGCAAGCTGTGTAATCAGAAAGTCATAAGAGGGAAGTGTCAGCAACCTCAATACCACAAATATATGGAAACATTTGCAGACCAAGCACATGGTGGAGTTATAAAAACACACTGAAGACCTAGGCCAACCTACAGCGCCACCTACCACCTCTTCAGCTCATGTTGTAGCCTATTCCTCCAGCTCACACACAGCTGGTTTGGCTTCCTCACAGAATCGCCATGGAAGAACCTCTGGCACTGTTGTACAGAGACCCAGTGTAATTCCACCCACAGCACCACGTTCCCTGTCATCCTCACACTCCCAGCCCAGTCTACAGCCATCGGTAGCACAGGCATGGGAGAAAAGGCGTCCATACTCAGCAAACCACCCCCGAGCACAGGCTCTGAATGCTGGCATTGCAAAACTACTGTCCTCTGAAATGCTCTCATTCAGGCTGGTGGAGACTGACACCTTCCGTAACTTCATGGCATTGGCAGTCCCACAATACAACGTGCCCAGCTGCTGTTATTTCAGCAGGCAAGCCGTCCCTGCCCTGCAAAACATGTGGAGGGAAACATAAAACAAGCGCCACTGAACGCAGTCACCATGGACCTCACTGCCCATTGGGTAAATGTTGTGGAGCTGGGTACAGATCTTGAGAGTGGCGCTGTATGTGTTCTGCCAACTCCAAGGATTGCAGGAATCCAGTCTGTACACATTGACTCCTCCTCATACTCCAGTTCCTACCTCCACATGGACCCGTGAATGGTTACCTGTTATGACCGATATCTCAACAGGCCGTATTGAAATTAATTTCTTTGGGGAATCGAAGCCACACAGCGCAGGAGCTCTGGAATGCCATCAAGCAGGAGAGCGACGTGTGGTTTGTGCCAGTGAATCTCCAGCCAGGCATGGTAGTGTGTGACAATGGCCAAAATCTGGTGGCAGCTCTGGGCCTAGTCAACCTCACTCACATCCCAAGTCTGGCACATTTGCTCAACTTGGTCGTGCTGAGTTTTTTGAGGGACTATCCGGATCTTGATTCACTGCTGCAGAAGGTCCGCATAGAGTGCGCTTACTTGCGGCGTTCCAGCATGGCAAGATCGTGCATTGCAGCTCTGCAGCGCTGATTCCACCTTCCGGAACATCGCATCATATGTGACCTATCCACCAGGTGTAATTCAATGATACATATGTTGGAGAGATTGTGTGAGCAGCAGGCAGCAGTAATGGAGTACCAGCTGCATAAGGCGCAAAAAGTCACACTGCATGCTGTTCAGACTTCACCACCACTGAGTGGGCCACTATGAAGGACATCTGCCAGGTTTTGCGTGCCTTCGATGATTCCATGCGGATGGCAAGTGCAGATGATGCACTAGTCAGCATGACTATCCCCCTTATCTGCCTGCTTGAAAAAACACTGCAAGCGCTAAGGGAGGAGGTTGTGGAAGAGGTGTAAGATGAGAAGTCACAAATGCCATCTGCCTCTGGACAGTCTGCGCAACGTGGTTCCTCACAAAGGCCTAGGCAGGGGACACTTTGTGAGGAGGATGAGGAGGAGTCAATGGAGGAGGAAGACATCTGTCCAGAGGAGGGTTGTTACACAATGCTCTAGTAGTCAGCATGTAGAGCGAGGGTGGTATGATGCAGAACAGGCAGAGATGACACCTCAAGAAGGGGACAGCGTTTCTTGGCCAGTTGGCAGTCTGCAGCACATGGTTGATTTCATGCTGCAGTGCCTGAGAAACGACCGCCGTATCGCCCACATTCTCAACACGGTTGATTATTGGGTGTACAACCTCCTAGATCCACGCTACTGGGACAACTTACAAAGCCTCATAACACCGTTGAACTGGGAGCATAAAATGCGGGAGTACCAAGACACACTGGTGCATTCCATCATGTTCTCCATTCCAACGGAGAGCAGTGCTGCTAGTGCTTTACAAAGCAGCTCAGTGCGTCAAGGCAGTGGAGGAAGCTCTGCACAAAGAGGGAGCAGAAGCAGTGCTTCAGCACAAGGCAAGACCAGTATGGCCCAAATGTGGCAAAGTTTTGTGTGCCCGCCACAAATGTCTACACCATCACAGACTGCTCCAGTCAGCAGGAGGCAATGTTTCCATCAGCTGGTGACAGACTACATGTCTTGCCCTCTCAGTGTACTCCCAGACGGCTCTTCCATCTTCAAGTTTTGGGTCTCTACGTTGGATACATGGATTGGCCAGAGCTTAGCCAGTATGCATTGGAGGTGCTGGCTTGCTCTGCTGCTAGTGTATTATTGGAATGCGTCTTTAGTGCCGCAGGTGGTGTACTAACAGACCGTCGCATGCGACTGTCCTCCGATAACATTGACCAGCTTACTTTTCTGAAAATGAACAAGGCCTGGATCTCGCAGGAATTTGCCACTCCTCTTCCAGATTAAATAATTGGTTGACAACAGTATCCAGGTTTCCTGTTGTGTTCATGTTTCTACCACCTGAACTGTAATCCCTGGGCTCCAGCACCGCCAGTTGCTGCTCAGAAGTGCCATCTGCACAGTCAACACTTGCTGCCGTGTTATTGGGGTTCAGTAACATCATCTGCTCCCCTGCTGTGTATCCGGCAATTTCTCCTGCTCCGTCCACGCTTACACTACAACAGATATTAAACTGCCTTTAAGTAGGCCTCAGCCTACACTCTGTTTCTAGCATTGACCATGGGCTCCAACACTGGCAGTTGCCGCTCAGAAGTGTGCGGCAATTTCTCCTGCTCCCTCCACTTTCAAACTACTACAGATATTAAACTGCCTCCAATTAGGCCTCAGCCTACACTCTGTTTCTCCTGTAATCCCTGGGTTCCAACACTGCCAGTTGCTGCTCAGAAGTGCCGTCTGCACAGTCAACACATGCTCCAGTGTTATTGGGGTTCAGTAACATCTGCTGATCCCCTGCTGTGTGTGCAGCAATTTCTCCTGCTTCCTCAACATTCACAGTACTAAAGATATTAAACTGCCTCCAGTTAGGCCTCAGCCTACACTCGGTTTCTCCTGTAATCCCTGGGCTCCAACACCGCCAGTTGCTGCTCAGAAGTGCCATCTGCACAGTCAACACTTGCTCCTGTGTTATTGGAGTTCAGTAACGCCAGCTGCTCCCTTGCTGTGTGTCCGGCAATTTATCCTGCTCTGTCCACATTCACACTACTACAGATTTAAAACTTGCTCCAATTATGCCTCTGCCTCCACTTTGTATCTAGTATTTACCCTGGGCTCCAACACCGCCAGTTGCTACTCAGAAGTGTCTTTGGCACGGGTACTCCCTCCTGCACAGCCTGGTTCCAGCACGCCAGCTGTTCTGGGTAGTGTCAAGGTCACTTTGCCTCCAATATGTTGTCCTGTTGGGTTGCGGTCAGGTTAGCTGACTCTATGGTGCCTGCAGTTTAGGTGTTTCCTATGTGGGCTGCGGGAACTTGCAATCAAGGCTGGTTCCGTAGTGCCAATAGGACAAGCTCCCCCTGTAGGACTGTGTGTTTTCGGTAACTCCGGCCGGCTCGGACCTTGCAATTTTTTTTTCATGTGGACCTTCTGCTGCCTATCTGAGTTCCAGCACCATTAGCTGGTTCTTTGGAAGTCAATCATGAATAGGTCCCCTGGGTTCCAGTACCATCAGCTGGTTCCAGGCAGAGCCTTTGGCATAGGTGTCTCCTTCTCGGTATCCGAGTTCCACCAATGTCTGTTGGTCCTTGATAGTGCTTTCTGGCACGGGTACCTCCTGCTTAGTAAACAGTGTCCAGTACCGTCAGCTGGTCCTCGGTATTTCCATTGGCTCTTGTACCTTCTGCTACCCATCCAGGTTACAGTAGCGTCAGCTGGTTCTCGAAAGTGTCTTTGGCTCTTGTACCTTCTGCTCCCCATCCTGGTTCCAGTACCGTCAGCTGGTTCCAGGCAGAGCCTTTGGCTTAGGTGCCTCCTTCTCGGTATCCGAGTTCCACCAACGTCTGGTGGTCCTTGGTAGTGCTTTCTGGCACTGGTACCTCCTGCTTAGTAACCGGTGTCCAGTACCATCAGCTGGTCCTTGGTAGTTCCATTGGCTTTTGTACCTTCTGCTACCTGCTTTGACACGGGTACTCCCTTCTGCCTAGCCTTGTTCCAGAATGCCAGCTGTTTCCGGGTAGTGTCAAGGTCACTTTGCCTCCAATACGTTGTCCTGTTGGGTTGCGGTCGGCTTAGCTGACTTTATGGTGCCTGCAGTTTAGGTGCTTCCTATGTGGGCTGCGGGAACTGGCAATCAAGGCTGGTTCAGTAGTGCCAATAGGACAAGCTCCCCCTGTAGGACTGTAGCTGGGTCTTTGGAAGTCAATCATGAATAGATCCCCCTGGGTTCCAATACTATCAGCTGGTTCCAGGCAGAGCCTTCTCGGTGTTCGAGTTCCACCAACGTCTGGTGGTCCTTGGTAGTTCTTTCTGGCACGGGTACCTCCTGCTTAGTAACCAGGTTCCAGTACCGTCAGCTGGTCCTTGGTAGTTCCATTGACTCTTGTACCTTCGGCTACCCATCAGGGTTCCAGTACCGTCAGCTGGTTCTCCGCAGTTCCTCAGCCTTCTTGTACTTTCTGCTACATTTCCAAGTTCAAGCTTTTTGAAATGGTTTTTGGTAATCACTCTGGATCTCCCTGATGACGACCCTAATGACGACGACCCTGACCTGAAGATCACCCGAAGAAGACGACAACCCCGGAGATGATGACCCCGAAGACGATGACCCTGGAGACGACCCTGAAGACCACCCCAAGGAAGATGACGACCCCAGAGATGACGACCCCGGAGATGACAACCCTGGAGACGACGACCCTGAAGACCACCCCAAAGAAGACGACGACCCCGGAGATGACGACCCCCGAAATGACGACCCTGGAGACAACGACCCTGGAGACCACCCCGAAGAAGACAACGACCCCAGAGACGATGACACCGGAGATGACAACCCTGGAGACGACGACCCTGAAGACCACCCCGAAGAAGACCAAGAAGATGACCCTGAACAAGATGACCAAAAGGACAAAGAACAAGAAGACAACCACCAAGATACAGAAGAACAAGAGACAGAAGACCAAGAACCAGAAGAACAAGAAGCTGCAGAACAAAAAGCAGAAGAACATTAAGCATAAGACTAAAAATCAGAGCAAAAGATATTATCTAAATTATAAGCAGAAGAAGACTAAGCAGTGTATGGGGGTGAGTCCGTCCCTCCTCGTGGTGCCCCAGGAAAAAACCTGCTGCTGCAAGTCAAACTGAACGCGGAAAAATCCTGTTGTAAATCTTTTGTGACAGGCAGAACGGAAGGTGTAATCTTCAAACTTTTATAGATAACAACTACAGGAATGCCTGTCACAAATAAGAATATGATGAAGAAGAAGAATATGAAGAAGATGAAGAAGTAGAATATGAAGAAGAATAGTTGAATAAAAAGAGTATGAAGAATGTAAAAAAAAGAATAATAGGAAGAAGGTGAAGAAGAAGATGAATAAGGTGAAGAAGAAGTTGATGAAAAAGATGCTGCTGCTGAGGATGAGGGTGGAGAAAGTGTGGGAGAAGTAAAAAAGAAGGTGAAGACGAGCATGGAAGTAGTGAAACATAAATATCTGACAAAATATAAAAAAGCTTAACATAGTCAATATCTTTGTAACTCCGAACGACTTAAAAAAAAATTAATTCCTGCTATTCCATTTGATTGGGCTAAACCTCTATGCCTTTAATGTCTCCTCCCCCAATACATTCTACATTATTAATAGTTGTTTTCCTTCATGTAGAATTAACCTACAAGGAAAGAAAGGGTTTATTTTAATTCTGATATTTGTGTCCTATTGACTTGCATTGGTTTCTGGTATCAGAATCGGCGATACCCGATATTTTTGGGGTATTGGTCCGATCCAATCGGATCCAATATTTTCGGATATCGGAAGGTATCTCTCAACACTAGACACTACAGCATGTGCATATCCCTTTCCCCGGGGGGGGAAAGCATTTGGCAACATTTACTCTTGTACAGTGGATCTAACAGAGTGGCAACCCAGTAGTCAGCAGCACAATTTCTAATTCTAACAGTACGGGCATCATGTTGCAAATAGTGCAGCATGAATACACTTATGTGTTGGGTACTTCCATGAGGTCCAAGTCTATGGTGTGTTAGTGGTGGGGTAAAACTCAAGCTTTCTTCTTTTGTCCTCTCCCACCAACCACAGATAATAGAGAGGGGATCATTATCCTCTTCATCTCCTGACTATTGCATGCCCATCACCTCTTCCTCCTCCATTTGTTCCTCGGCTCCTGCACTGCACTAACAGTCTGTCTGTTCCATGACCCCCCTCGATCGCTGTAATCCACCCACCCATGGCACTCGCCGGCGCGATGACAATCCAATGCAAAACTTAGAGATAATGTTATCCCTTCTGCATTCTTCTCTGCTTCCTCCTCTTCCTCTGTTACCACCACTTACTTCCGCAGACTATTCAAAGTGTGCCCCAGCATGTAGATGACCGGAATAGTGATGCTGATGATGGCATCGTCAGTACTAACCATCTTAGTAGCCATTTCGAAACTGTACAGAAGGGTGCAGAGGTCCTTGCAACATGTTCGTACAGCGTTGGCCCAGGATATGTAAAAGGACATACTGCACCAGGGCTCATCACTGCTGATACAGTTGCTGCAACATGTGTAGAGTGGAATTCCACCATGTCGGCACATCACATATTGTCTGAAAGATCTCCGAAAGATCTCTGTAGCAATGCAAATTGATGACTCGCGGGGCGCAAAAAGCAGAATTGAGCATACAGCGACAGTGCTTTCTTTAACAGCCAGGAAAGTGGTGGAGAAATTGTTGTACCACCAGGTTGAAGGCATGATCCATGCAAGGCACCTGTGTAAAATTTCCCTGGTGTAGGGCCGCCACCAGGTTCACACCGTTATCGCACACAGCCTTCCCTGGCACCAGGTTTAAAGGAGACAGCCATTGCTCAAACTTGGCCTGGGTAGCTGTCCACAACTCTTGAGCTGTATGACTGCGATCTCCAAGACATATTAATTTAATTAATACCTGATTGCAGTGAAACCTGGCTGCTCAGTATGGAAGCAGGGGAGGAGTCTCTCTGCACTGTTGGAATGCTTGTCTTATTAAGGGAGAGGCTGAGGACACAGGTGTAGGCCTAGAGGAAGTGAAGGAGGTAGAAGTAATAGAGGAAGTGTTAGATATAGAGGTTTGTCCTGCAAGCCTTGGGGATTTCAAGACTTGTGGAGCAGCCCCTTCCCCGCCTGCTCCCGCAGCCACCAGAGTCACCCAGTGCTCAGTCAGCGAAATGTAATGCCGCTGGCCATGCTTGTGATCCAGGTGTTAGTGCTGAAATGCATCATGTCAGACATAGATTTTTTTCAAGGAACTGGTGATGTCTGAGAAATTTTGGTGTAGTGCAGGCACAGCTTTCTTAGAGAAGTAATGGCGATTGCGCAACTGATGCTGGGGGACTGTGATGGTCATCAAAGGCAGCATTTCCGTGGCCAACAGATTTGAAATGGTGAAGTTCAAGCTCTTAGCATTGGCATGTCTAGGAGGAAAAATTCCTTTATGTGACTACAGCTGCGGGACCGAGGGCTGTCAGCTGTGCTGAGAAAGGGTGGAGTAGGGTGAACACGACAATCCGCTGGACTGTGAGTGACATGAATGCAGAGATGTTATTGTGGATTGAGAAGGATGTGTTGGTATCTTAGATCAGTCAAAAACTTCAGGCATGTCCACTTCCGTAACAGCTGGTGGGCCCTCACTCACCCTGACTGTAGCGGGTAAACATATGGAGGTTCTGCAGCCAATGACCTGTGTGAGAACACCTGCCACACCCCGGCTTGCACAGAATGCAAAAATACAAAAAAAAAAAGAAAAAAGGTGTAACTTTGGTATTTGACTTATTATTTTTTAAGAATTAGATTTTTTTTTGCTATTAATAAAATTCTACTTTTTTTTATCATGAATTATTTGTATTTGTATTCATTGTACACCTTTTATTTTATATGATTTTAGAGTTGTGGTGTAGAACCATATATTGTGTAATTTGACTTTTTCACATGAAGCTTTATTTTTAATCTCTAAAGAAAAAAACAGAAACATTGAGCTTGGTGTGAGTTGACACTGAGGTCAACACTGACACATGGTAAGTTTTTTAATATTAGACAGTGTAGAACTGTCCCGATCAGAGTCACATTGTTGACGTTGGGATGGCTTTTACGCTATTTTTGATCAAAAACAGTATTACTAATAACTCTGTCCTATTTAAATTCACTTGCTGTTTTGCTTATTTTGTTACAGCAGGGTTTTTGCTCATTGTGTTTCTTGTAGGTCTTGTATGTTTTTTGGCCAATGTGAATATGCATTTATGTGCTGCATGTATACCAACTCAAACCAAGTTCAATTTTTCTATTTTTTCTTTGTATTTCTGCATTCTGTGCAAGCCGGGGTGTGGCCTCCCTCTCCTGAGATGGAACTTACATTTAAAGGCTTTCCTAGATTGTTGTCCACTGGTTGAGACTCGATCCTTTTGTCTGCTCTTATTCACATACTGAGGTCAACACTGACACATGGAAAGGTTTTTAACCCCTCTCTGCCATTTTATGTACTATCCCGTCGAGGTAACCTGGGACTTAATTCCCAGGGACGGGATAGTATGTCATGTGCGATCAGCCGCGCTCACGGGGGGAGCGCGGCCGATTGTGGCCTGGTGTCAGCTGATTATTACAGCGGACACCCGGCACTATGTGCCAGGAGTGGTCATGGACCACTCCCGAAACATTATCCCCCGGAACACTGCGATCAAACATGATCACAGTGTTCCGGCGGCATAGGGAACCATCGCGAAGGGAAGGGGCTCCCTGTGTGCTTCCCTGAGACCCTCGGAACAACGTGAAGTGATCGCATTGTTCCGAGCGTCTTCTCCGTCCTCCTCCCTGTGGGCCCCGGATCCAACATGGCCACAGGGGTCCTTCCGGGTTCTGCAGGGAGGGGGCTTGCAAGCGCCTGCTGAGAGCAGGCACCAACAAGCCTCTTGCACTGCCTGTCAGATCGCTGATCTGACACAGTGCTTTGCAAAGTGTCAGATCAGTGATGTGACACTATACAATGGTGTCCCACCCTGGGACAAAGTAAAAAAGTTAAAAAAAATGTTAACATGTAAAACAAAAACAAAAAAATCCTAAATCAAGAAAAAAAAATATTGTTCCAATAAATACATTTCTCTATGTAAATAAAAAACAATAAAAGTACACATATTTAGTATCGACGCATCCGTAACTACCTGACCTATAAAACTGTCTTACTAGTTAACCCCTTCAGTGAACACTGTAAAAAAAAATTTGAGACAAAAAACAATGCTTTATCATCATACTGCCAAACATAAAGTAGAATAACACGCGATCAAAAAGATGGATATAAATAAACATGGTACCGCTGAGAACATTATCTTGTCCCGAAAAAAACGAGCCACCATACAGTGTCATCAGCGAAAAATTAAAAAAGTTATAGCCCTCAGAATAAAGCGATGCAAAAATAATTATTTTTTCTATAAAATAGTTTTTATTGTATGAAAGGGCCAAAACATAAAAAATGATATAAATGAGGTATCGCTGTAATCGTACTGACCCGAAGAATAAAACTGCTTTATCAGTTTTACCAAACTTGTAACAGTATAAACGCCCCCCCAAAGAAATTCATGAATTGCAGGTTTTGGTTCATTCTGCCTCACAAAAATCGGAATAAAAAGTGATCAAAAAATGGCATGTGCCCAAAAATGGTACCAATGAAAACATCAATTTGTCCCTCAAAAACAAGACCTCACATGACTCTGTGGACCAAAATATGGAAAAATTATAGCTCTCAAAATGTAAAACGCAAAAACAATTTTTTGAAATAAAAAGCGTCTTTTAGTGTGTGACAGCTGCCAAGCATAAAAACCCGCAATAAAAACCCGCTATAAATAGTAAATCAAACCCCCTTTATCACCGCCTTAGTTAGAGAAAAATAACAATTAAAAAAAAGTATTTATTTCTATTTTCCCATTAGGGTTAGGGTTAGGGCTAAAGTTAGGGTTAGGGTTGGGGCTAAAGTTAGAGTTAGGGTTTGGATTACATTTATGGTTGGGATTAGGGTTGGGATTATGGTTGAGGATGTGTCAGGGTTAGGGATGTGGTTAGGATTATGGTTGGGATTTGGGTTAGGGGTGTGTTGAAGTTAGGGGCGTGGTTAGGGTTGGGATTAGGGTTAGGGGCGTGTTCGGGTTAAGGGTGTGGTTAGGGTTATGGTTAGGGTTGGGATTAGAGTTAGGGGTGTGTTGGGGTTAGGGTTAAACTTCTCCACAACAGTATCACGGACCTTCCTGTTGTGTTCCTTGGTCTTCATGATGCTCTCTGTGCTTCAAACAGAACCCTGAGACTATCACAGAGCATGTGCATTTATACAGAGACTTGATTACACACAGGTGGATTATATTTATCATCATTAGGTATTTAGGACAACATTGGATCATTCAGAGATCCACAATGAACTTCTGGAGTGAGTTTACTGCACTGAAAGTAAAGGAGCCGAATAATATTGCCCGCCCAGTTTTTGATTTTCCACAAAAATTTAAAATAACCAATAAATTTCATTCAACTTCACAATTGTGTTCCAGTTGTTGTTGATTCTTCACCAAAAATTACATTTACATTTGGTATCTTTATGTTTGAACCATGATATGTGGGAAAAGGTTGAAATGTTCCAGGGAGCAGAATACTTTCGCAAGGCACTGTATGTGCTGCATGTATAGCAACTCAAACCAAACTCAATTTTTCAGTTTTTTCTTGGACCCTACTTTGTCTGACCTCGAATCCAACTGATAAAAATTTGAAGTATCGTTGCAGATGCTTTCCTCCTATTGGCTCTGTGAATTTTTGAAGCAGACGTCTGATGCATATGGAATAGAATGTGTGAACAGCTCTGCAGACTCAGCCATCTGTGGTTCCCCACAGTCAGTTGGCGGTTGGAGAGTTGTGATGAGGGAAAAAACAAGGGTAATTGGGGTGCCACCTATGAGTATTATACTGTATGTGATGTTATGGAGAGGCCACTTGATGCAGTGCTTGCTAGCCATTGGAGCACATGCTCTTTCTTGTCCTCATCTACAAGCCACTGTGCAGTTGCCAAAGAAAGGAAGTCAAGTGTCAAGTAGCTTATCCAGTAACAGAAGTAGTCAATTGTCTTTTGATAGGATGAGCTGGTGTTTTTTCAGTACAGCTTTCAGTAACATTACTGCCTACCCCACGTACACTTTGAACACTATGCTTATTCCCTCTTCCACCATGACCTCACTTTTTCTGAGTCATGTTGAATGTACCCATCCCCTCTCTTAACCAGCTGTTTCACAACCCTACGCCCAGACCTGTCAGTCACCTGCCATTATATTAACAATCAGTATTTATTTGCTGGAATAGTGTGGCTGGACCACAGAATTAGCACAAAAGATTTATATGCTGAAGTGTGGACTGGTTGCTGGACCACACAATTAGCACAAAAGGATTTATATAGCAAAAAAGTTTACTGGTGGCTGGACCACACAATTGGCACAAATGATTGAAAGGATTGATATGCTGAAATGTGGACTAGTGGCTGCACCACACAATTAGCACAAAGGATTTATATGCTGAAATGTGGATTGATGGCTGACCCACAGAATTAGCACAAATGATTTATATCCTGGAATGCTGATTTGACACAGGATCTTATCTATCTGAATTATCTGAGAATAAACCACCTAGCTAACTATCAGACTGCTTGCAGCAGCCTCACTACACTGTAAGGCTACTTTCACACTAGCGTCGGACTCGGCCCGTCGCAGTGCGTCGGGCCGAGGTTCCGACGCTAGCAGTGAATGCTCTGCACAACGGAGGCAGCGGATGCATTTTTCCAGCGCATCCGCTGCCCCATTGTGAGGTGCGGGGAGGTGGGGGCGGAGTTCCGGCCGCACATGCGCGGTCGGAAAAAGCGGTCCGTCGGCAGCAAAAAACGTTACATGTAACATGTGGCGGACCACCATAACACGGCGCAACCGTCGCACAACGGTTGCGACGTGTGTCAATGCGTCGCAATACGTCGCCAATGTTAGTCTATGGGGCAAAAACGCATCCTGCAGACAACTTTGCAGGATGCGTTTTTTCCCCTAAACGACGCATTGCAAAGTATTGAAAAAAACGCTAGTGTGAAAGTAGGCTTACACTCACAAAATGGCACCGAAGCCACATATCCGTTTTTTATAATGGAGAGGGACATGTGACTTCGGCAGCCAATGACACAATCCCTTGTGTCTGGATGTTGTGAATCATTTCTGCGCCCTGATTGGCTGCCGGAATCTCCACACATTAAGTTACAAAAAGAAAGAATAACTGTCAGCCGATTCTCTGACCCCACATGCACCCCTCATCAAACATGTCCGCCATGCTCATCATACAGCACCAATATCCTAGCCAAATTTCAGTAAAATATTCGGGAATCCAAACACGAATGCGGATATGCAAGGTTTGTGCCGAATTTAAGATTGGCAAACTTTTTCCGAACAAGTTCACTCATCTCTAATGAGAAGTCCACTTTACAGTTAAATGCTAAGTTTGTTATTATTCAAAAATATTGATGCAGTTTGTTAGATCTTTTGATTTTATAAAATCATACCCTAATACTACATCAGTGATCCTCATCATAACTTCAAAAACAAATTTAAAGGTGGTTACCTCCAGTTTCATAAGTGAGCTGCATGAAATTTGTTAATGTACCATGCTGAGGTTTCCGTTTCAGGCGCACATGATGGAATGCAGGTTAGATAACTTCTGGATATCTCAGCACTTTGCAGTCTCTCTGAGAATGTGTCTGTGTGTGACAGCTCATGATATGTGTTTCAATAGTATGAATGCCAATATTTTTATATTTTTGGAAATATAACTGCTTTACATACTAAACTTCTGTCTATCCTCCAATCAATTTATAGACATGATTATGACACCAATCACTTTTTACTTAGTGTTCTTTTAGCATCTAACTCCTTCATATAATGCTGTTTAATGTTCATCTCTGGAGACATTCTGACATAAGCTGAAAAAAGCCTCACAACTTTCCACCTCAAACACTGCCAAAAAAACCCAAGCTGATCTTAAGTGGGCGAACTGAGCAGTTAGGAACACACATACATCCATTTAAATGAGAGAGGTGAAGTCTATTAAGAAGACATAATCTGCCAACTCTCCACTGAAAGCCAGATTTACGGAAAACAAAGACGTCCTTGGCATGGAAATAAATATTAGCACATTGCATTTAAACCTCATACACTATTCCTCTGACCGCCACTTCAAACAACAAATTCAATAAATACTAAAAAATCCCTCAGACACCTCCTAAAATAGTACCCTCTTACAGGCGCTTTACAAAACACACTTTTATTCCCCGCAGCTTTCACTCATGATTTGGAACTTTTAGAACAGTTTCAATTCTCACACAGAGACATGAATATAGTGGGTGCAGGCGTAACAGCTGCACCTGGATCAATCCAGGAGTTTACGGGTGTCTAAAAAGTACCTTTCGCCCATATGAGAAGACCAATTCTACTAAAAAATATATGATGGCTGGAGGTCCTTTTGGAGATCTTGTATTGGGGTCAAAAACTTCAAGTTATGCCATTGCCACAGGAATTGTCAATATGGAATTAGAAATGGAACATGTAGGGGGAACTCAATATACTTCTCATGATGCATTTACAGTTGGTAAAGCTTTTTTAATTTCTTATTAATTTACAAAAATATTTTTATTTTGAAGCTCCAGCTACAGTGGGGAAATAAGTATTTGATACACAGACAATTTTGCAAGTTTTCCCTCCTAAAAATACATTGAGAAGTCTGTAATTTTTATCATAGGTAAGAGACAGAATCTTAAGCAAATCCAGAAAATCACATTGTATGATTTTTACATAATTAATTTGTATCTTATTGCGTGAAATAAGTATTTGATACAATAGAAAAACAGAACTTAATATTTGTACAGAGACTTTGTTTGCAATTACACAGGTCCGATGTATCCTGTAATTCACCAAATGTAAATTTTTGGTGAAGAATCAACAAGTGGAACACAATTGTGAAGTTGAACGAAATTTATTGGTTACTTTAAATTTTTGTGGAAAATCAAAAACTGAAAAGTGGGGCGTGCAACATTATTCGGCCCCTTTAACTTAATACTTTGTTGCCCCACCTTTTGCTGCGATTACAGCTGCAAGTCGCTTGGGGTATGTCTCTATCAGTTTTGTACATCGAGAGACTGAAATTCTTGCCCATTCTTCCTTGGCAAACAGCTTGAGCTCAGTGAGGTTTGATGGAGATAGTTTGTGAATAGCAGTTTTCAGTTCTTTCCACAGATTCCCGATTAGATTGAGGTCTGGACTTTGATTTGGCCATTCTAACACCTGGATACGTTTATTTGTGAACCATTCCATTGTAGATTTTGCTTCATGTTTGGGATCATTGTATTGTTGGAAGACAAATCTCCGTCCCAGTCTCAGGTCTTTTGCAGACTCCAACAGGTTTTCTTCAAGAATGGTCCTGTATTTGGCTCCATCCATCTTCCCATCAATTTTAACCATCTTCTCTGTCCCTGTTGAAGAAAAGCAGGCCCAAACCATGATGCTGCCACCACGATGTTTGACAGTGGGGATGGTGTGTTCAGGGTAATGAGCTGTGTTGCCTTTAGGCCAAACATATTGTTTGGCATTGCTGCCAAAATGTTTGATTTTGGTTTAATCTGACCAGAGCACCTTCTTCCACATGTTTGGTGTATCTCCCAGGTGGCTTGTTGCAAACTTTAAATTACACTTTTTGTGGATATCTATGAGAAATGGCTTTCTTCTTGCCACTCTTCCATAAAGGCCAGATTTGTGCAGTGTGCAACAGATTGTTGTCCTATGGACAGACTGTCCCACCTCAGCTGTAGATCTCTGCAGTTCATCCAGAGTGATCATGGGCCTCTTGGCTGCATCTCTGATCAGTCTTCTCCTTGTTTGAGATGAAAGTTTAGAGGGACGGCTGGGTCTTGGTAGATTTGCAGTGGTATGATACTCCTTCCATTTCAATATGATCCCTTGCACAGTGCTCCTTGGGATGTTTAATGTTTTGGGAATTATTTTGTATCCAAATCTGGCTTTAAACTTCTCTTCAACAGTATCACGGACTTGCCTGTTGTGTTCCTTGGTCTTCATGATGCTCTCTGTGCTTCAAACAGAACCCTTAAAAAAAAAGTTTGTTACTTTTCACTTTCTGCAATATTCTTCTTAGGAGATTTGAAGCTGCATGATCGCCAGTGCTACACATAGCAGGGCTTCAGTCCCGCTACATCTAGCAGAAATATTAATCTACTATCAACACCGGCCACTGGGCAGCATTCATAGCAGATCGGCAATGACGACAACAGGGGTCTCCTGTAGACCCCCGGTATACATACCAACCCATCAGCTCCTCACAATCATGTGATAGGGATGCTCATGGAGGAGTTAATGATGCACATTGGGCGCTGGCATGTTAAATGCACACTGACTACTACCAGGTCATAGTAGAAAGAGGAAGCTAGCTTCAGCTACCATCAGGTTTCTGAGGAGGCAAATCGTCAAAAACCTTGATTAGCTGCCATCAGCAGCATTTCTGAAGGTCTCTATGTCTGAACTCCACAATGTGCACCTATTTAATCCAAAGGCAGAATAAATGTTAGCACCAGTATTGTTAGGTGTCAAGTTCCCACCGCTGCATGGGGAAATCTCAAACCATGTCCCCTGCGGTCTCCCATTCTTCCCCAGCTACAGTGGAGTCTGCTCAGCAGAGACGTCAGTCCCAGAATCTGGCTCAAGCTGATACTGTGCATCTGGTTACAGCTAACATCCAAGGTTCAGCCTTTGTAACCAGCATTGATCAGCGGCAAGCAGACATTCCAGGGACTAAGTCCTGCTTTTCATCTACTGAGCATGCTAATGGGATGACCTCACATTGGAGGTTGGAGGTCACATGCTCAGATCCTGTAGCAGCTCCGATTGGACCACTAGGAAGGTTCCAGAACGCTACATCTATAAAAGGCTTGCATGGCCTCTCAGCCATGCGCTAGTATAAACCTGACTAGGTGTGTGAGTGCTGTGTGTTTGAGACTGGTGAAAGCTCCTCAATGATCCCCATCCCTTTGGTGTTGTTTGGGTATTAGGGTGAGTGGAGCACACCGTCTGTGCCATATCTAGGCGGCACATTGGTTTATTATTTGGTGCGTTTCACCAGCCCTAACAAGTATGCTCAAAACAATATAAGTAAACCCCAGAAGTTTTTGAGATTCTGTTTTATAGAGTAGTAAAAAATAACTGGAATTTTTCCTGCCTGGAATAGTGTTATGTCTAGAGGAATAAAGCGTGGTGATGGCTGGTTATGTTATAGGGCTGCTTTGCTTCATGTGGCACTGGAAATCTGTAGTCTGTGGAGGGCAATATAACTTCAATCAAGTATTAATTTAATAGTTTTTAACCCCTTAACTCCCTGAGCTTTTTTCGGTTTAGCATTTTCTTTTTTCGCTCCCCTTCTTCCCAGAGCCATAACTTTTTTATTTTTCCATCAATATGGCTATATGAGGGCTTGTTTTTTGCAGAACGAGTTGTATCATTGGTTTTACCATGTCGTGTACTAGTAAACAGGAAAAAAATTCCAAGTGCAATGAAATTGCAAATAAAGTGCAATCCCACACTTGTTTTTTTTTTTTTTACTAGGCTCACTAAATGCTAAAATTGACCTGCCATTATGATTCTCCAGGTCATTACAAGTTCATAAACACCAAACATGTCTAGGTTCTTTTTTATATAAGAGGTGAAACAAAAATTCCAAACTTTGTTAAAAAAATTAATTGTGTAATTTTCTGATACCCGTAGCGTCTCAATTTTTCATGATTTTGGGTTGGGTGAGGCCATATTTTTTGCGCACTGAGCTGATGTTTTTAATGATACCATTTTGGTGCAGATATGATTTTTTGATCACCCGTTATTGCATTTTAATGCAATGTTGCAGCGACAAAAAAAGTTTTGACTTTTTTCTAACTACGCCCTTTAGCAATCAGGTTAATTTTTTTATTGATAGATTGGGTGATTCTGAACATGGCAATACCAAATATGTGTGTTTGATTTTATTTTTATTTTGAATGGGGTGAAGAGGGGTGATTTGAACTTTTATTTTTTTAAAAACATTTTTTTTACTTTTGGCATGCTTCAATAGTCTCCATAGTGTTAGGAGTCGAGTTTCCTCTGCTGCACAGGGGGAATCTCGATCCATCTCCGCTGCGGTCTCCCATTCTCCTCCAGCCGCAGTGGAGTCTGCTCAGCAGGGACGTCGATCCCAGCGTCTCGCTCAGTCTGACTCTGTGAGAAGAGTTACTGCTGCTTCTCCAGCTTCTGCCTTTAAAGCCAATACTGGTCAGCAGCGAGCTGACTTCTCTGGGACTAAGTCCTTATCTGCACACACTGAGCATGCCCAGGGCATGATCTCCCGTTGGAGATCGAGGGTCATGTGCTCAGGCTCTGCGGCACATTCCATTGGTCCTCTTGGCAGGTCTTGGAAGGGCAAAAGTTCTATAGCCACTTCCTGTGCTGCAGCTATATAAACTGCGCATGACCGCACGGCCATGCGCTAGTATCAAGTCATATGTGCTTTGCGCCAGTTTGGTTAAGCATAAGTGTGTTCAGGGACCCGGCTGAAATAAGCCCCTAGAATACCGGCACCTCCGGTGAGGAGATTGTATGAGTGTGTTCAGGGACCCGGCTGAAATAAGCCCCTAGAATACCGGCACCTCCGGTGAGGAGATTGTATGTGTGTGTTCAGGGACCCGGCTGAAATAAGCCCCTAGAATACCGGCTTCTCCGGTGAGGAGATTGCGTGTTGCTTAACCACAGACTGCTATCAGCTTGGCAGTAAGATTATGCTCCTGTGAGGCTAACAGGGCGCAGTGCTTTCCTCTCGCGGCTGCTCTGTGAGGTAACAGAGCTAGTCAATACCGCCATATTGTGCCGCCATTCACTAGCAGCAGGTTCTTCCTGCACGGTGGACCCCGGGCTGCGAACGCACCTTCTATAATAAATATCTATTTCTACTCGGTGCGTTCCGCTAGCCCTAACACATAGTAGACTAGAAGCTGCCACAATCCGATCGGCTCTGCTACATAGAGGCGATGATCAGATTGCCTCTATATAATGGATTTACTCACTTGCTATAAGCACCGACCACTGGGTGGTGCTCACATCAAGCCGGCACTGACAACCATAAATGTCTCCAGGCGACCTCCGGTTGCCATCCCAACACATCGGTGATCACTTGATGGGAGTCACCTTTGTGTGTATTTCTGGCATGATTGCCAGAAGCGCGATTTAAATGCCACTGGAAGAGATTGACAGCGGCATTTAACTGGTTAATTGCCATGGATGGATTGCGATTCCACCTGCAGATATTGCGGGCACATGTCAGCTGTTCAAAACAGCTGACATGCCCCCTGAAAGATGTTGGCTCACCGCCGGAGCCCACATCAAAGTGAGGCCGACCTCGGCGTAAATGTACGCCCGATGTCGGAAAGAGGTTAGGGATGAAAGCTGATTTAAGTCCATCAATTTCAACCCTTAACCCAAACATGTTGATCCAGTGGAAGGTAAAAAACTAATGGAGCAAATGGTAATAGCTTCATATTCTTTCCTGACTCCACTTACAGCAAAAATGATTACAAGTAAAAAAACAAATACAGCAAAAATGATTGGCATCAAATTTCTTTACTTTGGGTAAAGCAACAGGATGGAAAATGAAAAATCCAACCAGATCGATCCATGCTCCTCCACTCAATAGGAAACATGTAACTGTTTGATGTCCTCTTAAAAATTATGAATATACAAGGCAGATCTGAGGCATCTTAACTTTGCCTTAAGTAACAGGATAGAACATATAAAATCCAGTCAGTTTCATCCATTCTCCTCCACCAATAGGAAACATGGAACTGTTTGATGTCCTCTTAGACATTATATTGCTGATGGTTAGCAGAGGTAATCATTTTCTATGTGGAAGAAAGTCTGACCTTTGTGTTAACTTCAATTCTGTAATTAAAATAATGTTAAAATGCAACAGTTAGTTTAGTCTTAGCCATTTCTCTTGCAGTACCATATTATCTCTCATGCAGTAGGAATACAATGTCTCTCCAGACTCCTCAAATTGGCAATGACATATTATTGAATAGTTACAGTCTAACCTTGTGTTTGTTTTTAATTCTGTAGCTGACAATGATATCCAAAATTCCAAAAAAAGGGATAATATATTAAAATAATTCTAGGGGAAAATGTAATTAATTTTGCGAGGAAGCTGAAGCTCAGGCATCAATTTATCTTCCAAGAGAACAATGATCCCAATCATAGTTCAGTGTCCACTTACGCTTAGATTCAGGAGCATATGCAAAAGTTGAGGGTACCATGACACCCTGGGGTACCAGGGTGGGTTCACCAGGGTGCATGTTCCAAGGGAACTGAAACTTACTGGTTCAAAGACTTTCAATCCTGCAACAAAGAAAGACCACTCCATTGTAAGATGGTCATGCTTCAAAGTTAGATGTTAACTTTTCAACTGTGAAAATCAAGAACTATAAAATACCACAAGAAATGGTAAAAGTGACACAATTTACAATATGCTCGGTCTAATGTTTTGGATGACTATGCTTCATCAGGCACAAGTCTGAGTGTTTGCCCTTGTATTAGTTGTGTTTAGTGGCTGTTATATTCACTTAACTTGAACCCCATAAAAAATCTTTAATGGGCTTTGAAGATGGTGGTTACAGCACACAAGCCCTAGAAAAATTGTAAACTGAAAGCCATTGCTAATGATAAATGGACTATGATTCTCCAGGAACGCAGAAGGAAATTGGTTACTGGCTGTGCATCAAATTTGCTGAATGTGATGAAAGAGTTGAATTATTCTGAGACTGCAGTAGTCTTTAAAATAATCATTTTTTTTTAAATTTGGAGAATCTACATGTTATATTAGTTGTGTCGAGCTATTTCAATTGTTTTTGTCTGATTGATTTACTGTAAACAACAGAAAGTTTATACATTTTGCTAAGAAACCCAATTTCCAATGGGGTTAAATAATTTTGATTTCACCTGTATAACACTGGTGTTAATTTAAGTGGTAGTGGTATATTTGACCTCCCTCATTCAACTGTAATATTTACACGTTTGTGTCAACCTAACCAGTAACGGTTGCCTAAAAAATTTCGACCTGGTAGTCAGGCCAAATTATGCACATCAGTGTTCTATGCTAGAACCGAGATGGTGCCATTTTCTGATAATGAATTTTTGGGTTTGGGGATTGATAACTTTGCCTGTGCAGAAAGTATAGTACTTCCTCTACATTTTGTGTAAATCACAACTGCCTATCAACATTTCCAATAAGATGCGTGTAAAATATAGAGAGCAGTAAAATGTAATGAGGTTGGAGCTGGTTAAAGTCAACATATACATTAATTAAAGCAATGGCAGCTTTGTAGGGTCAGATCTATTGCAAAGTGGAACTGACACTGTTTATTGATCTCATTTTCATGCAAATTAAAAGCTTCCCCTGCAGGCAACCAATATTATTGCAAACAATGCTGGCAGAGTTTGCTGAGAACAAGGAGATTGACAAGGATAATTAGAAACTCAAGATGACATGTAACAGGGACACATATGGTACTGTGGTAAGAAAGGAAGAAGTTTATTAGTGGACATTGCCTTGGAGGAATTAGAGTTAGGGTCTCTGAAGTAAACTGTGTCTGGACAATATGAAGCACCCATCTATATTCACAATCATTGGAATATGTAATTAAATGGAAAGTTACTGACAGAAGCATCTTAGTGCTGTAACAAGACTTTAGGGAATTCTTTTTGCTTCAGAAATGGATTGTAATCTAACATTGAGCACAAAATAAGTCAAATATTTTAATGGAACAGGGTCTGTTTTATGAAATATATAATGGAATAAATATTGAGTAACATAAATCTAACCAAGGTACATTTACTGCAATGTGGAACTTCAAAGTAATTACATCTTGCGGTTGTTTTATTGTTATATTATTTTAACCCCTTCACCTCAAGGCAATTTTCCATTTTTGATTTTTCCTCCCCTTCTTCCAAGAGCTATAATATAGTCATATGAGAGCTTGTTTTTTGGGGGGACGAGTTAGACCTTTGTCCATATAGAGCACTGGAAAATAGGACAAAAAATTTCAAGTGCGGTGAAATTGCAAAAAAAGTGCAATTCCACAATTGTTGTTTGAGCTTTTTATTTAACATATTCACTGTATGGTAAAACTAATCTGGCTATATGATTTCCTAGGTAAGCATGAGTATGCAGATATCAAACATTGTATAGTTTATTTTTTATTTAAGTGATGAAAAAAATTCCAAAATTTGTGCAAAAAAAAAAAGTTTTTGCTTTTGTTGCCATTTTCTGAGACCTGTAATCTTTTCATTTTTGGTATCTGGGGCTGTGCGATGGCTTTTTTTTGCATCCTGTGGTGACGTTTTTATTGATACTATTTTGGGGTAGATGTGATGTTTTGGTTACCTCTTATTGCAAGGTTGTGGCAACCAAAAAATGTAATTCAGGCATTTAGATTTTTTTCTTGTTACACTAGATTACAATTGGATTCATTTATTTTATATTTTGATAGATCAGACATTTCTGAACTTAGCAATACTACATATGTGTATTTATTAAAATTGTTTTATTTTCAGTGGGGCAAAAGGAGTGTGATTTGAGCTTTTGTGTTTTTCTTATTTTTTCATATTTTAAAAAACTTTTTTTTTCAGTTTATTTAATAGTCCCTTTAGGAGAACTGAAACTGCAATCACATAATCACCTGTGCTATACATAGCACGATTTCCTATGAATGCCGACCTCAAAGAGTTCACATGATTATCGTCTTGACAGGCATGGGGGGTCTTTAGGAGAACCTTGGCTGTTATGACAACCCATCAGAGCCCCATAATCATGTCTCGGGCACACCAGTGGACGCATGGAATGATGCGACTCGCCGGTGTGTGTTAAATTTTAGTGTCAGAAATTGACAGTGGGATTTGACAGATTAACAGCTGTCGCTGTTAAAGGCACATGATGGCTAATTAAATCAGCTGTCACGTGTGTGCAAAGATGTGGGCTCAGCACCGAAGCCAGCGTCAAAGTCAGTAACATGACATATGACGTAAATATACATCATATGTCATGAAGAGGTTAGAGCACCCTCAAAGCCCACATAAATATTAGACAGATGCTGGCCAAATCATCATTTGGTCATTAGCTACCTCTCCTGACTCCTCATAGTAAGCAATGCCTGGCTCAGCTTTTATTAGCCATTTACTCTGGATGATAATATCCGATTCTAATGCTAACAACTCATCGTTAATCATAATTGTTTAATGTGAATGAGATGAGCAACTGAATGAAAAAAGCTTGTTCATCGTGCATTCAATAGAATAGGAAGCCAAAAACATTCAAAAAGTGTGTATGTGAGGTGTCGAGTTCCCGCCTCTGCACAGGGGGAATCTCGAACCATCTCTGCTGCGGTCTCCCATTCTTCTCCAGCTGCAGTGGAGTCTGCTCAGCGGAGACGTTGTTCCCAGCGTCTTGCTCAGTCTCACTCTGTGCATAGGATTGCTGCTGCTTTGCCTGCTTCTGCCATTGAAGCCAGTGCTGGGCAGCGGCGAGCAGACGCTTTTGGGATCTAAATCGTGCTTTTTCATTTCTGAGCATGCCCAGGGTGAGATCTCGCATTGGAGATCGAGGGTCACATGCTCAGATGCTGCAGCGGTTCCCATTGGTCCTTTATTGGAAGGTCCTGAACGTGCTGCAGCTATATAAGCTGCGCATGACCGCACGGCCATGCCCTAGTGTACATTTGTAAACGTGTGTGTGTGTTGTGAGTGAAAGTCGTTCATTAAAATCCCCTCCCTATTGGATGACTGTTCGCGGAAGGTGGGTGATTGCTATCTAGTGCCCGACTTAGCTACCAGCACGTTACACACCATACAGGGTCTAATTGCTGTGATCGCCAGTGCGGCGCCATGTGCTTTCACAGTGCTTTCCTGACCCAAGCCTGGGTGGTTAGTGGTGTCCGCCAGTGCAGAACCGCATGCACTCTCGTGCATCAGTTATTATTACTTTGGTTACGTTGACACCCCCTTAGCGGTGTCGAGCGCAAGTAGTCTAGTCGGACTTGGATCCCAAGTCTTGGGACTGAGCTTGGTGACTCCTTGCTTGCGCTCTTGTGTGCGGTACCGTGGCCCTGTGACTTAACAGGGTTCGCTTCCTTCACACAGGGTGAATTTAACCCGTGTGTGTATTCACATTGTACCGCCATATAGTCCGTCATTACTTGGCAGCAGGTTCCATCTCTGCACGGTGGACCCCGGCCTGCGAACGCACCTTAATCTATCTTATTATTTGGTGCGTTCCGCTAGCCCTAACAGTGTAATAGCGATGGAGATTATTTGCTTGTTCAACAATTTGAAAGATTGGAATTTCAAGTCCTAAATAGGGTTATCTGTCTGTGTGAGCAAAGTGCATTATGTTTGATGTTACGATATAATGATCACTATTCAACGATTTTATTCATGATTTGTCCTGATATCGTTTCCTAGCCATGAATTACGATCGCATCATACATCGTTGAAACTATTTGCTCTTGTAAAGAAATTTTTATCTCTATGAGAGATCAGCTACTGAACATCTCTGGCAGCAGTTTATCTCACAGAAAACAAAAGGATCAGTCTTGAAATTCAACAGCCTAAATCCTTCTCTCTTTGACTTCATCTGTTGGGGAAGAGCTTGGAGGCCCCAATATACTATAGATGGTCATCCAAGCCAACAAAATCAGCGGGTTTAGCTGATTTCTTTCTAATTCTGTCTTCATGACATATGATATACATTTACGTTAATGTCGTGTCCCTGACTCCTTGACATGATTGAGAAGCCTCAAAGTCATGCCATGACAGCTGGGGATCTGCTGAAGAACCTCCATGCTTCAATTCTTCTGTGGCTGGAGAAGAGAAGGGATCCGAGGACAGATTCTTATTTAAATAGGGACTGTCTGTTTTGCGATCTCAAAACATGTTTTCATTTGACAAGCAGTTTAGTAAATAAACCAGGAGAATAACTATGGGATAGCAGGTCATCTGCCTTGACCACTGAGTGCCCGATAGCAGGTCATCTGCCTTGACCACTGAGTGCCAGGGTAGGGGGCACCAACATGCCCTGAACCTTGGTCAGAGGATTTAGTGTAGCTAACCAAATCTTTTTTCCGAGAATGAATGAAAGTCCAGTTATTAGTATATATAAATCAAATTCAGAAATAGGATATCAAGCAGCAAATTGTAGGCAATTTGACATGTGCTGCAAAAACATTTAAATGTCAATTTCTAACAATTTGAAGTCAAATGAAAAACAAAACAAAAAATAGTAGTAGCCTTCTCATCACATAATTCTACACTAAAAACATAAATATTAAAACATAAAGCTAAGACATTGCAGAATTGGGTTCACAAAAATGCAAACCAGTAAGTGGTTTTATTATGGATAACAAGAATCATTGGTTATGCCCAGCTGCAAGGCCTAGAAGGTTTAAAGCTGGGTTGAAGCACATTGGGTAAATAATTTGATAATAAATAGTTGCTAAATAAACTTTAAAGTGTCATTAAGAATATTCTCTAATGTGTTCATATTTATTGGCAAAAATACATTTTTTAGCGAACTGTAGTTCTACATTATTTAACAACATTCCTGTTTTCCACTCAAATAGCCTACACATGAAAAGAAGATATATGTATAATATTAATGTTTATAAGGTGCATTCCAAACATTATTATCCTACATGAATTACTGTTAGTTGGTTTCCTGTTTTGCAAAAAGCATGCTCCTTGTCCTTATCTTCTAAAATTGCAACCATTTTCCCATAACTTGTATTTCCAGAGAATCTGCCAATATGTTATAAATGAGTAATGTTTGTTTTACAAAAAGTAAAAAGTAACAAATAAAAGAACACACTGTATATGCATAGACAACATGTAGAACCTGAAGCATGTTGCTATATAATGGTAGTATATCCAGATGACTGTTAATGGAGATTCAGAAACAGAACTTTTGTATCAGAAAAGTTATTTGATTTTCTTTAAATAAACAGCGTATAAATCGTTCTTGTGCGATACTCTAGCCATTTCTTCTTTTGCATGTGACCAGAACCAGACCAGCAAAGAATTAAAAAACCTCAGAGCTGGAATGTCTGGCCTGGGAAGTATAACCAACTTTTCCTCTGCATAGTATATTATGGGAATTTTTCTGGCTCTGTGATGGAAAATTGATTATGGGATGGGATAGTTATTACCAGGCGCTAGCTGAATGAGCACAATGAAAAGTATATTTAAACTGCAATTACACATGTAGATTTTGTGTCAGTTTTATACAGGGTCTGAAGTTAACTCGTAAAGAATGGGAAATACAAAATAAAGTATGGGTATAGAGAGCAATCTATGCAAAAGAGGGGGGGTATGGGAAGCAGGAAAAGAGGGTAATCTATGAAAATCAGTATGGGGACTTAGTTTGGGGTCTTACTTGGAGTATGATTTAATGTAGGTGTTTGGTCTGAGATCTTATTAATTAAGAGGTCTGGTCAGATATCTGAATTAATGTTTACGTTTGATCAGCAGTCTGAATTAGTTTTTCAATTTGACTTATTTAATAGTTAAGATCTACATCATTAATAAGGCAGTTTTACATTGGGAGTCGATTGGGGGGAATCAGGCTGTAGTGTCAATACATTAAGGGAATGTACAAACGTTGGGTTTTTGGCACTTTTTTCTGGTAGTTTTGTCATAAAACCAGAAGCATCTCCTAGAACAAACAAAGTGGTTGAGATTCCTGAAGTGTTTTGCACTTGCTGCTTATTCTCTCCTTGCAGATTGGCAGCAGATTTGAATTCTTTCAGCGTTTTTGCTGCAGATGTTGCCCATACAAATAAGTGGGGAAAAATCCACAACAAAAACATGTAAAAATGCAACAAAATGCAACAAAAACATGGCAAAAACATACGTATATTACACATTTTTCCTGCCAACACAGCAGGATTTGCAGCTGAATTTTTGGCTGCAAATGCTAAACATGTGCACATACTCTTATAGAGGCAATTTGGACAGCAGGAGGGAGAGGGTCGATGGAAGCAGTGTTATGGCAGTACTAAAAGTTGGTTGCTAAAGAGGATAGAGGTAGGTTACTAAAGTGAGAAGCTAAAGATGTCTTTGCAGTATATATCATACATTCCATATCTGTCTGGGCTGCACAGAGAATCAAAGGAAAGTAAACATTCATAAAACACAAGTTCAAAAAACACACCACCTTTGCATCATTGTATATTGTAGTTATGTATCCTGGACTGTGTATGATCAGTTGAGAGCTTAAATGTAGATCTTAGACGATCTTATCTAAACTGACAAATGCCACTGTGTGACGGTACCCTAATTCAAGTACTACAGTGCAATAACTTTTTCGCATTACAACGCCTTGAAACAAGCCTTACATGCATTTTGATAAATTTGGGTCTAGGCTGTAATATAACTTGTCCAGAAAAATAGACACACAGAGTAAAGCAAAATTAAAAAAACAAGTAGGGAAATGATTACAGCTTGATAAAAAAAATGAACACAGGGAATGATTTTTACATTTTCTTCATATTGTAGCTTTCAAATGAAAGAAACCCTTGTTGAGTGTAAAGTCTCCCTAATGACCAAACTCATTAACACATTTAAAAAAAGTTCAGTAATTTTCTTTTATCTTAAATACACCATGAATTACAGGCAGTCCCCGGGTTATGAGCTAAATTCATTTTGTACGTTTGTTGATAACCTAAATATTTCCATAATCACACGCCACATCTTCGGCTTCTTCACTACAAGCCATGACGTCCTCACCACATCCAAGCCTCAAAGTTTACTGCAATTTATTTGGTCACAACATCAATGTCTGATTGCAGCCAAAAGTCGAAAAGATGAGGATCGGATGGTAAGCGCAGCCGGAGAGGTGAGTATATTTTTTAACCAATCAAGGCCAGAGATCACTGCACATTATGAGGTTATGATGACAGTGTGACTTTGTGTTATATAGTGATCTCTGGCCTAGACAGATAGTGAAGAGGTCGGAGATGTGGCTGGTGGCTGTGGAATGAAGAGGACTGAACGGCATCCGGAGAGGTCAGGGGTGAGGTGAGTATTATTTTTATTTTTTTATTTTTGAACATCTGACGCTTTTAACTAGGGGTCATACGTAAGTCAGATGTTTGTAAGTTTGGGACTGTATATAATAATATATTATACATTTCAAATTCTAAAACTTAAAAAAATAAAATCTATAACATAAAATACACATAAAATACATATATTTAATATGTATATTATTTCATAATTATGACATGTTGTGTTCCATTGTAATCCAAAATATACATTCCTACATTTGTCGCTCAGTGCATTTCATATGAGTAATTCACCACTGTAGCAGCATGTGAGGAAAACATGTTGTGTCGAGAACCTGTTTGCAATGTCTTTGTCCCATAATAATGTGCTGATGTAATCACATTCTCAATAAATTTGGTTTACATATTCTTTTATGCCAACATATGCACACTTCTTTTCTTGTTTGTCTTAGGGTATAAATATTTAGAAGCAATGCTAAGCTGAAGACCAGAGCATTCCTAATTAATTCGAGATGGCTACATGAATATGCTGATAGCGCTTACTGCAGAAGTTAATAATGAAATGCCTATCATCTGTGTCCTACTCTTCCTGTTACATGAGGATGTTCGGAGATGGGGGGAGGGTGTTTAAAACACAGATGAAAATCATAAATACAGACATAAGCAAGGCTATTAAACCACTCCTTGATGTTATTCTTCCATCCTCTAACCATTTTATCTCAGGCTCAACACAATTTAAACAATCTGTCACAAAGAGGTATAAATGAGCAGACAGCTATAAACGAATAAAAGCATGAAGGGTTTGATTATGTAAGGGTTCCCATTCAGAGAAACACCATCATAAAGCTTATTAACCTAAGGCAAAGGTACATTAATCATACAAGATGACTTCCTATATTCATTCAGCCTTATAGCTAGGACCATAAATATGTGCAATGATTCCATATCATATCAACATTTACCCATTAAGAGCTGATATTTTAAGTATGTTCAAAGAGAATAAAAAATTGGCCTGCTAGCCATTAATCGATTGCACGAATGACCAATCAATGACTAGCTGTCAGTTGTATGCCATTGGGGAAATCAGGCAGGATTTAAATCATTGGATTGGCATGAAAACATTGTATCTCACATGCATTTATGGAATCAGATACAGAACTATTCCCTAGGAAGTCATGTTCACCAATTAATGCCAATTAGAAGAATCCTATTGATGGTGATTTAAACATACTGAAACCTTGTTCTTTTAACACCACCTTGTTTAACACTAGAGAACACTAATTTTTGTTAAGGGAATTAAAAGGGAGTTTGTTAGCAATTTTGATTTTTATAAACATCAATTTTGCTACATAGGTGACAGGAACCATATAGTTAAATATATGGTCACATAGGTTGAAAAAAGTTCAAGGTCCATCAAGTTCAACCTTTCTCCACCATGCCTAAGTATCCTCTTGATAACTATCATACTGCTTTCATAACAGATAATATCAAGTTTTAATGACTCATATGCTACTTTGTAATGAGGAGTCAAATGTCTGCCTGGCTTTTATCAACCTAAAAAGTGTCTTTTGGACTCTTGCCTGTAAACCCTCCCCAAACCCGTACTTCTGCTGTTGATTGAGATTTCTAGTAATCCATGATGTCCTATTGGATAATATGATATCCTTTTTAAATATAGCACGTGTCATACAGTAGAGAGAGGATAGGACTTGGTATGACTCTGAACCCTGCAAGAGACATTAATCAAGAGGAGAAGTGAAGGGTAGAAGAATATATAAAGCTGTGACCCCAATACACTTCTGGATCATGATCCCTCTTCGCGGAAAAACAGGATATTCGTAAAAATACAATACAATGCAATTACACAAAAAATTTTATCACTTTCTTTTTCACATTTATCACATAAAAATGAAACCCAAAATAAATACATAATAAATAAATAAATGTATTTTGTATTTAGCCTTAAAATGGAAATATTAGCATTAGTGATGAGTGAATATACTCGGTACTCGAGATTTCCCGAGCATGCTCGAGTGTCCTCTGAGTATTTGCAAGTACTCGGAGAATTAGTTTTCAGCACTGCAGCTGAATGGTTTACATCTGTTAGCCAGCATAAGTACATGTGGGGGTTGTCTGGTTGCTAGAGTACCCCCACATGTACTCAGCCTGGCTATCAGATGTAAATTATTCAGCTGCGGCAAGAAAAACTAAATCTCCAAGCACTAAAAAATACTCGGAGGACCCCCGAGCATGCTCAAGAAATCTCAAGTAACGAGTATATTCGCTCATCACTACTAGTCATCACAGATACTAGGTCAACCATAGTCTGTGTGTCTCATATATATTTTAGAGAGTAAATTACAATAGACCAGAGACTAATATGAATAAATTAGTCAAGTATACAGATTATTTATTTCAGTTTGTGTCTTTTTAGTGACCTAAATTAAATATGGCCTCATGACATAAAAATATATTTATTTAGAATATTGTATTCCAATGAATAAAATGCTACTGTGTGTGGGGGGCATGGCTATGTAGCTGAAGCGAGAGGACGCACCCTGGGAGAGCTCCCAATATCCCGATTGCATCCTGCCACTTAAACCCCTTTTAAGTGTGGGCTACATACTGATTGGTGGCCCCTTGGACCCTGAGAGATGTGTGGCTGCTGTGGGGAACGCTGCAAGGTCTGGAGAGGAGCTAGGACCCGAAGGAGCCTGCGTGAGCAGCGGGACACATGTGAGGTGGTGGCCATTTTATAAGCGCGTGCTCTCAGGAGAAACAGAGCGGTGCCAGCTTCCATCACTGCCGGGATTCCCCCTGAGCCTTGGGAACTCCTCGGTACTTGCAGCTGTGTGTAGCTGGGCTCCGGTGCACTGGAGATTGGAGAAAATTGGTCGGTGGTGCCGGCGTGAAGTGGCGGTTACTGTACAGGCGCGCACTCTGACAGGAGGAGACGTGACGCTGAACATTATCCTTATAGCGCTGTCTGGGAGGTGAGCGCGCATTCTAAACTATGAGGGAAATACAAACAACACCAAATAATATCCCTTACAGGGCCATGAAGGTACTACAATATCAAGATACCAACAAGAGAAAAACCTTCACACTAGACCAAAAATAATAAAAATATAAACTTTATTAAGACATACATAAAACATACATAAAACTGCATCAACTGCGAAGATAGAGACACTATCCTGCGTCTGGCAAGGCAGAAGAGCCCTATCAAATTTCACAACGCCACAATCTCTATCTTTCCGGACTTCTCCATGGAGCTTCAGAGCCAGTGAGCACGGTTCATGGAACTAAGGAAGAAACTCAGAGACCAAAATGTTATATACTCCCTGATTTATACAGCTCGACTGCGGGTTGTTCATGAGGGTTCTTCAATATTTTTCACTGATCCGGAAGAGGCGGCTGACTGGCTGCGGACACACGGGGTGTCCAATGCAAAAAAATCCTAATGTATTTGTGCTGATAATTGCATAATGGAGCTCTCTAAGTGGGCGTCCAACCCAACAACAATACCGGATACTGAATCTAGTGAGGGTATCCCTGTTTTCACTTGATAATAGGAGCACAGGACTCTACTCCTATATTGTTTGTTTTTTGCTCTGTTTTTACTTTCATGTTTGTTTTATTTGTTCTGTAGGTAAAAATCGCCACCAACAGTTCTTTCGCCCTCTGTGTGTTGTCCCTAGACTTTGCCCGGACACCTGATCTGCCCGGGATCTGAAATAATCTGTATGACCAGGAATGTGCGAGGTATCAATTCTCCTCGGAAAAAGATTAAGGTATTTTCACAGACCAAGCGTTACCACCCCCATGTCGTGGCGTTGGTAGAGACCAGAGACACGGCCCGATGTGTACAGAAACCATGGGTGCAATGGTCAATTCACGCATTTCACACTAGCTATTCAAGAGGGGTTTCCCTGCTAATTCATAAAGACGTTAGATGGGAGGTTAAGGAAGCTAGAATGGATTCTGAAGGTAGTTTCGTCTTTGTGCATGCATTAATTAACTCTCGTGAATACAGTATGTTATACTGAGTGTTTACAACCCTCCTCCAGTTAATATCTCAATTCTTCAGATGGCAATGAGCTTTGCTCTATACTTCCGGGATTTTAATCTAGTCATGGATAACCGCCTTGATAGATTGAGACTGGGCGATGAGATACTTGGAGAGCCTCCCTCTCAGGCTCCTTCCCAATAGGCTTTATTTATGGAGGGAAGTGGGTGGTTAGATTTGTGGAGAACGCGCCACCATGGGGTAAAAGGATATACCTGCCACTCATCTACCAGACGTTCTCTCTCTCGCCTAGACTACATATTTGGATCCGAGGGGTTGGCAATGTGGGAGGATAGTATTGAACATGGTAATAGGGGAATATCTGACCACAGCCCAGTTATTCTTAAGCTTAAATATGGACAATCCAACAGTGGCATAGTCTGGAAGTTGAATCCATTTTGGCTTAAATTAATAGACTCCAATGATAGAACTGTTGATCAGTTGAATTGCTTCATTTCATTCCACCCGGAGCCCCAGAACACTAAATTAATTTTGGGATGCCCTTAAGGCGTATCTAAGGTGATGTTTATCTTCCACAATTTCTTATATAAAACGGGTGACCTCAAGGGAGGATGATGAGGTGGAGCGACGACTAAAAGATTCGGAATCTGCATATATATCTGATCCAACTAATGGTAATAGAATTGAGTGGCTAACTTCCCAGAGGTTATGTCTTCAGCATACAGACACTAAATCTAAACGTAAACTATTTTTTACTCGTCAATCTAATTTCGAATTGGGAAACCAAGCTAGTAAATTTCTGGCCTTTTTGGTGCATCAACACAATGTATCCAATACTATATTACAGATTCGAACGCCAGACGGATCATTGGTGTCCTCAACCGAGGAGATACTTTACTGTTTCCACGATTATTATAAGTCACTATATACATCGAAATGTGACTTTGATATTTCGGAAAACTTGAATTATTTATCGGAGATAACATTTCCCGTACTGAGCCCAGCTCAGTGAGCCTATAAGGATGCTGAGTTTACCTTGGAGGAGGTTCAATATGCTATGACAGATATGGCCTATGGGAAAGCTCCTGGTCCAGATGGGTTTACCATTGAATTATATAAGAAATATCGTGACACGCTGGCACCACTCTTGTTGAAAGTGTTTCGATGGATGTGGGAGGAAGGTTCTATGCCTGACACCTTTTACGAGGCGAACATTATTATACTCAAAAAGCAGGGGAAAGACCCTTTGGAATGTGGATCTTTCCACCCTATATCATTGGTAAATGTGGATTATAAAATTTTTACCAAAATTCTAGCCATCAGACTGAACTTGATTATACTAGACCTTACACATCCGGACCAAACGGGTTTTATGCCGGGCAAAAATACTTCCATCAGCATTAGACGGGTCCAGTCGGTAGTCCAATATAGTTCATTAGTATCAGACAATTCCTGGGCATTGGCATCGCTGGATGCGGCCAAGGCCTTTGACTCCCTCGAGTGGCCTTTTTTGTCAGCATGCTTGCAAAAATATGGCTTCAGAGATAAATTCTTAAAGTGGGTGGGTCTATTATATATGAAGCCTAGAGCCCGCCTAATTGTCAACGGCACCATTTCTAAACCCATGATAGAGGCACTGGCGATACGTGTAAGGTCCTCTCCTGATATTAAAGGTATAGACATAGCTGGTCGTGTGGACACCATTGGTCTGTATGCTGATGACATGGTGATATTTATGGATAAGGCGGAGGAAACATTGCCACAGGTAATTGCTACTATAGACAAATTTAGTAGTTATTCAGGCCTGTACATAAATTGGGACAAGTCTGCGTTGATGCCCCACTTTCATTCTCCAATGCCCCGCCTGGGGACCCTCTACTCCCTCCCTATTGTACCCAGCTTCAAATATCTAGGCATACACATCTCTCAGTTCATTAGATCTGACTTACAACTTAATATATTTCCATTGATAGAATTGGTCAAATCTAAATTTGCCACTTGGAATAAACTCCCACTATCTGTAGCTGGTCGTATTAATTTAATTAAAATGATGCTGCTTCCCAAGCTCAGATATTGTCTTCAGCACAGTGCTGTGCTAATCCCTGAATACTTTTTTGCAAATTTGAATTCTCAAACTACAACTTTCATTTGGGGGAAATCTAGGCCCAAACTCAAGTTATCCACGCTACAGAGACCAAAACAGGGGGGTGGAGCGGCGTTGCCAGATCTCTATCTCTATTACTTGGCTGGTCAGGCTAGAGCTCTCAGTAAATGGATGCCCGATAAGTCTCCCCTCAATTCTGAAAGCCACCTATTTCACTCGGCCCAAATTGATTGTCCACTAAACTTTCTGGAACTGGAGAAAATTAGTGTCCCCCGTTTGCTACCTTTATTTCGTCTGGCACGATCAGTTTGAAGGCAAATTAAAAAAACTATTAGATTCATAGATATCATAGCAGAGATGCCCCTATGGAACAATGACTATTTTCCAGCTCTGTTGAATCACCCGTCCACTGACTTCTGGATTGTGCATGGTGTCTCCTCAATAGGTGATCTGTATGGCGGGGGGAGCTTTGTATCCTTTGAGCAATTGCAAGCTAAACATGGTGTACCGAGATCCCAATTTTTTCAATATCTACAATTAAGGTCAGCTGTTCAATCGTATATGAGACATACAGGCGCAGGTCGTGCTATATCCTCTCTACCCTTGATAGGAATTCTCAACTCGCAGGGTCCTCAAGGCCTTATCTCTTCTCTATATACTTACTTGCTATGTTCAGGAGCTACATCTACCGTCAACTCTATTAAGGGGAAGTGGGGGGGACTTCTTTCCAATGTACAGGAAGAGGAATGGGAAGATATTCTTGAATCTCCAATTAACCCCTTTCTGCCATTGGATGTAATATTCCGTCCATGTGGGGTGGGCCTTAATTCCCAAGGACGGAATATTACGTCCAGCGCGATTGGCCGCGCTCAAAATGGTGTCACTTGTGGGGGGTTTCAATGTTTAGGCACATCAGTGGCTCTCCAAACGCAACATGGCGTCCCATCTCAATTCCTGTCAATTTTGCATTGAAAGGTCAAACGGCGCTCCTTCCCTTCTGAGCTCTGCCATGCGCCCAAACAGTGGTTTACCCCCACATATGGGGTATCAGAGTACTCAGGACAAATTGTGCAACAACTTTTGTGGTCCAATTTCTTCTCTTACCATTGGGAAAATAAAAAATTGGGGGCGAAAAATAATTTTTGTGAAAAAAAATGATTTTTTATTTTTACGGTTCTGCGTTATAAACTTCTGTGAAGCACTTGGTGGGTCAAAGTGCTCACCACACCTCTAGATAAGTTCCTTAGGGGGTCTACTTTCCAAAATGGTGTCACTTGTGGGGGTTTCAATGTTTAGGCACATCAGTGGCTCTCCAAACGCAACATGGCGTCCCATCTCAATTCCAGTCAATTTTGCATTGAAAAGTCAAATGGCGCTCCTTCCCTTCCGAGCTCTGCCATGCGCCCAAACTGTGGTTAACCCCCACATATGGGGTATCAGCGTACTCAGGACAAATTGTACAACAACGTTTGGGGTCCATTTTCTCCTGTAACCCTTGGTAAAATAAAACAAATTGGAGCTGAATTAAATTTTTTGTGAAAAAAAGTTAAATGTTCATTTTTATTTAAACATTCCACAAATTCCTGTGAAGCACCTGAAGGGTTAATAAACTTCTTGAACGTGGTTTTGAGATCCTTTAGGGGTGCAGTTTTTAGAATGGTGTCACACTTGGGTATTTTCTATCATATAGACCCCTCAAAATGACTTCAAATGTGATGTGGTCCCTAAAATAAAATGGTGTTGTAAAAATGAGAAATTGCTGGTCAACTTTTAACCCTTATAACTCCCTAACAAAAAAAATTTTGGTTCCAAAATTGTGCTGATGTAAAGTAGACATGTGGGAAATGTTACTTATTAAGTATTTTGTGTGACATATCTCTGTGATTTAATTGCATAAAAATTCAAAGTTGAAAAATTGCGAAATTTCCATAATTTTTGCCAAATTTCCATTTTTTTCACAAATAAACGCAGGTAATATCAAATAAATTTTACCACTATCATGAAGTACAATGTGTCACGAGAAAACAATGTCAGAATCACCGGGATTGGTTGAAACGTTCTAGAGTTATAACCTCATAAAGGGACAGTGGTCAGAATTGTAAAAATTGGCCCGGTCCATAACGTGCAAACCACCCTTGGGGGTAAAGGGGTTAAAGTATCCCCATCAGCTAATAATAGGATGACCCAGCTATATATAATGCACCAATCCTATTTAACTCTGGTACGGCTCTTCAAAATGGGTCGATTCCAAACATCAGAGTGTCTGCGATGTCATTCATCGGATGCAGATTTCATTCATATGATATGGAGATGTCCTATCATTCTTCATTATTGGAAGGAGGTGACATCACTACTGGTGTCATTGCTATTAATTCCCATTCCCCTTGATCCATTAATTTGTATATTCGGAGTATGGGAGGAGGAGACTTGGGACCATTATATGGAGATTTTCTTGCAAGAGTCGCTTTTTATGGCACAGAAGGTATTGGCACTGCGGTGGATGAGGAGCTCATGTCCCTCTCGGAGAACTTGGATTGATCTGGTAAATTCGATCATCGCATATGAATGCACGCTGTATCAAAACAGGGGGTTGTCCGGGAAAAATTTGAAAAAATTTGGGGTAGATGGAATTCTTCCCATCTCACGCTGTAGATATATCATGATTGGCTCTGGTACTGGTTGGGGATATCGCATGGGGGACAGATACGAGGTAATGAGGCATATTAGCAGTTAGAGTAGATATAGTTATAACTCAAGATTTATGGATTTATGTGTTTTTTTCCTTTTTATTTACATAACACATGTTACAAAATGATCTAACATACTCACTTTATAGTTATAAGATTACGTTTGATATAAATAAGACAGCATTTTATTGTATGTTTAACAACGCATAACTTATATATTTTGTTTACTATGTTCAAAAATCTTGGAAGCAAATGTGTATATAACACAGTTTATCTTGTTGTTAATAAACGAATTAAAAAAAAATGGTACTGTGTAAAAACTTCTAGCCACACAGACTTATTTCCATTGAGTCATCTGCTTTAGACAACCCATTATTTAATTCTCTATTAGGACATGCTGCAATAGAAGAGGGGGTGCTTGAATGAATGTGATGGGTGGCAATAAACAACCTGTAATTTTTTTCCTGCATTAAATAAGCATTTTTCTTGGTGAAACCCTCAGAAAGGCACTCTCAGAGGAAACTGCAATAAGCTCTCAGACCATAGAACTTTTTAACACTTTTTCCCCCAAACAAGACTACATAAAAACAGATCAGCAAGACTTAGCACTCTACAAGCAGTGCACACATCTCAAGCTGAATACATTTCTAAGCAAGAATTCTACAGTGATTCACGCTTTTCAGCAACAAACTTCATTGAGTATGTAGTGATAGTGGCTTTTTAGCAAGCAATGCTTTAATTTTGTGAAACTATATTTTAGAACTCACTATAGAAGAAAGAATTGAATTGATTCAAATCAACTTCATATTGAATTCCAGGTCCCAGCAAATTCAAACAATTTTCAGGTTGATTTGAGCGAATCGTCAAAAAAAGAATGCCCGACGTCTTTCTAACATTACTCAAGACTGCATCAGGCACAGAGGGCCCAAATGGCATCAGGCGTTGCCGTGCAGGCCTCCCCATAGTGACTTGAAACTATCACATTGCATGTTATGCTGCAGCCAATCAGTAAAAGAATATCAGAGCCATTATTAAACCTGAAGCATGGAATGCAGCAGGCATTTTAGTTTGGTACAGGCACTAGAGAGGACTTTAGAACCCACTGCTGAGCATTAGAGAGAACATCAGAGCGCACAGTTCAGCTAATACATTGGGCTACTAGTGCAGACAGAATGTGGTGCACAACTGCAGTGCTGATTAGTAGAAGTCTGTGAATAATATACAGATTCCAATGAAAGGAAATAAAGAGACAGTAGAGGTGCCAATAGCAGAAGACCCATTGAGATTGATCAGTGATATACTCAAGGATGGTGTTACATTACTTATTCATTTTTAAGCAATAAGAAACAGAAAGCCAGTTCAAGGACTTAAGCAAAATTATTTCTGCTATAGAAAAAAAAAATGAAATCAACGCTAGTGAAAGAAACTTTACTTGCTTTTGACAAACAATAAGCGAGTGTTCAGAGTATTTGCATTTCTTGCGCAATCCTTGTGAGTTATAGCAAATCAATTCTCTGCAAATCAAATTTTTTAGAACAATTTGATGAAGTTGCCAATTGTGAACAATAAAAGATTTGCACATCTCTAGAATTCATGTTTGAAATTTGTGGACTTCCGGGTTGAAATTTCTTACTCCATTTATGCTTACCTTCAGTAGACCTTTAGGCAGGCAAGCATTTTAAATAAAGCATGCAGACTAAAGGTACCTTCACACATAACGATTTTGTTAACGACATCGTTGCAACGTCACGCTTTTGGTGACGTAGCAACGATTCCGCTAACGATCTCGTTATGTGTGACAGCGACCAACGATCAGGCCCCTGCTGGGAGATCGTTGGTCGCTGGGGAATGATCAGGACCTTTTTGTGTTCGCTGATCACCCGCTGTCATCGCTGGATCGGCGTGTGTGATGCCGATCCAGCGATGTGTTCACTTGTAACCAGGGTAAATATCAGGTTACTAAGCGCAGGGCCGCGCTTAGTAACCCGATATTTACCCTGGTTACCATTATAAAAGTAAAAAAAAAAACAGTACATACTCACATTCCGATGTCTGTCACGTCCCCCGCCATCAGCTTCCCTGCACTGACTGTCAGCGCCGGCCGTAAAGCAGAGCACAGCGGTGACATCACCGCTGTTACTGCCGGCGCTGACACAGAAAGTGCAGGGAAGCTGACGGCGGGGGACGTGACAGACATCAGAATGTGAGTATGTAGTGTTTTTTTTTTTTACTTTTACAATGGTAACCAGGGTAAATATCGGGTTACTAAGCGCGGCCCTGCGCTTAGTAACCCGATGTTTACCCTGGTTACCCGGGGACTTCGGCATCGTTGAAGACAGTTTCAATGATGCCGAAGTCGTTCCCCTGATTGTTGGTCGCTGGAGAGAGCTGTCTGTGTGACAGCTCCCCAGCGACCACACAACGACTTACCAACGACCGACTTACCCTGAAGGGAATTCGATGACGTCGCGGCTTGTGATTGGTCGCGTGAGTGGTCACATGGGCGTCACGCAACCAATCACAAGCCGCGACGTCATCTATGGTCCTTCAGGCGCTCTATCTTAGGAAGGAAGGCTGCCGGTGAGAACCAGGGCGCGTCCGAGGGTGAGTATATCAATTTTTTTTATTTTTATTCTTTATTTTACACTTAAATATGAATTCCGATACCAATTCCCGATATCTTAAACATATCGGAACTCGGTATCGGAATTCCAATTCCAGATCAGAAGATCGCCGACCTCATGGCCGACCCCACACAGGGGTCGGGTCGGGTTTCATGAAACCCGACTTTGCCAAAAGTCGGCGACTTCTGAATCTGGCTGACCCATTTCGCTCAACCCTAGTCAATTCTTAGGAAGGAAGCTTTCGAGGGCGCGTCCGAGGGTGAGTATATTCCTAATAGGTATATACTCACCCTCGGACGCACCCTGGTTCTATCCCGCAGCCTTCCTTCCTAAGAATCAGCGCCTGAAGGACCTTAGATGACATCGCGGCTTGTGATTGGTCGCGTGACGCCCATGTGACCGCTCACGTGACCAATCACAAGCCACGACGTCATCGAAGGTCCTTCAAGCGCTAATTCTTAGGAAGGAAGGCTGCCGTTGAGAACCAGGGTGCGTCCGAGGGTAAGTATATCAATATTTTTTATTTTGATTCTTTATTTTACACTTAAATATGGATCCCAGGGCCTGAAGGAGAGTTTCCTCTCCTTCAGACCCTGGGAACCATTAGAAACCCAATGTACTGCATTGGGTTTTGTGTTTTGGCCGACCCCGACCCCGACTTTTCTATAGGATCGGCCGATTTCACTCGACCCGACTTTTGAAAAAGTCGGGTTTCGTGAAACCCGACCCGATGCTATAAAAAGAAATGTCGCTCAACCCTACTCGTGACTATACATCATCCTCTTGATTACATTCCAGAGGTTTTCAATGGAGCTCAGGTCTGGAGATTGGGCTGCCCATGACAGGGCTTTTTTTTGTGGTGGTCTCTTAATTTTTGCCAGAGCTGTATGTATATATATATATATATATATATATTTATATATATATATATATATATATATAAGCAGAACAGAGCAAAAGTTTGGACACACCTTCTCATTTAAAGATTTTTCTGTATTTTCATGACTATGAAAATTGTAAATTCACACTGAAGGCATCAAAACTATGAATTAACACATGTGGAATTATATACCGTATATACTTGAGTATAAGCCGACCCGAGTATAAGCCGACCCCCCTAATTTTGCCACAAAAAACTGGGAAAACTTATTGACTCGAGTATAAGCCTAGGGTGGAAATGCAGCATTTACCGGTGAATTTCAAAAATAAAAATAGATCATTATTTCCCCATAGCTGTGCCATATAGTGCTCTGCACCGTTCATATTGCCCCATAGATGCTGCACAGATGCCCCATACAGTGCTCTGCACCGTTCATATTGCCCCATAGATGCTGCACAGATGCCCCACAGTGCTCTGCACCCTTCATATTGCCCCATAGATGCTGCACAGATGCCCCATACAGTGCTCTGCACCTTTCATATTGCCCCATAGATGCTGCACAGATGCCCCATATAGTGCTCTGCACCGTTCATATTGCCCCATAGATGCTGCACAGATGCCCCATATAGTGCTGTGTGCCGTTCATACTGCCCCATAGATGCTGCACAGATGCCCCATATAGTGCTGTGTGCCGTTCATATTGCCCCATAGATGGTGCACAGATGCCCCATATAGTGCTGTGTGCCGTTCATACTGCCCCATAGATGCTGCACAGATGCCCCATATAGTGCTGTGTGCCGTTCATATTGCCCCATAGATGCTGCACAGATGTCCCATATAGTGCTGTGTGCCGTTCATATTGCCCCATAGATGCTGCACAGATGCCCCATATAGTGCTGTGTGCCGTTCATACTGCCCCATAGATGCTGCACATAAATCTGTGACATGGCCGCTGCTGCTGCTGCTGCAATAAAAAAAACAACACATACTCACCTCTCTTGATTGCAGCTCCAGGCGTCCGGTCCCGGCGCCTCCATCTTCCCGGCGTCTCTGCTCTGACTGATCAGGCAGAGGGCGCCGCGCACACTATACGCGTCATCGCGCCCTCTGCCTGAACAGTCAGAGCGCAGACGCCGGGAAGATGGAGGCGCCGGGGAGATGGAGCGGCGCCCGGCGGCTGGAACGGGGACAGGTAAGTATGATATACTTACCTAGTCCCAGCGATCCTAACGCTCCCCGCCTTCCTCCCCGTCTTCTGTGCTGCAGCCTCTTCCTGTCAGCGGTCATTGGTACCGCTGATTAGAGAAATGAATAGGCGGCTTCACCCCTATGGGAGGTGGAGCCGCCTATTCATTTCTGTAATGAGCGGTCCCACGTGACCGCTGAAGAGGGGAAGAAGCTGCAGCACAGAAGCCCGTGGGACGGCAGGGACAGCGCGAGTATCGCTGGGACTAGGTAAGTATACCTCAGCGACCTCTCCCCCTCACCCGCCGACCCCACCGCTACCGTGACTCGAGTATAAGCCAAGAGGGGCACTTTCAGCCCAAAAATTTGGGCTGAAAATCTCGGCTTATACTCGAGTATATACGGTACTTAACAAAAAAGTGTGAAACAAATGAAAATGTCTTATATTCTAGGTTCTTCAAAGTAGCCACCTTTTGCTTTGATGACTGCTTTACACACTCTTGGCATTCTCTTGATGAGCCTCAAAAGGTAGTCACCGGAAATGGTCTTCCAACAATCTTGAAGGAATTTCCAGAGATGCTTAACACTTGTTGGCCCTTTTGCCTTCACTCTGCGATCCAGCTCACCCCAAGCCATCTCGATTGGGTTCAAGTCTGGTGACTGTGGAGGCCAGGTCATCTGGCATAGCACCCCATCACTCTCCTTCTTGGTCAAATAGCCCTTACACAGCCTGGAGGTGTGTCCTGTTGAAAAATAAATGATGGTCCAACTAGATGCAAACCGGATGGAATAGCATGCCGCTGCAAGATGCTGTGGTAGCCATGCTGGTTCAGTGTGCCTTCAATTTTGAATAAATCCCCAACAGAGTCACCAGCAATGCATTCACAGACCATCACACCTCCTCCTCCATGCTTCACGGTGGGAACCAGGCATGTAGAGTCCATCCGTTACCTTTTCTGCGTCACACAAAGACACGGTGGTTGGAACCAAAGATCTCAAATTTGGACTCATCAGACCAAAGCACAGATTTCCACTGATCTAATGTCCATATGTAATATTCCAAAGAAGAACTTTATTGAGCCATGTTACAGCAACGTTTCGACCCAAAGGTCTTTTTCAAGCACCTTCGGGTCGAAACGTTGCTGTAACATGGCTCAATAAAGTTCTTCTTTGGAATATTACACCCGGATGGAGCCCTGGTTCTTTACTTGTTTATTGGACTATGTGGAATATCCAGTAAGGTTCCCTGGATTTGGACCGGGAGCCCCAACAAGTGAGTGCTGTCAGCCTTTTTCTTTTTCTTTTCTTTAGCCCAAACAAGTCTCTTCTGCTTGTTGCCTGTCCTTAGCAGTGGTTTCCTAGCAGCTATTTTACCATGAAGGCCTGCTGCACAAAGTCTCCTCTTAACAGTTGTTGTAGAGATGTGTCTGCTGCTAGAACTCTGTGTGGCATTGACCTGGTCTCTAATCTGAGCTGCTGTTAACCTGCGATTTCTGAGGCTGGTGACTCGAATAAACTTATCCACAATAGCAGAGGTCACTCTTGGTCTTCATTTCCTGGGGCGGTCCTCATATGAGCCAGAATCTTTGTAGCGCTTGATGGTTTTTGCCACTGCACTTGGGGACACTTTCAAAGTTTTCCCAATTTTTAGGACTGACTGACCTTCATTTCTTAAAGTAATGATGGCCACTCGTTTTTATTTACCTAACTGCTTTTTTCTTGCCATAAAACAAATTCTAACAGTCTATTCAGTAGGACTATCAGCTGTGTATCCACCAGACTTCTGCACAACACAACTGATGGTCCCAACCCCATTTATAAGGCAAGAAATCCCACTTATTAAACCTGACAGGGCACACCTGTGAAGTGAAAACCATTCCCGATGACTATCTCTTGAAGGACATCAAGAGAATGGCAAGAGTGTGTAAAGCAGTCATCAAAGCAAAAGGTGGCTACTTTGAAGAACCTACAATATAAGACATATTTTCAGTTGTTTCACACTTGTTTAAGTATATCATTTCACACGTGTTAATTCATAGTTTTGATGCCTTCAGTGTGAATTTACAATTTTCATAGTCATGAAAATACAGAAAAATCTTTACATGAGAAGGTGTGTCCAAACTTGTGCTCTGTACTGTACATATATATATACAGCGAAGGAAATAATTATTTGATCCCATGCTGATTTTGTAAATTTTCCAAATGACAAAGACTTAAGAGTCTATAATTTTAATAGTAGGTTAATTTTAACATTGAGAGATGGAATATCAAAAATATAATCCAGAAAATCATATTGTATAAATTATATAAATTTATTTGCATTTTGCAGTGAGAGGTAAGTATTTGATTCCTCTGGCAAAGAAGACTTAACCCCTTAGTGACAGAGAAAATTTGGTACTTAATGACCGAGCCAATTTTTGCAATTCTGACCACTGTCACTTTATGAGGTTATAACTCTGGAACGCTTTAACGGATCCTGCTGATTCTGAGAATGTTTTTTCATGACATATTGTACTTCATGTTATTGGTAACATTTCTTTGATATTACTTGCGATTATTTATGAAAAAAACGGAAATATGGCAAAATTTTTTAAAATTTTGCAATTTTCAAACTTTGTATTTTTATGCCCTTAAATCAGAGAGATATGTCACAAAAAATAGTTAATAAATAACATTTCCCACATGTCTACTTTACATCAGCACAATTTTGGAAACAAAATTTTTATTTGTTAGGGAGTTATAAGGGTTAAAATTTGACCAGCAATTTCTCATTTTTACAACACCATTTTTTTTAGGGACCACATCACATTTGAAGTCATTTTGAGGGGTCTATATGATAGAAAATAACGAAGTGTGACACCATTCTAAAAACTACACCCCTCAAAGTTCTCAAAACCACATTCAAGAAGTTTATTAACCCTTTACGTGCTTCACAGGAACTGAAACAATGTGGAAGGAAAAAATGAACATTTAACTTTTTTTGCAAACATTTTAATTCAGAACCATTTTTTTTATTTTCACAAGTGTAAAAACAGAAATGTAACCATAAATTTTGTTATGCAATTTCTCCTGAATACGCCAATACCCTATATGTGGGGGTAAACCACTGTTTGGGCGCACCGCAGAACTTGGAAGTGAAGGAGCGCCGTTTGACTTTTTCAATGCAGAATTGGCTGGAATTGAGATCGGACGCCATGTCACGTTTAGAGAGCCCCTGATGTGCCTAAACAGTAGAAACCCCCTACAAGTGACAACATTTTGTAAACAAGATCCCTTAATGAACTTATCTAGATGTGTGGTGAGCACTTTGAACCCCCAAGAGCTTCACATAAGTTTATAACGTTGAGCCGTGAAAATAAAAAATTGCATTTTTTCTACAAAAATGATCTTTTTGCCCCCAAATTTTTATTTTCACAAGGGTAACAGGAGAAATTAGAAAACAACTGTTGTAGTGCAATTTCTCATGAATACGTGGATACCCAATATGTGGGGGTAAACCACGGTTTGGGCGCACCGCAGAGCTTGGAAGAGAAGGAGTGCCGTTTTACTTTTTCAAGCTAAATTTGGCTGGAATTGAGATCGGACGCCATGTCGCGTTTGGAGAGCCCCTGATGTGCCTAAACAGTGGAAACCCCCCACAAGTGACCCCATTTTGGAAACTAGACCCCCCATGGAACTTATCTAGATGCGTGGTGAGAACTTTGAATGCCCAAGTGCTTCACAGAAGTTTAGAATGCAGAGTCGTGAAAATAAAAAATATTTTTTTTCCACAAAAAAGATATTGTAGCCCCAAGTTTTTATTTTCACAAGGGTAACAGTAGAAATTGGACCACAATATTTGTTGTCCAATTTATCCCGAGTACACTGATGTGCCATATGTGGGGGTAAACCACTGTTTGGGCGCACGGCAGAGCTCGGAAGGGAAGGAGCGCTGTTTTGGAATGCAGACTTAGATAGAATGGTCTGTGGGCATTATGTTGCGTTTGCAGAGCCCCTGATGTACCTAAACAGTAGTAACCCCCCACAAGTGACCCCATTTTGGAAACTAGACCCCCAAGGAACTTATCTAGATGTGTGGTGAGAACTTTGAATGCCCAAGTGCTTCACAGAAGTTTAGAATGCAGAGTCGTGAAAATAAAAAAATATTTTTTTTTCCACAAAAAAGATTTTGTAGCCCCCAAGTTTTTATTTTCACAAGGGTAACAGGAGAAATTGGACCCCAAATGTTGTTGTCCAATTTATCCCGAGTATGCTGATGCCCCATATGTGGGGGTAAACCACTGTTTGGGCGCACGGCAGAGCTCGGAAGGGAAGGAGTGCTGTTTTGGAATGCAGACTTAGGTAGAATGGTCTGTGGGCGTTATGTTGCGTTTGCAGATCCCCTGATGTACCTAAACAGTAGTAACCCCCCACAAGTGACCCCATTTTGGAAACTAGACCCCCCAAGGAACTTATCTAGGTGTGTGGTGAGAACTTTGAATGCCCAAGTGCTTCACAGAAGTTTAGAATGCAGAGTCGTGGAAATAAAAAAATATTTTTTTTTCCACAAAAAAGATTTTGTAGCCCCCAAGTTTTTATTTTCACAAGGGTAACAGGAGAAATTGGACCCCAAAAGTTGTTGACCAATTTATTCCGAGTACGCTGATGCCCCATATGTGGGGGTAACCCACTGTTTGGGCGCACGGCAGAGTTCAGAAGGGAGGGAGCACCATTTGACTTTTTGAGCGCAAAATTGGCTGTCGTGTTTGGAGACCCCCTGATGTAACTAAACAGTGGAAACCCCCCAATTCTAGCTCCAACCCTAACCCCAACACACCCCTAACCCTAATCCCAACCCGATCCATAATCCTAATCACTAACCCTAAGGATAATCACAACCCTTACCCCAAAACAACCCTAATGTCAACCCTAACCATAACCCTAATCAAAACCCTAAATCCAACACACCCCTTATCCTAATCTCAATCCTAACCTCAAACCTAACCCTAATCCTAATACACCCCTAATCACAACCCTAACCTTAACCCTAATCCCAAACCTAACCCTAATCCCAAGCGTAACCCTAATGCCAACCCTAACCCTAATACCAACTCTAATCCAAACGCTAACCCCAAATCTAACCCTAACTTTAGCCCCAACCCTAGCCCTAACTTTAGCCCCAACCCTAACCCTAGCCCTAAGGCTTCTTTCACACTTGTGTTGTTTGGCATCCATCGCAATCCGTCGTTTTGGACAAAAAACGGATCCTCCAAATGTGCCCGCAGGATGCGTTTTTTTGCCCATAGACTTGTATTGCCGACGGATCGTGACGGATGGCCACACATCGCATCCGTCGTGCACTGGATCAGTTGTGTTTTGGCGGACCATCGGCACAAAAAACGTTCAATGTAACATTTTTTTGCACGTCGCGTCCGCCATTTCTGACCGCGCATGCGTGGCCGTAACGCCACCCCCTCCTCCCCAGGACATAGATTGGGCAGTGGATGCATTGAAAAACTACATCCGCTGCCCGCGTTGTGCACAATTTTCACAACGTGCGTCGGTATGTCAGGCCGACACATTGTGACGGCCCCGTACCGACGTAAGTGTGAAAGAACCCTAAACCTGAATTTAGCCCCAACCCTAACTCTAAATTTAGCCACAACCCTAACCCTAGCCCTAACCCTAGCCCTAACCCTAACCCTAGCCCTAACCCTAGCCCTAGCCCTAACTCTAGCCCTAACCCTAACCCTAACCCTAGTCCTAACCCTAACCATAGCCCTAACCCTAACCCTAACCCTAGCCCTAACCCTAGCCCTAACCCTAACCCTAGCCCTAACCCTAGCCCTAACCCTAGCCCTAACCCTAGCCCTAACCCTAACCCTAACCCTTGCCCTAACCCTAACCCTAGCCCTAACCCTAATTTTAGCCCCAACTGCTCTTCTCCTGTCGGCCGGCAGATGGCGATAGATGGCGGGCGCACTGCGCATGCGCCCGCCATTTTCTTTTCCCCGGCAGCCAGGAGGAGCAGCAGGAGGATCCAAGGACACCGGTAAGTATAATAGGGTCCCCGAATCCCCCTATTTCTCTGTCCTCTGATGTGCGATCACATCAGAGGACAGAGAATTACACTTTGATTTTTTTTTTTTTGCGGTCACCAGTAAACAGTTAATTACCGGCGATCGCAAAACAGGGGTCGGTAAAACCGACCCCGATCATGTTCTTTGGGGTCTCGGCTACCCCCGGCAGCCGAGACCCCAAAGATTCTTCCGGTGCCGGCCGGCGGGCGCACTGCGCATGCGCCCGCCATTTTGAAGATGGCGGCGCCCACCGGGAGCCACGAGGAGCACCGGGGTAGATAGGTGAGTATCGGGGGGCTATCTGGGACCCTTTTTCTCTGTCCTCTGATGTGCGATCACATCGGAGGACAGAGAAATTAAAAAGAGATCGCGTTTTTTTGCGATCGCCGGTAAACGGTTAATTACCGGCGATCGCAAATGCGGGGTCGGTAACAAACCCCCCGAATCATGTTCTCTGGGGTCTCGGCTATCCCCGGCAGCCGAGACCCCGGAGAAAATCCGACTCTGGGGGGCGCTATTTACTTTTAATTAACGGCGCTGTGGTTTAAGTACCCTTAGCGGCCGCCGTTAAAAGGCGTATCGGCGGTCGCTAAGGGGTTAATACTTGGTGACGTTTTTTGTAGTTGTTGATGAGGTTTGCGAACATGTTAGGAGGAATTTTGGTCCATTCCTCTTTGCAGATCATCTCTAAATCATTAAGATTTTGAGGCTGTTGCTTGGCAACTCGGAACTTCAACTCCCTCCATAAGTTTTCCATGGGATTAAGGTCTGGAGGCTGGGTAGGCACCTCCATGACCATAATGTGCTTCTGTTTGAGCCACTCCTTTGTTGCCTTGGTTTTGTGTTTTGGGTCATTGTCATGCAGGAAGACCCAGCCGTGACCCATTTTTAATGTCCTGGCGGAGGGAAGAAGGTTGTCACTCAGGACTGTATGGTACATGTGTATCGCCCACAGCTGGATACTCAGGTCGCTGGGCAGCATTGGATTCAGGGGGTCACGGGGATGGCAGCCGTGCCTGGTGCCTGTGCTCTGGGGACAGTGAAATAGGGATTAAAAATAAAAAGATAAATAGTTAAACAAAAATTAAATAGAGTATTAAATATATAAATGTATCACTTGCGCTAAGAAGTAGTACTCCTGCAGAGGAGTATTAAAATGTATAAAGGATTAACACCGGCGCTAAGGATGGAGGACTCCATTTTGGGAGTTGGAGTGTTCGGCTGTGTGTCACTATCCCTGGGGGGGTAGGTGATGATGGCAGTGCAGGTGTTTAACCCCCTCCAACTTTCCAACTAGGGCTTGCCCCCAGGGGTAGGGAGGGAAGTAGATGGTGCAGAATTATAAGACAGGAGACAGGGAAAGTCACTCTACCATTTATTGAAGTCCAGATGCAATTTCAGAGTATGGAATACAACTCTCACTGATTCTCTGTTGCTATGGAGCTCCTGAGAAAAACACTTCACTGCTGGTTATGAAAGCCACACAGCATCTCAGCTTACCACCTGACTCTGGAAGCCTGGATGACTTAGGGGCTGATGCCCTGATCCTTCTCAGCACTGTCCCTGGAGAGAGCACATGTCTCTCCTCCATGAACATTCTCCATTTTCTTTTCACACATTGTCTCCTCACAGACTAACTATGCCCCTCCCCTTCCCCTTTACGGTATCTCTGCAAAGCTCTAAGCTTCAGAATTAGTAAGGGAGCAGGGTAAATTATATGTGCAGTTGTCCCCAGCAGAGAAAGCATAACTCCCATCATTTACAATACACATATAAAATAGTACATATTTGACCATTTTATGGCGACACAGACACAGGGCGCTACACATGGCTCCATCCATTCTCCCATTGATGTAGTGAACTAGTCCTGTGCCCTTAACAGAGAAACACCCCAAACCATAACGTTTCCACCTCCAAGCTTGACAGTGGGAATAGTGTTCTTTGGGTCATAGGCAGCATTTCTCTTCCTCCAAACACAGTGAGTTGAGTTAATGCCAAAGAGCTAAATTTTTGTCTCATCTGACTACAGCACCTTTTCCCAATCACTCACAGAATCATCTAGGTGTTAATTGGGAAACTTCAGACGACCTGTACATGAGCCTTCGCAGGAGAATCTTGCGGACACTGCAGGTTTTTAAACCTTTCCGGCATAATGTGTTAGCATTGGTTTTCTTGGTGACTGTGGTCCCAGCTGCTTTGACATCATTAACGAATTCCCCCCGTGTAATTTTAGGCTAATCTTTCACCTTCCTCATGATCACGGATACCCCACGAGGTGAGACTTTGCATGGTGCCCCAGATCGATGTCGATTGACAGTCATTTTGTATTTCTTCCATTTTCTTACTATTGCACCAACAGTTGTCTCCTTCTCACCCAGCATCTTACGTATGGTTTTGTAGCCAATTCCAGCTTTTTGCAGGTCTGTGATATTGTGCCTGACATCCTTAGAAAGCTCTTTGGTCTTGCCCATTTTGTAGAGGTTAAGGTACCTTCACACTAAGCGACGCTGCAGCGATACCGACAATGATGTCGATCGCTGCAGCGTCGCTGTTTAGTCGCTGGAGAGGTGTCACACAGACAGCTCTCCAGCGACCAACGATGCTGGTAACAAGGGTAAACATCGGGTTAAGCAAGCAAGAAGTATGCGGCAGCACTCACCAATCTTCAGAACTGGGTCCTTTATTGAAACATTATCTTCACGGCACGGAGGAGTATAAACAAGGAATGGGCAGCTGAACGACGGCCGTTTCGCATCCACCTGGCGCTTCAACGGGTTCTAAGAGTGGGCGGACATGACGCCTGAAGTAGTGAGCGCACCATGCGCCCTCCCCACTACAGACCTCACTCCGCCCACCCACGGTACAAGACTAATTAAAAACAAATAAAATAGAATTGAAAACTAGTGAGTACAAAAACACAACGCTGATCTATCCAAAACAATGCGTTCTAATACCATATGATGCTATATGAGTTCAATACTATATGCAGACCTAATACTAATACATGTTCACAATACTGACACTATTCCCTATTTAGGTGATGGAGACAAAGTGGACACTGAGTATTACTACCATATACCTAGACTCACAATATCTGCGTGGTTACACGGTGGTAACGTAGGGACTTTGACGTTCGCTGGCATAGAACAGGTGAAGATGCCAAGAAGAGGGGGCGATCATCATACCGCATTGCTAAGATGAGAAGCTAGGTGGATCATGAGGACGGGAGCCATGGGCCCTGCGGGACGTAATGACAGGATTGACATGTCTATATTTTTGGGAGCAGAATAGGTGTAGTCCTTGCGTAGTGGTGACCATTACTTACACTATACACGCTAGCGGCAATACAAATAGTATATGTGCACGCAGATATTGTGAGCCTAGGTATATGGCAGTAATACCCAGTGTCCACTTTGTCTCCATCACCTAAATAGGGAATAGTGTCAGTATTGTGAACATGTATTAGTATTAGGTCTGCATATAGTATTGAACTCATATAGCATCATATGGTATTAGAACGCATTGTTTTGGATAGATCAGCGTTGTGTTTTTGTACTCACTAGTTTTTAATTCTATTTTATTTGTTTTTAATTAGTCTTGTACCGTGGTTGGGCGGAGTGAGGTCTGTAGTGGGGAGGGCGCATGGTGCGCTCACTACTTCAGGCGTCATGTCCGCCCACTCTTAGAACCCGTTGAAGCGCCAGGTGGGCGCGAAACGGCCGTCGTTCAGCTGCCCATTCCTTGTTTATACTCCCCCGTGCCATGAAGATAATGTTTCAATAAAGGACCCAGTTCTGAAGATTGGTGAGTGCTGCCACATACTTCTTGCTTGCTTATCTACGATTGTGTTTTTTCTCGGCTCAAGCACCCGACATCAGCGGACCAGCTGGGTGGTATCAGCTTACAGCAGTCACAGGTCAGGAGGCTCAGCGGTGCGGTCAGCTGTTTCTTTTGTGCCTTGCCGTAAACATCGGGTTACTAAGCGCAGGGCCGCGCTTAGTAACCCGATGTTTACCATGGTTACCATCGTAAAAGTAAAAAAAACAAACACTACATACTTACCTTCAGCTGTCTGTCCCCGGCGCTGTGCTTTCCTGCACTGACTGTGAGCACAGCGGCCGGAAAGCAGAGCGGTGACGTCACCGCTGTGCTTTCCGGCTGGCCGACGCTCACAGCCAGTGCAGGAGGAGTGCAGAGAAGCAGAGCGCCGGGGACAGACAGCTGAAGGTAAGTATGTAGTGTTAGTTTTTTTTACTTTTACGCTGGTAACCAGGGTAAACATCGGGTTATCAAGCGCGGCCCTGCGCTTAGTAACCCGATGTTTACCCTGGTTACCAGTGAAGACATCGCTGAATCGGCATCACACACGTCACACACACAGCCAGTGCAGGAGGAGTGCAGAGAAGCAGAGCGCCGGGGACAGACAGCTGAAGGTAAGTATGTAGTGTTAGTTTTTTTTACTTTTACGCTGGTAACCAGGGTAAACATCGGGTTACTAAGCGCGGCCCTGCGCTTAGTAACCCGATGTTTACCCTGGTTACCAGTGAAGACATCGCTGAATCGGCGTCACACACGCCAATTCAGCGATGTCTGCAGGGAGTCCAGCGACGAAATAAAGTTCTGGACTTTCTGCAGCGACCAATGACATCACAGCAGGATCCTGATCGCTGCTGCATGTCAAACACAACGATATCGCTAGCCAGGACGCTGCAACGTCACGGATCGCTAGCGATATCGTTGTGAAGTTGTTTAGTGTGAAGGTACCTTTAAGGTACCGTCACACTGGACGATATCGCTAGCGATCCGTGACATTGCAGCGTCCTGGCTAGCGATATCGTCCAGTGTGACACGCAGCAGCGATCAGGCCCCTGCTGTGATATCGCTGGTCAGGGCAGAAAGGCCAGGACTTTATTTCGTCGCTGGCTCTCCCGCTGACATCGCTGAATCGGCGTGTGTGATGCCGATTCAGCGATGTCTTCGCTGGTAACCAGGGTAAACATCGGGTTACTAAGCGCAGGGCCGCGCTTAGTAACCCGATGTTTACCCTGGTTACCATCGTTAAAGTAAAAAAAACAACCACTACATACTTACCTACCGCTGTCTGTCCCCGGCGCTCAGCTTCTCTGCTCTGGCTGTGAGCGCCGGGCAGCCGGAAAGCAGAGTGGTGACGTCACCGCTCTGCTTTCCGGCCGCTGTGCTCACACAGGGCAGAGAAGCAGAGCGCCGGGGACAGACAGCGGTAGGTAAGTATGTAGTGGTTGTTTTTTTTACTTTAACGATGGTAACCAGGGTAAACATCGGGTTACTAAGCGCGGCCCTGCGCTTAGTAACCCGATGTTTACCCTGGTTACCGGCATCGTTGGTCGCTGGAGAGCTGTCTGTGTGACAGCTCTTCAGCGACCAAACAGCGATGCTGCAGCGATCCGGATCGTTGTCGGTATCGCTGCAGCGTCGCTTAGTGTGACGGTACCTTTAGAGTCTGACTGATTAATTGAGTCTGTGGACAGGAGCCTTTTATAAAGGTGACTATGTAAGACAGCTGTCTTTAATTCAGGTAACGAGTTGATAAGGAGTTAAGGAGTGTCTAACTGATCTGTAGGAGCCAGAACTCTTAATGGTTGTTAGGGGATCAAACAATTTTTTATTGCAAAATACAAATAATTTTATATAATTTATACAATGTGATGATTTTCTGGATTTTATTTTTGATATGCTATCTCTCAATGTTAAAATTAACCTACCCTTAACATTATAAACTGTTCATGTCTTTGTCAGCAGGCGCAAACCTACAAAATCAGCAAGGGATCAAATAATCATTTCCTTTACTGTGTATATATATATATATATATATATATATATATATACATACAGCTCTGGCAAAAATATATTTATATATATAGTGGGTACGAAAAGAATTCATACCCCCTTTCAATTTTTCACTCTTTGTTTCATTGCAGCTATTTGGTAAATTCAAAAAAGTTCATTTTTTCACATTAATGTTCACTCTGCACCCCATCTTGACTGAAAACCCCCCCAGAAATTTAGAAATTTTTGCAAATTTAATAAAAAAGACCTGAAATATCACATGGTCAAAAGTGTTCAGACCCTTCGCTCAGACACTCATATTTAAGCCAGATGCTGCCATTTCCTTGTGATACTCCTTGAGATGGTTCTACTCCTTCATTGGAGTCCAGCTGTGTTTAATTAAACTGATAGGACTTGATTTGGAAAGGCACACACCTGTCTTTATAAGACCTCACAGCTCACAGTGCATGCTAGACCAAATGAGAATCATGAGGTCAAAGGAACTAGCCAAGGAGCTCAGAGACAGAATTGTGGCAAGGCACACATCTGGCCAAGGTTACAAAAGATTTTCTGCAGTACTCAAGGTTCCTAAAAGCACAGTGGCCTCCATAATCCTTAAATGGAAGAAGTTTGGACCACCAGAAGTCTTCCTAGACCTGGCTGTGCAGCCAAACTGAGCAATCGTGGGAGAAGAGCCTTGGTGAAAGAGGTAAAGGAGAACCCCAAGATCACTGTGGCTGAACTCTAGAGATGCAGTAGGGAGATGGGAGAAAGTTCCACAAAGTCAACTATCACTGAAGCCTTACACCAGTCAGGCCTTTATGGCAGAGTGACCTGATGGAAGCCTCTCCTCAGTGCAAGACATACAAAAGCCCGCATAGAATTTGCTAAAAAACACATTAAGGACTCCCAGACTGTGAGAAATAAGCTTTTGTGGTCTGATGAGAAACCTTTTTGGTGATAATTCTAAGTGGTATGTGTGGAGAAAACCAGGCGCTGCTCATCATCTACCCAATACAATCCCAACAGTAAAACGATGGCAGCTGTTGTGAATTCTGCTTTTGGGTTCCCTCCAGTGGTTGTAGTTGGGAATGCAGTTGTCCCTGAGTTGCAGTCCTGGCCAGGTGTATCTGCTGATTGCAGTTCTGACTGGGATATTTAGGTGTGCAGGATTCATTAGTCCTTGCCAGTTGTCCATGGTTCTGGGAGGTTTTGGATCTTTGTCTGTTCCTCCTGCCTTGCTGCCAATTCAGCAAAGATAAGTGTCTGGTTTTTGTTTCTGTGGCACACATGCTGTGTGCTTAATAATTTTGTGATATTCATTTGTTTTCTCTTGTCCAGCTTAGATTGTGTCAGTGTTTTCTCAGTCTTGTTGGATTCTCTGGAGTTGCAGATATATACGCTCCACATCTTTAGTTAGATGGTGGAATTTTTGTATTTTCTGCTGTGGATATTTTTGGAAGGGTTTTCATACTGACCGCTTAGTATTCTGTCCTATCCTTTCCTATTTTAGCTAGAGTGGCCTCTTTTGCTAAATCCTGTTTCCTGCCTGCATGTGTCTTTTCCTCTACTACTCACAGTCAATATTTGTGGGGGGCTGCCTATCCTTTGGGGTTCTGCTCTGAGGCAAGGTAGATTTCCTATTTCCATCTATAGGGGTATTTAGTCCTCCGGCTGTGTCGAGGTGTCTAGGATTTGTTAGGCACACCCCACGGCTACTTCTAGTTGCGGAGTTAAGTTCAGGATTTGCAGTCAGTATAGTTTCCACCAACTCAGAGAAAGTTCCATGCGGCTCCAAGGTCACCGGATCATAACAGGCAGCATAATGATATGGGGGTGTTTTTCAACTACAGGGACAGGATGACTGGTTGTAATTTAAGGAAACATGAATGCGGCCAGATATCCTGGATGAAAACCTCTTCCAGAGTGCTCTGGACCTCAGACTTGGCCGAAGGTTCACCTTCCATCAAGACAATGACTCTAAGCACACAGCTAAAATAACAAAGGAGTGGCTTCAGAACAACTCTGTCACCTATCTTGACTGACCCAGCCAGAACCCTGACTTAAACCCAATTAAGCATCTCTGGGGAGACCTGAAAATGGCTGTCCACCAACGTTCACCATCCAACGTGACGGAACTGGAGAGGATCTGCAAGGAAGAATTGCAGAGGATCCCCAAATCCAGGTGTGAAAAACTTGTTGCATCATTCCCAAGAAGGCTGATGGCTGTACTATCTCAAAAGGGTGCTTCTACTCTATACTGAGCAAGGGGTCTGAATACCTATGACCATGTGGTATTTCAGTTTTCCTTTTTTTAATAAATTTGCAAAAATTACTACATTTTTCTTTTGTTCAGTCAAGTTTGGGTGCAAAGTGTACATTAATGAGAAAAAAAATTAACTTATTTGAATTAACTAAATGGCTGCAATGAAACAAAGAGTGAAAAATTTGAAGGGGTATGAATACTTCCCGTAACCACTGTATATATATATATATATATATATATATATATATATATATATATATACACATTATACATCAAGTTCTGGCCATTTAACACCTTGCTGCTGTCAGTGGCTCAAAAGTCCTAATTAAAGGTATGTGCACACGTCAGGATTTTTAGCGTTTTTTTTTGTGGATTTTCACCATAAAAACGCTATAAATCCGGTAAAAAAACGCTAACATTATGCATCCTATCATTTAGAATGCATTCCGCATTTTTTGTGCAGATGTTAGCGTTTTTTTCCGCAAAAAAAATGCATCCCGCAAAAAATCTGGACATGCTCATTCTTTTTCCGTATTTTTTGCGGATTTGCTATCAAAAAGGTCATTCAGGAAAAAAAAAAATCCGCAAAAAGTCCGCAAAAAATCCACGCAAAATCCGCGCAAATTCCGCAAGAAATCCGCACGAAAAAAGGACGCGGATTTCTGGCAGAATTCTCAGGATTTTGTCAGGAAATAATCCTGACGTGTGCACATACCCTTAAATAGGTTTTTATTAGTGATAAGTGAGCACTAAAATGGAGTTCAATGGGCATTTTTCCGGCTGCCCACCCCAGAGGTCTGGAGGGGATCTAAAAGTTACTGAAAATTATGGAACGAGCACTGAAATGACATGGGAACAGCATGGAGAAGACCCCTGGAAGCATCTCTGAATAACAGGTCGGTGCTGAGAACAATGATGTCAGAGTATTACGCCACTTTTACTGACTGACAATAAAACGTACAAAACCGCACTTAAACTGGATTTTGCTGGAAAAAATGTAAAAAAACATTCTTTCCAGGATAATGACTTGTGTATAAGGCAAAATAAATAAGAGAAAAAAATGCTCTTCCACATCTTGCGCTATATTCACACTCAGTGTTTTTGCATGTTTGCAATGCTTTCAATCGTGATGAAAACATTCAACAGGAAATGTAATTTTATCATTTTACTACCTTATATGGCCATGTGGTATGTGAGATAAGTCATATTGAAAGACACTTTTTATTTTTCAGGATCGTCAGCCGGCCATCACTCTTTGTAGAGGGCCATCAAGTGGACCTTTATATTATTAGAGGGCTAGCAGGTGTCTTGTGGACAGATGAGACCAAGTTAGATTTTTTTGATAGAGTGCATAATTCTACTATTTACTGTAGATGGAATGAGGTCTAGATATAAAAGAATACAGCATTTACAGTTAAATATGGTGGAAGTTCAAAGAATGTTTTTTGGGTTATTGTGCTGCCTTTGGCCCTGGGTGCCTTGACGGTGTGAAAGGCATCATGAACTGTGAAGATTCCCAAAGGATTTTTGGTCGCAATGTAGTGCCTGGGCTCATAAAGCTAGATTTGCATCATAGGTCATGGGTCTTCCAGCAGGACAATGGCCTAAAACATACTTCAAGAAGCAGCCAGGAATATGTGGAAAAAAGCACTGGAGAATTCAGAAGTGGTAATTCCAGCTCCAGTAGCGTAAAGTCTCCCAACCACTTCCTCTTACATACAGATGCTACAGAAAAACTGTCAGTTAATTTTGCCTGATTTGATGAAGTTCAGTAGACATAGAAGTGGGTTGGTGACACTGATTATGGCATCATCACTGCTTACCATCCTGGTTGAATCCTCAAAGTTTTGAAGAACCAAGAGATGTCAGACATTCATGCCCACTCATCAGCTCTTGTGTGTGGAGGCTGACTGGAATACCAACATGTACAGTGTAGCTGGTATTCAACTACTGCCCTCTGCTGCTCATAAAGTCTTGCCAACATATGTAACGTTGAGTTCCAATGCGTGGTGACATCTCACACCAATCAGTGAGATGGAAGTTGCTGCTGCAGGACACCCAGGACAGCAGTAGCTATAGCCTACTTGCAGAAATGGGCACACATGGCTTATTTTCACAAGAAGCTCAGGCAGATTATTGTTATTATTTATTGTTATAGTGCCATTTATTCCATGGCGCTTTACATGTAAGGAGGGGTATACATAAGAAAAACAAGTACAATAATCTTAAACAATACAAGTCATAACTGGTAAAGAGGAGAGAGGACCCTGCCCGCGAAGGCTCACAATCTACAAGGGATGGGTGAGAATACAGTAGGCGAGGGTAGAGCTGGTCATGCAGTGGTTTGGTCAATTGGTGGTTACTGCAGATTATAGGCTTGTCGGAAGAGGTGGGTCTTCAGGCTCTTTTTGAAGGTTTCGATGGTAGGTGAGAATCTGATGTGTTGTGGTAGAGGGTTCCAGAGTGGGGGTATACGCGAGAGAAATCTTGCATACGATTGTGGAAAGAGGAGATAAGAGGGGAGTAGAGAAGGAGGTCTTGTGAGGATCGGAGGTTGCATGTAGGTAAGTACCGGGAGACGAGGTCACAGATGTATGGAGGAGACAGGTTGTGGATGGCTTTGTGCATCATGGTTAGGGTTTTGTATTGGAGTCTCTGGGCAATGGGGAGCCAGTGAAAGGATTGACAGAGGGGAGAAGCTGGAGAATAGTGGGGGGACAGGTGGATTAGTCGGGCAGCAGAGTTTAGAATAGACTGGAGGGGTGCGAGAGTGTTCGAGGGGAGGCCACAGAGCAAGAGGTTGCAGTAGTCAAGGCGAGAGATGATGAGGGCATGGACTAGGGTTTTTGAAGATTCTTGGTTGAGGAGTGAACGGATTCGTGAAATATTTTTGAGTTGAAGTTGGCAGGAAGTGGAAAGGGCTTGGATATGTGGTTTGAAGGAGAGATCAGCGTCAAGGATTACCCCGAGGCAGCGAGCTTGTGGGACTGAGGAAAGTGAGCAGCCATTTACTGTAATGGAAAGGTTCACTGGGGGGGGTCATGTGAGATGGGCAAAAGATGATGAATTCTGTTTTGTCCATGTTAATTTTCAGAAATCTAGCGGAGAAGGATGAAATAGTGGACAGACATTGAGGGATTCTGGCTAGTAGGGAGGTGATATCTGGTCCAGAGATGTAGATCTGTGTGTCATCAGCATAGAGATGATACTGAAAACTGTGAGATTCTATGAGCTGTCCCAGGCCAAAAGTGTAAATGGAGAAGAGCAGGGGCCCTAGGACTGAACCTTGTGGGACTCCGACAGATAGGGGGCGAGGTAAGGAGGTGGTGTGTGAGTGGGAGATGCTGAATGTCCGGTCTATTAGGTTTGATGAGATCCAGGATAGGGCCAAGTCTGTCATGCCAAGGGATGAGTGGGTCTGTAATAATAGGGAATGGTCCACTGTGTCAAAAGCAGCCAACAGGTCCAGGAGGAGGAGGACAGAGTAGTGTTGCTTGCTCTTGGTGGTTAAGAGGTCATTGGTGACCTTAGTTAGGGCAGTTTCAGTGGAGTGGTGTGACCGGAAGCCAGATTGTAAGTGGTCGAAGCGGGAGCAAGAAGTGAGATGGGAGGACAGTTCAAGGTAGACGTGTTGTTCCAGTAGCTTGGAGGCATAGGAGAGAAGTGATATAGGGCGATAGCTAGATACAGAGGATGGGTCAAGAGAGGGCTTTTTGAGGATAGGTGTGATGAGGCATGTTTAAAGCTTGAGGGGAAAACACCAGTTTTTACTAGATTTGGGTATGTTTCTAGATATCACTGAACCAATAAGTTGAGCATGTGGGTCAGGCACTATAGGTGTGCCAGGTTACCAAGCTTCAGAGCTGCTACCAGGTTATGGCCATTGTCACACATGACCATGCCTGGTTGCAGGTTCAGAAACAATATCCATAGATCAGTTGGTATGTTAGACCTTTCAACAACTCCGTGGCTGTTTTTGGTTTGTCACCTAAGTGGATTAGCTTCAGCACAGCTTGTTGCCACTTGGTCAAGGCAGTGCTGCAGTGCTTCCAGCTTGCGACTGATGTTGATGCTTGTGAGATGGAAGATGAGGAGGAGTTGCAGGAACTGCTGTAGAAGGTGGGGGCAACCCTAATTAAACCAGGGCCTGTAATTTTTGGTGTCAGTAGCACATCTTGCATCTCAGGGTCCGCCTGGGTCCCGTCTTCCATAATGTTTACTTAATGTGCAGTCAGGGAAATGTAGTGTCCCTGGCCACAAGCACTTGCCCTGGTGTCCATGGTTAAGTGGACCTTCCCAGCCACAGCATTTGTTATGGGACATGTGCTTGTGTAAGGCAGGGGCGGCACATCGGGAGAAATAGTAGTGGCTGGAGACCGAGTATTGAGGGATGGCTGCCGTCATGTGGTTGAGGAAAGGTTACTTCTCCACATTCCTAAATGGCAACATTTTCAGGGTAAGCATTCTGGGAATATGGCCTTTTAGCATTTTAGCCTGTGTGTGAGTGGCTGCATATTTATGCTTTCATTCTAAACAATTTTGGAGAGACAAGTGAACAATGCACTGGGACAAGGATGTGGTTGCTGATGGTGTTTGCAAGTGTGCGACAACAGGGACAGTATGGGAGGCATCTTCACCTATGACAGGGGACTGATGTGTGTGTAGAACAGGGTAAGAGGCAGTCGTGTCACCTGCTGACACTGTTTCTGGACCCTGGTGTTCGGCCCAGGTAGTTGGGTGCTTTGCATACATGTGCCTGAACATGCTGGTGGTGGTCAGGCTGACAGTTGTGTTGCCCCTCCTGATGCTGGCGTAACATATGTTGCAAATGGCCTTTTTTGGGATAACTAGACTGTCTTTAAAAAAGCACCAGACTCGTGAAACATCTAACCCTTGGCTTGGCAACTTCATCCTTGTTGGTGCTCTGGAGATCAGTTGTGGTGGTGTTGTGGTGCTGTGGTGCAGCGAATCCCTCCCCCTGTGCACTGCTGTCCTCACTCTGCATATTACCTTCTCAAGTTGGGTCAGTGACTTCATCGTCCACACCTCATCTTCCACTTCCACACCCTGGTCCTCCTCCTGACTTGCTGACGTAACAACACAACTTGCTGGTAATTGTATCTCATCATCATCCAGCTCTTGTGACAGTAATTGCATTTTCCCATAGTTGTCTTCTTGTGAGAGTGGCTGATCAAATATTTGAGCATAGCTACATGTGATCTCCTCATGTCCCAGTTGGAACGGGCAGGACTAGAGGCCAGAATCTATAAATGGAAATGTGAACAACTTTTCAGAGTATTGAATTGTGGGATCACTGGTGTTAGGAGTCGAATTCTAGCCGCTGCACAGGGGGAATCTCGAGCCATGTCTGCTGCAGTAACATAGTAACATAGTAACATAGTTAGTAAGGCCGAAAAAAAACATTTGTCCATCCAGTTCAGCCTATATTCCATCATAATAAATAAATACCCAGATCTACGTCCTTCTACAGAACCTAATAATTGTATGATACAATATTGTTCTGCTCCAGGAAGACATCCAGGCCTCTCTTGAACCCCTCGACTGAGTTCGCCATCACCACCTCCTCAGGCAAGCAATTCCAGATTCTCACTGCCCTAACAGTAAAGAATCCTCTTCTATGTTGGTGGAAAAACCTTCTCTCCTCCAGACGCAAAGAATGCCCCCTTGTGCCCGTCACCTTCCTTGGTATAAACAGATCCTCAGCGAGATATTTGTATTGTCCCCTTATATACTTATACATGGTTATTAGATCGCCCCTCAGTCGTCTTTTTTCTAGACTAAATAATCCTAATTTCGCTAATCTATCTGGGTATTGTAGTTCTCCCATCCCCTTTATTAATTTTGTTGCCCTCCTTTGTACTCTCTCTAGTTCCATTATATCCTTCCTGAGCACCGGTGCCCAAAACTGGACACAGTACTCCATGTGCGGTCTAACTAGGGATTTGTACAGAGGCAGTATAATGCTCTCATCATGTGTATCCAGACCTCTTTTAATGCACCCCATGATCCTGTTTGCCTTGGCAGCTGCTGCTTGGCACTGGCTGCTCCTGGTAAGTTTATCATTAACTAGGATCCCCAAGTCCTTCTCCCTGTCAGATTTACCCAGTGGTTTCCCGTTCAGTGTGTAATGGTGATATTGATTCCCTCTTCCCATGTGTATAACCTTACATTTATCATTGTTAAACCTCATCTGCCACCTTTCAGCCCAAGTTTCCAACTTATCCAGATCCATCTGTAGCAGAATACTATCTTCTCTTGTATTAACTGCTTTACATAGTTTTGTATCATCTGCAAATATCGATATTTTACTGTGTAAACCTTCTACCAGATCATTAATGAATATGTTGAAGAGAACAGGTCCCAATACTGACCCCTGCGGTACCCCACTGGTCACAGCGACCCAGTTAGAGACTATACCATTTATAACCACCCTCTGCTTTCTATCACTAAGCCAGTTACTAACCCATTTACACACATTTTCCCCCAGACCAAGCATTCTCATTTTGTGTACCAACCTCTTGTGCGGCACGGTATCAAACGCTTTGGAAAAATCGAGATATACCACGTCCAATGACTCACCGTGGTCCAGCCTATAGCTTACCTCTTCATAAAAACTGATTAGATTGGTTTGACAGGAGCGATTTCTCATAAACCCATGCTGATATGGAGTTAAACAGTTATTCTCATTGAGATAATCCAGAATAACATCCCTCAGAAACCCTTCAAATATTTTACCAACAATAGAGGTTAGACTTACTGGCCTATATTTTCCAGGTTCACTTTTAGAGCCCTTTTTGAATATTGGCACCACATTTGCTATGCGCCAGTCCTGCGGAACAGACCCTGTCGCTATAGAGTCACTAAAAATAAGAAATAATGGTTTATCTATTACATTACTTAGTTCTCTTAGTACTCGTGGGTGTATGACATCCGGACCCGGAGATTTATCTATTTTAATCTTATTTAGCCGGTTTCGCACCTCTTCTTGGGTTAGATTGGTGACCCTTAATATAGGGTTTTCATTGTTTCTTGGGATTTCACCTAGCATTTCATTTTCCACCGTGAATACCGTGGAGAAGAAGGTGTTTAATATGTTAGCTTTTTCCTCGTCATCTACAACCATTCTTTCCTCACTATTTTTTAAGGGGCCTACATTTTCAGTTTTTATTCTTTTACTATTGATATAGTTGAAGAACAGTTTGGGATTAGTTTTACTCTCCTTAGCAATGTGCTTCTCTGTTTCCTTTTTGGCAGCTTTAATTAGTTTTTTAGATAAAGTATTTTTCTCCCTATAGTTTTTTAGAGCTTCAATGGTGCCATCCTGCTTTAGTAGTGCAAATGCTTTCTTTTTACTGTTAATTGCCTGTCTTACTTCTTTGTTTAGCCACATTGGGTTTTTCCTATTTCTAGTCCTTTTATTCCCACAAGGTATAAACCGCTTACACTGCCTATTTAGGATGTTCTTAAACATTTCCCATTTATTATCTGTATTCTCATTTCTGAGGATATTGTCCCAGTCTACCAGATTAAGGGCATCTCTAAGCTGTTCAAACTTTGCCTTCCTAAAGTTCAATGTTTTTGTGACTCCCTGACAAGTCCCCCTAGTGAAAGACAGGTGAAACTGCACAATATTGTGGTCGCTATTTCCTAAATGCCCAACCACCTGCAGATTTGTTATTCTGTCAGGTCTATTAGATAGTATTAGGTCTAAAAGTGCTGCTCCTCTGGTTGGATTCTGCACCAATTGTGAAAGATAATTTTTCTTGGTTATTAGCAGAAACCTGTTGCCTTTATGGGTTTCACAGGTTTCTGTTTCCCAGTTAATATCCGGGTAGTTAAAGTCCCCCATAACCAGGACCTCATTATGGGTTGCAGCTTCATCTATCTGCTTTAGAAGTAGACTTTCCATGCTTTCTGTTATATTTGGGGGTTTGTAACAGACCCCAATGAGAATTTTGTTACCATTTTTCCCTCCATGAATTTCAACCCATATGGACTCGACATCCTCATTCCCTTCGCTAATATCCTCCCTTAAAGTGGACTTTAGACAAGACTTTACATAGAGACAAACCCCTCCTCCTCTCCGATTTTTACGATCCTTTCTAAACAGACTGTAACCCTGTAAGTTAACTGCCCAGTCATAGCTTTCATCTAACCATGTCTCGGTTATTCCCACTATGTCAAAGTTACCTGTAGATATTTCTGCTTCTAGTTCTTCCATCTTGTTTGTCAGGCTTCTGGCGTTTGCGAGCATGCAGTTTAGAGGATTTTGTTTTGTTCCAATCTCCTCACTGTGGATTGTTTTAGAAATGTTCTTACCTCCCTTCTGAGTATGTTTTCCTGGGTCGTCTTTGTTGTCTCCCATTCTACATCAGCCGCAGTGGAGCCTGCTCAGCGGAGACGTCGGTCCCAGCGTCTCACTCAGCCTGATACTGTGCAAAGGGTTACTGCTGCCTTTTCAGGCTCTGCTATTGTACCCTGCACTGGTCTGCGGCGAGCAGGCTTTTCTGGGACTAAAGGTACCTTCACACATAACGATATCGTTAACGATATCGTTGCTGTTGGTGACGTTGCAACGATATCGTTAAGGAAATCGCTATGTGTGACAGCGACCAACGATCAGGCCCCTGCTGGGCCATCGTTGGTCGCTGAACAAAGTCCAGAACTTTATTTCGTCGCTGGATCTCCCGTGGACATCGCTGGATCGGCGTGTGTGACACCGATCCAGCGATGTCTTCACTGGTAACCAGGGTAAACATCGGGTAAGGGCCGCGCTTAGTAACCCGATGTTTACCCTGGTTACCATCCTAAAAGTAAAAAAAACAAACAGTACATACTTACCTACCGCTGTCTGTCCCCGGCGCTGTGCTCTGCACTCCTCCTGTACTGGCTGATGTGTGCGTTTGTTGTGCTCCTACTGCAGGCAAAGTTTTACCTTGCCCATATTCTGGGCCTCTGTGCTCACCATCAGCATCACATCCACTTCCCCATCCCTTACCATGCGCCTTACCCATGTGAAATTATGTATAATTTATCCCTATTGAGAAAACGTTGCAGACAGTATTACAATGCCAGTAAAATTTGCCCACTACAGATGGACATATAAGACTGTAGTAACAGTATAGCAATGCTATTTGTAACCAAAGTTTTTTCTGTCTTCTTTGAGGCTCAACTCTAGCATAAGTGCCATATAAAATGTCGCTACTGAAAAAATTGCAGCTTTACAATGCCATTAAAATTTGCCCACTGCAGATGGACATATAAGACTGCAGTATCAATATAGAAATGTTTTTTTTTTATCAAACATTTTTTTTGGGGGTGCAGGTTTTGAGGCTTAACGTTAGTACAATAAATATGTAGAAAAACTTGGCACTCAATAATGTTTGAAGAAGGATGAAAGTTATTTATTTCACATCCAGATAAACAGATCAGTTGCTAAACGTTTTCGGTCCTACATGGACCTTCCTCAGAGCAAAAGAATTTATCTAATACAAAACATATAATTTGTAACAAGAAAAAATGTAAATAAAATTAATACTTATGGATGTGTAAAAATTATATTAAACACAGTGTACATGAAACATATGAAACGGTACAATTAAGTCCATTTGCAACAATATGAAAGAGGTTGCAGCAGCATATCATGTACCAAGGAAATAGGCTTAAGCTAATGTACAGTATTGAGTCCCCTAAATATCAAAAGGTGAAAAAAGGATATTTTGGTGAAAAAAGGATATAAGTGCTCCTTATTGGTCTAAAGGTACCGTCACACTTAGCGACGCTGCAGCGATACCGACAACGATCCGGATTGCTGCAGCGTCGCTGTTTGGTCGCTGGAGAGCTGTCACACAGACCGCTCTCCAGCGACCAACGATGCCGGTAACCAGGGTAAACATCGGGTAACTAAGCGCACGGCCGCGCTTAGTAACCCGATGTTTACCCTGGTTACCATCCTAAAAGTAAAAAAAACAAACAGTACATACAGTTAGGGCCAGAAATATTTGGACAGTGACACAAGTTTTGTTATTTTAGCTGTTTACAAAAACATGTTCAGAAATACAATTATATATATAATATGGGCTGAAAGTGCTCACTCCCAGCTGCAATATGATAGTTTCCACATCCAAATCGGAGAAAGGGTTTAGGAATCATAGCTCTGTAATGCATAGCGTCCTCTTTTTCAAGGGACCAAAAGTAATTGGACAATGGACTCTAAGGGTTGCAATTAACTCTGAAGGCGTCTCCCTCGTTAACCTGTAATCAATGAAGTAGTTAAAAGGTCAGGGGTGGATTCCAGGTGTGTGGTTTTGCATTTGGAAGCTGTTGCTGTGAGCAGACAACATGCGGTCAAAGGAACTCTCAATTGAGGTGAAGCAGAACATCCTGAGGCTGAAAAAAAAGAAAAAATCCATCAGAGAGATAGCAGACATGCTTGGAGTAGCAAAATCAACAGTTGGGTACATTCTGAGAAAAAAGGAATTGACTGGTGAGCTTGGGAACTCAAAAAAGCCTGGGCGTCCACGGATGACAACAGTGGTGGATGATCGCCGCATACTTAATTTGGTGAAGAAGAACCCGTTCACAACATCAACTGAAGTCCAGAACACTCTCAGTGAAGTAGGTGTATCTGTCTTAAAGTCAACAGTAAAGAGAAGACTCCATGACAGTAAATACAAAGGGTTCACATCTAGATGCAAACCATTCATCAATACCAAAAATAGACAGGCCAGAGTTAAATTTGCAGAAAAACACCTCAAGAAGCCAGCTCAGTTCTGGAAAAGTATTCTATGGACAGATGAGACAAAGATCAACCTGTACCAGAATGATGGGAAGAAAAAAGTTTGGAGAAGAAAGGGAACGGCACATGATCCAAGGCACACCACATCCTCTGTAAAACATGGTGGAGGCAACGTGATGGCATGGGCATGCATGGCTTTCAATGGCACTGGGTCACTTGTGTTTATTGATGACATAAGAGCAGACAAGAGTAGCCGGATGAATTCTGAAGTGTACCGGGATATACTTTCAGCCCAGATTCAGCCAAATGCTGCAAAGTTGATTGGACGGCGCTTCATAGTACAGATGGACAATGACCCCAAGCATACATCCAAAGCTACCCAGGAGTTCATGAGTGCCAAAAAGTGGAACATTCTGCAATGGCCAAGTCAATCTCCAGATCTAAACCCAATTGAGCATGCATTTCACTTGCTCAAATCCAGACTTAAGACGGAAAGAGCCACAAACAAGCAAGACCTGAAGGCTGCGGCTGTAAAGGCCTGGCAAAGCATTAAGAAGGAGGAAACCCAGCGTTTGGTGATGTCCATGGGTTCCAGACTTAAGGCAGTGATTGCCTCCAAAGGATTTGCAACAAAATATTGAAAATAAAAATATTTTGTTTGGGTTATGTTTATTTGTCCAATTACTTTTGACCTCCTAAAATGTGGACTGTTTGTAAAGAAATGTGTACAATTCCTACATTTTCTATCAGATATTTTTGTTCAACCCTTCAAATTAAACGTTACAATCTGCACTTGAATTCTGTTGTAGAGGTTTCATTTCAAATCCAATGTGGTGGCATGCAGAGCCCAACTCGTGAAAATTGTGTCACTGTCCAAATATTTCTGGCCCTAACTGTACTTACCTACAGCCGTCTGTCCTCCAGCGCTGTGCTCTGCTCTCCTCCTCTACTGTCTGTGTGAGCACAGCGGCCGGAAAGCAGAGCGGTGACGTCACCGCTCTGCTTTCCGGCTGACCGACGCTCACAGACAGTACAGGAGGAGAGCAGAGCACAGCGCTGGAGGACAGACAGCTGTAGGTAAGTATGTACTGTTTGTTTTTTTTACTTTTAGGATGGTAACCAGGGTAAACATCGGGTTACTAAGCGTGGCCCTGCGCTTAGTTACCCGATGTTTACCCTGGTTACCAGTGAAGACATCACTGAATCGGTGTCACACACACCGATTCAGCGATGTCTGCGGGGAGTCCAGCGACGAAATAAAGTTCTGGACTTTCTTCCCCGACCAGCGACAGCACAGCAGGGGCCTGATCGCTGCTGCCTGTCACACTGGACGATATCGCTAGCGAGGACGCTGCAACGTCACGGATCCCTAAGCTCCATCTGCGCTAGCGCTGTGCAAAAGTCGGCACTTGCATTAGCGCAGTCCGTTCAACGTATGCGTTGAACGGACTGCATAACATGAAATCCCTTTAAAAATTATAAATTTTAATGAAAATTAGGTTAAAAATACCTTCCCAGTGCAATAAAATAAGAGCAGTATAGGTCTTAACAATAACCTAACAATTCCCTACACTCGCCTACTATCCCTACCTATCAGTGGGGGTTGGCACCCTAAGAAGCACGATTGTTTGGCGCCCCCACTCCACGGTGGCTGTCCCTGACTAGCCCTGGTGCAAACTCATGTACTATAGGTAGGAAAACAAAAAGCAATAACAGAGATGATGGGATAGAGCTTATGAATATATATGTAGAGAAGAGGTTATTATATACACTTATGGTTTGTTCAGCAAAGATAAGTACCAATTGTATATTCAGGGGGTGTGTTACATCAGGTTCATATGCAATACAGATACTGTTAACGTCTGGTATCCATAGTCTATAGACACACGGGTATAGAAAACATGTCCTGACAGACTTGTATATATGTTCACAATACCCTTTAGAGATAATAATGGTCCCAATTTATCAATCCAAGATGGAGGCTAACAATAGAGCAAAGAACAGCCGTCCTCTCACACTCCCATACAAAATTTGCAAACAAACCAGAGGGACTACAATAAATAGATTGCATTGTTCAGATAGAAACAATAGCCCACCATGGGTCAAGATAGAGACACATAAGGCCCCTTCACATTAAGCGACGCTGCAGCGATACCGACAACGATCCGGATCGCTGCAGCGTCGCTGTTTGGTCGCTGGAGAGCTGTCACACAGACCGCTCTCCAGCGACCAACTATGCCGGTAACCAGGGTAAACATCGGGTAACTAAGCGCAGGGCCGCGCTTAGTAACCCGATGTTTACCCTGGTTACCATGCTAAAAGTAAAAAAAAACAAACAGTACATACTTACCTACCGCTGTCTGTCCTCCAGCGCTGCGCTCTGCTTCTCTGCTCTCCTCCTGTACTGTCTGTGAGCCGGAAAGCAGAGCTCTGCTTTCCGGCTCACAGCCAGTACAGGAGGAGTGCAGAGCACAGCGCTGGAGGACAGACAGCGTTAGGTAAGTATCTAGTGTTTGTTTTTTTTTACTTTTAGCATGGTAACCAGGGTAAACATCGGGTTACTAAGCGCGGCCCTGCGCTTAGTTACCCGATGTTTACCCTGGTTACCAGTGAAGACATCGCTGGATCGGTGTCACACACGCCGATCCAGCGATGTCTCCAGGGAGTCCAGCGACGAAATAAAGTTCTGGACTTTATTCAGCGACCAACGATCTCCCAGCAGGGGCATGATCGTTGGTCGCTGTCACACATAACGATTTCATTAACGATATCGTTGCTACGTCACAAATAGCAACGATATCGTTAACAATATCGTTATGTGTGAAGGTACCTATAGATATACAGTTGGTGGTCATTGTTAGTGATAAAGAAAAGCCTAGCTGGGGATTAACCCAGAGACAAACTTAGCTTCCAGCCTCTAACTTCCAGCCTCAACGCATTTCCCCGTTGATGAAGGAGTGATGTAATCATAGACTATAGGATGGCTATCCTTATGTTTATGGAGGAATATGATTTTATCTAAGCCCACAGGGAAGTCCGGATTGTCAGAGATCGGGGTCAAGGGACTTGGTATAGATGACATATTAAGCTTTAGATTATTGCGTTTAACAAAAAGAGTCAGATTTCTAGTAAGAAAGGGAAGGCTCCCCCCTGAACCCCTGCACCCCCACCCTGCCAGATGTTAACTCTGGGATTGGCTACTGAGATTTTTGTCTCCAAGTCCACCCACTTTTTTTAAGTTTATTGTGATAAAGGTCTAGCAAGCAGGTTCCGATAGAGGCGTGATTATAGAGCAGGAAGTTAGGCAGGCTCAGACCTCCCTCTTGCTTGGGTCTACTCAATAATTGGTATGATAAGCGAGGGCGTTTGCCCGACCATATATATCTTGTAATGGCTGATTTGAGTCTGAAGAAGAAAGAAGCAGGTATGACCATGGGGATGGTCTGGAAAAAATAGAGAAGACATGGCAATAAATCCATTTTTATTGTGTTGATCCTTCCAAGCCAAGACAAGTGCAGCTTATTCCATCTCTCCAGATCAAGCTCAGCTTTACGGAGGGCCATTTTATGGTTAGTTTCATACAGCTGTGACGTCTTGGCAGTCAGAGCTATACCCAAATATCTAAGGGAGTCAGAGCGCCACTTAAATGGGAAGGATCGCAATTGAGAAGCTAATGCAGGAGATAAAGAGCTATTTAGCATTTCAGATTTGTGTGAGTTAATTTTAAAATTGCTCAATTGGCCAAATAAAACAACAACTCCAATAAAACATTGGGCACAGTGGTTATAGGTGAAGTGATATACATGAGCACATCATCAGCAAATAGAGCCAACTTGTGTTCTTCCGATGAGATCTGCACCCCTTTAATTGACATGTTATTACGGATCGCGTTGGCCAAGTTTTCCATGGTTAATATATACAACAGGGGTGACAAAGGGCACCCCTGCCTTGTACCATTTCGTATGTGGAAGGGGTCCGACAGGGAGCTATTAACTTTGATCTGTGCAGATGGGGACTCATAGAGAGCCATGATGCTCCTCAGCATTTTCCGCTTTAATCCAATACCCTCTAACGTTTGATACATAAAATCCCAGCCCACCCTATGGAATGCCTTTTCGGCATCGATTGATAATAAACACATAGGGTCCCCTGTCCTGTTTGCTCTATCTATCGACGAAATGGATCTTATAGTGTTGCCCCTAGCCTCTCTTACCGGGACGAATCCTACCTGATCTTGATTAATCAGATGAGGCAGGAGGCAATTTAATCTTTTAGCAATCATTTTGGCATAGATTTTGACATCTATATTAATGAGTAAAATGGGACAGTAGCTGCTACACAGGAAGGGATCCTTTTCTGGTTTCGGAATAATTGTTATATGGGAGGCTAAAGCCTGTGGAGGAAACGACCCCCCTGAGGCGACAAAATTACATGCGGCCAGGAATGGAGGGCCCAAAAGATCCGAAAATTGCTTGTAAAATCCGGCTGAATAGCCATCAGGGCCAGGACTTTTACCTGGCTTCAGGTCTCCAATTACCGAGGTGACTTCCTCTAATGAGAAGTCTTCCTCCAGACCCACTAGGCACTCCTCCGAGACCGCGGGTAACCTATTTGAGTGAATATAAGATTTGATTTTATCATGGAACAAGTGAGTCGGGAGATCCCCAAAGTGACCTTTTATATAATATAGGGAGTTATAGTAATCATAAAAGCTGGATAATATATCCCGTGTACTGTGAGCTTTCTTACCCTTGGCGGTTTTTATGAATGGGATGAAAGTTTGCGGACCTCTTGGGCGTAGGGCCCTTGCTAAAAATTTGCCATTCTTGTTTCCTAAGTGATAGAAACGGCTCCTGATTTTCTCACTGAGACATCGGGATTTCTGGTCTAGAATTGTGAGTAATTTTTGTCTGGCCGTGGATAAATCTGACAGGGTAACTGGGGAAGGGTCTTGTTTATGTTGTGACTCGAGTTTAGAGATTTTAGAAGAGAGATCAGCTATTTCTGCTATGCGGATCTTATTGAGGCGGGCACCGTGCAAGATAAGAACACCCCTGTGGGCTATTGTTTCTATCTGAACCATGCTATCTATTTATTGTATTTAGTCCCTCTGGTTTGTTTGCAAATTTTGTTTGGGAGTGTGAGAGGACGGCTGTTCTCTGCTCTATTGTTAGCCTCCATCTTGGATTGATATATTGGGACCATTGTTATCTCTAAAGGGTATTGTGAACATATATACAAGTCTGTCAGGACATATTTTCTATACCCGTGTGTCTATAGACTATAGATACCAGATGTTAACGGTATCTGTATTGCATATGACCCTGATGTAACACACCCCCTGAATAAACAACTGGTACTTATCTTTGCTGAACAAACCATAAGGGTATATAATAACCTCTTCTCTACATATATATTGATAAGCTCTATCCCTTCATCTCTGTTATTGCTTTTTGTTTTCCTACCTACAGTACATGAGTTTGCACCAGGGCTAGTCAGGGACAGCCACCATGGAGTGGGGGTGCCAAACAATCGTGCTTCTTAGGGTGCCAACCCCCACTGATAGGAAGGGATAGTAGGCGAGTATAGGAAATTGTTAGGTTATTGTTAAGACCTACATATATTGCTCTTATTTTATTGCACTGGGAAGGTATTTTTAATCTAATTTTCATTAAAATTTATAATTTTTAAAGGGATTACATGTTATACACTTTTTGATTTTTGTCCCCTACAATATACCACAAAAGTTCTTTACTGGCGTTATATTGGAATGGCGAGCTTCCTGTCAGGCCCCATTAACACTGAATCTTGGGTACAGGACGCTAATATAGTCTTTTCAACTAGTGGGGCCCCTCTTGAAAGCCCCGAAAACCCATCTTTGAAAACCCTGTTTAAAGATATATATCTCTGTTATAAAGAAAATATAAAAGCTTGGTGGGAGGTTAAAGAGCTGGAAAATGACATTAAAAATAAAATAGTCCCAAGGGGACTTCGTATTGCTATCACTCCCTCCCCCCGTACCGCAAATCCAGCTGTGCTGTCTACTTGGACCAAGGAGTCGATAGAGTCCTCTGTCCGGTTTATGCAGATCTTACTTTTGGAGGAAAAAAGACTGTTTGAGGAGTCCAGCAAAAAATTAAATCAACTGATTGAACAGGTACAAAAACTCAGATCAGACCCGGACTATACCAGACGGGAGAATTTCCTACAAACTTTGGTAGAGAAGTTCCAGAATAGACTCAAGGAAAGGAAACACTCCCAATTTACAAGAGATCTAGGTGAATTTAAAGAGAATAGGGCATACGACTATCAAACCCCTAACACTACGGAGATATCCTCGTCTGATATCGATACATCAGACACCGAGAGGTCTGAACAGGGGCCCTCCATATATCAGGACAGGGGCTTTCACAATAGATGGCGTGCACCCAGAAATCAACACAGACAAAGAGAGAGGGCAAGAGAAAGGGACACAAAGGAAACCTCAGGCACTACCCTTGCAGGAGTACCACCACCACAGAGATCCTCTTCCTCATCTTCTTTGTCTTTTTTAGACAGGAAACCATCAGCGACTTACGATCTGAGGAAAAGGCCGTAGCTATACAGGGCCAGATCATGAATTTGACTTCAGAGGAGTTTTCAAGAGAGGAATATGCTGTTTTAGAAGGGGTTGAATTTCGTCCCTACAAACTCTTTCAACTGTTTCAATTGGGTAAAGGATGTAAACCTATTTGGGAGAAATCTCAAATGGAAAATATTTTTCCAAAGGAATGACTGGGAGCAATGTAAGGCACAAGGACTAACAGAGGATGACCTAGAGGGCTATCAAGCCTTGGTCGGACTTCTACATGAGAATGAGCGAAGTAGAGGTTTGGGACCCTTTACTAATCTCAAAAGAAAGAGCACAAGAATGCCACCAATTAATGATGTTACCAATGTGGATATATTTATGAAGTTGGTAGAAGCCGATCTGTGCAAAATTTCTAGTGTGAACCCATGTAGGGATAGTGGTAATAACTTAACACAAAATGAGTCTCTGGCCTTAAAGAAATTAAAGGAAAATACCAATCTAATTTTTAAGTCATCTGATAAAGGAGGAAATCTCGTTATCATGGATCACTCGCAGTATCTGAGTATGTGTGGATTACTCCTAAATGATAGGGGTACATATGAGATTTTACCAAGTGATCCAACAAAACGGTACTCCAATGATCTTATGAGCATTCTAAACTTGGCTAAAGAGAAGGGACTTATATCACAAAACGAATACACTTTCCTTGCCCCTGTTGCTCCAGTTATACCATCCTTTTACGCCCTTCCCAAGGTTCATAAGGGCTTGACCCCTTTGAAGGGTCGCCCTATTGTGGCGGGCATTGACTCAATTTCCCAGAATGTCGGCATATACATTGATCGTATTCTTAGGCCCTTTTTGCTATCATTACCATCTTACGTGAGAGACACTTCCCACTTGTTGGGTCTACTGGAGGATGTTGTGGTGGAGCCCCACAACAAATTAGCGTCAATTGATGTGGAGGCACTATATAGTAGCATCCCACACAACTTTGGCACTCAAGCAGTGGACCACTTCCTCAAGACTAGGACTGTGGAATGTCTCCAACACAGCATTTTTGTTGGACAGCTTCTCCAATTCACTCTCACAAAAAACTATTTCATCTTTAATGGGAGGTACTTCCACCAGCTCAGGGGCACAACAATGAAGAGCCCCTGTGCTCCCACGTATGCCAATTTGTTCCTGGGCTGGTGGGAGCAAAGCATCATCTTCCCTGAAGAGGAGAGATGGTGGCAATCATTTATCTGCCTCTGGGCCATATATATCGATGACATCCTGATTTTGTGGTCTGGCTCAGAGGCAGAGTTCAACCATTTTGTTGGGGATATCACTGTTAATGACATAGGGATGAGGTTCACCTCTGAATGCCAGGAACGCAGTATTGCATTCCTGGATCTCACTATCACCAAAAATCAAGGGGGGGGATTGTTACCCAAACCTACAGAAAACCGACGGCGATGAACAGTTTATTACAGTGGGAAAGCCATCACCCCACACCCCTTAAATGTGGGATACCTAAGGGGCAGTTTCTTCGGCTTAGAAGAAACTGTACCGAAGAGGGTAGTTTTAAACAACAAGCTAAAAATCTACATCATAGATTTAGGGAAAGGGGCTACCCACCCGCTGTTTTGAGGAAATCATATAATGAGGCCTTAGGAAGAGACAGGTCTGTGCTTATTGGGGGAAAAACCACCCCAAGGGGGGATGAGGGCCAGGTCAGACTTATTGGCACGTATGACAATCAGTCAGAGAGGGTATACGGAATTATGAAAAAGCATTGGGGTGTACTACTGGCAGATCCCAACCTAAAAGATTTCATCCAGCCAAGGCCAAGCATTACATACAGAAGGGGGAGATCAATTGGTGATAGGCTTGTTCATAGGCTGTTCCAGAAACCCACTAGTGCAGGTACTTGGCTGGATAGAAAACCGACTGGTTTCTTCAAATGTGGAAACTGCTCAAGATGCCGCTATGTGTCACAATGCAAGTGGTTCTCCAGTGCGGCCAATGGGAAGCGCTTCTATATTAGAGACTTTGGCAACTGTAGGTCGACGGGGGTGGTCTATAAAGCCACTTGCTCGTGCCCCCTCGCTTATATTGGTAAGACGATATCACTGTTTGATACCATGTCCTTTCTTCCTGATTTTAGAATACAGTCTCGCTGTACCAGAACACTATCACAGCATTGTCTCTCTAGGCACAATATATTTTACCTCACAGCACTAATATTTATCAAGGAGAAAAGTTCCACGTCACAGACTTAGACCAATAAGGAGCACTTATATCCTTTTTTCACCAAAATATCCTTTTTTCACCTTTTGATATTTAGAGGACTCAATACTGTACATTAGCTTAAGCCTATTTCCTTGGCTCATGATATGCTGCTGCAACCTCTTTCATATTGTTGCAAATGGACTTAATTGTACCGTTTCATATGTTTCATGTAGACTGTGTTTATTATAATTTTTACACATCCATAAGTATTAATTTTATTTAAATTTTTTCTTGTTAAAAATTATCTGTTTTGTATTAGATAAATTCTTTTGCTCTGAGGAAGGTCTATGTAGGACCGAAAACGTTTAGCAACTGATCTGTTTATCTGGATGTGAAATAAATAACTTTCATCCTTCTTTAAACATTATTGAGTGCCAAGTTTTTCTACATATTTGGCTGAACGGGCTGGAGACCCTACTTGAGCACCTGTACCCATACTTTGAAATAGAGTGCCGTGTATTTCTACATTTAGTACACTAAATGCCATATAAAATTTCAAAGCTCAAGAAAAATGTTTGTATTATAATGCCAGCCATATTTTCACATCTCAGATGCAGTATAAATATAGCAACGCAATTTTTTTAAAGTGTCTTTTCTTTGGAGTTGTGAGGCCCAACTGTAGGATGCTAAGTGCTGCAAAAAATTTCATAGCTAAAAAAAAGGAAGTATTAAAATGCCAGGCAAATTTGCACACCTCAGATGGACATATGAGACTGCAGCATCAATATAGCAATGCCATTTTTTTCAACAAACTATTCCTTCTTTGGGGGTTTTGATGCCGAACTGTAGCATGAAAAATGCTTTACAAAATTTTGCGGATCCAAAAAATTGCATTATTACAACATCAGGTAAATTTGCACACCTCAGATGAGACTACAGTATCAATATAGCAATGCTACTGAGATCCAACCAGGTCTGGATTTTGATGCACAACTGCCACAGTAAAAAAGGTGTATAATATTTCACTGCTCAGAACAATTTCCAGGATTAAGAGCAAAAAGAATATTATTAGCCCTGAGAAGGTGTTTTGGTATGAGTTGCAGGCTACAGCATAAAGGATATGCAATTCACCCTATACTGTCCAGCACGATCCCTTCAGCGCAATCTCTCCCTAAATGCTGCTAATAGCACTATTACTATTGATTATCATTAGCCCTAAGAAGGGCTGTTGTTGTACGTATCAGAAATATAAATGTGGTCAAATCTCTGGCTAATACGCAGACACAATTCTGTCTCTCCTTTATCAGCACCTTTTCGTACACTCCCTGTGTCCGGGGTACACTGTGCCGAGCATATCATCACGGGTCTTATATACAGGTCCTTCTCAAAAAATTTGCATATAGTGTAAAATTTCATTATTTACCATAATGTAATGATTACAATTAAACTTTCATATATTATAGAATCATTATCCACCAACTGAAATTTGTCAGGTCTTTTATTGTTTTAATACTGATGATTTTGGCATACAACTCCTGATAACCCAAAAAACCTGTCTCAATAAATTAGCATATCAAGAAAAGGTTCTCTAAACGACCTATTACCCTAATCTTCTGAATCAACTAATTAACTCTAAACACATGCAAAAGATAACTGAGGCTTTTATAAACTCCCTGCCTGGTTCATTACTCAAAACCCCCATCATGGGTAAGACTAGCGACCTGACAGATGTCAAGAAGGCCATCATTGACACCCTCAAGCAAGAGGGTAAGACCCAGAAAGAAATTTCTCAACAAATAGGTTGTTCCCAGAGTGCTGTATCAAGGCACCTCAATGGTAAGTCTGTTGGAAGGAAACAATGTGGCAGAAAACGCTGTACAACGAGAAGAGGAGACCGGACCCTGAGGAAGATTGTGGAGAAGGACCGATTCCAGACCTTGGGGAACCTGAGGAAGCAGTGGACTGAGTCTGGTGTGGAAACATCCATAGCCACCGTGCACAGGCGTGTGCAGGAAATGGGCTACAGGTGCCGCATTCCCCAGGTAAAGCCACTTTTGAACCATAAACAGCGGCAGAGGCGCCTGACCTGGGCTACAGAGAAGCAGCACTGGACTGTTGCTAAGTGGTCCCAAGTACTTTTTTCTGATGAAAGCAAATTTTGCATGTCATTCGGAAATCAAGGTGCCAGAGTCTGGAGGAAGACTGGGGAGAAGGAAATGCCAAAATGCCTGAAGTCCAGTGTCAAGTACCCACAGTCAGTGATGGTGTTGGTCCACTGTGTTTCATCAAAGGCAGGGTCAATGCAGCTAGCTATCAGGAGATTTTGGAGCACTTCATGCTTCCATCGGCTGAAATGCTTTATGGAGATGAAGATTTCATTTTTCAGCACGACCTGGCACCTGCTCACAGTGCCAAAACCACTGGTAAATGGTTTACTGACCATGGTATTACTGTGCTCAATTAGCCTGCCAACTCTCCTGACCTGAACCCCATAGAGAATCTGTGGGATATTGTGAAGAGAAAGTTGAGAGATGCAAGACCCAACACTCTGGATGAGCTTAAGGCCGCTATTGAAGCATCCTGGGCCTCCATAACATCTCAGCAGTGTCACAGGCTGATTGCCTCCATGCCACGCCGCATTGAAGCAGTCATTTCTGCCAAAGGATTCCCGACCAAGTATTGAGTGCATAACTGAACATTATTATTTGATGGTTTTTTTGTTTGTTATTAAAAAACACTTTTATTTGATTGGATGGGTGAAATATGCTAATTTATTGAGACAGGTTTTTTGGGTTATCAGGAGTTGTATGCCAAAATCATCAGTATTAAAACAATAAAAGACCTGACAAATTTCAGTTGGTGGATAATGAATCTATAATATATGAAAGTTTAATTGTAATCATTACATTATGGTAAATAATGAAATTTTACACTATATGCTAATTTTTTGAGAAGGACCTGTAAACCTGGTGACGCTATGCTGCCAGCCAATCACAGTAGTGCCATAACCAAGATGGCTATGGCATTACAGTAAGGCTGCCATCACACCAGCAGTATTTGGTTGGTATTTCACATCAGTATTTGTAAGCCAAAACCAGGAGTGGAACAAATAGAGGAAAAGTATAATAGAAACATATGTACCACTTCTGCATTTATCACCCGCTCCTGGTTTTGGCTTACAAATACTGATGTAAAATACTGACCAAATACTGCTAGTGTGACGGCAGCCTAACTGTCAAGATATCCCCACATGTTCATTGGCTGTCTACAAAGTGCCAAACATGTGGGGCGGGGACTTGAGCTCGCGCTCTAACATTCAAAAAACACTCCCCGAGTAATGAGCATCCCGAGCACACTGATGCTCGAGTGAGTAACGAGTAGTGACGAGCATGGTTGCTCATCACTAGTTTTTATATAAAAATTAAAAGAAAGAAAATGTGTCCATAATAACAAAATCATGTAATTTAACCTGTTCATTGAACATGGTAGAAGAAAAAAAATCCCAAATTCCACTTTTGTTTATTCATTGCTATACTAAAAAAAACTAAGAGGTGAGTCATAAATTCTATCTACTGCAGCATGGTACCAATGAAAATGTCAACTCATCTCACAGAAAAGTCCATATACCGCTTTGTTGAACTGACAAAATTTATAGTTTGAAAAATATGGTAACATAAAACAAATAATTATTTTATAGTTTTTTTTTGTGGCAGAGTAATAAGTCCTGAAAAAAAGATTTAATTTAGATATTTTTGCAATCATCCTGACTTGAAGAATAATACTAACATGTTAACATATGAACAGAATCTAACTCCTCCCCCTCCCCCCCCCAAAAAAAACCCCACACATTTCCAAACTGGTGTTTATTTCTTTACTCCCACAAAAGCATTTTATAAAAGTTCTTTAATGCATTAATTACACCTCAAAGAACTGATTTTAGAAAATAGAACTCATCTAGCAAATATCTGAGCCCACTTACAGCTACTATGATGGGCATAGAAAAACAGACTGCTTTTGTCTCATGTGGCGTCCCAATGACCTCCGTTTAGCATCTGCTTTTTTTTCTTATCCATTACTTAAAACTGAAGGAAGTAAAGTGTCTGAATTTTTTATTATCCTATTGACTTCTAAAAAATAACCATAATTGTAATTTTTCATTAAAGGGACACTGTCACCTGAATTTGGAGGCAATCTTGCCTTTCATAGGCGTGTCCTATGGAGGACAGAGAATGAACTTCAATCCAATATTGCAGCCAGCATGCAGCCAGCGGGTAAGGAAAGGGTGAATCAAACACCCAAAAACCCCGCCTCCATGGCTGAAGATTGTTCCCTCCAAATTCAGGTGACAGTGTCCCTTTAATCAGCAGTACACATGAAAATAATAAACTTTGTAATATATCTTTTCAGAGAAATCAGCTTTTTTCTCTGTTAGAACTAATCATTCATTTTCAAAATGTTCACTTCACAGGTATCTAAGAGGTAAGATTTCTCCTTGTGGAGAGTGTCATGCCAGGTCTGGAATGCCAGTATGAGTAAACTTAAATGCCTTGCAAGCTCCTCTTGGAAATTAAATATGAAAATTCTCTCTTCTGAGAGGAAAAGGACTCTAGTACCACCTACAAGTTGTAACGGGCTGGATAGTGGTTCCACTGTGCCAAAGCCCAAGGAAGACCTGGAGGGGTGTGACTAGGAGTCTCACCCAATCCCACCACGGGCATACAACAGCTAACGACACCACAGACCGTGGAGAGACAAGGGAGGAGGTCCAGGTCTAATCCAGGATTGACCTTGGGTAGATGGTGGCTGACCCCTAGGAATGGATAGCTGGAATGGTCTGGGGAATGTCCGACAGATGCAGGCAGGTGGAGAAGATGACAGGAACTGCAGGTGCAGACCGGACAGTCTGACAGAGAGATGACCACTGGCGGATGCACCTGGCACTGCTGCCGTTGAGGTGACTACTGGCAGGTGCAGCCGGCTCAGCTGCTAAGGGGGTGAGCACTGGCGGGTGCAGCTGTCTCTGCTGTTGTTAAGGTCAGTACTGGTGGGTGCAGCTGGCTCTGGATGCCGTGGAGGTGAACACTGGCGGGTGCAGCAGACTTGGATACAAGTAAAGGGACCTGAGAAACTGACAAGCATGTTAGGAACAAACTCACAACATTGCACAGGCACCTCTATGTTGGAGGAGGCGGTTTAAATAAAAAGATTCCTCCAGCTATTGACTGGGAACACTTTAGAGGAATGCGCGTGGCCCCTTTAAGAGGAAGGGTGCACGCGCAATAAGCAAAGTGCCTGGAGACCTGCTAGGAATGCATCCAGAGAGCTGCAGACCTGGAAGGGTCAGGACGGGAGCCATGGCGGTGAATATGCTGAAGTCTCTGCAGGGAGAGAGGGAATGCAGGCAGAGATGCAGGCACTACACAAATCAATATTGACCCTTTAACAAGCCTTGCAATTTGACGTTGGATAAAAGCCAAACCAGAATCTCAATTTGCAGACACAGTGATTCAAGGTATTGGCCCTTGTCAGTGCAAAGTATCAGATCTCTAGCTCCTCACTACTTAGAATCTTATCAATAACAACCGACATCGCCTATCTGAGTGGTATCTTGGTACCGTGTTAGCCAGTAGATAGAAAAATATTTAGAATTGAGAGTCCTCAGTGGTTGATACCTTTTAGCCATAAAATTCTAAATATTTTTCTATCTGAGTGGTGTAACAATCCGTCTTCACCGAATACAGATTTTTCTCATGAATTGAGAGATTTGAAAATGAATTACCAGTCCTGGCAGAGAAAGAAGCAGATTTTGCTGATAACATTTATTATAAAGTTTCTTATTTTCATGTGTACTCTTTAGCAACTATTAAAAAATAATAAATCATGGAGAAAACACTGCCAGATCTTCAAATTTGTCAAAAAGAGTACATGCTTTGAGTCTCACGGATCATCCACGCAGATCTGTTTATAACAAGGATGTGTGTATGAATCAATGACTTTTTATAAAACACTAGATGGTGGCCCGATTCTAACGCATTGGGTATTCTAGAATATGCATGTCCACGTAGTATATTGCCTAACCACGTAGTATATTGCCCAGCCACGTAGTATATTGCCCAGCCACGTAGTATATAGCCCAGCCACGTAGTATATTGCCCAGCCACGGTGTATATTGCCCAGCCACGTAGTATATTTCCCAGCCACGTAGTATATTGCCCAGCCACGTAGTATATTGCCTAGTGACGTAGTATACAGCACAGAGCCACATAGTATATTACCCAGTCACATAGTATATTGCCCAGCCACGTAGCAAATTGCCTAGCCACATAGTATATTGCCCAGTGACGTAGTATACAGCACAGAGCCACATAGTATACAGCACAGACATGTAGTATATTGCCCATTCACGTAGTATATTGCCCAGCCACATAGTATATTGCCCAGCCACATAGTATATTGGCCAGCCACATAGTATATTTCCCAGGCACATAGTATATGGCCCAGCCACGCAGTGTATTGCCCAGCCACATAGTATATTGTCCAGCCACATAGTATATTGCCCAGTCACGTAGTATACAGCACAGAGCCATGTAGTATACAGCACAGACACGTAGTCATGTAGTATACTGCCCAGTCACATAGTATATTGCCCAGTCACATAGTATATTGCCCAGCCACATAGTATATTGCCCAGTCACGTAGTATACAGCACAGAGCCACGTAGTATACAGCACAGTCACGTAGTATATTTCCCAGCCACATAGTATATTGCCCAGCCACATAGTATACTGCCCAGTCACGTAGTATATTGCCCAGTCACGTAGTATACAGCACAGAGGCACGTAATATACAGCACAGACACGTAGTATACTGCCGAGTCACATAGTATATTGGCCAATCACGTAGTATGCACCATATCCCTGTAAAAAAAAAGAATTAAAATAAAAAATAGTTACATACTCACCTTCTGGATCGAAGTGGCTGGTTACCGATGCTTGTTGCGCGCTCCGGTCTGAAGAGTGCATTGCGGTCTCGCGAGATGATGATGTAGCGGTCTCGCGAGACTGCATGTCATCATCTCGCGAGACCGCAATGCATGGAGCGGTCACCGGGGCGTCGTAAGGAGCATCGGTAACCGGTCGCTTCGATCCGGGGGCCAACCGAGGGTGAGTATGTAACTATTTTTTATTTTTTTTATTATTTTTAACATTAGATATTTTTACTATTCATGCTGCATAGGCAGCATGAATAGTAAAAAGTTGGTCACACAGGGTTAATAGCAGCGTTAACCGAGTGCATTACACCGTGGTCAACGCTGCCATTAACCCTGTGTGACCGCTGACCGGAGGGGAGTAAGCGGGCGCCGGGCAGTGACTGCGGGGAAGAAGGAGCGGCCATTTTCTTCTGGACTGTGCCCGTCGCTGATTGGTCGTGGCTGTTTTACCGTGACAAATCAGCGACGTGGTTTCCATGACAGACAAAAGCCGTGACCAATGAATATCCGTGACAGACAGAAGGACAGACAGAAAGACAGAAGTGACCCTTAGACAAATATATAGTAAATTATGTTGTCCATTTATTAAAAGGACAGCATACAGATGCTAATGTGTGAATGTATCCTAAAACACAATTTATATTTGTGGTGAACTGTAGAAAAAAGACATGGACTGCACATCCCAAAATTATACGTTTATCCAATGCCACTCGTCAAAAATTTACAAAACTAAACAAGAGGTTCTTAGTTTACCATTCTGATCAGACTGTATGAAGCCCATTGCCAAGTCACGGCAAACTTCTTAGTGGGTCCCTAACTTTTTATAACCTTAAAGGTGCTGCATCGTGCGCCAACCACCACCACGGCGACAATGCAACAGCAGGTCATGCAACCTCTTGCCTCATGGGGCAAGGCAGAGTCCCCATGACTCCAGGCCACACAACCCCACACGCACAAAACAACAACAATGACAGCACAAACAAAAAGTGAAAGGAGCAAAAAACTCCACAAGCTCTCAGACTGTGAACCGAGAGGCTATTGTTCAGTTTTGTAATTTTTTGCCTAGCGGCATTAGATCAACATATGATTTTTGGATGTGCGGTCAATGCATTATTTTTCTAGAGTTCTGACATATTTATTATTTATGGTCGGCACCCTAGTATATAAAAATGATAGTGAATTTGTACTTATCCTGTTGTGGATTAATACATTTTAAATGCAATTATAGTGCCGTGGTAATTCTCTATGTATCCTAAAACACACAGAACCCATTTCTTGCTTTCTGTCTTAAACCCATTTTCATTATGATATAAATAAGATAAATCCACTTCATCCAATTGTTTGTGCGTTGAAAATCATACTCATATATAATGAAAAAAAAATGACTGCAATATAAACAACATTACACAATTTTACTGTCTTGGTGAATTACTGAGTAAGATATTCATTGATCATTCATATCCCCATGGCAGTAACAGTTACTTTACTTAAAGTATGTAAATTTCAGAAAAGGTCAGAAAGAACTGAAATGCCGCCTGCACATTTCCCATGCTGACAAATTTACATGTACGGTAAATTTACCTCTACTGACATGACAAGGAGTTTCAGGAATTTAGAAGCATATAATTTAATATATTTACCATTAAAGTGTCTGATAAAAGCCCATTGAGCCTATTGTGCTTATAATTAAGGTGCATAAAAGGCTTAGGGTCAGATCATTTGCTCTGCTCTGTATAAACATTATGATATGTTAACACATATACTATTGAACACGATGCCTGTATGCATGGTAATTCTCCATTATGTTTAAAGGAAACCTGTCACCAGCAAAAATGCTATTAACCTGCAGGTAGGGGCTTAATCTGCAGGTTAATAGAACTTCTAACCTTCCTGGATCTTCTAACCTTGCCGGATCTTCTAACCTTGCCGCTTCTCTGTATACTCAGAGCGATGACTGAACCCATGCCGGTGCCTCCTCCGTAACTGAAACTGAATGCTGCCGGGGGGAATAAAGTTGGTTTGTTCCCTGCAGTGTTCGGCTACATGATTGCGCCGGGCAGGTTAGTAAAGTTAATAACCTGCAGATTAAGCCCAGATCTGCAGGTTAATAGGTTCCTTTAAGGGGTTGAAGCCTAAACGGCAGTGAATGGAGGCCCCCGTTACAAAATTTTCCTGTAGGTTCTATGTGAATGCTAAATCACGTTTGAAGCCTTATTGAACATGTAAAACTTTTGTTTTTATTATTAGGATTATGGTTAAAGAGACTCTGTACAGTACAAATATACAGTATAGATGGCTTATGTAACTTCAACTACAAAACAGAGCTGTATTAAACGAAAGTACATAAGCCCTTTTCTAGGAATATTGCCCTCCACTTAGCAGGCAGATATTACTCCTGCAAGAAAGAAGCTTTCTGCAATTGAGTATAATATTAATAGGTCCTCGACACATCCTTGATCAGATATTCCTAATCAAGATACTCTCTTGAATATATCAGTACTTTATTAGTTATCTCCTTGTAGAAAGCAACAATCGAAGCGCTTGCCTGAAAGTATTATTGCGAACATACAGTATATGCTACCGTCCTCACAAGATTGGATAGAAACATCCTTTTTGGAAACCACTGTTTTAATATTTATACAATGTAAATTAATAATAAAAAATAATAATCATTATTTTTATATAGCGCTAACATATTCCGCAGCGCTTTACAGTTTGCACACATTATCATCGCTGTCCTTGATGGGGCTCACAATCTAAATTCCCTATCAGTACGTTTTTGGAATGTGGGAGGAAACCGGAGTACCCAGAGAAAACCCAGGCAAACACGGAGAGAACATACACTTGCAGATGTTGTCCTTGGGATTTGAACCCAGGACTCCAGAACTGCAATGCTAGGCACTGAGCCACCGTGCTGCCCCATTTGAACACAGAAGGAAACCAACTGGCAGTTTTCACATAAGTACCTTATATGTTGGCCAAATATCATTGAAAATCACATAAAAAATAAAAATAATAAACTCAGCCTTTATTTTTATTTTAATATTACTTTTTTTGTTCATGTATTATTTATTTCTTTTTTAATCAATTTTAATTAACATTTTAATGTGCAAAAGTAACAAATATAATAAAAAGTAATGAGGTTCCAAATGTATTGCAATTTGAGATGAGCGAACCTGTGGATGTCCGTGTTCGGCTGGATCGGGCAGACTTTTTTTGAAGTCCGGTTCTGGTGGTGAACTTGTCCTGAACTTGACCCTGGATATATATCCTATATGAGTCAATGGGTACCCGAACTTCAGAGCTGTAAAATGGCTGTAAAGTGGTCGGAGAAAGGACTATAGGGCTGCAAAAGGAAGCAAAATTGGGATATGAGCAGGACAATTGCCCTGCAAACAAATGTGGATAGGAAAATGATTTCCCTATAACAATCATGGTAAAATAGGAAGTAAACAAATTACATTACATGTTTAACAGCACCTCCACAGACTTTGAGGTCTGCTACCGCCAGTCCAGTTAAAAATTTCACCCAGAGAGCATGGGACACCGTATCCCAACAGGAGCAGCTAACAAACCTCACTCACAGAGTATGGAAAACAATATCCCCACATAAGATTATTAAAAATTTCAACCAAAGAAAATGGCTAACAATACCCGCACAGAAGATTTTCACACATTTCAGCCTCAATTTAACCCCCAGACCATGGGACACATTACCCCCACAGAAGCTGATTCAACTTTCACCCACAGAGCATGGGGAACAATACCCCAACATAAGTTTATTGCAAATTTCAGCCTCAGAGCATGAGGAATAATACCCCCACAGAAGATTTTAAAAATTTTTAGCCTCAGAGCATAGGGAACAATACCCGCAGAGAATATTTTAACAAATTTCAGCTCAGAGCATTATGATCGATACCCCCACAGACGCTGATTCAAATTTCACCTCAAGAGACAATGAGTGCCCAAAATTTTGTGCTGTAAAATGGTGGTAGTAAGGGGTATGGTGCTGCAAAAGGAAGCAAACTAAGGGTAAGAGCAATACCATTGCCCTGCAAACAAATATGAATAGGGAAATTACTTAAATAGGTTCTGTTGTGAGGGGGTTGACGAAGGCTCTTGTTCACCCACACAAATGTGAATAGGGCACTGACTTAAAATAAAAAAAATAACAAATTCTTGAACCAGGAGGCCGTGGTTCAAGTGGAGGTGGAGGTGGACATGGTGATGTACAAGTAACAGATGAAGCAGTAGTAACCAACACAATTTTTTTTAAATCTTTCTGGGTATTTTTTTTAATTTTGAATGGGAACTAATGGAAATAACATAGAATGCAATACAAATGTATATATATATATATATATATATATATATATATATATATATATATATACACTGCTCAAAAAAATAAATCGAACACTTAAAGAGACACTGTCACCTGGATTTGGAGGGAACAATCTTCAGCCATGGAGGCGGGGTTTTGGGGTTTTTGATTCACCCTTTCCTTACCCGCTGGCTGCATGCTGGCTGCAATATTGGATTGAAGTTCATTCTCTGTCCTCCGTAGTACACGCCTGCGCTGTGCAAGATTGCCTTGTGCAGGCATGTACTACAGAGGACAGAGAATGAACTTCAATCCAATATTGCAGCCAGCATGCAGCCAGCAGGTAAGGAAAGGGTGAATCAAAAACCCCAAAAACCCGCCTCCATGGCTGAAGATTGTTCCCTCCAAATTCAGGTGACAGTGTCCCTTTAAACAACAGAATATAACTCCAAGTAAATCAAACTGTCATCTTAGGAAGCAACACTGTTTGACAATCAATTTCACATGCTTTTGTGTGTTAGGTGACGAGGTCCCGCCGCTGCACAAAGGGGAATCTCGAACCACCTCCGCTGCGGTATCCCATTCTCATCCATCCGTAGTGGAGCCTGCTCAGCAGAGACATCGGTTCCAGTGCCTGGCTCAGGCAGATACTGTGCATTTGGTTATTGCTGCCTTTCCAGGTTCAGCCATTATAACCAGCACTGATCAGCGGTGAGCAGGCGCTCCTGGGACTAAGTCCTGCTTTTCTTCTTCTGAGCATACCCAAGGTAAGACCTCTAATTAGAGGTTGGGGGTCACATGCTCAGGTCATGTGGCAGCTCCTATTGGACCACTACGAAGGTCCCGGAGAGCTACAGCTATAAAAGGTTTGCATGGCCGCATGGCCATGTACTAGTATAAACCTGTTATTGTGTGTGTGGATGTATGCCTGTTCTGGTGATTGCTCCTTAATCATTCCCATTCCTAGTGTTGTTGAATTCTCGTGAATGTTGGAGCTACCTAGCGCCTGACAGTGCTATGCAAGCACAACATCAAGATTCTTACTGCGTCAGACCAGCACCGACCGCCAGTGCGGCGCCGTGCGCAATTAGTGTGCTTTCCTGGCCCTACTCAGGGTGGTTAGTGGCATCCGTGAGAGCGGCCCTGTTCACACTCTCGTGCAGTAAATGTTTATTTAGTTTTCCCCTGGCACCACAGTAGCGGCGCCGAGCACTAGTGGTCTAGAGGGACTATTCCCCCACTCCTTGGGGCAGAGTTCTGTGAACTCGTCCTAGTGCTCACTTTGCGGTTCGGCGACCCTGTGAAGCAACCGGGTTCGTCTCCTTTTTCATACCGGGTGAAGTTAACCCGTGTGTGATCATGTTATACCGTCATATAGTGTCCGCCATTACTGAGCATCAGGAGTTTCTCTGCACGGTGGTTCCCGGGCAGCAAACGCACCTGATACCTTTCATATTATTCTTAGGTGCATTCAGCTAGCCCTAACATTGTGCAAATGGAATAGACAACAGATGGAAATTATTGGCAATTATCAAGACACACTCAATAAAAGGAGTGGTTCTGCAGGTGGGGACCACAGACCACATCTCAGTACCAATGCTTTCTGGCTGATGTTTTGGTCACTTTTGAATGTTGGTTGTGCTTTCAAACTCATGATAGCAGGAGACAGACTATACAACCCACACAAGTGGCTCAGGTAGTGCAGCTCATCCAGGATGGCACATCAATGCGAGCTGTGGCAAGAAGGTTTGCTGTGTCTGTCAGCGTAGTGTCCAGAGGCTGGAGTGTTGTGAATTCTGTGGCTGAATTCACTCCTGTGGTCACAAGTGGTACTGCAGCTTCTGAGCTTCCTCCCTCAGGTGTTCTGGTGAGCTCGTTAACTGCTTCATTATTTAACTCCGCCTGATGCTGCTATCCTTGCTCCTTGTCAATGTTTCAGTGTTGGATCTGAGCTTCTCCTGATTGTTCCTGTGACCTGCTGCTCTGTATAGCTAAGTGCTTTTTGCTTTTTTGTTGCTTTTTTTCTGTCCAGCTTGTCTTTTGTTTTGCTGGAAGCTCTGAGACGCAAAGGGTGTACCGCCGTGCCGTTAGTTCGGCACGGTGGTTTTTTTTTGCCCCCTTTGCGTGGTTTTGCTTTAGGGTTTTTTGTAGACTGCAAAGTTCGCTTTACTGTCCTCGCTCTGTCCTAGAATATCGGGCCCCACTTTGCTGAATCTATTTCATCCCTACGTTTTGTCTTTTCATCTTACTCACAGTCATTATATGTGGGGGGCTGCCTTTTCCTTTGGGGAATTTCTCTGGGGCAAGTCAGGCCTATTTTTCTATCTTCAGGCTAGCTAGTTTCTTAGGCTGTGCCGAGTTGCCTAGGTAGTTGTTAGGCGCAATCCACAGCCGCTTTTAGTTGTGTTTAGGATAGGATCAGGTGTGCAGTCTACAGAGTTTCCACGTCTCAGAGCTCGTTCTTGTATTTTTGGGTATTTGTCAGATCACTGTGTGCGCTCTGATCGCTAAGCACACTGTGTTTCTGGATTGCCTTCATAACACCTGTCATTAGCAAACATAACAGTACAAGGAGCCAACTAATGATTCTCAATAGAGGGAAAGAAAAAGTTCTGACATAATTTTTTTTTTTTTTTTCTTCTGCTATGTGTTCACTTTTTTTTTTTCCCCTAGACATTTGGGTGATTCTGGACACAGGTGTGGACATGGATATTCAGGGTCTGTGCTCTTCAATGGATAATCTCGTTATAAATGTACAAAAAATTCAAGATACTATTGATCAGAAATCTATGTTAGAACCAAGAATTCCTATTCCTGATTTGTTTTTTGGAGATAGAACTAAGTTTCTAAGTTTCAAAAATAATTGTAAGCTATTTCTGGCCTTGAAACCTCATTCTTCTGGTAATCCTATTCAACAGGTTTTGATTATTATTTCTTTTTTGCGCGGCGACCCTCAAGACTGGGCATTTTCTCTTGCGCCAGGAGACCCTGCATTGAGTAGTGTCGATGCGTTTTTCCTGGTGCTCGGATTGCTGTACGATGAGCCTAATTCAGTGGATCAGGCTGAGAAAAATTTGCTGGCTTTGTGCCAGGGTCAGGATGATATAGAAGTATATTGTCAGAAATTTAGGAAATGGTCAGTACTCACTCAGTGGAATGAATCTGCGCTGGCAGCTTTGTTCAGAAAGGGTCTCTCTGAGGCTCTTAAGGATGTCATGGTGGGATTTCCTATGCCTGCTGGTTTGAATGAGTCTTTGTCTTTGGCCATTCAGATCGGTCGACGCTTGCGCGAGCGTAAATCTGTGCACCATTTGGCGGTACTGCCTGAGGTTAAACCTGAGCCTATGCAGTGCGTTAGGACTATGACTAGAGTTGAACGGCAGGAATACAGACGTCTGAATGGTCTGTGTTTCTACTGTGGTGATTCCACTCATGCTATTTCTGATTGTCCTAAGCGCACTAAGCGGTCCGCTAGGTCTGCCGTCATTGGTACTGTACAGTCCAAATTCCTTCTGTCCATTACCTTGATATGCTCTTTGTCGTCGTTTTCTGTCATGGCGTTTGTGGATTCGGGCGCTGCCCTGAATCTGATGGATTTGGATTATGCTAAACGTTGTGGGTTTTTCTTGGAGCCTTTGCGGTGTCCTATTCCATTGAGAGGAATTGATGCTACACCTTTGGCCAAGAATAAACCTCAATACTGGGCCCAGCTGACCATGTGCATGGCTCCTGCACATCAGGAAGTTATTCGCTTTCTGGTGTTGCATAATCTGCATGATGTGGTCGTGTTGGGGTTGCCATGGCTACAAACCCATAATGCAGTATTGGATTGGAATTCCATGTCGGTATCCAGCTGGGGTTGTCAGGGAGTACATGGTGATGTTCCATTTTTGTCGATTTCGTCATCCACCCCTTCTGAGGTCCCAGAGTTCTTGTCTGATTATCAGGATGTATTTGAAGAGCCCAAGTCCGATGCTCTACCTCCGCATAGGGATTGTGATTGTGCTATCAATTTGATTCCTGGTAGTAAATTCCCTAAAGGTCGATTATTTAATTTATCCGTGCCCGAACACGCCGCTATGCGCAGTTATGTGAAGGAATCCCTGGAGAAGGGACATATTCGCCCATCGTCATCACCACTGGGAGCAGGGTTCTTCTTTGTAGCCAAGAAGGATGGTTCACTGAGACCGTGTATTGATTACCGCCTTCTTAATAAGATCACTGTTAAATTTCAGTATCCCTTGCCATTGTTATCTGACTTGTTTGCTCGGATTAAGGGGGCTAGTTGGTTCACTAAGATAGATCTTCGTGGTGCGTATAATCTGGTGAGAATCAGGCAAGGAGATGAATGGAAAACTGCATTCAATATGCCCGAGGGTCATTTTGAGTATCTAGTGATGCTGTTCGGACTTGCCAATGCTCCATCTGTGTTTCAGTCTTTTATGCATGACATCTTCCGTGAGTATCTGGATAAATTCCTGATTGTTTACTTGGATGACATTTTGATCTTCTCAGATGATTGGGAGTCTCATGTGAAGCAGGTCAGAATGGTTTTTCAGGTCCTGCGTGCTAACTCTTTGTTTGTGAAGGGATCAAAGTGTCTCTTCGGTGTGCAGAAAGTTTCATTTTTGGGGTTCATCTTTACCCCTTCTACTATCGAGATGGATCCAGTTAAGGTCCAAGCCATCCAGGATTGGATTCAGCCGACATCTCTGAAAAGTCTGCAAAAGTTCCTGGGCTTTGCTAATTTTTATCGTCGCTTCATCTGTAATTTTTCTAGCATTGCCAAACCATTGACCGATTTGACCAAGAAGGGTGCTGATTTGGTTAATTGGTCTTCTGCTGCTGTGGAAGCTTTTCAGGAGTTGAAGCGTCGTTTTTGTTCTGCCCCTGTGTTGTGTCAGCCAGATGTTTCTCTTCCGTTCCAGGTCGAGGTTGATGCTTCTGAGATTGGAGCAGGGGCGGTTTTGTCACAGAGAGGTTCTGATTGCTCAGTGATGAAACCATGTGCTTTCTTTTCCAGGAAGCTTTCGCCCGCTGAGCGTAATTATGATGTGGGCAATTGAGAGTTGCTGGCCATGAAGTGGGCATTCGAGGAGTGGCGTCATTGGCTTGAAGGAGCTAAGCATCGCGTGGTGGTATTGACTGATCATAAGAACTTGACTTATCTCGAGTCTGCCAAGCGCTTGAATCCTAGACAGGCCCGTTGGTCGTTATTTTTTGCCCGCTTCGACTTTGTGATTTCGTACCTTCCGGGCTCTAAAAATGTGAAGGCGGATGCTCTGTCTAGGAGTTTTGTGCCCGACTCTCCGGGTTTATCTGAGCCAGCGGGTATCCTCAAGGAAGGAGTCATTGTGTCTGCCATCTCCCCTGATTTGCGGCGGGTGCTGCAAAAATTTCAGGCAAATAAACCTGATCGTTGTCCAGCAGAGAAACTGTTCGTCCCTGATAGGTGGACTAATAAACTTATCTCTGAACTTCATTGTTCGGTGTTGGCTGGTCATCCTGGAATCTTTGGTACCAGAGAGTTAGTGGCTAGATCCTTCTGGTGGCCATCTCTGTCACGGGATGTACGTACTTTTGTGCAGTCCTGTGGGATTTGTGCTAGGGCTAAGCCCTGCTGTTCTCGTGCCAGTGGGTTGCTTTTGCCCTTGCCGGTCCCAAAGAGGCCTTGGACACATATTTCGATGGATTTCATTTCTGACCTTCCCGTTTCTCAAAAGATGTCAGTCATTTGGGTGGTCTGTGATCGCTTTTCTAAAATGGTCCATCCGGTGCCCTTGGCTAAATTGCCTTCCTCCTCTGATTTGGTACCTTTGTTCTTTCAGCATGTGGTTCGGTTGCATGGCATTCCTGAGAATATTGTTTCTGACAGAGGTTCCCAGTTTGTTTCAAGGTTTTGGCGAGCTTTTTGTGGTAGGATGGGCATTGACCTATCCTTTTCCTCGGCTTTCCATCCTCAGACTAATGGCCAGACCGAACGAACCAATCAGACCTTGGAAACATATCTGAGATGTTTTGTTTCTGCAGACCAGGATGATTGGGTGTCCTTTTTGCCGTTGGCTGAGTTCGCCCTTAATAATCGGGCCAGCTCGGCTACCTTGGTTTCTCCATTTTTTTGCAATTCTGGGTTCCATCCTCGTTTCTCTTCAGGACAGGTTGAGTCTTCGGACTGTCCTGGTGTGGATTCTGTGGTGGATAGGTTGCAGCAGATCTGGACTCAGGTAGTGGACAATTTGATCTTGTCCCAGGAGAAAGCTCAACTTTTTGCTAATCGCAGACGCCGTGTGGGTCCCCGACTTCGTGTTGGGGATCTGGTTTGGTTATCTTCTCATCATATTCCTATGAAGGTTTCCTCTCCTAAATTTAAACCTCGTTTTATTGGTCCGTATAGGATTTCTGAGGTTCTCAATCCTGTGTCTTTTCGTTTGACCCTCCCAGACTCCTTTTCCATACATAATGTATTCCATAGGTCGTTGTTGCGGAGATACGTGGCACCTATGGTTCCATCTGTTGAGCCTCCTGTCCCGGTTTTGGTGGAGGGGGAATTGGAGTATATTGTGGAGAAGATTTTGGATTCTCGTGTTTCTAGACGGAAACTCCAGTATCTGGTTAAATGGAAGGGTTATGCTCAGGAAGATAATTCCTGGGTTTTTGCCTCTGATGTTCATGCTTCCGATCTTGTTCGTGCCTTTCATGCGGCTCATCCTGGTCGGCCTGGGGGCTCTGGTGAGGGTTCGGTGACCCCTCCTCAAGGGGGGGGTACTGTTGTGAATTCTGTGGCTGAATTCACTCCTGTGGTCACAAGTGGTACTGCAGCTTCTGAGCTTCCTCCCTCAGGTGTTCTGGTGAGCTCGTTAACTGCTTCATTACTTAACTCCGCCTGATGCTGCTATCCTTGCTCCTTATCAATGTTTCAGTGTTGGATCTGAGCTTCTCCTGATTGTTCCTGTGACCTGCTGCTCTGTATAGCTAAGTGCTTTTTGCTTTTTTGTTGCTTTTTTTCTGTCCAGCTTGTCTTTTGTTTTGCTGGAAGCTCTGAGACGCAAAGGGTGTACCGCCGTGCCGTTAGTTCGGCACGGTGGGTTTTTTTTGCCCCCTTTGCGTGGTTTTGCTTTAGGGTTTTTTGTAGACTGCAAAGTTCGCTTTACTGTCCTCGCTCTGTCCTAGAATATCGGGCCCCACTTTGCTGAATCTATTTCATCCCTACGTTTTGTCTTTTCATCTTACTCACAGTCATTATATGTGGGGGGCTGCCTTTTCCTTTGGGGAATTTCTCTGGGGCAAGTCAGGCCTATTTTTCTATCTTCAGGCTAGCTAGTTTCTTAGGCTGTGCCGAGTTGCCTAGGTAGTTGTTAGGCGCAATCCACAGCCGCTTTTAGTTGTGTTTAGGATAGGATCAGGTGTGCAGTCTACAGAGTTTCCACGTCTCAGAGCTCGTTCTTGTATTTTTGGGTATTTGTCAGATCACTGTGTGCGCTCTGATCGCTAAGCACACTGTGTTTCTGGATTGCCTTCATAACACCTGTCATTAGCAAACATAACACTGGAGGCGCTACCAGGAGACCGGCCATTACACTAGGAGATGTGGAGAGGGCCGTAGGAAGGCAACAGCCCAGCAACAGGACCTCTACATCAGTCTTTATGCAAGGAGGAACAGGAGGAGCACTGCCAGAGCCCTGCAAAATTACCTCCAGCAGGCCACAAATGTGCATGTGTCTGCACAAATGGTTAGAAACAGACTCTATAAGGATGGTATGAGTGCCCAACGTCCACAGATGTGGGTTGTGCTCACAGCCCTACACCGTGCAGGATGCTTGGCATTTATCAGAGAACATCAGGATTGGTAAATTCACCACTGGCACCCTGTGCTCTTCACAGATGAAAGCAGGTTCACACTGAGCACATGTGACAGACGTGACAGAGTCTGGAGACGCCATGGAGAGCGATCTGCTGCCTGCAACATCCTTCAGCATGACCAGTTTGGCAGTAGGTCAGCAATGGTGTGGGCTGGCATTTCTTTGGAGGGCCGCACAGCCCTCCATGTGCTCACCAGAGGTAGCCTGACTGCCATTAGGTACCGAGATGAGATCCTCAGATCTCTTGTAAGACCATATGCTGGTATGGTTGGCCCTGGGTTCCTCCTAATGCAGGACAATTCCAGACCTCATGTGGCTGGAGTCTGTCAGCAGTTCCTGCAAGATGAAGGCATTGAAGCTATGGACTGGCCCACCCATTCCCCAGACCTGAATCCGATTGAACACATCTGGGACATCATGTATCGCACCACCCACCAACGACATGTTGCACCACAGACTCTCCAGGAGTTGACGGATGCTTTAGTCCAGGTCTGGCAGGAGATCCTTCAGAAGACCATCTGCTGCCTCATCAGGAACATACCCAGGCATTGTAGGGAGGTCATACAGGCACATAGAGGCCACACACACTACGGGGCATCACTTCCTTGTCTTGAGGCATTTCCACTGAAGTTGGATCAGCCTGTAACTTCCATTTTCCACTTTGATTTTGAGCATCATTCCAACTCCAGATCTCTGTGGGATATTAGTTGTGATTTACGTTGATAATTTTTAGGTTTTATTGTTCTCAACACATTCCACTATGTAATGAATAAAGAATTACAACTGGAATATTTCATTCAGTGATATCTAGGATGTGGGATTTTAGTGTTCCCCTTATTTTTTTGGCACACACAGAAAGAAGCACCACTCCAATTATGCACACCACGTAAAAATATACATGTTCCAATAGAAATATATATAGAAAAAAAGAGGTTTTTATTAGCACACCATACAAATTTGAAACATATTTAAAAACAGAAAACCAGCAAAGAAACCTTGTCCATATAAGATAATATACACATTGATAACTCAATATATAGTATAGTGCCTGAACAACAACTTATATCCTTATTGGCTCATGGGGCTAATAGTAACATGTCTAATATCCAGCCAATAGATACGCCCCCAAAAAAGGAAACGTGAGTAAAGTCCCGGGCAATTATCGCCGAAGGCCTATAAGCCATGGCAAGAAATCAATCATATAATGATGAAAGGTCGCCCTTAAAGTCCCACGAGTACAAAAGGTTAGATTACCCAATGTTCAGCATACGCGGGGAACAAAGTCCCCATGCACAGAGGTAAGTGGATCAAGAAAACACGGCCCCACACGTATCGCCCTCACTGACAGGGCTTCATCATGGGAAGTACTGGCGTGTATGTCGACCTCTGTTTAAATATAGGTGAAAATATAATCAAACCTGACAGCAAACGTGTGACGGAAGCAACTGAAAAGGAAGCCGTGGAGCGCCGACCGCGTATGCCTGGCTTGAACCGCATTTTCTGGCCCACCATGCAGGTCGGGTCTTGAATACACGGGTGGTGGGGTTAGAACAAATCCAGATTTCTAATAGGCGTGGCCCTTACAAACCATGTCTATTACATTCTGAGTCTCGATGGATTTTTAATCTTGGTTCTGTTGCCCCGACAGGTCTCAATGAGGAGCTTTAATTCACAGAATTTTTGGGATGAGACCGGTCTACCTCTGGGAGTGGATGCTGCACATATTATTCCTACTGGGCCTGACCTGAAGATTCTAAGAACCACTTTTGGCCACTTCGGGATTGGATATGTTGGATGCCCTAGGGTTCTGCTCCTGGGGATTTGTCCCTTGTTTATATGTCATGCTTATGTGGCAATTACTGCTGGATATTGTTCATTATCATATTCTCGCTACCAATGGTATTACATATGTTTGTATAAGGTATATACTATCAATGGATGTCTTTATTCAGAGTTCTTGGTGCTTTGGCTTATGGGGTATTATGTCTTGCCCTCAAGAGGGGATTTGTCTCTCTTCTCTCTTTTGCCATGTTCCTCCCCTTGGGTTTGGTCTGGCTCATGGGGCTTTGCCCCTTTACAATTGTTCGAGTTTTTCCTGGACTTAATTCCGGTGGTTGTGATATTCAGGCTCCACGTTCTTTACATCCTTGGTATCCTGGGTTCAAGTAGGGTTGCAGCTTTCTACCAGGTATATGTGGTGTCAATTCTTCATTTTTGGTTAGGGCTTTAGAGCGAATGTGCATTATTCAGTCTGGTCCTATTTCATGGATCATACATATGAATTATATTCTGTTACCTTTATACTGGATTTATATTGATTTGCATTTGTATTTTGAAACCTAATAAAGATGTTTTTATAGTACATGCTTATTATGGCACTATGTGCACTTTATTATTATCTTTCCAGGAGTGCTAGTTTGCTTTGGCATGAATGCACCCCCGGGGGTTGAGTGATGGGTGTATGAGTGTGGATGTACCATTATTGCCATGCGCTATTTACACCTGGCATAATGCATTAATTTTGGCTTGTAAAGCTTTGAGATAAGCTGGGGCTTCGCACAGCGATAATAGGTCTCGGTTGCTCAAGTACACCTAATTAGGGGGTTATTTCTCTTCCTGGCCAACGAATATATATGGATTCATATAGCAACTGTGGTTGGTTCCAGGTTCTTATTCTGTTTCTTTAAGTTTAGTATTTCTCCTTGTGCTTTGTTTATCTGTTAAATAGTTGCTCAAACTTGGCCCCTCTCTCCCCTTTTGTCATCTTATTACGCCCGCACGTGTTGGTCTGTCACCACATTTATCTTATTTAGTTTTTGCAGCCCATGATATATCCGTTGTGGGCTTTTCTCAGCTGGCGCATGCGCGGTTATGGGTTTCCACGTATCTTACGGTTCAGGCTGGTGCATGCGCAGTCACAGCTTGTTGTGCGTCTTGCGGTTCAAGCCACGCTTCCTTTTCAGTTGCTTCCATCACACACGTTTGCTATCAGGGTTGATTATTATTTCACCTGTATTTAAACAGAGGTCGACATGCATGCCAGTACCTCCCCTGATGAAGCCCTAACAGTGAGGGTGATACGCATGGGGCCGCGTTTCCTTGGTCCACCTACCTCTGTGCATGGGGACTTTGTTCCCCGCGTATGCTGAACATTGGGTAATCTAACCTTTTGTCCTCGTGGGACTTTACGAGTGACTTTTCATCATTATATGATTGATTTCTTGCCATGGCTTATAGGCCTTTGGCGATAATTACCTGGGAGTTTATTCACATTTCCTTTTTGGGGGCTTATATATTGGCTGGATATTAGACATGTTACTATTTGTCCCATGAGCCAAAAGGGATATAAGTTGTTGCTTTGTTGCTCAGGCACTCTACTATATATTGCGTTGTCAATGTGTATATTATCTTATATGGACATTTTGCTGGTTTTCTGTTTTTAAATATGTTTTAAAGGGAACCTGTTACCTCAAATTGGCGGGATATTAAAATGATTTGTTAACGGTCCAATGGTGGTGTATCCTCTTCATTTCTCCACCCGTCCTTCCCTGTTTTCCGCAATATTTTAGGGAATAAGAGTATGCGTGTGCCATAGTTGACGCGTGCGCCATGCAGTCTTTGGTGACGCATGCGCAGTATGCTTTGCCCTACTGCGGGCAAAGCCGAAAAGCATTACTGCACAAGTGCCCGCGCACTATGTCCCAGAAGTATTTCTCTGTGTTCCGGGACATAATGCGCAGGCGCATGCATACTCTTATTCCCTAAAATATTGTGGAAAACAGGGACAGACGGGGTGGAGAAATGAAGATGATGCACCGCCCATCGGACCGGTAACAAATCATTTTAATATCCTGCCAATTTGAGGTGACAGGCTCCCTTTAAATTTGTATGGTGTGCTAATAAAAACCTCTTTTTTTCCTATATATTGTCTATTGGAGCATGTATATTTTTATGTGGTGTGCATAATTGGAGTGGTGCTTTTTTCTGTGCGTGCCATTTAGTATTTACCACTTTCTTGCACCCCGAGTTTTATTTTTGATGTTATGGTAGTGTGCTCGGTTCTCTTTCTTTCCCCTTATTTTTTTGGAAGTGTATATATATATATATATATATATATATATATATACACACAATGGTCGATGTTGTGGAATTTAGAGGAGGTGTTTCCAAATTTCAACCATGCTAACCCTGCCTTACGAGGTTGTGGTGGTGCCACAGCTGCATTGGCGACTTCCTCCTCCTCCTCGGCCTTGTTCTTTCACTGAGCCCACACTGTTAGGTTGGAATGCTGTCAGTAGTGCCTTAAACAGAGTGCTCTTTTATCCATGCATTTTGCAATTCCTAAAATTCAGTTTAAAATACTGTAGTAGTCACCGATTACTAAAGTATATTTTTACAGTCCCTAATCTAGTTCTACTAGCTAATCTTTTTTAAATTTTTAAAATTCTTTTTTCACACAAAAAACAACCGGAGTTTGATCAGTAATGTGTCGCTGATAAGCGCTCTACAGGTGTGAGATACACACAGATGTGATTCTTTTTTCCCATGCTATCTTTCCCCACCCTCTCCTCTCTGCCAGGCCCTTCACTGGCTTCCTATTGCCCAGAGGCTACAGTTCAAAACACTAACAATGACATACAAAGCCATTCACAACCTGACTCCTCCATACATCTGTGACATGGTCTCCCGGTACCTACCTACATGCAATCTTTGATCGTGTCATGATCTTCCCCTCTACTCCTCTCTCATCTCTTCCTCCCACAACCACATCCAAGACTTCTTCCGTGCTTCCCCTATACTCTGGAACTCTCTACCCCAAAACATCAGGCTCTCGCCTACTACAGAAACCTTCAAAAGGAACCTGAAGACCCACCTCTTCCGACAAGCCTACAACCTGCATTGATCCCCAGTCTCCTGAACCAATGCATGACCAGCTTTACCCTCTCCTAGTGTATCCTCACCCATCCCCTGTAGACTGTGAGCCGTCACGGGCAGGGTCCTCTCTCCTCCTGTACTTGTGTGTGCCTTGTTTTACTCATGTTTATTGTACTTGTCTATATTTGCCCAGTTCACATGTAAAGCGCCATGGAATAATGGCACTATAAAAATATATAATGATAATAATAATAATCTGACACTCACCCAGACTATATTCAGTAAAAGATACTGTAGTAGACGCTGATTACTACAGTATATTTTACTGTCCCTAATCTAGTCCTATCAACTAAACAAAATAATTTTTTCAGTTTTTTTTTTACTCTTTACTCTTTGACACTAACCCTGAGTAAATTAATGTAAAAATACTGTAGTGCACGCTGATTACTACGGTATATTTTTACTGCCCCTAATCTAGTCCTATCAAGTAATCTAAATTTTTTTGCTTCTTTTTTCCGCTTTACTATCTGACACTAACCCTGACTAAATTCAGTAAAAAATACTGTAGTAGACACAAATTACTACAGTACATTTTTACTGCCCCTAATCTAGTCAACTAATCTAAGTATTTATTTAGTTTTACTCTTTGCTATCTGACATTAACCCTGAATAAATTTTAAAATATTGAAGTAGACTCTGATTACAACGGTATATTTTTTGTGTCCCTAATCTATTACTATCAACTAATATAAAGTATTTTTTTTTCTTTTTTTTTCTCTTTACTATCCGACACTAACCCTGACTAAATTCAGTAAAAAATACTGTAGTAGACACAGATCACTACAGTATATTTTTACTGTCTCTAAATCGAGGTCGATTAGTAAAGATAAGTGATCAGGAACGGATCAGAGAAGTATCAGGAATGTCTTCTTCTTCCTTCTTTATTCAACAACAGCAGCAGCAGCAACACCAGCAGTGATGGCACAGGCTTGAAAAGGATGTGGCACCACAAGGCCCAGCACAGCACAACAGAACAACAGTATTACCACCCTGCACACATCTGATGCTAGAATTAGTAAGTGCAGTGAGGTCACACTGAGTTCAGATTGATCGCCTCTCTGCACTCTGATTGGTGCAATCAGCATCATCAAAACACTGAAAATGCTGTGATTGGCTGTTCAGAATTGAACAGAAATGACAATTCCCAGTGACAATATTCAGCTGATGTTAGGACTGGCGGAACGCACCAAGAAAGATGTAATAGATGCGTTCGCAGTCCGGGGTCCACCGTGCAGGTAAAAACCTGCTGCTAGTAAATGGCAGCGTAATATGGCGGTGAAAGCGAACCCGGTAAAACCACAGGTCCGCAATACCGCACTAAAGAGTGCAAGCAAGGAGTCAGCGAACACAACCCCAAGACACAGGATTGAAGTCCGATTAGACCACTTGCTGACACAACACCGCAACAGGGTGTGTTAGGCAACTCTTATAATTAGAGCACCGAAGTGCGAACTGTGCCGTGCTGGCAGGCACCACTAAGCACCCAGACGTGGGTCAGGAAGCGCACTACTGGCGCGTGGCGCCGCACTGGCGGTCACAGCAATAGACGCTGATACGTGTGTGACACGTTGAGTGATTAGTCTGGCGCTAGATAGCAGCCATACTCCATACGCGAACAGTCATACAATAGGGTAGGGGTATTTAATGAACGACTTGCACTCACAACAAACACACGTATTCAATTGTAAGACAATACTAGCGCATGGCCGTGCGGTCATGCGCAGTTTATATAGCAGCAGCACAGGAAGTGGCTACAGTACCTTTGCCCTTCCAAGACCTGCCAAAAGGACCAATGGAATGTGCTGCAGAGCCTGAGCACATGACCCTCGATCTCCAACGGGAGATCTTACCCTGGACATGCTCAGTACGTGCAGACAAGGACTTAGTCCCAGAGAAGTCCGCTCGCTGCTGACCAGCACTGACTTTAATGGCAGAGACTGGAGAAGCAGTAGTAACTCTCAGAACAGAGTGAGAATGAGCAAGACGCTGGGACCGATGTCTTTGCTGAGCAGACTCCACTGCGGCTGGACAAGAATGGGAGACCGCAGCGGAGGTGGCTCGAGATTCCCCCTGTGCAGAAGCGGGAAATTGACCCCTAACATTACCCCCCCCTCCTAGGGCCTCGCTACGTTCGAAGGCAGCAATGAGCTGCGGAGCCTGAATGTGCTCAGCAGGCTCCCAGGATCTATCCTCAGGACCGTAACCCCTCCAATCCACCAAATAAAATTTTTTGCCACGAACCACCTTGTACCCCAAGATAGCGTTCACCTCGTAATTGTCCGTAGACGAACCCGACGTCCCAGTAGATGACTCAGAAAACCGGGACATGTAGACGGGCTTAAGGAGGGACACGTGAAAGGTGTCGGTGATACCCAGGCGTGGAGGAAGGGCCAGACGGTAAACCACAGGATTAACCTGTTCGAGGACCTTAAAAGGACCTAAGTAGCGAGGTGCAAACTTGGTAGACTCAACTTGCAGCCTGATGTTACGGGCGGAGAGCCACACTAAGTCGCCAGGAGCAAAGGTTGGAGCGGGGCGCCGATGTGCGTCGGCGGAGGACCTCATTCTCTCCTTGGAAGCCTGAATGGCATCCTGAGTGCGATCCCAAATGTCCTGTGCCTCCACAGCCCAGTCTGCCACCCTGGAATCGGCGGAAGACACGGGCATGGGCACAGGTACCCGCGGATGCTGACCATAGTTAAGGAGGAATGGAGTCTGTCCAGTGGGATCAGCGACGGCATTGTTAAGAGCAAACTCCGCCCATGGTAGCAAAGATGCCCAGTCATCCTGCTTAGCCGAAACAAAATGTCGCAGATATGTGACCAAGGTCTGGTTGGCTCTCTCTACCAACCCATTCGTCTCGGGATGATAAGCCGAAGAGAGATTCAACTCGATACTGAGAAGACGACAAAGCTCTCTCCAGAACCGAGACGCAAACTGGGGACCTCGGTCACTGACAATTTTGTCTGGCATACCGTGAAGACGAAAGATGTGTTTGACAAACAACGCTGCCAAGGCCCGTGCAGAAGGTAACCGGGGAAGCTGCACCAAATGCACCATTTTAGAAAAATGGTCGGTGATTACCCAAATAATGGTACAGCCACGAGACTTGGGCAGACCCACAACAAAATCCATCCCGACCATCTCCCAGGGCCTGTCTGCCACCGGCAGAGGGTATAACAAACCAGCTGGCCGCTGTCGGGAAGACTTATTCTTGGCACAAGAGACACATGCCTGAACGTAGTCTCCGACGTCACGAACCATATGTGGCCACCAGTACGTCCTCGCCAGTAGCTCAGATGTCCTTTTTGCCCCAAAGTGTCCACCCACTCTGGATGAATGAGCCCAAGCGAGAACCTCCGGACGCAAATTGATGGGAACAAAAGTCTTGCCCAGGGGCACAGACTCCAGTGAAACCGGAGCTACAGTTCTCAGAGTCTCCGAAGGGACAATGAGCCGAGGCTCGTCCTCCTCCTCCTCAGCTGACACGAAGGAGCGAGAGAGAGCATCAGCATGAATGTTCTTCTCCCCAGCGAGATAATGTAGGGTAAAGTGGAACCGGGAGAAAAACAAGGACCATCTGGCCTGACGAGAATTCAGCCGCTGGGCTGTTTGTAAATAGACCAAATTCTTGTGATCCGTGAAAACTTGGAATGGGAACCGAGCACCCTCCAAGAGATGTCTCCACTCCGAAAAGGCCAACTTCATTGCCAGCAACTCTCTATCCCCGATGGAGTAATTTCTCTCCGCTGGTGTGAAGGTCTTTGAGAAAAAGAAGCATGGGTGCTTCCGACCCTGAGCATCCTTTTGATAGAGGACTGCTCCAGCACCAACGGATGAGGCATCCACTTTCAAAAGGAATGGCTTAGCCACATCGGGACGATGTAAGATAGGAGCACTGGCAAAATGGGACTTTATAGAAGAGAAGGCCTTGGAGACCCCTTCGGACCACGATTTGGGATTCACTCCCTTCTTGGTGAGGGATACCAAGGGAGCTACCAAAGTTGAGAAGTGGGGAATAAACTGGCGATAGTAATTTATGAACCCCATAAAGCGCTGCACCGCTTTAAGAGAATGGGGTTCCTGCCAGTCCATCACTGCTTGTAGTTTGGCAGGATCCATAGCCAATCCCTGGGCCGAGATGATATAGCCCAGGAAAGGCAAGGACTCCTGTTCAAACACACACTTCTCCAACTTTGCATATAAGGAATTCGCCCGTAAGAGTTCCAAGACTCTGCCAACATCTCTCCGGTGGGAGTCAATATCTGGAGAGAAGATGAGAATATCATCCAGATAGACTACAACCGAGGTGGAAAGCATATCCCGGAAGATATCGTTGACAAAGTCCTGAAAAACGGCTGGGGCATTACAGAGCCCGAAGGGCATCACCAGGTACTCATAGTGCCCATCCCTGGTATTGAAAGCCGTTTTCCATTCGTCCCCCTCACGGATGCGAATTAAGTTGTAGGCATCCCGCAGATCTAGTTTGGTGAATATCTTTGCTCCCCTTAGCCTGTCAAAGAGCTCCGATATCAGGGGCAATGGGTACTTATTTTTAATGGTGATAGCATTGAGACCCCTGTAATCAATGCAAGGACGTAATTCACCGTTCTTCTTCTGTACGAAGAAGAATCCCGCCCCTGCAGGAGACACTGACTTCCTAATGAATCCTCTTGCCAAATTCTCCTGGATGTATTGAGACATAGCCTCCGTCTCAGGGAGAGAGAGGGGATATACCCTTCCCCGAGGAGGTTCAGCTCCAGGCAAGAGGTCAATAGGACAGTCATAGGGGCGATGAGGCGGTAGAGTCTCTGCTGCCTTTTTAGAGAATACATCTGCATAGCACCAATAGTACCTTGGAAGAGATGAAAGGTCTGCGGGTACCTCGGTAGTAGAGACCTGTACACACTCACTCACACACCTGCCCATACAAGACTTACTCCAACCCAATATTCTCCCAGAGGACCACTCAATATGTGGGGAGTGGTAAAGGAGCCAGGGTATTCCCAGTAAAATCTCATCCATTCCCTCGGGTAGGACTAGAAGGGAAATAATCTCCTGGTGGGAAGGGGACATGGACAACGAGAATGGAACAGTCTGGTGTGTGATTTGTTGTGGAAGTGTCGACCCATTCACAACTCTAACAGTTACAGGTTTGGCGAGCATAACAAGTGGTACAGCGTGGCGCAGAGCAAAAGCAGAGGACATGAAATTTCCCTCTGCTCCTGAATCCACACAAAGCTCGACTGGTAGAGTGGATGAGTCAAACAGGATTGTCCCTTTAAAGGACAGTTTGGAGGAAAAAGCCGCTGTGTCTAGTGAACCTCCCCCTAAGGTTACTAGACGCGATCGTTTTCCTGACCGCCGTGGACATTTATTAGTGTAATGTCCTCGTTGGTGACAATTTTTACAAACCATGGGCACTCGAGCGGCCTGAGACTTAGGTCCCGCTCGAGAAACCTCCATGGGCTCATGGGAGTCGGACGCCAAAACAGAAGATTCAAGAGGTCTGGCGAAGGTGGGAGCCAGTTTAAACCTCTGCCTACACTGGGTCTGCTCTAACCTTCGTTCGTGAAAACGGAGGTCGATGCGGGTAGATAGAGAAATAAGCTCCTCCAGTGTGGCGGGTATCTCCCTGGTGGCTAAGGCGTCCTTCACGTGGTCTGCCAGTCCCCTCCAGAACACCGGAATTAGAACTTTATCCGACCACTCTAACTCCGAGTCTAGAGTCCGGAACTGGATGGCAAACTGACTGACCACGGACGAACCCTGAGTGATTGTCAATAACTGGAGCGCGGTATCGTGTGTAATACGGGGTCCCAAAAAGACCTGCTTCAGAGCGTCCAGAAAGAGCGGAGCACTCTGTACCACACGGTCATCACGCTCCCAAAGTGGCGTTGCCCACTCCAACGCCCTGCCCGACAAGAGAGATAAAATAAATCCCACTTTCGCCCGTTCCATAGGGAAACGCGCCGCCAGGAGCTCAAGGTGTATGGAGCACTGGCTTACGAATCCGCGACATTGTTTACTGTCACCAGCAAACTTGTCAGGAAGCGGGAGACGGGATAAAGTCGGGGCAGAGGTGGCAGCGGACAAACTGGCTGCGGCTACACTTGCAGCCTGAACAGCGACAGCAGTGACATCCACAGCTGAGGTTGAACGCTCTAGAGCCGCCAACCTTCCCTCCAGCTGCTGGATGTACCGCTGTAAACGCTGATCGTCTGCCATTTACTAGCCAGACCCTGGCGCTAGTATTCTGTTAGGACTGGCGGAACGCACCAAGAAAGATGTAATAGATGCGTTCGCAGTCCGGGGTCCACCGTGCAGGTAAAAACCTGCTGCTAGTAAATGGCAGCGTAAAATATGGCGGTGGAAGCGAACCCTGTAAAACCACAGGTCCGCAATACCGCACTAAAGAGTGCAAGCAAGGAGTCAGCGAACACAACCCCAAGACACAGGATTGAAGTCCGATTAGACCACTTGCTGACACAACACCGCAACAGGGTGTGTTAGGCAACTCTTATAATTAGAGCACCGAAGTGCGAACTGTGCCGTGCTGGCAGGCACCACTAAGCACCCAGACGTGGGTCAGGAAGCGCACTACTGGCACGTGGCGCCGCACTGGTGGTCACAGCAATAGACGCTGATACGTGTGTGACACGTTGAGTGATTAGTCGGGCGCTAGATAGCAGCCATACTCCATACGCGAACAGTCATACAATAGGGTAGGGGTATTTAATGAACGACTTGCACTCACAACAAACACACGTATTCAATTGTAAGACAATACTAGCGCATGGCCGTGCGGTCATGCGCAGTTTATATAGCAGCAGCACAGGAAGTGGCTACAGTACCTTTGCCCTTCCAAGACCTGCCAAAAGGACCAATGGAATGTGCTGCAGAGCCTGAGCACATGACCCTCGATCTCCAACGGGAGATCTTACCCTGGACATGCTCAGTACGTGCAGACAAGGACTTAGTCCCAGAGAAGTCCGCTCGCTGCTGACCAGCACTGACTTTAATGGCAGAGACTGGAGAAGCAGCAGTAACTCTCAGAACAGAGTGAGAATGAGCAAGACGCTGGGACCGACATCTTTGCTGAGCAGACTCCACTGCGGCTGGACAAGAATGGGAGACCGCAGCGGAGGTGGCTCGAGATTCCCCCTGTGCTGAAGCGGGAACTCGACCCCTAACAGCTGACACCTGAATGTGATCACCACGACTGCATATCCAGTACGTCCAAGGTCAGTATGTACTTACCAACATGACGTACTGGGTACGTCTGAGGTTGGGAAGGGGTTAATTTATGGGAGAAGGAGGGGCATGTAACTGGGTGTGATATATTGAAAGGTCATGGCTTTCCTACAACCCTGTGTATATGTGAAAGGCAGAGACAAGGCCGTTGTCATGACCGAGGCTAGCTGTGCATTCGTGCCCTGGTCTCTCATCACATGAAAACAGTACCCTTTGCTCTGCATACCTGTGGCTTCACTCTCAGCATCGTCAGGGTCTCCTCTGTGTTTCTGTAGGCTCCCTCTAAACGGCTTTGCAGAAATTGAGACACAGTCCATTTCAACTTTCAAATGAACATCTTTACTGGTTTCCATACACAGCACATATATATTCATTACAGCATCGTCAACACATTCCATTATGCACACTTCTTCCTCTTTCCCTGTACTCCATTCTTTGTCATACGGTACATGCCTGGGTCAGACCGTATCATACGGCTCCTCAGCGTCCTCCCTGTCCAGATTTACTTCACTTGGGCTTTCCCTCAGCCATTTCACACCAGATCTGAGGACATTTGCCCAAGCTATAAGTTGCCACATGGTGAGCGACCTTCCTGTCTGTACTGCCATGATATTTCAGCTCCAGTTCTTACTACTGCTGTACTGTTGCTGTTCTGTACTAATGGTACTGGATGGCTGGGATCCAAGATAGAATGTTATGTGATCACTGCTTCTATCCCTGGCTCTATAAACCATCCAGACAGTTTGGGCACCCTGGCCCGACTGACTCCTAGAGGAAGTCCTCCCTCCCTTGAATGCAGCTGACCCCTCCTGTAGTAAACTATGTACAGTGTATGAACTAAGTAGTGTCTATCAGCACTCCATCTTGTGGACTACATGGGTACCCTTGCCTACTGTTTTCTCACCCATCCCTTGTAGATTGTGAGCCCTCGCGGGCAGGGTCCTCTCTCCTTATGTACCAGTCATGACTTGTATTAATTAAGATTATTGTACTTGTTTTTTATTATGTATACCCCTCCTCACATGTAAAGTGCCATGGAATAAATGGCGCTATAATAAATAATAATAATAATACTGTACTTTCCCTATGTCAGAACTGTTATACATATATTTGCACTGTGTATGTATTAAAATGGGTCATCCTTAGATCTTAGTGTTCAAAATGCCTACCCTTGAAAAAAAGTCTCATATTCTTCTTTTGCAAATAGAGCATGTGAAACACTGCTGCCTAAATCAGTACAAAAGGGTCACATAAAACATTAATTCTATTGCATGCCTTGTTTGGAGTCAATAGCTACCTATAATGTGTTAACGTGACCTGTGGTTTAATAGAAAAACATAAAATTATTTTATATGAAATAACAAGACAAATTATTATGATAATAATAATATACATTTGCAAATAATGTAAATTTGGACCTTCATAAGACAGAGTGAGGTGATGGGCTGCATGATCTTCTGAAATTGTCAATGTATATGTTAAAAAAAAAATCAGACACATCTGGTGCTTGTTTTATACCTTGTTAGAGTTTACATCTGGTTTTGCTTTGCACCCTTGGTCTTGTAGCATTTCAGCCACTACTACAAACATCAGGTGCTACTTCCAGCCCTTCTCAGCACACTTCCGAGGCTGCAACATGCGTTTCTCTGCGGCTGTAAGACTTGCAATGTTTCTTACTGGCACCTCCTGCTGTCAAGCACAGTTTATGAAATACTAGAAGCACATGTACCTCTTTACCACTCCCCACCTCACAGCTTTGATGATATATATAACATTGCGTGCTGTCATTTATTTATTTTTTAGTTTTATATAGCTTCATATTTTACAGGACTACAGTACTGACCTGGGAATTTTGTGGATACACTAAATATAACCTACAGATGCGGATCTTTCTAGACATAATGCATCTTTCCTTTATTAATGTAAGTGACTCCGGTTGCATACATAGAGACACATTTACACTTGGAATCAATTCAGAAGGTTTCACTTGTGAAGTTACAGATGCCTCCCTAGATTGTCTGGAGGTCACGATGTTCAGGTTCAAAAAAGGAAAAGTCTGGTTGAAATATTAATAGCAGACATTAATAAGGAGGTTTTCGACCATATGTCAGACTAGAAACTTTATATGATAGGAATGGGTCAGACAATGCCATGTCCAGCCAGATGTGAGGCTGGATCAGAAAACGAATGATTTGCAGATGTCAGGGTCTTTTCACAAAAAACTAGAGCTCCTATTCATGTGATTTTAGAGGACCACACAAATCTAACTTCTACCCAATGTAAAATGTACATTTTTATTACAAAAAAGTAACTGTTTTTTTTGTCGATCAGTGATAAGTGCTCATCCAGTTACTTGAACATAGTTACACAATAGTTATTTAACCTGTAAAGTATTTTCAAAGAATAAAAAAGAACGAAGCACAGACCTCATTGGTAATTGATAATACTCCAAAGAAAGATTGTAAATTACAGTCATTCCAATAGCGCAATTGCCTATTTTTTCTCTTAATGCAGTTTCCAAAGGTGTTATTACTAGTGCTGTCCATGTGTAATTTTGCTAAAAATAAAGTTAAATGCGCACCTGTGATCTATGCTAAGTAGGCCTTTCCTGTCAAGGAGGTGTAGATGCTGCAGAGACAAGTCAAGATGTCCTTGTCTTGTATGGCTTGATTTATATTTCTGAAGATAGGGAAAATCATTATAAACCCTATGTTGAAGATATATTGATATTGAGTCTTTTCTCCACATCCTTGACTATGTGGAACAAATTAGAATATGATGAAAAAGAGCATTTAAATTATATTTTTAGTAAAATGATACACTAACTGGAGCTACTACAACTTCATAGAGCAGGAAGAGGACCATTAGGTCCGCATTTGATAGCGGTTATGCAAAATGTCTACGAACTGGCAAGAAAAGTTCAATTATAAAAAAGTGTATATGTTCGGCAAGCTTCACTACTTAGTATAAAAACAATTAAAAGATACCCTGCACTAAGTAAGTAAACAGCATTAATACACGTACAAAAATAGGTGCTTAGTTTACCCCATTTTGAGGAAAAGAGCATAAAAGTCAACCCACCACGGTAAGGTGTACCGAATAGGATGGTCCCTAACTTCAGTGACTCGCCTCGCTATGTGCCAGCAGGTCTCAAAATAGATGGGTGGGGGGAAGAGAATGGCCTTGACTTGTCCAGCTCTGCCACCTGATCAGGTCCAGGTTTTGCACTGCATCTTGTCTATTTTAAGTATGCTGGCACATAGTGAGGTGGGATGGCTTTTACTCTATTTGGCTCAAGATGGAGTCAACTAAGTACCCTGTGTTTTTTTTAATATTTATTAATACTACCACTTATTTACCGTATTTTTCGCTTTGTAAGACGCTCCGGATTATAAGACGCACCCCAAATTTTGAGGAGAAAAATAGGAAAAAAACTTTTTTTAATAAATTGGTGGGGCGTCTTATAATCCATGCGTCTTATTACTCACCAGGGGTTGTGGCTGCAGTGGATCAGGGTCCCAGGGTCGGTGTTGGAGGCAGGAGTGGAGCATTGCTGCAGGCTGGGATGAGGGGGTCTGCAGGGGGGTTCCTGTGCTGCAGTGGGGCTCCTGTGTTGCAGGGCTGTCTCCGGGGCTGCAGGGCTGTCGGGCTGTCTTCGGCGCTGCAGGGCTCTCTCGGGGGCTGCAGGGCTGTCTCCGGGGCTGCGGGGGGCTCTGGCGACATTTTGTGAAAGACCAGAGCCTCCCGACAGTTCGTCCATGCTTTCCTGTATGACTGACTCTGGGAAAATGGCCGCCGGAATCTCGAGAGATGAGATCTCAGTGCTGAAATCTCATCTCCCGAGATTCCGGCGGCCATTTTCCCGAAGTCAGTCATACTGGAACTAACTCCGGGAAAATGGCCGCCGGAATCTCGAGAGATGAGATTTCAGCGCTGAGATCTCATCTCTCGAGATTCCGGCGGCCATTTTCCCAGAGTCAGTCATGCAGGAAAGCATGGACGAACTGCCGGGGGGCTCTGGTCTTTCACAAAATGTCGCCAGAGCCCCCCGCAGCACCGGAGTTTCCAGGATCTCCCGGGGCAGCCGCTTTGTAAGACGCACCCACATTTCCCCCCCAAATTTGGGGGAAATAAAGTGCGTCTTACAAAGCTGAAAATACGGTACTTACTTCAGGGCATATATTAATTGCTGTTATTCTCAGTTTTGTCTGTTAATCGCTGTAGTGTGAGTATGTACCTACACATTGTTCTCATACTAATAGGTATCCTGGCACATGATTTCAGTTAAGTTTCACTACTTTCCAAAATTTTCCCCAGGGCTGGACAACCTATTTTAATGGAATAATTAGATTCAAATTCTAAATATTATTGTATTAATTAGGTTTCACATCTATTAAACTGAATCTTTGAATAGAAACTAAGAATTTCCTGTGTTAGCACCACAAGGGTTAACATCGAATTGTGTTGTAACAGACATATGTTCTATTTTTGTTTTATTGAAATTCTAGGCCTCTATGTTTGCTCTGCAACTACAAAGCAAAGCAGCATCAGATTTATTTTAAGTCAACTTAATTGAAGTTGAATTGAAAGTAATCTCACATTTGTTCTTTATGCAGTAATAACTTGTACACCACATAGCATTGTCGAACTGGTGGCCATCACTCATGTAGTAGTTTAGGACTGGGAACTTAATTAAATGAAGATTCCATTGCTGTCCCTCAGTTGAACTTGTATTATTTGTCCAAGCGGTTTTTTCAGGTAAAAAATACGTTGCTTACTAAGAAGTGTGGCCTTGCTTGATGAAACACCAAAAGTGAGATAATCCTTGTGTAAGAAATCAGTAAGTATGGTCTGCTTAATCCAGTCCCTGTGTAAAACTGTTGACATTTGTACTTTTTTTTATCATTATGTGACTGGGCCTATTTTTTGCTGGATTAGGCACAAATCTCCTACGCGGCACAATTGGCATGTTACGAGTAGTTTAACTTCATTAATAATGTATGAGGAAATTTTAATCCATGGCAGGGAAGAAGAAAAAGTATTTTATGGTTACCAATTCTTTACAATGGATGATTAGATAACATCTGATGTTGTATTTTCAAAGCTACATTTCACAGCCTTACACTAATCTTTTTGGTCTTTATTTTTGTTTTTAACTGTAAGAGTAATTTTTATATTACTAAATATATTAGTGTATCGTTCTTTTTTTAAGTCGCATTTTATTAGCAAAACTTACATTTTGCAATTTGTCATTTATTAGATCTATGTTAAGGCTTAAACAAAAGCAAATTGTGGTACATGTGTTTCAATAAGGGAATCATAGAAAACTGTGGTTGACGACAAGTACTTTTTGTGTTTTATACGTGCATCACATTTGTGTGCTTCGGCAACAGCTGGGGAGACTTTCTTCAACAAAGATGAGTGTTAGATAATCCCGATGAGATTCTACAGCCACATCTTTTCTAATTATGTCACACTCGGTTTTAATGGAATAATTCGAACTGAAAAAAGCTTTGATCCCCTTTGGAGGCTCTTTTCTCTAGACTGACTTTGCAAAGAGATCTCCAGATTTTCTGTTAGAAGACCTAGTTGAGTTGTTCCCTGAAGAATACATTGATCTAAAACGATGGGAAATACAAAATCTTTATTCAGATACATAAACATTTGCCCATGAAAATCTTGCATGGTTTAAATTATGTTAAATGTTGGTAACATGAACATTACAAATTGGATGCTTTTTCTTTTATATAATCACAAAAGAATGTTATGCTCATGTTAATGGGACCACACACACCAAATAAGTAAAATGCCTAACAATGAAGTAAAAATATAACATCAGCAAAGAAGCCAAGTGAAAATAACATACTGTGAAGATATAGCAATGTAGTTTTCAATGTAAATTTAAGACAAAAATCAGAACTGAAATCAAAATACATATGTATCAGTTTTAATGAACCACTAATAATGATTCACTAATTAAGTAATTGATATTGGAATCATAATATGAGAAGTGATTTATTTTACATAGTTTGAATAAGTTCTAATAATAAAGTCTTAATGTGGGCACTTGCTGGTCTGTTCCGGCACTCTCTTTATGAAAATATAATTTTTTTTATATAATTGTATTTAAAAAAATATCCTCCCTACATGTGCTATTTAGGCAATGTATTCATTTAGGCAATGAAATACAACACCGTGCAATTTGAAAGTTGTTCGGAACTATAATACAGCAGTAAAAAGGGTCTTTATTGATAGGTTATCTTGTTAGAAATATTGGAATGGCTTGCAAAGTACTTCCTTTTCAGAATATAGTTTGTGTTCGAAAATAACATTTAGGACTCATGCAGGAGTCCATGGATCTTGGTCCAATAATGGACCACAATACACAGATTGGTTGCAGGTCTTCTGACCAGAGCATGACAGCATCACAGTTTTTCTCACATGGAGTCACAAAAAAAATCTGTAAAACTGGTAATAGTATGGATGCACAGAATAAGGCTTTGTGCATGGGAACCCAATGAAAAGAAATTATATGGATGGCAGAGAAGTATTATTCCCTAGATGTCAGCATGGGTATATAGATTTGTCTTAACTTTTTTTCATACTATCCTGATATTTTCCTTATATCTCCTAATATTTTATTTAAGTAACAATATCTTTGCACCAGTTATCAAGTTATTGGATTGTATCTTTGTAAATTGTACAATTATACTTAATACAATTATCAAAAAAGTATTTAAAACAGATCAAAAGAGCAATTAATTTAGCTTTTTATACTAAAGTGCTCAACTTCTTGCTCATCATGTCATTTTCTGTGGAATACTGTGACTATTTGTTAATGCGTGTGGTTTACAGTACGTACTGAGACCACATACTTTTTATTATTCATACATTTACTGTTTAGTCTGCAATGACAATTTTTTCTGCAACTTTTCCAATACATCACTAAGCAGATAATTCCCTTTTTAATTTAAAATCTTGTGAAATATCAAAAAGACATTTTAAAGCTGAAAAGGTGTACTTACTTTTAAAACCCACATAAAAATGTCTGTACTTTATAATGAAATTCTGATATAGATAAGCATTTTATCAGTGCATCGGGAGCTGTACTCATAAAATGTACATTTTATTAAACAGAAAAACTTTCAAAAAAGGATTTTACAGCCATTCAGAACAGAATGAAGAACATTAGCCTCATCAGATCTAATAATGTTAATCTGATGACCAGTTATCTTTTTTTATATATCCTCCTATTCTACTTTTAAAATATAGTTCTGTATTAGTTTATTTCTCTCATTCAAAGAAAACATACACATTTGGAGAAGTTAGGAGGAATGGTGGTCAACCGATGAAGCTGACAGATATCTAAAATGCAGGCTAGCCAGGACCGTTTTGTTACACGACTGCCTCTTAGCGAACATAGGGCTACTTGGACAAATACAGAAACTGGTGGTAACAAGAAGCCAGAAATGAAGAAAAAAATATTTTTACTCTTTAGAGTCTGGTTGTCTTAAAAAGGTGGTGACTATAAAACAGTAGTGTTTTGCAAAAATGTTTTTTTGGGAGTCCAGAGGTTAATGTAGTCAAAGGGTAAAATCTGAGTGTTTGCATTCTCCTAAATATTCTTGATGGTACAATTACTCTCTTGCTACTGCCCGGTGAACCTGCTTGTACAGCTAGCTAAATAATCCTGGGGCATTTCTATATATTCATTTTTCTTTATATACATACTTTCTTAATAATATATTCCTTTTGAAAATCACCTCAAATATTTTTCTTATTTTTAGGTAGGCCATTGTTTATTACTGGTGTTCTTGTCTTGATGAGGAGCGCACGCTCCGCATTTAGGTATAGGGATACTATATGTTTTATTTTGCAGCACAATATGCTCTATTTGGTGGAAATACGAAATGTTTTACAGGGTAAAATAAATTACTATGGAGGGTTTTTGTGGTGTGTGGTAAATTGATTTATTAAATATTGCTCAGGATTTTGCGGTTGTAAATAAAATATTACTGGTTATTGGGCAAAATGGTATAATACCTATTAGTTTTACAGTTCTTTAATGTTCCAGACAAGTAACTTCTTAAGTGTTTTAAAGGCTTTACTGGGAGTTTTTCAAATGAAGTAGAGGGATTTTCCTAGCAAAGTGCAAGTCTTTGACATGATCTTTTAATACACAGTTGTGCCAGGTTATCGTTCTGCCTCTCGTGTTTTCTGGTCAATTATATCCTTAGGTCTTAATTTTGCTTACACTGACTTTTTCCTTAGTGACATTGAATAATACCTGAACAGTTGTCTTTATCGATCACTCACAAGCTAAAGTATAAGATTTACTAGCGGTACCAAAAGTCTGGATATGTCTTGAGTGTGACACGGTAGAGATTTCTTAAACAAATGTTTGGAGACATAAAGACTTTTTTTTTCTCCTTGAACCATGAACATCCATCTGAATTCTCAAATCATAAATCATGGAGTCTATTGACTAAATGTATATACAGGTTTAATTAAACTATGAAGCCAGTCATCATTCTGTTTGACTTTAATCTTTAACTTTTAAAGTTAATACAGAAAATGTAATAAAAATAAGACAACCTTGAGCTACCAGAGATTGGAAATAATTGTCTGAGGGTGCATAGGGTACATTTACATTGACTGATTATTGTGAATAAGCATTCTTAGGAATGATAGTTTTTAGAAAATTGGTCATTATAAACAGGCTGCCAACAACCAGACTAATGAGCAAAATGCTTGTTTGCCTATTGAAATGATATTTATGCTTGCAATGTCAGTTTATGCACATAGAATTACCTATTATCGATAATTTTGTGTACTTTGACCATGTGGATGGCTATTAAAGCACCACTGCAGCATTTTTTTGGGCATTAAAAAAATCACAAATTAATGGTATCACTAATGTAAGTTTTCTGCCCATAGTAAAATGCTTACCAGCCATCTTCTGTTCTTGGCGCTTCTCCGGTCATCTTCGGCTGGATCACTCCAGTGATTGCAGAAGGTCACTTCTCAATGTATGTCTATAAGAGCCAGAAAAAAGCTCTCATAGACTTAGATTGTGAGCTTGTAACCATTAGCTCTGACTTCTGGCCAGTCACTAACTGCAGTCATCAGATGGTGATAGTGGCTAGTATGTATAATACAGATCAGTGGATCTAATGACTTTCAACTTAGCCAAATAGTGTAGAATAGTGCAGAAATTATTGAGAAATTATTTTATTCTCAGCAAATTAAATGTAGAAATGTATTAAATTTAAGCTGTAGAAGAAAAAAACAACCAATAGTCACTTCACCATTTACCTCTCTTTTCATCCCCAGTGCTTGGTGTCTCCCATACTGTCCTTGTCACCTCTTTTTATCACCACCACATACTGAAATTCTGGATTTCTTCCTGGTCATGGCCTGATGTCTTGTCCAAGCTTTGTAAGTTTGCGATGCACGTCATGATGTCGCAACCTTATGAGGCACATGTGCAGAGATTTCCAAAGCATAGTCGTGGCTGGAAGTTTTGGCCTAGCTTGAAGAAGACTGGGGTTTCTACCCATGGTGTTAAGAAGTGGTGTCAAGGACTGTAGGGGAAACAGTGAGCAGCTAAGATTTCTAGAAAGATGAGCATTATTGAGGTGAGTATTATTATTTTTATAACCTTTTGCTGGCTGCCATTTTGCTAAACTAACTCTATATTTGGGAGGATAGGGATCTGTTAACTTTGAGTAGAATTCAATTCCACTCAAATAAATTTGCCCATCTCTAGTCTGGACTTTAACTGAACCATAGCAACACTATGATTCTTTTCTTTTTCAGCCAGTCTATTGTAAATATGCTTGTGTGCATTATCCTGCTGTATGACCCAATTTCACCCAAATGCTAACTTTTGGATAGTCAGTATTACATTAGACTCGCAAATCTTTTGCTATGCAGAAGACTTCATAGTCAACGTGATGGCTGCAAGGTGCACAGATTCTGTGGCTGCAAAAGGATCTGAAATAATCAGCCCTCCAGAATTGTAGCTGACAGCTAGCAAGAGATATTTATGCTGGTATGTTGTGTTTGGTTTTCATCAAACCTGGCACAGGGCATTTTGGCCAGACATCTCTACTTTGCTCTCACTTGTTGAAAGGACATTCTTCCACAAGTCTGTTCATTTTTTTCAGATGCAACTTTGCATATGTTAGTCATGCTGCCATATTCTTTTAGAAAGAAGAGAATTTATGTTGGCAACTTTTCCAAACACACCATACTTGTTCAGTTTTTTCAAATTGTGCTATCATGAGCTTGAATATTTAACATGCTACCTGAGCCATTTAGAGTCTGAGTTCAAGCATTTTTTTTAATTGCAAGTTCTTTACAAATTGTACAGTCTGACTAAGTGGTATATTTGCTGAAAGATATTATTTGTTGTCTGAGATTGTCAATGGTCTTGAATATTTTCCACTTGGGCCTCTCTGTGTACCACCTCTTTGTCTCCAGATATGGTTAGCTAAATTTGCTGCTTTATTTTCTTTTAAACCTATTGGTTGATGTCACTATTATTTACAGTGTTCCGTTACTCTATTTCTATACTATGCATGGTTTTTCTATATTGACCAATATTGCTGTTGCTGTGACACACCACTAGTGTTTTTTTTTTGCTTTCCTTATTCACTCATCATCCCTTTCAGTCTCTGAAACATCATATACTGTATATTGCACATCCATTCTTCAAATATTTTTTGAATTGCACTGTATTATTATTATTATTGGGGTATTGTTTTTTTTTTTTTATTTTTATGTGTTCCAACTACACTATGTCTTATATTCTAGGTTCTTCAAAGTAGCCACCTTTTGCTTTGACGACTGCTTTGCTCACTCTTGGCATTATCTTGATGAGCTTCAAGAGGTAGTCACCGGGAATGGTCTTACAACAAACTTGAAGGAGTTCCCAGAGATGCTTAGCACTTGTTGGCCCTTTTGCCTTTACTCTGCGGTCCAACTCACCCCAAACCATCTCGATAGGGTTCAGGTCTGGTAACTGTGGAGGCCAGGTCATCTGGCGTAGCACCCCATCACTCTCCTTCTTGGTCAAATAGCCCTTACACAGCCTGGAGGTGTGTTTGGGGTCATTGTTCTGTTGAAAAATAAATGATGGTCCAACTAAACGCAAACCGGATGGAATAGCATGTCGCTGCAAGATGCTGTGGTAGCCATGCTGGTTCAGTAAGCCTTCAATTTTGAATAAATCCCAAACAGTGTCACCAGCAAAGCACCCCCACACCATCACACCTCCTCCTCCATGCTTTACGGTGGGAATCAGGCATGTAGAGTCCACCTGTTCACCTTTTCTGCATCGCACAAAGACACGGTGGTTGGAACCAAACATCTCAAATTTGTACTCATCAGACCAAAGCACAGATTTCCACTGGTCTAATGTCCATTCCTTGTGTTCTTTAGCCCAAACAAGTTTCTTATGCTTGTTGCCTGTTCTTAGCAGTTGTTTCCTAGCAGCTATTTTACCATGAAAGCCTGCTGCACAAAGTCTCCTCTTAACAGTTGTTGTAGAGATGTGTCTGCTGCTAGAACTCTGTGTGGCATTGACCTGGTCTCTAATCTGAGCTGCTGTTAATCTGCGATTTCTGAGGTTGGTGACTCGGATAAACTTATCCTCAGAAGCAGAGGTGACTCTTGGTCTTCCTTTCCTGGGCCGGTCCTCATGTGAGCCAGTTTCTTTGTAGCGCTTGATGGTTTTTGCCACTGCACTTCTTAAAGAAATGATGGCCACTCATTTTTCTTTACTTAGCTGCTTTTTTCTTGCCATAATACAAATTGTAACAGTCTATTCAGTAGGACTATCAGCTGTGTATCCTGTTATGAACAGGTGATTCAGAACCACAATGGACCTAGTGGTTAAGAGCACACAAAGTGACCTGATAGTTACTAACATAGGACGAGCTCTGAGACGTGGGAACTCTGCTGACCGCAATCCCTAATCCTATCATACCACACTAAAGGTAGCCGTGGAGCGCTCCTGACCAGACCTAGGTGCCTCGGCACAGCCTGAGAAACTAGCTAGCCCTGAAGATAGAAAAATAAGCCTACCTTGCCTCAGAGAAATTCCCCAAAGGAAAAGGCAGCCCCCCACATATAATGACTGTGAGTTAAGATGAAAATACAAACACAGAGATGAAATAGATTTTAGCAAAGTGAGGCCCGACTTACTGAATAGACCGAGGATAGGAAAGATAGCTTTGCGGTCAGCACAAAAACCTACAAACAACCACGCAGAGGGGGCAAAAAGACCCTCCGCACCGACTAACGGTACGGAGGTGCTCCCTCTGCGTCTCAGAGCTTCCAGCAAGCAAGTAAAACCAATATAGCAAGCTGGACAGAAAATATAGCAAACAAAAGTAACACAAGCAAAACTTAGCTTATGCAGGGCAGACAGGTCACAGGAACGATCCAGGAGAAAGCAAGACCAATACTGGAACATTGACTGGAGGCCAGGAACAAAGAACTAGGTGGAGTTAAATAGAGCAGCACCTAACGACTTAACCTCGTCACCTGAGGAAGGAAACTCAGAAGCCGCAGCCCCACTCACATCCACCAGAGGAAGCTCATAGACAGAACCAGCCGAAGTACCACTCATGACCACAGGAGGGAGCTTGACCACAGAATTCACAACAGTACCCCCCCTTGAGGAGGGGTCACCGAACCCTCACCACAGCCCCCAGGCTGACCAGGATGAGCCAAATGAAAGGCACGAACCAGATCGGCAGCATGAACATCAGAGGCAAAGACCCAGGAATTATCTTCCTTACCATAACCCTTCCACTTAACCAGGTACTGGAGTTTCCGTCTCGAAATACGAGAATCCAAAATCTTCTCCACTATATACTCCAACTCCCCGTCAACCAAAACCGGGGCAGGAGGATCAACGGATGGAACCACAGGTGCCACATATCTCCGCAACAATGACCTATGGAATACGTTATGGATGGAAAAAGAAGCTGGAAGGGTCAAATGAAAAGACACAGGATTAAGAACCTCAGAAATCCTATACAGACCAATGAAACAAGGCTTAAACTTAGGAGAGGAAACTTTCATAGGAATATAACGAGATGACAAACAAACCAAATCCCCAACACGAAGTCGGGGACCCACACAGCGCCTGCGGTTAGCGAAACGTTGAGCCTTCTCCTGAGACAATGTCAAATTGTCCACCACATGAGTCCAAATCTGCTGCAACCTATCCACCACAGTATCCACACCAGGACAGTCAGAAGACTCAACTTGCCCTGAAGAGAAATGAGGATGGAAACCAGAATTGCAGAAAAACGGCGAAACCAAAGTAGCCGAGCTGCCCCGATTATTAAGGGCGAACTCAGCCAAAGGCAAAAAGGACACCCAATCATCCTGATCGGCAGAAACAAAACATCTCAGATATGTTTCCAAGGTCTGATTGGTTCGTTCAGTCTGGCCATTTGTCTGAGGATGGAAAGCTGAGGAAAAAGACAAATCAATGCCCATCCTAGCACAAAAGGCTCGCCAAAACCTCGAAACAAACTGGAAACCTCTGTCAGAAACGATGTTCTCCGGAATGCCATGTAAACGAACCACATGCTGGAAGAACAATGGCACCAAATCAGAGGAGAAAGGCAATTTAGACAAGGGTACCAAATGGACCATCTTAGAGAAGCGATCACAAACAACCCAAATGACCGACATTTTGTGAGAGACGGGGAGATCCGAAATAAAATCCATAGAGATATGTGTCCATGGCCTCTTCGGGACTGGCAAGGGCAAAAGCAAACCACTAGCACGAGAACAGCAGGGCTTAGCCCGAGCACAAATCCCACAGGACTGCACAAACGAACGCACATCCCGTGACAGAGACGGCCACCAAAAGGATCTAGCCAGCAAATCTCTGGTACCAAAGATTCCAGGATGACCAGCCAACACCGAACAATGAACCTCAGAGATAACTCTACTCGTCCATTTATCAGGGACAAACAGTTTCTCCGCTGGGCAACGGTCAGGTCTATTAGCCTGAAATTTTTGCAGCACCCGTCGCAAATCAGGGGAGATGGCAGACAAAATTACCCCCTCTCTGAGAATACCCGCCGGCTCAGACAAACCCGGAGAGTCGGGCACAAAACTCCTAGACAGGGCATCCGCCTTCACATTTTTAGAGCCCGGAAGGTACGAAACCACAAAGTCAAAACAGGAGAAAAACAGCGACCAACGAGCCTGTCTAGGATTCAACCGTTTGGCAGACTCGAGATAAGTCAAGTTCTTGTGATCAGTCAAGACCACCACGCGATGCTTAGCTCCTTCAAGCCAATGACGCCACTCCTCGAATGTCCACTTCATGGCCAGCAACTCTCGATTGCCATCATCATAATTATGCTCAGCAGGCGAAAACTTCCTGGAAAAGAAGGCGCATGGCTTCATCACCGAGCCATCAGAACTTCTTTGCGACAAAACAGCCCCTGCTCCAATCTCAGAAGCATCAACCTCGACCTGGAACGGGAGCGAAACATCTGGTTGGCACAACACAGGGGCAGAAGAAAAACGATGCTTCAACTCTTGAAAAGCTTCCACAGCAGCAGAAGACCAATTGACCACATCAGCACCCTTCTTGGTTAAATCAGTCAACGGTTTAGCAATACTAGAAAAATTATTGATGAAGCGACGATAAAAATTAGCAAAGCCCAGGAACTTTTGCAGACTCTTCAGAGATGTCGGCTGAGTCCAATCATAAATGGCCTGAACTTTAACAGGGTCCATCTCGATAGTAGAAGGGGAAAAAATGAAACCCAAAAATGAAACCTTCTGAACACCAAAGAGACACTTTGACCCCTTCACATACAAAGAATTCGCACGCAGGACCTGGAACACCATTCTGACCTGCCTCACGTGAGACTCCCAATCATCCGAGAAGACCAAAATATCATCCAAGTATACAATCAGGAATTTATCCAGGTACTCTCGGAAGATGTCATGCATAAAGGACTCAAACCCTGATGGAGCATTAGAAAGCCCGAATGGCATAACCAGGTACTCAAAATGGCCCTCGGGCGTATTAAATGCTGTTTTCCATTCATCGCCCTGTTTAATACGCACAAGATTATACGCACCACGAAGATCTATCTTGGTGAACCAACTAGCCCCCTTAATCCGAGCAAACAAATCAGACAGCAGCGGCAAGGGGTACTGAAATTTGACCGTGATTTTATTTAGAAGGCGGTAATCAATACAAGGTCTCAACGAACCATCCTTCTTGGCCACAAAAAGAACCCTGCTCCCTATGGCGACGACGACGGCCGAATATGACCCTTCTCCAAGGATTCATTTACGTAACACCGCATAGCTGCTTGCTCAGGCACAGACAAATTAAACAGTCGACCTTTAGGAAACTTACTACCAGGAATCAAATCGATAGCACAATCACAATCCCTATTCGGAGGTAGGGCACTGGACTTGGGCTCATCAAATACATCCCGGTAATCCGACAAGAACTCTGGGACCTCAAAAGGGGTGGATGATGAAATAGACAGAAATGGAACATCACCATGTACCCCCTGACAACCGCAGCTGGACACAGACATTGATTTCCAATCCAATACTGGGTTATGGACTTGTAGCCATGGCAACCCCAACACGACCACATCATGCAGATTATGCAACACCAAAAAGCGAATATCCTCCTGATGCGCAGGAGCCATGCACATGGTCAGCTGGGTCCAGTACTGAGGCTTATTCTTGGCCAAAGGCGTAGCATCAATTCCTCTCAATGGAATAGGACACTGCAAGTGCTCCAAGAAAAACCCACAGCGCCTAGCATACTCCAAGTCCATCAAATTCAGGGCAGCGCCTGAATCCACAAATGCCATGACATAATAGGATGACAAAGAGCAGATCAAAGTAACGGACAAAAGAAATTTCGACTGTACCGTACCAATGGTGGCAGACCTAGCGAACCGCTTAGTGCGCTTAGGACAATCGGAGATAGCATGAGTGGAATCACCACAGTAAAAACACAGCCCATCCTGACGTCTGTGTTCTTGCCGTTCAGGTCTTGTCAAAGTCCTATCGCACTGCATAGGCTCAGGTCCATGCTCAGATAACACCGCCAAATGGTGCACAGTTTTACGCTCACGCAAGCGTCGACCGATCTGAATGGCCAAAGACATAGACTCATTCAGACCAGCAGGCATAGGAAATCCCACCATGACATCCTTAAGGGCTTCAGAGAGACCTTTTCTGAAAATAGCTGCCAGCGCACATTCATTCCATTGAGTGAGCACAGACCACTTCCTAAACTTCTGACAATATATCTCTACCTCATCCTGACCCTGACACAGAGCCAGCAAATTTTTCTCTGCCTGATCCACTGAATTAAGTTCATCATACAGCAATCCGAGCGCCAGAAAAAATGCATCAATATTACATAATGCAGGATCTCCTGGTGCAAGGAAAAATGCCCAGTCTTGAGGGTCGCCACGTAATAAAGAAATAATGAACTTAACTTGTTGAACTGGGTCACCAGAGGAGCGGGGTTTCAAAGCCAGAAACAGTTTACAATTATTCTTAAAGCTCAGAAACTTAGCTCTATCTCCAGAAAACAAATCAGGAATAGGAATTCTTAGTTCTAACATAGAATTCTGAACCACAAAGTCTTGAATATTTTGTACTCTTGCAGTGAGATGATCCATACAAGAAGACAGACTTTTAATGTCCATCACTACACCTGTGTCCTGAACCACCCAAATGTCTAGGGGAAAAGAAAGACAAAACACAGTACAGAGAAAAAAAAATGGTCTCAGAACTTTTCTTTTCCCTCTATTGAGAAGCATTAGTACTTTGGGCCTCCAGTACTGTTATGAACAGGTGATTCAGAACCACAATGGACCTAGTGGTTAAGAGCACACAAAGTGACCTGATAGTTACTAACATAGGACAAGCTCTGAGACGTGGGAACTCTGCTGACCGCAATCCCTAATCCTATCATACCACACTAAAGGTAGCCGTGGAGCGCTCCTGACCAGACCTAGGCGCCTCGGCACAGCCTGAGAAACTAGCTAGCCCTGAAGATAGAAAAATAAGCCTACCTTGCCTCAGAGAAATTCCCCAAAGGAAAAGGCAGCCCCCCACATATAATGACTGTGAGTTAAGATGAAAATACAAACACAGAGATTAAATAGATTTTAGCAAAGTGAGGCCCGACTTACTGAATAGACCGAGGATAGGAAAGATAGCTTTGCGGTCAGCACAAAAACCTACAAACAACCACGCAGAGGGGGCAAAAAGACCCTCCGCACCGACTAACGGTAAGGAGGTGCTCCCTCTGCGTCTCAGAGCTTCCAGCAAGCAAGTAAAACCAATATAGCAAGCTGGACAGAAAATATAGCAAACAAAAGTAACACAAGCAAAACTTAGCTTATGCAGGGCAGACAGGTCACAGGAACGATCCAGGAGAAAGCAAGACCAATACTGGAACATTGACTGGAGGCCAGGAACAAAGAACTAGGTGGAGTTAAATAGAGCAGCACCTAACGACTTAACCTCGTCACCTGAGGAAGGAAACTCAGAAGCCGCAGCCCCACTCACATCCACCAGAGGAAGCTCATAGACAGAACCAGCCGAAGTACCACTCATGACCACAGGAGGGAGCTTGACCACAGAATTCACAACAGTATCCACCAGACTTCTGCACAACACAACTGATGGTTTCAACACCATTTATAAGTCAAGAAATCCAACTTATTAAACCTGACAGGGCACACCTGTGAAGTGAAAACCATTTCCGGTGACTACCTCTTGAAGCTCATCAAGAGAATGCCAAGAGTGTGCAAAGCAGTCATCAAAGCAAAAGGTGGCTACTTTGAAGAACCCATAATATAAGACATATTTTCAGTTGTTTCACACTTTTTTGTTAAGTATATGATTCCACATGTGTTAATTCATAGTTTTGATACCTTCAGATTGAATTTACAATTTTCATAGTCATGAAAATACAGAAAAATCTTTAAATGAAAAGATGTGTCCAAACTTTTGGTCTGTACTGTATACCTCTGGTGTTTTTAATTGTTTCTAAGGGGTAACATTTCTCCTCGTGGAGAGTGACAAGCCAGGCCTGGCATGTCAGAGAGAGACTTATATGTAATGCATGCTCCTCTGGGAAAATAAATATGCAAATTGCCTCTTCAGGCCTGACATTCATATAATTTCCCTGCGGAGCATGCATGGCGTATGTCTCCTCACTCTGACATGCCATACCTGGCTTGTCACTCACAATTAGAAAGTTACCCATTATATCCCAGTCTTAAGTTTCTCACGTAGCCAATCAGATCTCATATCTTTCACTAATGAGGGGCAACACCATGTCTACATATTGAGATTCTGGTTTGGTTTTTATCCTAAGTCATATGGCAAGACTCGTTAAAGGGTCGATATTGACTTTTAGGATTGCTACTTCCAATAGGTGGCACTAGAGTTTTAGTCCTCTTCCTCTATGAAGAGGCAATTTGCATATTTATTTGTTCTTAATCTCTGTAGTATGTTTATTTCTTAATAAAGTTTCATTTTCTGGGATGTGTTTAGACCTCATTTTGTTAATATTTTTTTTTCCATTCAATATTTTCCATTTGTGAATATAGATGGGTGAATCCGAAAAGTAAAGTTCGGTGTCCATACTGGACACCTACTGTTCGGGCACGGACACCGAACACAAACTTCACCAAGAAGTCCGTGTTACTGTTTAGGTTCGGCTGCTCGAACATTAGGTGTTTGTCATGCTGTCATGTGCATAACGTAAGTGAAAACACCATGTGCACAGTCACTATATGGTGCATAGACTACGTTCCCAGACCATCAATACAAATAAAAAAGAAGTCTAGCACTAATCTTCAGCAAAAGACTGCAGGTGTTTTACTTTATAGGTGGTCATCGCCCCACAATACTAGCACTCTGCTTAAGTTATATTACTCCTATCCTTTGTGCCCTGTAGAGTGGCGGCGTCTTTGTACATTGATTGGGTACTGTTTCTTTTCCCATGAACATAGCCCTACTGGCTATCATTAGCACGTGACTGATGAAAGTCCCTTTGGACTGAAACATTTCAAGTGCTACAAATAAATCTATTCCATATTTGCTGAAGATGAGTGCTATACTTCTTTTTTATTTGTCATGTGCATAACAGCGCGGCAAACTCAACTTCTGATCAGCGATGAAATCATCCTCACTGGTCAGAGAGCTGTGGTTCCCAACTGTCAAAAGACAGCGTGAGTGCGCAGCTGTGATCGCCGGTATAAAGTATACCTCCAGTCACTGGTGTCAGCTGATGGGACTACCACTCTTACACCTGCTGTCAATAATAACAGTGAGAGCAGGAGCGGCTGATGGGAGTATTTATCAGCCGGCTCCTGCGCTGTAAATAAATAATAATAAAAAAAAACGGTGTGGGTTCCCCTGTACTTTTTATAAGTAGCCAGGTAAAATCACAGCTGCAGCCTGCAACCCTCAGTTTTCATCTTCAGCAAGGCTGGTTATCAAGAATAGAGTGGCCCCATGCCGTATTTTTTAAATTATTTAATTATTTTTTATTTATTTAAATAAAAAATTATAAAAAATGGTGTGTGGTCCCCCCATTTTTGACAGCCAGTGTTACTAAAGCAGACAGCTGGGGGCAGGTATTCTCAGGCTGGTAAGGAGCCATGGATATTGCTCTACCCAGCCTAAAATAGCAACTCGCAGCCACCCAAAAAAGGCACATTTATTCCATGAGCAAATTCTGGCACTTTGTCTGGCTCTTCCCACTTGCCCTATAGTGGTGGCAAGTGGGGTTCACATTTGTGGGGTTGATGTCATGTTTGTATTGTCCAGTGACATCAAGCCCATGGATTAGTAATGGAGAGGCGTGAATAATACATCTATCCATTAGTAATCTTACAGTTATATGGCAAATAAAGACAGAGCCAGAATAAAGTCCTTTATTTAAAATAAAACAAAACTCACTTTTACTTTTATATTTTAAAAATAACAAACACAGTTATACTCACCTAACGCCTAATTCCACCAAAGCCCTCATCTCCTGTCAGAAAAAAAAAAAATATCCCTCACCTGTCCGTCATTCTGTGCCATGCTGTAATTCATGTCTGGGGGATAAACAATTTTCAACCTGGATGGTACCAAAGTGCAACCGTCCAGGCTGAGAGCCACTGGAAAATCATCATCGAAGTTACTGCCGGTCACTGAGGCTGTGTTTCCTGAACTTCGGTGACCTCAATGAGATCCCCGCTAGCACCTTGAGAAAGTCTCACGGTGCAGAGGTGAGTTCACCGCAGTTCACAAGGAGAATTTCACTGAGGTGAATTTGTACATCCAGGTGTCCGCCCATCTCTATTTGAGAATAATTGTACTCACTGTAGAATGATGAACTCAAAATTGCTTGGGAACAACCTTGCTTAAATCTTTCCTAGATCGATGATCATCAACAACTACTCTAAGATTGACAGGGACTTCCTTCATGGCATTCTGTTAACATATACTTGAATGCTCCTGACCAGCAAACTGGCAAACTTCTGCTTTTACAGATGTGGTCACATTTGCTGTTGAAAAATGAATCAATGGCATTTGATTACCCACAATTGGCTCATACTTAACCTGTTAATTCATATGGAAGCAGTAAGGGTATATTTAATCTTTCACATACTGATTCTGCATTTTAATTTGTCATGTGCTGTTGTTCAACAGAGGTTGCAATTTAACTAATTTTAAAATCTTCGAAGGATCATTTTTTATTATTATACTCAAATATGCAAAACCATAGCATTCAAAGGGTGTTCTTAGTGTTTCTCATGACAGTATAAATTAAAATTACAATATTTTGTAAACGTTGTATTTGATTTATGCAGAGCAAAGTATGGAAATTTAAAAGCAAAAGGTTATTATTGAAACCAAAAGGCTAATTTATCAAATCTATAAGAAATATATTTCAACATGCTTTATGACTTCAGCATGATCAATCAAATCTCAGTATAGAAAGTTGTCTTAGGTTCAAAATAACTCCCTGCTTTTGTTTACCTAGATAATGACCTGTGTAACCCGATTTTGACCAAGTTAATTTTCCATTTTGCCAACCTTTAGCCCAGACCTTGACAAATATCTGAACTTTCATATTGAGTTTCATTGTTAACCTTTTGCCTAACCTGCTGTCATTCACTCTATCTTCTCAGGCCTTCTTATCTTATCTTGTGGTGATCTGGATTTTTTTACCATGGGTATTGGACTGCTATAAAGTTCAATCTAGGTCCAAGGAATACATATAAATATTACCACTTTGTTTTTTAATCCTGTAGTCTGTTAAATACCTGCAAATATAAATTGTAGAGGAAAGAGGGCCCTAGGTTAAAAATATATTCCACTGGTGGTATCTCAAGAAACTTACAAATATCTGTACAGATATCTATGAGTGAACACTAAGGAAGCTAAGGAAAAAAACACAGGAAAAATAAAAGATCTCTTTTGGCATGGTACCTCTTTTTACCAACAAGTGCAACCTCCCTTACTCTATTTTCACCCTTTGGAAGAAGGCACAATTCTCTACTTCTGCATCTATTTTGTAACAGTCAGTAATTCTGAAATCACTGCCCTGAAAAAGCTACAGGTCAACACTAGGGTTGAGCGAAATGGGTCGGTCATTTTCAGAAGTCGCCGACTTTTGGCAAAGTCGGGTTTCATGAAACCCGACCCAATCCCTGTGTGGGGTCGGCCATGCGGTACGCGACTTTCGCGCCAAAGTCACGTTTCAATGACGCGAAAAGCGCCATTTCTCAGCCAATGAAGGTGGTCGCAGAGTGTGTGCAGCGTGATGACATAGGTCTCAGTCCCCACCATCTTAGAGAAGGGCATTGCAGTGATTGGCTTGCTTTCTGCGGCGTCACAGGGGCTATAAAGGGGCGTTCCCGCTGACCGCCATCCTACTGCTGCTGATCTGAGCATAGGGAGAGGTTGCTGCTGCTTCGTCAGAAGCAGGGATAGCGTTAGGCAGGGTACATTAACCCCCAAACCGCTTGTGCTGTAGCGATTTACACTGTCCAACACCACCTTTTCTTAGCAGGGACAGTGGAGGCTACATTTTTTTTTCATCAGCGCTGTAGCTCATTGGGCTGCCTTAGAAGGCTCCCATATAGCTGCATTGCTGTTTGTACACCGCTGTGCAAACCAACCGCTTTTTTCAAAGCACAAATCCTGTTGCTCCTTCCTTTCTGCACAGCTTTCTTGTTTGTTTGTCCACACTTTTGACTTTTTTGTGCAGCAGTCCACTCCTTGTTATTGCTGCCTGCCATACATTGCTGAGATTACTGCAGGGAGATAGTAATTGTAGGACAGTCCCCTTTTTTTTTTTTGTTTCGCTATATCTCTTCAAGCCACTTTCTGCCACAGAAAATATACTCTAATACAGTGGCCCAGATTTATTCACTAGTCTCCCTGAAGAAGAAAAAAAAAAAGGGTGCAGATTAAAATTGGCAAATCTGTATCAGTGGCAGTCCTGTGTGTGGCATCTGTGTCTCATTTTCTGGCACAGAAAACATACAGTCTAACAGTGGGCCTGATTTCTTGCCAATTCTCCCATAAATAAAAAAAAAATAGTGGGAGATTAAGATTGGAAATTTTGCCTCACTGCCAGTGCTGTGTGTGGCATCTGTTTCTAATTTTGTGCCATATTAAACCTAGTGTGTAATACTGGGCCAGATTTCTTTTAAATTCTCCCTGAAAAAAAAATAGTGGGAGATTAAGATTGGCATTTCTGCTTCAGTGCCACTCCTGTGTGTGCCACCTGTCTCAAATTTTGTGCCACATTAAACCTAGTGTATAATACTGGGCCAGATTTCTTTTAAATTCTCCCTGAAAAATAAAAATAGTGGGAGATTAAGATTGGCATTTCTGCTTCAGTGCCACTCCTGTGTGCGCCACCTGTCTCAAATTTTGTGCCACATTAAACCTAGTGTGTAATACTGGGCCAGATTTCTTTTCAATTCTCCCTGAAAAAATTAAAATAGTGGGAGATTAAGATTGGCATTTCTGCTTCAGTGCCACTCCTGTGTGTGCCATCTGTCTCAAATTTTGTGCCACATTAAACCTAGTGTGTAATACTGGGCCAGATTTCTTTTAAATTCTCCCTGAAAAAAAAATAGTGGGAGATTAAGATTGGCAATTCTGCCTCATTGCCAGTGCTGTGTGTGGCATCTGTCTCTAATTTTGTGCCAAAGAACATATACTGTATAAGAGTGGGCCACATTTCTTCAATATTCTCCTAGAAAAAATACAAAGGGGGAGATTTTAATTGTTAGTGTCTGCATCAGTGTCAGTCCTCTTAGTGGCATATCTGTCTGCCACTGAAGCTGTGTACTGTTATACATTGGGCCTGATTTTCCATGCAGTCTCAGCCACCTATAAAGGGATATATAAATCCAACAGAAGATTGAGTTCACCTTGTAACTGGTTTTACAGTAACAAATACCGTTAGTTTGGTTACGTTTTTCAAACAATGAGGAAGTCTGGAGGAAGAGGTCATGGCCGTGGGCGGTCATTGCCAGCTGGTAATGATGGTAGTGGTGGTGGAGCATCAGGTGGTCATGGGAAAAGCAATATAGCACCTAAGTCTCGAGTTGTTGAGCCAGGTTCGTCGTCTGGCTACACAAGGCCTCGAACGCTCCCTTTTCTGGGAGTAGGAAAACCGCTTTTAAAGCCAGAGCAGCAAGAACAAATTTTGGCTTTCCTTGCTGACTCAGCCTCTAGCTCTTTCGCCTCCTCTTCTGAAACTGCTAAATGTAAAAGCAGCGCGTCATTAGTGGATGTTCACGGTCAGGGACAAGTCGCTTCCTTGTCTTCTTCACCAAGAACAACAGAGAAGGATGCGTCAGGCGACACAACGGGTTACTCCATAGAGCTCTTTACACATACCGTTCCTGGGTTAGAAAGTGAAACAGTTAACAGGCCATGCCAATTACGAGTCGAATCGGACATGGAGTGAACAGATGCACAGCCACAGCCAGATTACTATGCTGTTCCTTTGACTCAGACCAGAACATTGCCCTTGCAGTGTACTGATCCAGAATCAGACCCTCATGAGACTATGATGCCCCGTCACGAACGCTATACCACCGGCTTACACGGTGACACAGACGAAGTTGCACACGAGATAGAAGAGGAGGTCATAGATGACCCAGTTGTTGACCCCGATTGGCAGCCATTGGGGGAACAGGGTGCAGGCGGCAGTAGCTCTGAAGCGGAGGAGGAGGAGCCACAGAAGGCATCAACATCACAACAGGTTCCATCTGCCAGGCCCGTATCTGGCCAAAAACGCGTGGTAAAACCAAAACCAGTTGTAGGACAGCGTGGCCATCCGGTTAAAGAAGCTCAGTCTGCAATGCCTGAAAAGGTATCCGATAGTAGAAAGAGTGCAGTCTGGCATTTTTTTAAACAACATCCTAATGATCAGCGCAAAGTCATCTGTAAAAAATGTTCAACTACCTTAAGCAGAGGTTAGAATCTTAAAAGTCTAAATACAAGTTGCATGCGTAGACATTTAACCACCATGCATTTGCAAGCCTGGACTCACTAGCAAACGTCCCTTAAGGTTGTAGCACCCTCGGCCAATGAAGCTAGTCAGCAACGCTACATCCCTTCTCTCACTGTAAGCCCAACATTTCCCGCACCACCTGCAGTAAATGTGCAGATTTCGTCGCCAGGCCAAAGCAGTCAGGGAATCACCAGTTTCGTAGTAGGAAACACTGCATGTAGGGCACCAGCAAGAATACCATCTCCAACCCTCTCTCAGTCTGCCATGTCCACCAGCACCCCCGCTAGTTCCACGATCTGCAGCTCTCCAGTCCAGCTCACCCTACATGAGACTCTCATTAGGAAAAGGAAGTACTCATCCTCGCATCCGCGAACACAGGGTTTGAACGCCCACATTGCTAGACTAATCTCATTAGAGATGATGCCCTACCGGTTAGTTGAAAGTGAAGCTTTCAAAGCCCTGATGGACTACGCTGAACCACGCTACGAGCTACCCAGTCGACACATCTTTTCGAGAAAAGCCATCCCAGCCCTCCACCAGCATGTAAAAGACCGCATCGTCCATGCACTCAGGCAATATGTGAGTACAAAGGTGCACCTGACAACAGATGCATGGACCAGTAGGCATGGCCAGGGACGTTACGTGTCCATCACGGCACACTGGGTTAATGTGGTGGATGCAGGGTCCACAGGGGACACCAATATTGGGACAGTTGTGCCTAGCCCACGGTCTAGGAAACAGTTGGCTGTAGGCGTTCGCTCCCCCTCCTCCTCCTGCAGAAGCGCGAGAGCTCGTCCACAGACCGCAGTCGCACGAGCACTCCATCCGCAGCTGCCACTGTTGCACATGAGGTGTCCCATTATGGGACAGCTAGTGGCAAGCGTCAGCAGGCTGTATTGGCAATGAAGTGTTTGGGCGACAATAGACACACCGCGGAAGTTCTGTCCGAGTTCTTGCAGAAAGAAACTCAGTCATGGCTGGACACTGTACATCTTGAGGCAGGCAAGGTAGTGAGTGATAACGGAAGGAATTTTATGGCTGCCATAGCCCTTTCACAACTGAAACACATTCCTTGCCTGGCTCACACCTTAAACCTGGTGGTGCAGTGCTTCCTGAAAAGTTATCCAGGGTTACCCGACCTGCTCCTCCAAGTGCGCAGACTTTGCTCGCATATTCGCCGTTCGTCCGTGCACTCCAGCCGTATGCAGAACCATCAGTGGTCTTTGAACCTTCCTCAGCATTGCCTAATCATCGACATTGCAACAAGGTGGAACTCCACATTGCACATGCTTCAGAGACTGTGCGAACAGAGGCGTGCTGTTATGTATTTGTGGGAGGATACACATACACAGGCAGGCAGTTGGATGGCAGACATGGAGTTGTCAGGTGTGCAGTGGTCGAAGGTACAAGACCTGTGTCAAGTCCTTCAGTGTTTTGAGGAATGCACACGGCTGGTTAGTGCAGACACCATAATAAGCATGAGCATCCCCCTAATGCGTCTGCTGATGCAAAGTTTGACGCACATAAAGGAGCAGGCGTCTGCAGCCGAGGAAGAGGGAAGCCTTGATGACAGTCAGCCATTGTCTGGTCAGGGCAGTCTACAGGACGAGGTAGCGGGTGAAGAGGAGGACGAGGGGGATGATGGGGATGAGTATTTTTTGAATGAGGAAGCTTCTCCTGGGCCAATATCAACTGGTGGCGTTGCAAGGCCAGGTTCAGGTTTTTTGAGGGAGACAAGTGACGTAGATTTGACTGAAACTGCCCCTCAACCCAGCACAACCGCAGATTTGACAACTGGAACTTTGGCCCACATGGCGGATTATGACTTACGTATCCTTAAAAGGGACCCACGCATTATTAAAATGATGACTGATGACGATTACTGGTTTGCCTGCCTCCTTGATCCTCGCTATAAAGGCAAATTGCAAAATATCATGCCACATGAGAACCTCGAACAAATATTAGCAACCAAACAAGCAACTCTTGTAGACCGTTTGATTCAGGCATTCCCAGCACACAGCGCCGGTGATGGTTCTCACACGAGCTGCAGGGGGCAACAGGGCAGAGGTGTTAGAGTTGCACAAATCAGAAGTGGCATTGGACAGAGGGGTTTTCTGACCAGGTTGTGGAGTGATTTCGCAATGACCGCAGACAGGACAGGTACTGCAGCATCAATTCAAAGTGACAGGAGACAACATTTGTCCAGTATGGTTACTAACTATTTTTCATCCCTTATCGATGTTCTCCCTCAACCGTCATTCCCATTTGATTACTGGGCATCCAAAATAGACACCTGGCCTGAATTGGCAGAATATGCATTGCAGGAGCTTGCTTGTCCAGCAGCTAGTGTGCTATCAGAAAGAGTATTCAGTGCTGCTGGTTCAATATTGACCAAAAAAAGGACTCGTCTGGCTACCCAAAATGTTGATGATCTAACCTTCATTAAAATGAACCACTCATGGATTTCTAATTATTTTGCCCCACCTTTCCCGGCTGACACCTAGCTTTCCTATAAAAAGGTCTTGCTTGTGGACTGGTCTTACTGACTGTTCCAATCTCTTAATTTGCAGCAGCTGATTGTCCAGCATACGACATGTTTACACCTCCCTAAATGGGCTAACTCCCCCCACGGGGCCGTGGTCTCGCCACTTGGCGCAAGCACCCGTGAGAGTGCCGTTTGTCTGAAGAGGTGGGTGTGCCCGCTTTTGGTCGATGGCACTGCCACTGGGTCCCTCATAGTACAATAAAGTGTCTCTGGCAGTGGTGGCGCGCACCCAACGTCAGACACACCGTTGTAACATGAGGGGCCCTGGGCCTGTACCGCCGGCCACAAGAGAGTTCCCCCCCAGCTCAAACAGTGCTCTACCACTTGCAAAATTATCTCTCACAGCTCCAACAATGTTTAGTCTATGCGCTGACATCCTTCAATGCCTGGCACTGACAATACCAATTTGTTGACTTGTATAATGCTATTTAAAATAGTCATGGTCAGTGTCCTATATTGACACCAGTAAATACTTAGCGCCAAATTACTATGTCTTAAACTCAGCAGAGGAGCCCACCCCTCTACCTAAGTATGCCACCCTTTTGTTTTTTGGTTTTGTTGTTTTGCGAGACATTAACATCTATTTATTTTTTGGGAGTACTAACTGTGTCAGACACTCCTTCCAATCGTCCTCCGCTGACCACACCAATGCTGCCTGTGTACCCCTGCCACATAATAGAAGGTGCTTTGAGACTATTTTTTTTAATTTTAGGCCTAGTAAGTGTGTCTGCAGTCCCTCCTACCATTTGCCCTCCGCTGAGCACACCAATGCTGACCGTGTACCCATGTAACTTTTTTTCAACCTGCAGTGAGCCTACTTTGTGGTGTAAGGCCTACTAGCAGTGTCTGTCTGCGCCACTTAATACAGCTGTCCTCCTCTAGAAAAAAAAAAATGGCTGGTTTTCAGCCTGTCAGAATTATAAAACTGCATTGGGGCCACAAGTTTTGCTGTGGTCTACAAACTGAGTCTTCCGCTCCAAGGTGTTCTCCTGATTGCCTTTACTGAGCTTCTATCTTCAGGCTCTTGTTAAATAGTTTTTAATCGAACAACTGCAGTGGGGCTACTAGTTTGGTTGGGGCCTACTAACAGTGTCTGCCGCTCCAAGGTGTTCTCCTGGTTGCCTTTCCTGAGCTTCAATCTTCAGGCTCTCGTTAAATAGTTTTTTAATCGAACAACTGCAGTGGGGCTACTAGTTTGGTTGGGGCCTACTAACGGTGTCTGCCGCTCCAATGTGTTCTCCTGGTTGTCTTTCCTGAGCTTCTATCTTCAGGCTCTTGTTAAATAGTTGTTAATTGGAACAACTGCATTTGGCCTACTAGTTGGGTTGGGGCCTACTAATGGTGTCTGCCGCTCCTTGCTGTTCTCCTGGTTTCCTGTCCTGAAATTCCATCTTCAGGCTCTCCTTAAGTAGTTGTTAATATTACACTGAATTTGGCCTACTAGTGTGTTTGGGGCCTACTAACGGTGTATGCCGCTCCGTGCTGTTCTCATGGTTTCTTGTCCTGAAATTCCATTTTCAGGCTCTCATTAAGTAGTTGTTGAAACAACACTGCATTAGGCCTACAAGTTGGGTCTTGGTTGTAGAGACGGTGTATGCCGCTCCAAGGTGTTCTCCATGTTGCCTCTCCCTAGCTTCTATCTTGAAGCTCTCATTAAGTAGTTATTGAAACAACACTGCATTAGGCCTACAAGTTGGGTCTGGGTTGTAGAGACGGTGTCTGCCGCTCCAAGGTGTTCTCCAGGTTGCCTCTCCCTAGCTTCTATCTTGAAGCTCTCATTAAGTAGTTGTTGAAACAACACTGCATTAGGCCTACAAGTTGGGTCTAGGTTGTAGAGACGGTGTCTGCCGCTCCAAGGTGTTCTCCAGGTTGCCTCTCCCTAGCTTCTATCTTGAAGCTCTCATTAAGTAGTTGTTGAAACAACACTGCATTAGGCCTACAAGTTGGGTCTGGGTTGTAGAGATGGTGTCTGCCACTCCAAGATGTTCTCCAGGTTGCCTCTCCCTAGCTTCTATCTTGAAGCTCTCATTAAGTAGTTGTTGAAACAACACTGCATTAGGCCTACAAGTTGGGTCTTGGTTGTAGAGACGGTGTCTGCCACTCCAAGGTGTTCTCCAGGTTGCCTCTCCCTAGCTTCTATCTTGAAGCTCTCGTTAAGTAGTTGTTGAAACAACACTGCATTAGGCCTACAAGTTGGGTCTGGGTTCTACAAATGGTGTCTTCCGCTCCAAGGTGTTCTCCAGGTTTCGTGTTTCGGTCGATCCCCGACTTTTCGCGATAATTGGCCGATTTCACTCGACTCGACTTTTGAGATAGTCGGGTTTCACGAAACCCGACTCGACCCTAAAAAACTAAAAGTCGCTCAACCCTAGTCAACACCAAAGTGCAACCTGAGTTGCCAACCACGCAGATATTCCAGGACAGTCCGTTAATATATGGGACTGTTTTGCCTTGTCTCTAAAATTGTTGCTGTCACTTATAAGCATAAGGATGCATTATAGTTTTCCAATGTGTTCGTAAAAAATATTGTCTGCCCGTGATTTTTTGATAAGTTGCTCAGAAAAAATAAAAAGTTTAGTTGGCCACCCTGAGTGCAAATCTAGTCTCGAACTCAGGTGTTATATAAATGACGTGACATAGAAGTAAAACCTTCCCACACAGGTTTAGCATTACATTAATTTGCAGATACACAAATATGCTATAGGGCCAATATACAAGCATACACTGTACTTATGTAACACCCCAGGTAACCGGTTATTACAGTGATGTTGCTTTCACTTCGGGGGGGGGGGGGGGGTAATATCATGCTCAGAGGCAATGGAGTACTCTTCACCAGGTAAGGCACCTACATGCAACACATTCTGAATCCAGGCCAGGAGGGGGAGCTCAAGACCCAGATTCAGGGGAGCTTCCATCAAATATGGATATATGTCCTGGTCCGGAGGAGGAGTTAGCCAGTGTGATAGAAACACTGAAGGAGAAGGAAGTCTGAAAGAGTAGACAGAGAGGCCTGGCAGCCACAAGGGAGCTGCAGCCTACGAAAGGACGGGTAACCCGAGGGGTTGTATGTGGTGGAGCTTCAGAGGAAAGGAGAGGAACAGGGCTCAGAGGGGAACTGTGACTGGGCACCCTCAGAGCCGAAGCGCAGTTCCGGGTACCAGGAGCCCGAGGCCATTGGAACTGTAGGACACTTGGCAGAACCGGAGGGCTGAGAACTTTATGGGATTGTCCCACACCACAACTGAGATGCAGCAGCACCAGAGGAGCCCGGGGCATGATAGAGTCCCTATAAAAAGGCTCAAGCTGCCCGTCATGCAGGTACCTGTCTCAGGATAGGGGGAATAGAGGACTCTGCAGAAAGCTTCAGACAGCAGGGACTTCATATACAGCATGCGTTAGTTGGAAAGGCTCAAAGACCTTGACTGGAAAAAGGGAATCTTCCATTGCCATGGTCGGGCCATACCATCACCCGTGCCAGGTACCCTGGGCTGTGGCCTGCTAACTACAGTAAACCAGGTAAAGACTTACAACTTGTGTCCTTTACTCATTTTACTGACCTACACCATCATCGCCATACACTTCAGGACCCCTGGGGACCCCGCTTCACCTGTGAGAAGCATTACCATCATTTCTGCAACAACATCCCACAGAGGACCCCTTTAACGCAGCGTCGGCCCCGCTATTGACCGAACACCACAGGTGACGTCATGACAGACTTTACCACAATTCCCCTTAAAAGACCTTTCCCCTTTAATTGGATGCCCAGGGCCACGGACCGGGTTGCAGCAACCGTGACATCCCCTTTAAGAGAGACCGGACTGGGTGTCGAGTACCCCACGTCCCTGGTAGGGCGCGCCACTTACACTATGTGTCAGCACACTGTGATTAATAAATACTTGGTCTTCACTATTGCTGCAAACATCAAAAATGAAATGTATGTACAGTAATTAGGGATTTTTAATTAAAGAACGCAAAAGCCATTCAATCATGTGAAAATATTGATGGTCCCTAAAATTAATGTCCAGACACACAGCTCACTTAACACAGACAGCAATTAAAACCTTGTCTGGGAAGTATGTGTAGATAAGGGTGCTGAGCATTATAGTGTGTCACATCTTCAAATGTATGCTACATGGCCCACACACCTTAGACTTTAAATTACTATACAGGTGCACAAATACGTAAATATGCAAACCGCAATATTGGAGTACAAGTATTCATTAGAAGAAGTGTGTTGACGCATCATGTATATATATGTTTGTATATTGGCCACATAGCTTATTGGTGCACCTGTACGTTAATTTTGTACTAAAGGTGTACGGACTCTATTTGTTTATTTTTTATAGTATACATTGGGGAGTTTGTAGCCCCTCCAGGGCTCAGCAGCTTTAACTATGCATCCTTCCTAGACAAAGCTTTAATTGCGGGAAGCACATGGTTTTCTTTCATTTCCCCATTTAAATGTGGCCTGGTTTGGCACATGGAGAGGGATGACATTAGTGATGGGGTACATCCATCTTTAGGTACATCATGACGTGGTTTGACAGCTTTTGCGCTCTTTGATCAAAAGACGGAAAGCACCTTATTGTTAGAATCTACAGTATTTAGTTTTGACCATCTGCCATCTTTTTGTGGTTTTCTGGCTGCTGTTTTTTTTCCCCTAGTGCTGGCTTGCCTTGGTCAGGTGATTGCATCACCCTTTATGACCCAGAACCTGCCTCCCAGTCTTTGCTGGACAACAGTGTTAATCCGCTAGTGCTCTGGCTAGGTGCCTTATTAGCTTTCTGTGTTTGACATTGTACTGTTTTGGGATCTCTAGTTCTGCCAGTTTTGTTTTTGGTTTTCCTTTCGTTTCTGCGGCTGCCTCTATTTTCCTACTAGGAGGTTACCAGTTTTTGTTTCCAGTCCCTAGATCGTTCAGGGACCCCCTTCCCCCCTACACTTGTAGGTCTTCATTTGAGTCTAGCCTAGGAAATGTCGGTGGGTCTATTCAAAAGGAATAGGTCGCCCACTTCATCGTAGGGTTTCAGCCTAGTCCTAGTACAGGATCAACTGTTCCCCCTTCTACGTTAATCCAGTGATTAAGCAAAATCACGACTTTAATCAGCATAGCTACCAACTACAGAGGTATTACTACAGGTAGAAAGGAGAATAAATATCCACTGATAACGATATTGGATACTGACTTGTCGCTAATAAACAAGGAGACAGAAGGGGGAAATGAATAAATCTCCCCCAAAATAACGATCATGAAGTCCACAACTTGAAATATAAATAATCTTTATTAGATACAGTATAGAAACAGGTAAGGAAACAGTGCCACATTAAGTACAAACCACCGCATAAATGCATGACTGCACCAGGGGTGCACAGAGCCAGGGGACCATGGCTGCCTACATTTCAATAAAGTTATCAAAACCATTCCCTCCCTAATAAGGGGGTATAGAAAAATAGTAAATTAATTATTGTAATAAATTATTATATCTGCACCTGTGTGGCATAAGGATTCTAACAAAATTCCAAATTAGACAAATTGCTTATAGCATAAGAGACCCAATGCCACCAAAGGCAGAAATTCTAACCACATGGGAATGAATGCTATTACCTTTAGATAGAAAGCAGCTGTCCAGGTTCTCGGGGTCTGTGTGCCCACCCCAATGCACGTTTCGGAAGCACTCCTTCTTCAGGGGGGATGGCACTTAGTGCCAAAAGTGGATTTTTATACTAATGAATGCCGGACGTAAAATGAGGTCTGACCCCGGAAATGTATGTAGGTTGCCATGCCAACACACATTGATCACCACAAAAAAAACAAAAATACATATATGGGTGGCGTGTCCTCCCTCCCACCTCCCAGCGAGCGCGCCGTGCACTGCCGAACAGAACACAAACACAGGGCCCATGTAGCCTGATGCCGAGCATGCAGCAAGCACGAGCACCGACAGGGGGGTGGAGCAAGCACTGAGCACGCTCAGTAAGCATGACAGTATATGGACACCATATTGGATATGGGAAAACAGAGTCGTAAAGAGAAAATAATATATATGAATACTGAATGGAGATGTTATATTTACTGAAATATTACAATTTGTTGGTGAATTGTTGTCAATCACTGCTCTGAAAGCAACATCAATTTTGGCCATTAAAAATAGATATACAGTGGCAAATAAAAGTTTTGGCACCCCTGGTCAAAATGACTGTATTTGTGAACAGTTAAGCAAGTTCAAAATTAGATGATCTATAAAAGGCCTGAAGTTGAAGCTGACACATTTCTTATGTATTTTAAGCACAAAAAAATTGTCATTTTTTTTACATTTTAAAAATTCAGAAAAGGAAAATGGGCTGATGCAAAAGTTTGGACACCCTTGGAGATTTCAGTGCTCAGATAACTTTGACGAAGTTTTCAGACCTTAGTTTGCCTGTTCGGGTTATGGCTTGTTCACTATAACCCTTAGGAAAGGCCAGGTGATGCAGCTTTCACAGCTGCATAAAAACACAGCCTCTTCTAACTTTGTGCCAAAAAACAGCAGCCATGGGTTCTGCTAAGCAGCTGCCTAGTACTCTGAAAATAAAAATGGTGAAGGTCTATAAAGCATGAGACGGCTACAAGAAAATAGAAAAGTGTTTTCAAGTTGCCCTTTCCTCAGTTCGAATCAGTTCAAAATGTAATTAAGAAATGGCAGTTAACAGAAACAGTGGAGGTCAAGATAAGGTATGGAAGACCATCCAAAATTTCAGTGCTCATAGGGTTGCTAAAGAGGCAAGTCAGAACCACTGCTTGACTGCAAAAGGAAATTTTTTAGCAGACTCTGGAGTTATAGTACATTGTTCTACTGTTCAGAGACACCAGCATAAATATGGCCTTTATGGAAAAGTCATCAGAAGAAAACCTCTACTGTGTCCTCACCATAAAATTAAATGTCATAAGTATGCAAAAGAACATCAAAACAAGCCTGATGTATTTTGGAAACAAGTCCTGTGAACCAATGAGGTTAAAATTGAACTCTTTAGCCACAATGATCAAAGGCATGTGTGGAGAATAAAGGGCACAGAATTTCAGGAAAAGAAACTAAGCATGGGGGTGTATCAATCATACTTTTGTTTTAGCACCAGCCAATTGTAAGGGGAACATGTCATGGGTAGAGAGAAGAATGCATTCAGTGAAATTTCAACAAATTCTTGATGCAAGCATAACATGATCTGTAAAAAAGATGAAATTGAAAAGAGGATGGCTTCAACAAATGGATAATGATTAGTGTTGAGCATTCCGATACCGCAAGTATCGGGTATCGGCCGATACTTTTGTGGTATCAGGTATCGGTATCGGATACATAGAGATGTGTAAAATAAAGAATTAAAATAAAAAATATTGATATATTTACCTCTCCGGCGGCCCCTGGACTCAGCGCGGGTAACCGGTAGGCTTCGTTGTTCAAAATCAGCGCTTTTAGGACCTGAGAATCACGTCCCGGCTTCTGATTGGTCGCGGGCCGCCCATGTGACCGCCACGCAACCAATCACAAGCCGCGACGTCACCGCAAGCTATTAACGCGCTCATTTTTAAAAATGAGCGCGTTAATGGCTTTCAAAGACGTAGCGCCTTGTGATTGGTCGCGGCCACGCGACCAATCACAAGCCGCGACGTCACCGCAAGCTATTAACGCGCTCATTTTTAAAAATGAGCGCGGTGATGACTTTCAAAGACGTAGCGGCTTGTGATTGGTCGCGGCCACGCTTATATACACTGGGCCTGAGTTTTGGTTCAGTCTCCCCCCAAAAAAGGGAGATTTAAATTCTCAACAAGTTTATATACACCTTCTACCTTGTTTTACAGTACCATATAACGATTGTTATTTTGGTTAGATTTTCCAAAAAATGAGGAAGTCTGGTGGAAGAGCCCGTGGGTGGTGGTTGCCAGCTGGTACTGATGGTGGTGGTGGTGGTGGTGCATCTGGTAGTAGTGGCAAAAGCACCTAAGCACCTAAGGCTGGAGGTGTTGAGCCAGCGTCATCGTCTGGCTACACAAGGCCTTAAAGGCTCCCTTATCTGGGAGTAGGAAAACAGCTTTTAAAGCCGGATGATCTAACCTTTATTAAAATGAACCAATCATGGAATTCAAATTATTTTGCCCCACCTTCCCCTGCTGACACGTAGCTTGCCTGAAAAATGTCTTGCTTTTTGCCTCCTCTTACTGACTTCTCCAATTCCTCCATTTGCAGCTGCTGAATGTCCACCATAGGCCATTTTTATACCTCCCTAAATGGGCTGATTCCCCCCACAGGGCCGTGGTCACCACCTGGCGTAAGCACCTGTGCGAGTCCCGTTTGCCTGAACAGGTGGGTGTGCCCACTCTTGGGCGACAGCACTGACACAGGGTCCCTCACAGTACAATGAAGTGTCTCTGACGGTGGTAGTGCACAACCAACGTCAGACACACCATCGCAATATGAGGGGCCCTGTGCCAGTACCGCCGCCCACGAGAGAGTGTTCCCCCCAGCTCAAACAGTGCTTTACCACTTGGAATACTTACCTCTCCCTGCTCCACCACTGTGTAGTCTGTGCTGTTAAATCCTTCAATGGCACTGCCAATACAAATTTGTTGAAATGATAGATGATAGTTAAAATATACAGGGGCCCTGGCCTCCATTTAGACCAGTTAATACTTTGCGCCTACTACCACTGTCTGCTACTCAGCAGAGGAGCCCACCCATGTACCTAGCTATGCCGCCCGTTTAGTCCTGTTACCAATTTTGAACTGCATTTAGCCTACTTTATTATTTGGGCCTACTAACTGTGTCTGCCACTCATTACAATTGTCCTCCGCTGAACAAATCAATGCCACCCATTTAGTCCTGTTACCAATTTTGAACTGTATTTAGCCTACTTTATTATTTGGGCCTACTAACTGTGTCTGCCACTCATTACAGTTGTCCTCCACTGAACAAAGCAATGCCGCCCGTTTAGTCCTGTTACCAATATTGAACTGCATTTAGCCTACTTTATTATTTGGGTCTACTAACTGTGTCTGCCACTTATTACCCTTGTCCTCCACTGAACAAAGCAATGCCGCCTGTTTAGTCCTGTTACCAATATTGAACTGCATTTAGCCCACTTTATTATTTGGGCCTACTAACTGTGTCTGCCACTCATTACAGTTGTCCTCCGCTGAACAAATCAATGCCACCCATTTAGTCCTGTTACCAATTTTGAACTGCATTTAGCCTACTTTATTATTTGGGCTTACTAACTGTGTCTGCCACTCATTACAGTTGTCCTCTACTGAACAAAGCAATGCCGCCTGTTTAGTCCTGTTACCAATTTTGAACTGCATTTAGCCTACTTTATTATTTGAGCCTACTAACTGTGTCTGCCACTCATTACAGTTGTCCTCCACTGAAAAAAGCAATGCCACCCGTTTAGTCCTGTTAACAATTTTGAACTGCATTTAGCCTACTTTAGTATTTGGGCCTACTAACTGTGTCTGCCACTCATTACAGTTGTCCTCCACTGAACAAAGCAATGCCGCCTGTTTAGTCCTGTTACCAATTTTGAACTGCATTTAGCCTACTTTATTATTTGGGCCTACTAACTGTGTCTGCCACTCATTACAGTTGTCCTCCGCTGAACAAATCAATGCCGTCCATTTAGTCCTGTTACCAATTTTGAACTGTATTTAGCCTACTTTATTATTTGGGCCTACTAACTGTGTCTGCCACTCATTACAGTTGTCCTCCAGTGAACAAAGCAATGCCGCCTGTTTAGTCCTGTTACCAATTTTGAACTGCATTTAGCCTACTTTATTATTTGGGCCTATATCTGTGTTTCCCCCTCATCCTGCCCATTGCCCAGCTACTGCTAGATGAGTCTGCTGGTACATTGACCCAGACCACTACATTCCTCTTGCACTCTACACAGCCAGAATCTGACCCTGCTGAAAGTCAGGTTCCCCTTCCCGCATACTATACCACCTTACACGAGGCAAAGAGGAAGGTGCAGATGAAAGTGCAGGTTCCTTCATCAGGTGGGGGGGCATACTCGTTGGTAACGTCACTGGCACAGGGCCTATCATAGTATGCAAAAGTGTCTCTGCCAGTGGGAGGCGCCACCCGCCGTCAAACAAACCGTCGTACTATGAGGGGCCCTGTGCCAGTGCCAACAAGTGGGCCCCCCTGCTTGCTCAGGATCACAGCACTTGCAAAGTTGAAATACTTACCTCTCCCTACTCCACCTCCGTGACGTATTCCGCGTTTCCTGGGCCCACGAAAATCTTGAGCCAGCCCTATCCCCCCACCTCTTTAGCCAAATGACCCCGAGTTTTCAATGCCTAACTATTATTATAAAGTAAATTAAGATTGACAAGCTTAAGTAATAAGAATTGATGTTTTGGCATTAAAATGGGCACTGTAGGTGTTTTCCTGTCCTCCACTCGCTGCCGACTTTGATTCCCCATTGACTTGCATTGGGTTTAGTGTTTCAGTCGGCCCCCGACTTTTTGCAATAATCGGCCAATTTCACCCGACCCGACTTTTGACAAAGTTGGGTTTCGCAAAACCTGACTCGATCCTAAAAAAGTAAAAGTCGCTCAACTCTACCCCATGGTCCTAGCGGACGCTCCAGATGAAAATCCCTCAAAATAGAATTGAAAGACTCTTAGCTGGCTGTAAAAAGTGCTTACAAGCTGTGATGCTTGCAAAAAGGGGGTGCTACTAGGTACTAACTATGGAGGGTGTCCAAACTTTTGCATAGGTCCATTTTCTTTTTTATATTTTTTAGAATTTAAAAATTGACAACATATTTTTTTTCCCTAAAATACAAATGAATTGTGTCATCTTTAACTTTACGCCTTTCAGAGATCATTTTGTCTTCAACTTCTTTAACTGTTCCCAGTAACAGTAATTTTGACCATTGGTACCCAAACATTTACATACCATGGTATAATCTATATTCTTAGTCTAGACACATTTTATTTAATGGCATGTAAAAATTGATTGGTAGTAAGAAACAAAGATGGCTGTGACAGCTGCATTTTAGGACAAAAGAGTTTAACTTCAACTCAACTAAAAATAATTATTTGATATACTTAAATAAAATATCTCCTTTAATAAAATTCTTTACAATTTGTTGGCAATTGTGTCACTTTATAAACATTGGCATATTGGAGACGCCTGGACAGCTGGCGTATGTCTGCTGACATGTACAGACTCAAGACATTTGTTGTCACCTCCTGATAACTGGACTTGTGATATGTCTTGTCAACAGGGACCAGTTTTTTTTACTGGACGTGGAACTATTATATAACACTACAGAAATTCATTCATCAGAGCAAATCTTATAAAAAAGTTGCACATAAAAAATACAAAAAAACTTCGGCACTCAAGACAAGCATTTATTTGTTTGACATTATATAGGAGGCAACTCCTCCTATATAATGTCAAACAAATAAATGCTTGTTTTGAGTGCCGAAGTTTTTTGTATTTTTTAAATAAGACTTTCCTCTGAACACCAACATTCGTTCACAGTGTGTTAGGTGTCGAGTTCCCGCCGCTGCACAGGGGAAATCTCGAACCACCTGCGGTCTCCCACTCTTCTCCAGCTGCAGTGGAGCCTACTCAGCGGAGACGTCGGTCCCAGAGTCTGGCTCAGGCAGATACTCTGCACTTGGTTACTGCTGCCCTTCAAGGTTCAGCAATTGTAACCAGTACTGGTCAGCGGCGAGCAGACTCTTCTGGGACTAAGTCCTGCTTTTCTCTTTCTGAGCGTGCCCAAGGGAGGACTTCTCATTGGAGGCTGGGGGTCACACACTCAGGTCCTGTAGCAGCTCCTATTTGTCCACTAGGAAGGTCCTGAAGAAGCTGCAACTATAAAAGGTTCGCATGGCCACACGGCCATGGTTTGTATGTGGGTGTATTTTTTTTACTCGAAAAAAAAAATGATAGCCTGCATCACTTTCTTAGTACACATTGGGCAAACTGAAACAAATTTATATCACTCAGCGGGCATAATATTAATATTGGGACCTAATAGTAACAAATACCAGTGTGTAGCATATAATTGCATATGTCAGGTCTTTTTGTTTGGTATGTACCCAAAAGCTTTTCAGCAAATAGGGCAAATAAAAATGGAAACTATTATGTGAACAGAGCCTTGCGCTGTTTTCAGACAGCCATGATATTGCCCCATGTCATCATTATAAGTAATTACGGTCACAGGTGTCAGAACCCTGTGGTATAACTGTAATTAGCTTCGAAATTATATTATTATTTATTATTATAGCGCCATTTATTCCATGGCCCTTTACATGTGAGGAGAGGTATACATAATAAAAATGCGTAGAGTAATCTTAACAATACAAGTCACGACTCATGACTGGTATAGAAGGAGAGAGGACCCTGCCCACGAGGGCTCACAATCTACAAGTATACTTTATATACTCAAATGGTGGCACACACATTTTAAAGAATCCCATGCCAGCAATTAGTAATTTGCTAAATACAGCATAAGATGTCAGTAAGATACAAGCAATTCTTATTTTTAATTGCTAGTATACAACTTAGTTGTACAGTCAGCTTTCACAGTAATGTCTGTGCGGATTTTCATATTTTGTTGCATTATTCTCTGATATAATCCAGACAATAGTTACAAGTGACATAGGAGGGTATTCATTTATGATTGCTTTTGTGTGTATATTGTAGAAGAAAATTCTGAAGACGGTACAATCCCCACCCCCCATGTTTGTAACTCCCAGTTTGGGGCAGAAGAGTGGTTGTAGGACTGAGCTACTCTAGGGTGCGAATTTAATCCCTGCTTCACCCTCAGAAGGCATGCTGTTTTGTGGTCTTACCCACAATAAGGGAATCTGTTTTGAGATTTGAACGCTGATAAAATCCTTTATTTTATTTACAGATGGTGCCGCTGAGACATCGGGCGTGCAATTAATTAGGGCATTTCTGCTGTGGTAAGAATAATAATGCAGGCAGACTACAACCAGATGACATCCAAGGGGAATTTCTTTATTTCCTTTCTTCCTTTAAAGTAATTGCATATCTTAAAAGAAAAAAAGTTAGAAAGTTAATGTTTTTTCTCAATATTGAGATTGAGATTTCAAGTGACTTCCATGTTCAGATCTCATCCATTGTGATATTTGAGTAGGGAGGACACTTTGATCAGTGTAGTTCTAATTAATTAGAACGAAGTAAGAGAACACTGCTCAGATGTGTGTTTTATACTGATGAAATGCTGACGGTAAAAAAAAAAATGTCATATGTTTGCATATTGAGACATTCAGCTAGGAGACTTAAATGGGAAAACAAACAAACAAATTCATTATGTGTTTTGCTTGCACTGTCTAAAGACAGAAGGAATTGAATGCATAATTTATATGAGTGTACAGCACATTAATGCAAACAGATAACGTGCAATCTTCGTAGCGGCATTTTCAATGTCACAGCATGTGTGTCTAAGTGTATTTGCATTAAGGATTTTTATATCCTTTGTTGTATGGTTTCTACACTTCTAAGGCAATGTCTTGATAAACACATATCATCTCAGATATAAAATGAAAGGTTACACTAAAATTGCACTTTTTCATGATGTATAATCATTACCATTATTATCTGAGGAGATTAAATAGATTTTCTCTTAAAGAACATAAATATATGGGACCTGAGTTGCAGTAACCGAGAATGACCACTACATAGTGTAATGAGCCTTGGTAACTGTGCTTTAGACACTCTGTATGTCTGGCAGCAAATTGGCCTATTGTCTTCTTGACACTTTTCATTCTGGTTTCCAAGTCAATACATCCTTACTAAAGCCTCTAACTATTTACTAACAGCTAAATTTAAAGGTAACTACTCTGTAGCTTTTGACACCATGTTTCTCCTATTCCTCTGCACTATGGTCAGCTCTATTGGCCTCAAGGATTTCACTCTCTCTAGGTTTTCTACTTTTTTCTTGGACAGCTCTTTCAGTGTTTCAGTTACTGGCTCTTCTTCCTCATCTCTTCGCTTAATTATTAGGTTCCCTAGAGTTCATTCCTAGGCCTCCTATTTTCTCTCTACACAGCCCTTATTGAACAAACACAGCAGAATTGGCTCCCAAAACATTTTCTTTGCTGAAGACAATATATTTGTATTCTCCTGACATCATTCCTTCTCTACTACAAATGACCAAAAAGACTGTCTGCCTGCTGTCTCTAACGTCATGTCCTCCCTTTATCTGGAACTGAATCATTCTAGAACTGAGCTTCTTGTGTTTCCTCCTACTAATCTATCTATACCGAGTAGTGCCATTTCAGTGTATAGTTCTACCATTACTCCCCAGCTGCACGCCTGCTGTCTTGGGGTTATATTTGGCTTAGCTCTTTCCTTCACTCTCTATATCCAATCATTTATTCGCTCATGTCACCTACGCCTCAAAAACTTCTTGAGAGCCTGACCTCTTCTTGTCTTTGAGAATGCAAAAACTGTTAATTTTGTCTCAATAAATTTTAATTTTGACTACTGCAACTCTTTACTAATCTGTAGTGTTGAGCATTCCGATACCGCAAGTATCGGGTATCGGCCGATACTTGCGGTATCGGAATTCCGATACCGAGATCCGATACTTTTGTGGTATCGGGTATCGGTATCGGATCAATAGGGATGTGTAAAATAAAGAATTAAAATAAAAAATATTGATATGCTCACCTCTCCGGCAGCCCCTGGACATCACGCTGGTAACCGGCAGGCTTCTTTGTTTAAAATGAGCGCCTTCAGGACCTGCGAATGATGTCGCGGCTTCTGATTGGTCGCATGCCGCCCATGTGACCGGCACGCGACCAATCAGAAGCCGCGACGTCATTCTCATTCACAAAACTCCTAATTTTAGGAATTAAGGACCTGCGAATGACGTCGCGGCTTCTGATTGGTCGCGTGACGGTCACATGGGCGGCACGCGACCAATCAGAAGCCGCGACGTCATTCGCAGGTCCTGAAGGCGCTCATTTTAAACAAAGAAGCCGGCCGGTTACCAGCGTGAAGTCCAGGGGCCGCCGGAGAGGTGAGCATATCAATATTTTTCATTTTAATTCTTTATTTTACACATCCCTATGGATCCCAGGGCCTGAAGGAGAGTTTCCTCTCCTTCAGACCCTGGGAACCATGAGAATACCTTCCGATACTTGATGTCCCATTGACATGTATTGGTATCGGATATCGGTATCGGCGATATCCGATATTTTTCGGGTATCGGCCGATACTATCCGATACCGATACTTTCAAGTATCGGACGGTATCGCTCAACACTACTAATCTGTCTTCCTCTAAATAAAATCTATCTTCTCCAATCTATGCTAAATGTAGCAGATTGTCTCATATTTCTGTCCATCCAATAGACAGACGTCATCACCATAAGCCAGTCATTGAACTGGTTGCCATCAGCTACTGAATACAACATAAACATATCACACTCATACATGCAACTCTCCACAGTGCTGCACAACCCTACTTCTCTGTCCTCATCACTGTCTGCTACCAAACCAGTGCTCTCTATTCTCATAATAATCTGAAGGTACCTTCACACTGAACAACATAACAACGATATCGCTAGCGATCGATCTGGATCCTGCTGTGACATCGTTGGTCGGAGCAGAAAGGCCAGAACTTTATTTCGTCGCTGGATCTCCCACAGACGTCACTGAATCGGCGTGTGTGACGCCGATTCAGCGATGTCTTCACTGGTAACCAGGGTAAACATCGGGTTACTAAGCGCAGGGCCGCGCTTAGTAACCCGATGTTTACCCTGGTTACCAGTGTAAATGTAAAAAACCCAAACACTACATACTTACATTCCGGTGTCTGTAGCGTCCTCCGGCGCTGTGCTTCCCTGCACTGTCAGCGCCGGCCGTAAAGCAGAGCACAGTGGTGACGTCACAGCTCTGCTTTACGGCTGGTACTTACACAGTGCAGGGAAGCAGAACGCCGCGACAGACACTGGAATGTAAGTATGTAGTGTTTTTTTTTTTTTACATTTACACTGGCAACCAGGGTAAACATCGGGTTACTAAGCGCGGCCCTGCGCTTAGTAACCCGATGTTTACCCTGGTTACCCGGGGACTTCGGCATCGTTGGTCACTGGAGAGCTGTTTGTGTGACAGCTCTCCAGCGACCACACAGCGAAGCTGCAGCGATCGGCATCGTTGTCTAGATCGCTGCAGCATCGCTAAATGTGACGGTACCTTTAGCCTAACATTTCCCAGGTCCTGAGTCTCCACTATCATCTACAAGTCCAATCTCACTTTAGTTCTCTGGAATGCACTACCCCAGACAATCCAGTTATTAACCAGTGTCCACATTTTAAGCATGTCCTCAAAACACATCTTTTTAGGCTGGCTTATAACATTACTTCGGCAATCTAATTGTTGTCAGTTCTCCTTCCTACACTTACTTCAGCATCTGGCCCATTTTGTTATCTCACGTTATACATTTTTGTGGTATCACTACTTCCTAATAGATGGTAAGAGTTTGATTAGGGTCCTCACTCCTTTTGCTTGAATTTTTAATCTACAAAGGTACTTAACTTTTTTATACTTTGTAATTTTTTTTGTAATGAGAAAAGTGCTCCTATATCACATGTCTGAGAGTAGCAAACTTATGTCAACCTTTGTTTTCAGTATCCGTGTGACCCCCATGTGCAGCAATAACTGCATTTAAATCTTTCCAGTAGAGATGATCAACTTTGCCAGGTTCACGTAATGTCTCCAAAAATTTGTTTCACAGCAAATCAATTTCCCGTTAATCGCATTACTCAAAATCTTCCAAATAAAACCATGCTCTGAAAAGATGCATATGTAACCATGAGGGCACTCTCAAATAGGTGCATCTTATTCCAGAGATGCCTTCATTAATATTGAGATTAAGATACACCAGTCTTAATGAATCAGGACCTAAGTGTCCAAATTACAGTTTTTATCTAATTTCAAGGGGGTCAATAAAAAGATTTTAAGTCACTGAATAACATTTTTGTGTAATGTTGAAAGCATATGATTAGGTAATGTAATGGCACCTTTTCTAGTGCCCTTCCCTGTATGCACCCTGACTGTTCCTGAGAGCGTCTGAAATACTGCAAGGTGTGCCTTGATATTTGCCCTCTGTCCAAGCGGTTGAATACACCTTATGTGTAAGAGATTGTTCTTGTTAATTGCCATAACTGAAAACCTACGTGGCTCTGCAATTTAGTGTAACTATCAAGCTCCGTGCTACCACAAGACTAGTGCAACTAGCAAACTCTGTGCCACATCATTGCTCAGTGACCTAATATTGCCCAATAACCATTAAAGACTGCACCAATGCTACTGGCAATCTGATATACTGTATATATATATAGCCTAGACTATAGCATTTCCATAGTAGTTCGGTAACTTCATGTCATGCTAGTATACAGTTGGGAACAATTTGGCAAACATATGGAAGAAAAAACATAGATATTGCCCACAAAAACCCCACTACATACACTTATCATCATAGGTGAACCGAAATATTTATATTTGTCTGTCTTGGCCAGCAACTATTAAAAGCAATTTATTGCATATGCAAAACTTGCATATATAACTGCATCACACATGTTGACTGAGGTACTGTGGACGCTCAGACTTAATAAATCAGTATGTCAATGGACTTCACAATCCCACATGCTTCACTTTCATCATGAGTTATTTTCAGCATTTGTTATTGAATATGAAGCAGAGTAAAGTTAAAGAGAAGCTATATGATATACCAGGGATAGGGTCAAGTTCAGAATTTTGTGCTATTATTTTTGCTATAGGCATGAATATTGTAGAAAAATACATGAAGGATAATGTAACATGGTCCATACAGTTACAGCACTCTTGGCTTATATTTATAGGCACACTAAATCTAGAAATAAATGATAATAGTGAACAAAAGATAAACTTGCCCAGGGTTTCTCAGCCTGCATAATTTTTTGCATGTTCCTGAAAACAATTTGTTTGCATTTACCTGTTGTTCTCATACAATGTCAGCTGTGGAATTATTAAAGCGAACCTGTCAGTGGAATCTTGCTAAGTAAACTACAGGCATTGTCATGTTGACATTGTTACACTGATTAAAATGATAACTGGGGCGTAGAAGTCTGTCTTGTGGTTCTTATGTAATCAGTGTTAGAAGTTTTCAGTTAGTGATATGCCTGTGCTTCGGTTTGGGACAGAAGGCAGAGTCCTATGTTCCTGCTCTAAGCCAGAGAAACCAAGAAGAGACCTGCCCATGGGCTTATCCCGAAGCACATACAGTCTGTCTCTCTCTCCGTCTCAATGATAAGGAACATGTTTATGCTTATGTACTCGCAAGAAAAAAGGATCTGAAAAAACAGCACTTCTGTATGGGAATATATCAAGAGGTAGAGATGACTAAGGAGAAATGTGGAATTTTCATTCTGTGAGTGGCTTGAAAATCACTCACAAAAGCAAACAAGCCTTCAATAAATAAGCAAATAAGCCTTCACTGACGAGGGCCAACAGCCCAAAACACCGTGTCTGCGAATTGAGATACTGATTTGGCTTTTATCCTAAGTCATATTGCACGACTCGTTAAAGGGTTGATTGTGACTTGTAGGATCGCTACTTCCAACAGGTGGCGCTATAGAGTTTAAGTCCTCTTTTTCTCAGAAGAGGCAATTTGCATATTATATTTCCCAGAGGAGCATTGCACGGCGAATAAGCCTCCTTACCTTGACAAGCCAGAGATGGTATGTCACTCTCCATAAGGAGAAACGATACCCCTTAGACCCCAGTCCAGAGCCTCTCACCTGTTGTGAATTCTGTTGTCGAACTCCCTCCTGTGGTCGTGAGTGGTACTTCAGCGAGTTCTGTCTATGGGCTCCCTCTGGTGGCTGTGAGTGAAGCTGCTGCTTCTGAGGTTCCTTACACAGGTGACGTGGTTTATCCTTTGGTTGACTGCTCTATTTAACTCCTCTCAGATCGTTACTCCATGCCAGCTGTCAATGTTTTTGCATTTGTTCAGTTCGCTCCTGGATCTCTCAGGTGACCTGCCTTCTCCTGCAGAAGCTAAGTTCCTGATAGTCATTATTTGTTCATTGTTTTCTTGTCCAGCTGGTTTTCATGATTTTGTTTTGCTAGCTGGAAGCTCTGGGATGCAGAGTGGTCCCTCCGCACCGTGAGTTGGTGCGGAGGTCTTTTTTGCACACTCTGCGTGGTCTTTTGTAGGTTTTTGTGCTGATCGCAAAGTTACCTTTCTTATCCTCTGTCTATTTAGTAAGTCTGGCCTCCCTTTGCTGAAACCTGTTTCATTTCTGCGTTTGTGACTTTCATCTTTACTCACAGTCAATATATGTGGGGGGCTTCCTTTACCTTTGGGGAATTTCTATGAGGCAAGGTAGGCTTTATTTTCTATCTCTAGGGCTAAATAGTTCTTAGGCTGTGACGAGGCGCCTAGGTCTGGTCAGGAGCGCTCCACGGCTATTTCTAGTGTGTGTGATAGGATTAGGGCTTGCGGTCAGCAGAGCTCCCACATTCCAGAGCTCGTCCTGTATGAGGTTTAACTATCAGGTCATTACGGGTGCTCCTAACCACCAGGTCATAACACTCACCTAGCCAAATCAGTTCTCATGCTTCGCACTGACGAGGGCCAACAGCCCGAAACACCGTGTCTGCGAATTGAGATACTGATTTGGCTTTTATCCTAAGTCATATTGCACGACTCGTTAAAGGGTTGATTGTGACTTGTAGGATCGCTACTTCAAACAGGTGGCGCTATAGAGTTTAAGTCCTCTTTTTCTCAGAAGAGGCAATTTGCATATTATATTTCCCAGAGGAGCATTGCACGGCGAATAAGCCTCCTTACCTTGACAAGCCATAGATGGTATGTCACTCTCCATAAGGAGAAACAATACCCCTTAGACCCCAGTCCAGAGCCTCTCACCTAGCCAAATCAGTTCTCATGCTTTGTACTGACGAAGGCCAACAGCCCGAAACACCGTGTCTGCGAATTGAGATACTGATTTGGCTTTTATCCTAAGTCATATTGCATGACTCGTTAAAGGGTTGATTGTGACTTGTAGGATCGCTACTTCAAACAGGTGGCGCTATAGAGTTTAAGTCCTCTTTTTCTCAGAAGAGGCAATTTGCATATTATATTTCCCAGAGGAGCATTGCATGGTGAATAAGTCTCCTTACCTTGACAAGCCAGAGATGGTATGTCACTCTCCATAAGGAGAAATGATACCCCATAGACCCCAGTCCAGAGCCTCTCACCTAGCCTAATCAGTTCTCATGCTTCGCACTGACGAGGGCCAACAGCCCGAAACACCGTGTCTGTGAATTGAGATACTGATTTGGCTTTTATCCTAAGTCATATTGCACGACTCGTTAAAGGGTTGATTGTGACTTGTAGGATCGCTACTTCCAACAGGTGGCGCTATAGAGTTTAAGTCCTTTTTTTCTCAGAAGAGGCAATTTGTATATTCAATAAATTATAATCAGCCTGCTGCTTTCCCCCAAAAGTCTACCTTGACACAGCAAAGAGAGCAGGTTCAGGGACACACTGGTATTACCAATAAAGTTGGTGAAGTCAGAATGCCGTTAATAAACCAACCTCAGAAAAGGACCAACCTGTGTCTTCCCCATTGATTATGACCTTACAGCAGCCATGACAGGTCAGGCTTTTTTGTAATGGCAGTGATTTTTTGGGATTTCTTTGAGATAGGCTTTAATTTTATGTATAACTTTGTATTGCACTTGCACTTGTCACTTTATATATCTCAATTAAAGTCTTTATGAGTATCTACACCTTTTACTGCCTTATCATTGCTATTTTCAGTATTTGACATGCTGTTTTCTATTGTTTTATCAATGATGGAGACAACATTATGTGTGCATTGCTTTGTAAACCTGACTATGCCATTCTGATACACATAACCAACCGCCCTTGGACGTGGCACTAAGGTGTCACTACCCTTTATACTTACCTTTTATACTATTTTTCTGTTTTTAACTCATGTTATTAATATCTTTCAGTAAAAACCTAGTTTTAATTTATTGCTCTGCCATCCATATTTGTTTTTTGGTTGATACTGTTAGATTTACGGGTAAGGAAGGAGACGGCAGCACTCACCGATCTTCAGTGCAGGTAAAACTTTATTGCAGTAAAATCTTCACGGCTCGGGGGAGCATATACAGCAGAGTGTACAGGTCAAACGACGGCCGTTTCGCGCTGCTCAAGCGCTTCAACAGATCGGTGAGTGCTGCCGTCTCCTTACTTGCTAGCAGCTGCATTGTGATGTTTTCTCGGTTCAGCACCCGAGATCTAGTGGCTGGCTCATGCTGACAGCCTGTGGGTTCATGAGTTCAGCGTCTTGGTGGTGCGGTCAGCTGTTTCTTGATTGACTGATGTTAGATTTATGGATGAGCTATAATTATATGGCCTTTTTTTCCAGGAAAAAAAAACCTATATTGCTGCTGCTGCAATAAAAATAATGACATACTCACCTCTCGTCGCTGGCCGGTGCTCCTCAGCATTGCCGACTCTCTGCAGTGACTGTTCAGGCAGGCGGTGCACACTAGTCATGTCATCACACCCTCTGACCTGAACGTCACAGCCAGAGGATGCGGAAGACACAGCGTGATGGTGGAACAGGAAAAGGTGAATATTGCAAGTGCAGGGGCCTGAGCAAGCGGTCGGACAGATACCTGGCCCCCATAGCGTGCCGGTGTCCCCACCTGCTCAGGACCCCGGCACTTGTCCCAGTGCCAACGCCGACCACCAGCCCTGTCAGAAGCCACTGGAATACTTACCAAGGCTGCAGGGGAGCGCACAGACGATCCGGAGACACTGGGGACCTCCGCACTGCATCGGAGAACAGGTAAGTGGGACCGTGACTCGTGGATAAGCCAAAGGGGGTCTTTTCAGCAAAAAAAAGGTGCTGAAAAACTCGGCTTATACAAGAGTATATACAGTAAATATTATACAAGGATAACACAAGTAAACACAAAATACAGTTTTTAATTGAAGGTTCCTTATTATTAAGGGAAAAAGAAATCCAAACCTACAGGGTCCTGTGTCAAAAAGTGATTGTCCTCTAAGGCTGTGTGCACACGTTCAGGATTTTTCGGAGTTTTTTTCACGGTTTTTCGCTATATAAACACATACATTAAGCATCCAATTATTAGAATGCAATCCGAAAGATTTGTGCACATGTTGCGTTTTTTCCGCGGCGGAATCGCATTCCGGAAAAAAACGCAGCATGTTCATTCTTTGTGCGGAATCACGGGGATTCCGCACACATAGGAGTGTATTGATCCGCTTACTTTCCGCATGTGGCTCTGCCCACCATGTGGGAAGTAAGTGGATCATGTGCGGTTGGTATCCAGGGTGGAGGAGTGGAGACCTGTGATGACTCACGAGACCGCTACGTCATCTGAAGTAGTTGCCGCAATGCATTATTGGGTCTGGAGCATCGCGAGGAGCGGGAAGACTGCCGGGGACGCCGGAAGGTGAGAATATCATGATTTTTTATTTTTTATTATTATTAATGTTCTATCTTTTTACTATTGATGCTGCATAGGCAGCATCAATAGTAAAAAGTTGGTCACATTTGTCAAACACTATGTTTGACAAGTGTGACTAACCTGTCAATCAGTTTTCCAAGCTTTGCTACAGATCGCTTGGTAAAAACTCTAGCATTCTGCAAGCTAAAAACGCTTGCAAAACTCTAGTGTTTAGTGGGAATATGCAAGCCAATTCCACATGTGATATACCCGCGGCATGAGTTGCGGAATTGCCGCGGAAATTTCCATGGCTATTCTGCAACGTGTGCACTTAGCCTAAATCTAATAACTGGTTTGGCCACCCTTAGCAGCAATCACTTTTTCAAACGGGAACCTGTAGGTTTGGATTTCTTTTCCCTTAGTAATAAAGACCTTCATTTAAAGACTGCATTTTTGGTTTACTTGCATTAAATTTGTTTGGTAAGTTACTGTCATGTCCTCAGCTGCAAGCCAGGTCTCCACTTTGAAGGGAGACCGGCACCTTTCACGCTGCTCCACTGGTACTACTCACCCTGTCCGTGGCTCCAGACAATCAGCGGCTACTTTCTCTGCTAATAACCTGCATCCTCTTGGCATGTCTCCTGGAAATGCTCTTAGGAGGCACGCCCCACTTCCTGCACATACTTAAAACATACTTCCTGCACATACTTAAAACAGCAGAGCACCTTATAGGAGGTGCCTGGGCAATGTGTTCATTCTGTTGTCCATGGCCTTCTGCTCAGGCCACACTCTGCTGTGCTCTGCAAACTGAAGTTTATTACTTTCGGTTTCCTAATTCCTCTGTCTCCTCAGAATCCTCCGCTGGCAGTTCCCTATTCTGGATCCTTCTAGACTCTCCGGTTTCCTCTCCAGGCTGACTAAGCTGCTCCTCTTGGAACCATCCGGATATTGCTGCCGGCTGGATCAGCCTTTTCTGGACTACACAGAGTTTCCAGGATTCTCTCCACTGACAGAGCCTGAATTCCATCGTCTTGTTAATAGGGTCTGTACGGGTCGTCCCTCTGGTATGGGTACTGTGGCATTAAGGCCATCTGGTGTTGTGACGGGGGAATCCCTGTATTGGGGTACACCTTGCCCGGTGCTCCACTATGTGGTTCAGTGTTGTGGTCCAGAGGGTTCTTCTCTCAGGCATCTCTTTCTGTTTGTTAAAGCTTCTTTTCAATAGATGTGAGTTGATCCTTAAAGGAGAAGGAGTGGGGATTCTTAGCTGAGGCAAGACCCCACGTCCATCTGTGACTGCAGAAGCGAACGGGGTGAGACTTGAGCTGAGGACATATCTCATTGTTCATAAGATTGTTTTGGAATCCCTTGGACTCGTGTGGACTATTGCTTTGTTAGCTGGCACAAGGATTATCGGGAGGTGCCCCTGAATCTGTTCTGTTGGACTCGTGGAAGGACTATTGTTTCGTTTATCGGGTGCAAGATTACTGGAAAGGACCTCCAGATCTGTTTCTTTACTTGGACTTATTGTGGACTTCTCGTGGACTTGAAGGACATTATGGATATTTGATGTTGTATGCTCCCTGCTTTAATAAATCTCATTGGATCGTCAAAAAAAAAAAGCTTCTTTTCAATAAATACCTTTGCTTTTTGGAAGTTCTCCTTTCTCTTGTGTATCGGGTATACAGCTACCACTGCTCCATCAGTGGTCTAGTGAGTCCACTATACTTCCCAACGCCCTGTAGGCATAACAGTTACCTTGAGGAAGACACGTTAAGTGCCAATACGCATGGGTCCATATACCTTACATAGCTGGTCTGCTTGTATGTGGGGCAACTTTACTGCTTGATTTGTGCTAAGTATTTACTATACATCTGTTTCTCTACCCCCTTTCTTTACCCTTTTTATGCCGCTGGTTTACGTGCACATATATGTGCTGGAGTTTCTCTCTTTAGGCATAGTACAGCTATTGTGCTGACTGGAGATGGGCAGACACCTGGATGTTCAGGTCCGGCGGGTTCGGCCGAACAGTTACAAAAAGTTTGGGTATGACAGCGCAGCAAACACCGCTTCAGATCAGCGGTGAAATCATCCCCAATGGGCAGAGAGCCGTGGTTCCTATGCTGTCAAAAGACAGCGTGAGCGCACAGCTGTGATCGGAGGTCTAAAGTTTACCTCCGGTCACTGTTTTACTTTATAATTGATGTCAATACCAATGTGGCTGAAATATTGTAAAGAATATATGATAAAAATATGAAAATGTACATAAATATAAGGCAGATATATAACTTAAATATTTGATGGTCAGAAAAGTAAATTTAAAATAGAAATTCATATTGATCACCAAAAAAGTGCATAGTACAATAATACCCTTACCGCCCATGTAGCCAGCAGTACAACATTATAAAATTATAAAATTCAGTCAGAAAAGTACGTTATAATAGCTCAATACCAACCAAGATGAGACACCACTGCCCCCTCACACCATTTGCAGGTTCAGACTGGACTGGTGAGGGTAGCAGTATTGGTGCTTATAAGACAGATCAGACTTAGAACAACGTATAGGCAGGACAGGCACAGGAACAGGTTACAGCAGAATGGTCAGTATCAAGATCAGTCAGTATGAACAGAATCATGTACCACCAAAAACCACTCCTCTAATTCTAGGTAAAGCGATCCTCTCCACAACTCAACAACTACAACCAATAGAGATGGTGAAGTAAACACGATCAATAATAAATAGAAATAACAAATCTTTATTAATATAGAAGAAGATACATACAACAATGACAGTGCACATGTATATATTTAAATACAAAGACTAATGTTATAAATAGTAACAGCAGAGATAAGAATCCTAAAACTCTGCTGTCAATGGACTATGTACTACGACAACAGAGACATACAAAACTGGAAACACCCATAGACACCTATGTTTATAGAGCATAATATCCAAAGAAATACTAAAAATAAACAGAATCATGTAGGCAGGACGGACAGGACTTTGTGTTAATTCCTTTGAAGCACCTAAAGAGTTAAAAAAAACTTTTTAAAATGCAGTTTTGAACACTTCACGATTATGCACATTTGTGGGTGTTCAACCTAAATTTACCACAAACATGAAGTATTATGTGTCATGAAAAAAGTCTCAGAATGACTGGGATATGTGAAAGCATTCTAGTGTTATTGCCTCATGAAGTGACACATGTAAGATTTTTTAAAAATTAGCCTGTTTATGGAGATGAAAACTCTCTTCGGTGGGAAAGGGTTAAATAGCTTGACTTGATTCTGAAAAATTTGCTACCACATTTGTAATGATATTTTTAGCATTACACACTATGAACATTCCCCTGCTGTGAAGATGTGTCCTATTTTTGTCCAGCTCCTCATGCAATTGATGAGTACAGTTAACCAGTCATGCTTTGTAAAATGTAAAATGAGCGCACTGTTTCCTTTACTTGCAGTAGGGAAAAATAGTTCCTCAGCTGGAAACTTGGAATATAACAGGTTGGAAAAACTGACCCTGCTTTGCAAAAATAATTATATTTAATCATTGAACAATGAATTAAGGCTTACATCACAATTGCTTTTTTTTTTGTAAAAGGTCACAACTAGGGCATTCTGCATCTAGGAATAAAAAACAAACAAAAAAGGCACATCAAAAGGATTGAAATAAACTTTTTTTCCTGAAAAAATGCAGCAAAAACAACACAAAAATTTGCCACCTTGTTTCTAAAATGCAATATGCAAAAAAACACACTCCTTCTTGTGTAACATGCATCTCACACAGAACTAAAATGTGGAAGTTATTTTATACAGGTTGAGCGATGAAAAGCAGAGCATTGTGTCTTGCCGAAAAATCTGTACTCATTCACTTGATCGATTAACCCCTTCGTGACAGAGCCAATTGACAGTTAATGACCAAGCCAATTTTTACAATTCTGACCACTGTCACTTTATGAGGTCATAGCTCTGGAATGCTTCAATGTATCCCACTGATTCTGAGAATGTTTTTTCATGACATATTGTAATTCATGTTAGTGGTAAAATTTCTTCCTTATAAGTTGTGTTTATTTATGAAAAAATTGCAAAATTATCCAAATTTTGAACACTTTTCAATGTTCAAAATTTTAATTTTTGTACCCTTAAATCAGAGAGTGGTGTCACACAAAATAGTTAATAAATAACATGTCCCACATGTTAACTTTACATCTGCACAATTTCTTTTGCTAGGACGTTATATGGGTTAAAAGTTGACCAGCGATTTCTCATTTTTCCAACAAAATTTATAAAAAAAAAAAAAAAAGAAAAAAGCCAGCTCACCTAATGAAACACCAGTGCACGGAAGTCCGTCCTGGTCAGACGTAAATGCAGAGCAAAAACAAAAAGATTCGCTTCCAGCTCCTGGGATAAAATTCAAAGTTTCTTTATTCAATAAACATTAAAATTCCTTAGGAAATTCTGGGACATAGAATATCTCTCACTTCCTCCTTCGGCCTCACTCAATGGTCTTCTACAGCCACCCACAAAGATGGCCACACACTGGACCTCATCTTCACCCGCCTCTGCTCCCTATCTAACCTCTCTAACTCACCTCTTCCTCTCTCTGACCACAACCTTCTCAAATTCTCTTCCCTCTCCACTTCACGTCTACAATCCTCACCCCACAAACTTTCACACCCTCGCAGAAATCTTAAACAACTTGACCTACACTGATTCTCTGAATCCATCCTCCTTCTCACAGATATAAGTTCCTTATACAATGCGGATGACGATGCCGCTCAATATAACACCACACTAGCTGTAGCTTTGGAATCTGCTGCCCCACTTACACATACCAAAGCTCACAAAATCAACAGACAGCCCTGGCACACCAGCCTGACCAAAGAACTGAGGCGAACTTGCAGGGCTGCTGAGCGCAGATGGAAAAGATCCCACTCCAACGAGCACTTCATCGCATTCAAACATTCCCTCACTACTTTCAAGACCACACTCGTCACAGCTAAACAAACCTACTTCTCATCTCTCATATCCTCCCTGTCTCACAACCCTAAACAGTTATTCAACACCTTCAATTCTCTCCTCCGTCCCCCAGCACCTCCTCCCTCCCCACTCAACTCAGCTGAAGACTTTGCCTCATTTTTCAAGCAGAAGATTGATAACATCAGAGACAGTTTTGGCCAACAACCCCCAGAGCTCTTCCTCACAACTTCCCAGCCCTCCACCTCCAAAACCAACTTCTCCACCATTACAGAAGATCGACTCTCCACTCTACTCTCAAGATCACATCTCACCACCTGTGCACTTGACCCGCTCCCATCCCACTTCATCCCAAACCTCACCACATTCTTCATCCCAACCCTAACCCATCTCTTCAACCTATCACTAACAACTGGTGTTTACCCCTCAAGCTTTAAACATGCCTCCATCACACCTATCCTCAAAATGCCCTCTCTTGACCCATCCTCTGTATCTTGCTATCACCCTATATCACTTCTCCCCTATGCCTCCAAGCTCCACGTCTACCTTGAACTGTCCTCCCATCTCTCTTTTTGCTCCCTCTTCGACCGCTTACAATCTGGCTTCTGATCACACCACTCCACTGAAACTGCCCTAACTAAGGTCACCAATGACCTCTTAACCGCCAAGAGCAAGCGAAACTACTCTGTCCTCCTCCTCCTGGACCTGTTGGCTGCCTTTGACACACTGGACCAATCCCTATTATTACAGACCCTCTCATCCCTTGGCATCACAGACTTGGCCCTATCCTGGATCTCATCATACCTAACAGATCGGACATTCAGCGTCTCCCACTCACACACCACCTCCTCACCTCGCCCCTATCTGTCGTAGTCCCACAGGGTTCAGTCCTAGAGCCCCTGCTCTTCTCCATTTACACCTTTGGCCTAGGACAGCTCATAGAATCTCATGGCTTTCAGTATCATCTCTATGCTGATGACACACAGATCTACATCTCTGGACCAGATATCACCACCCTAGTAATCAGAATCCCTCAATGTCTGTCAACTATTTCATCCGCCTTCTCCGCTAGATTTCTGAAACTTAACATGGACAAAACAGAATTCATCGTCTTTCCCCCATCTCACGTGACCACCCCAACAAATCTATCCAATACAGTAAATGGCTGCCCACTCTCCCCAGTCCCACAAGCTCGCTGCCTAGGGGTAATCCTTGATGCTGATCTCTCCTTCAAACCACATATCCAAGCTCTTTCCACTTCCTGCCGACTTCAACTCAAAAATATTTCACAAATCCGTTCATTCCTCAACCAAGAATCTGCAAAAACCCTAGTCCATGCCCTCATCATCTCTCGCCTTGACTACTGCAACCTCCTGCTCTGTGGCCTCCCCTCTAACACTCTCACACCCCTCGAATCTATTCTAAACTCTGCTGCCCGACTAATCCACCTGTCCCCCCGCTATTCCCCTGCTTCTCCCCTCTGTCAATCCCTTCACTGGCTCCCCATTGCCCAGAGACTCTAGTACAAAACCCTAACCATGACGTACAAAGCCATCCAAAACCTCCTCCATACATCTGTGACCTCGTCTCCCGGTACTTACCTACACGCAACCTCCGATCCTCACAAGACCTCCTTCTCTAGTCCCCTCTTATGTCCTCTTCCCACAATCGTATTCAAGATTTCTCTCGCTTATCACCCCTACTCTGGAACCCTCTACCCCAACATATCAGACTCTCACCTATCATCAAAACCTTCAAAAAGAACCTGAAGACCTACCTCTTCCGGCAAGCCTATAACCTGCAGTAACCACCGATCGACCAAACCGCTGCATGACCAGCTCTACCCTCGCCTACTGTATTCTCACCCTCTCTCCTCCTGTACCAGTTATGACTTGTATTGTTTAAGATTATTGTACTTGTTTTTATTATGCATACCCCTCCTTACATGTAAAGCGCCATGGAATAAATGGTGCTATAACAATAAATAATAATAATAATATAGGACAGATGAAAGAGTGATGCGTTTCAATCAATGAGGTGATCTTTGTCAAAGCTCCAACAAAGCTTTGACAAAGATCACCTCGTTGATCGAAATGCGTCGCTCTTTCTTCTGTCCGATATTCTATGTCCCGGAATTTCCTATGGAATTTTAATGTTTATCGAATAAAGAAACTTTGAATTTTATCCCAGGAGCTGGAAGCGAATCTTTTTGTTTTTGCTCAAAATTTATAAAACCATATTTTTAGGGACCACCTCACATTTGAAGTGAGTTTGGGGGATCAATAAAAAAGAAAATATCCAAAAGTGACAACATTCTAAAAACTGCACCCCTCAAGGTGTGCAAAACCACATTCAAGAAGCTTATTAATTCTTCAGGTGCTTCACGAGAAGTGAAGCAATGTGGAATGAAAAAATGAAAATGTAACTTTTTTCACAAAAAATTTACTTTGGAAAAAATTTTTTTATCACGGAATATTAGAATCATGATCTGTTTACACCAAGCAATTGATTTTTAGATCATAAATTTACTGTTGGTTGAGTCTGTTTATCAATTATTATTGTTATGCAAATTAAGACTGGTTTTCCATTTATCTACAGCAGGGATGGAGGAACTTTGACATGCTGGCTCTTTACAGCTTATGACGTCATCTGGTCTCGACCTCAGCCACATCCCTTGTGGGCTGTAGTGCTTAGGCCACTGAGCCTGTTTTTCTAGCTGGTGATCTTTAACTTTTCTGTTAAGCACATGCACATGCACCATTCCATAATGAATGCTGCTGTGCTGCATGCAAAGCAAGATTACATCCTGATGATGGCAAATGCCAATGTCCAGACATTCACTGGTTTGCAGAGTTAGTGCTGTGCTCCTTTCAAACTCCTGCCACCAATGCATCAGCCACAGTATCTCCTACATGATGTATACTCAGTAGTTGCAGTGTCACCTATGTGATGAATATACCGCAGTTGCAATGTCTCCTACAAGATTTATATACGGCAGTCACAGTGTCTACAGTTTGATGTACTGTATATGCAGCAGCAATCACAGTAAGTATGTAATGTATATAGCAGTCTAAATGTATTTTGTGTGATACTTTGCGAAAGTATTCCGCCCCCTGGAACTTTTTAAACTTTTCCCACATATCATTCTTCAAACATAAAGATACCAGATGTAAATTTTTGGTGAAGAATCAACAAGAAGTGGAAAACAATTGTGAAGTTGAATGAAATTTATTGGTTATTTCAAATTTTTGTGGAAATTTAAAAACTGAAAAGTTGGGCGTGCAATATTATTCGGCCCCTTTACTTTCAGTGCAGCAAACTCACTCAAGAAGTTCATTGTGGATCTCTGAATGATCCAATGTTGTCCTAAATGCCTAATGATGATAAATATAATCCACCTGTGTGTAATCAAGTCTCCGTATAAATGCACCTGCTCTGTGATAGTCTCAGGGTTCTGTTTGAAGCACAGAGAACATCATGAAGACCAAGGAACACAACAGGCAGGTCCGTGATACTGTTGTGGAGAAGTTTAAAGCCGGATTTGGATGCAAAATGATTTCCAAAACTTTAAACATCCCAAGGAGCACTGTGCATGCGATCATATTGAAATGGAAGAAGTATCATTCCTCTGCAAATCTACCAAGACCCAGCCGTCCCTCTAAACTTTCATCTCAAACAAGGAGAAGACTGGTCAGAGATGCAGCCAAGAGACCCATGATCACTCTGAATGAACTGCAGAGATCTACATCTGAGGTGGGACATTCTGTCCATAGGACAACAATCAGTCGCACACTGCACAAATCTGGCCTTTATGGAAGAGTAGCAAGAAGAAACCCATTTCTCAAAGATATTCATAAAAAGTGTCATTTAAAGTTTGCAACAAGCCACCAGGGAGACACACCAAACATGTGGAAGAAGGTGCTCTGGTGAGATGAAACCAAACTTGAACTTTTTGGCAACAATGCCAAATGATATGTCTGGCGTAAAGGCAACACAGCTCATCACCCTGAACACACCATCCCCACTGTCAAACATGGTGGTGGCAGCATCATGGTTTGGGCCTGCTTTTTTCAGCAGGGACAGGGAAAATGGTTAAAATTGATGGGAAGATGGATGGAGCCAAATACAGGACCATTCTTGAAGAAAACCTGTTGGAGTCTGTAAAAGACCTGAGACTGGGATGGAGATTTGTCTTCCAACAAGACAATGATCCCAAACATAAAGCAAAATCTACAATGGAATGGTTCACAAATAAACGTATCCAGGTGTTAGAATGGCCAAGTCAAAGTCCAGACCTCAATCCAATCAAGAATCTGTGGAAAGAGCTGAAAACTGCTGTTCACAAACGATCTCCATCAAACCTCACTGAGCTTGAGCTATTTGCCAAGGAAGAATAGGCAAGAATTTCAGTCTCTCGATGTACAAAACTGATAGAGACGTACCCCAAGCGACTTGCAGCTGTAATCGCAGCAAAAAGTGGCGCAACAAAGTATTAAGTTTAAGGGGCCGAATAATATTGCATGCCCCACTTTTCAGTTTTTGAATTTCCACAAAAATATAAAATAACCAATAATTTTCATTCAACTTCACAATTGTGTTCCACTTCTTGTTGATTCTTCACCAAAAATTTACATTTGGTATCTTTATGTTTGAAGCATGATATGTGGGAAAAGGTTGAAAGGTTCCAGAGGGCCAAATACTTTCGCAAGGCACTGTATACAGTACAATTTTTGTGTCTCAAATGTGATGTATACAACAGTCTCAGTCTATGTGATGTATACACAGCAGTCTCTGTGACTGCTATGTGATATATATACAGTGGGGCAAAAAAGTATTTAGTCAGTCAGCAATAGTGCAAGTTCCACCACTTAAAAAGATGAGAGGCGTCTGTAATTTACATCATAGGTAGACCTCAACTATGGGAGACAAACTGAGAAAAAAAATCCAGAAAATCACATTGTCTGTTTTTTTTAACAATTTATTTGCATATTATGGTGGAAAATAAGTATTTGGTCAGAAACAAAATTTCATCTCAATACTTTGTAATATATCCTTTGTTGGCAATGACAGAGGTCAAACGTTTTCTGTAAGTCTTCACAAGGTTGCCACACACTGTTGTTGGTATGTTGGCCCATTCCTCCATGCAGATCTCCTCTAGAGCAGTGATGTTTTTGGCTTTTCGCTTGGCAACACGGACTTTCAACTCCCTCCAAAGGTTTTCTATAGGGTTGAGATCTGAAGACTGGCTAGGCCACTCCAGGACCTTGAAATGCTTCTTACGAAGCTACTCCTTCGATGCCCTGGCGGTGTGCTTTGGATCATTGTCATGTTGAAAGACCCAGCCACGTTTCATCTTCAATGCCCTTGCTGATGGAAGGAGGTTTGCACTCAAAATCTCACGATACATGGCCCCATTCATTCTTTCATGTACCCAGATCAGTCGTCCTGGCCCCTTTGCAGAGAAACAGCCCCAAAGCATAATGTTTCCACCACCATGCTTTACAGTAGGTATGGTGTTTGATGGATGCAACTCAGTATTCTTTTTCCTCCAAACACGACAAGTTGTGTTTCTACCAAACAGTTCCAGTTTGGTTTCATCAGACCATAGGACATTCTCCCAAAACTCCTCTGGATCATCCAAATGCTCTCTAGCAAACTTCAGACGGGCCCGGACATGTACTGGTTTAAGCAGTGGGACACGTCTGGCACTGCAGGATCTGAGTCCATGGTGGCGTAGTGTGTTACTTATGGTAGGCCTTGTTACATTGGTCCCAGCTCTCTGCAGTTCATTCACAAGGTCCCCCCACGTGTTTCTGGGATTTTTGCTCACCGTTCTTGTGATCATTCTGACCCCACGGGGTGGGATTTTGCGTGGAGCCCCAGATCGAGGGAGATTATCAGTGGTCTTGTATGTCTTCCATTTTCTAATTATTGCTCCCACTGTTGATTTCTTCACTCCAAGCTGGTTGGCTATTGCAGATTCAGTCTTCCCAGCCTGGTGCAGGGCTACAATTTTGTTTCTGGTGTCCTTTGACAGCTCTTTGGTCTTCACCATAGAGGAGTTTGGAGTCAGACTGTTTGAGGGTGTGCACAGGTGTCTTTTTATACTGACAACAAGTTTAAACAGGTGCCATTACTACAGGTAATGAGTGGAGGAAAGAGGAGACTCTTAAAGAAGAAGTTACAGGTCTGTGAGAGCCAGAAATCTTGATTGTTTGTTTCTGACCAAATACTTATTTTCCACCATAATATGCAAATAAATTGTTAAAAAAACAGACAATGTGATTTTCTGGATTTTTTTTTTCTCAGTTTGTCTCCCATAGTTGAGGTCTACCTATGATGTAAATTACAGACGCCTCTCATCTTTTTAAGTGGTGGAACTTGCACTATTGCTGACTGACTAAATACTTTTTTGCCCCACTGTATATATATAAATATATATAATCAATAGGGTGACAATGCAGTCTATAGAAATATAAAGATTAATTTTATTCAAATCTCACCACCTATAATTGTTACACATAATGATCTGTAGGATCTTTTTTAAAAATTGTTTCTTTTGGCTGTTTTTAAAAGGTGTCTCAATGCCAGCCCTTGAACACTCAATAGCAGTTAAAATAGAGTTTGGGTAGTTTTAATATAGAGCAGCAATAAGGGCTCCACCTCTCCTAGAAAAGCTCTATCCAATTTACTTATTTGTAATTTGTAAATAATATTTAATATTATTAATATTAGTTTATATTTCCTGTTTCAAAGTGAACTTGCCAGAATACAAACAACATTCAGTATTATTCACTGTTTTAGGTAAGTCTAATCTCTAAATATTTGGGCAGCAGCCTATACCACTAACGTGTCTTTTAATGTCTAATAAAATTTTTGTCTGAAATTCACTTACTTTAAAGTATAATAGTAATTTGCAAGTATTGATGAGCAATATTAGGGTGATTTGCAGGAACTACGGATGAGCGAATCACTGTGTATTCAGTTTTGGTCGCTATCCAACCCGCACTGGAAGTGAATGGAGTGGAGGGCGAGTATGTGCTACTGCGCATGCTCCAGTCACTGTCCCAGCTTGGGTCTTGGATAATAAAGTTTGTTGAAAGGCTCAGTGCAGGGCAACCAATCAACAAACTTCTTGGCTGTAACCCCTCCCTCAGTCTCTAGCATAGGTTGCTAATGTCGAAGGGGAAGGTGCACAGCCACATACGCAGAGATTCGCTCATCCTTAGCAGCAACGTATCGAACATTCATGAAATGTGGTTTTATGTTTGCTATTTAGGCTTCCCACAGGATTAGTCACTGTTGTCATAAAAAATGGCGTCTTCAAATTGCAATGTTAGAGGAATGTGTTTAATTGGAGGGACAGCAGGCAGTATTACTGATTCTAAGCTGCTGTAGAATCGTCAGGTTTGGGCCATTTTTTATATTCTGCACTGTACAGAATTGCAACCAACATGTACAGTGACAGTCAACGATGCATTTTGGTCTGGTAAAAGTGCAGAATCCCAACAAGGCAAAAATATCATGTGCTTAGTAAGGTAGATAGTCTGCTTGGTCAATGGAAGAGTCTCAAGAAGAAAGCTAAACAGCTAAACAAAACACAAGATTCCAAGGAGAAGGAATTTGTTAATAAACTTGATGATTTGTTTGATGTTGCTAATGCTGATGCCATGAAACTTATAAAACTTCTGGAAGACCATTATTTCATGCTTACTCAAAGTGAAAAAGGTTGTCATGTAAGCATTAAACAGAAAGCTGTCCCAGGTCGAGTAGAGAAGATTTATGAGAGAATAACAGGTAGAGAAACGAAGAAAAAAGGAAACTGAGAAAGTTCAGCAGCTAAACTTTGCGGAGGTATTAGCAGTTGAAGTGAGAACGGCGCTTCCAACAATGATAGTGATGAGGGCAAAGGGCATTTCAGTCCCAAGAAATGTAAATAAGAAGTGTCAACATTGTGACTCCAGATAGAACTCTGCAACTCTAGATAGAACTAATTCCAGTGATAGAAAAGCAACCTACAAGCTTGCTCATACTTCTCTGCCTCTTGACTATGATGCAGACAGTTTCACGGTGAATAGAGAATCTATCAGACAGACTTGTTGCCAGCATTGAGAGATTGCGGCAAATGCTATCAAAGCTTCATTCGATAGCAGTGGTCCACTGACTGTACACTGGGATGGGAAAAAGGTTTGCAAGCCAGACCGCAATGAAACTGCTGAGAAACTGGCAGTACTAGTGTCAGGAGGAGGAATTGAGAAGATGTTGTCGGTTCTAGCGATACTTAACAGCACAGGAGCAACACAAGCTAAGACTGTATTTTGAGGTTCTGCAGGATTGGCAGCTCTTGTCAGTCAACATGACCAGTAGTAACACTGATAGTAAGGCTGGTGCATGTACAGCCTAAAAAGCGGATACAAAGTATTCAAAACACACCACGCAAAGGAGGTTTATATAAGAATAATGTAAATGTTATTCAAAATTAATACATGTTACAAAAGAGACATGAATCAAGAGTTGAAACATGAAACATGTAGGAGGGTACAAAAAAAGATAGAAAGTACTCAAGTAAGAATGAGTGGTAGAGCGGAATATTATGAGACAGGTGTATGCATCCTCTTGCAACAGAAACTGCAGAAAGAACTACTGAGTTTGCCGTACAGGCACCACATTCACGGACTAATTATTGCAAGTGTGTTTGATAAAGTGCTGCCGGCATCAACAGGTCGAAATATAAAGTTGTTGAGAGATTTTCGGCTGCCTGGAATAAACTGGATAAAACCAAGTTTTCGGCTGGAATGGAAAGTGGCTTTATGTTTCATCACCAATTGCGTTTAACTTTGACGGAGTTAAAAAATCTCTGTCAATTTTGCACTTTTACTGTCTGCCAATACTTGAATACTTGGTACTTCTGTCAGATCCCAGCCACATCGCTGCAAAATGACTTGGCATTACTGCAAGGGCTTGTAGTATATAAAGGAATCAACGTGCTTGTTGCAGAGTCATCAATAAAAACTTTCAACAGACAACCGTGGTACAACAGTGAAATTATGGTAAGTCTGGCTTTTTTTGACAGTGAGGTTCCAACTACAGAAAAGGTTGAGATGGTACTGGCTCTGCAGAAGGAAGGCAATGATGTCTGCTCAACTCGTGTGCAGTTTGCCCAAGATCTTGCGTCACACAAGAAGCTACATCACTTCATGTCGTCCAACACAAAAAAACTGTTGCACTGGAAATAAACCAAGGTTTTCTTAATCAAGATCTTTTTCTGTGGTACACCAATGCAAGTTACATCGATGCATCCTCAAAAGTCGGCGGATTGAAAATCGTCAATGGTGCCACATAATTCTCTATTGCACTCATGAGTACATTCAAATTGTCACCAAGAACTCAAGAAGACAAGGAACAATTTATTCTTCCATACTTGCAGAAGCATCGCTATAACTATTGTTAACCAAATAAAGCATTTTCGTAAAAAAAGTGAAACTGTTAAACTACTATAAAATTGTACATTTACTTGGCTGCAAGACATTACAAATAATTGTTAGTTTTGTCATGATTAAGCCAGCAGTAAACAATGTTGCAATATTATGAAATTTTTGGAATGTTACAATCACACGACAGGAAATTATTCCCAGGTGTGAGGCCTAAAAATTAGCACAAAAATTTTTTGACTGTCATACTAACGTACTGTAGTCTTCATTTCTACTTTGCCATGTATATATATCAGTATCAGTTTTTCTTATGTGATGTACAGTATATGCAGCAGTCTCAGTGTATCCTATGTGATACACAGTGCGTACAGAAAGTATTCAGACCTCTTAAAATTTTTCACATTTTGTTTCATTGCAGTCATTTGGTAAAATCAAAAAATTTCATTTTTTTCTCATTAATGTACACTCTGCACCGCATCTTGATTGATAAAAAACAGAAATGTAGAAATTTTTGCAAATTTATTGAAAAAGAAGAACTGAAATATCACATGGTCATAAGTATTCAGACCTTTGCTCAGTATTGAGTAGAAGCACCCTTTTGAGCTAGTACAGCCATGAGTCTTCTTGGGAATGATGAAGTTTTTCACACCTGGATTTAAGGATCATCTGCCATTCTTCCTTGCAGAACCTCTCCAGTTCCGTCAGGTTGGATGGTGAACGCTGGTGGACAGCCATTCAGTCAAGATAGCGTGCAGAGTGTACATTAATGAGAAGAAAACAAACTTTTATGAATTTACCAAATGTATATATACTATAGATTAGTTTACAGCCAAGGTGTCAGAAATGTGTAAGTGGAAAGTATCTGCCATTTTGTCAATTGAAGACTTGTTAATTATAATTAAATGGTAACATATTTTAGCACAGAACATTCAGTAGATAAAGGGTAATTTCTATTTTCATTCTGTAGTTTTCTCACTAGGAAAGTATGCTTTGAAAGTTAATGAATTTCTATCTGACATATGTACTGTGGGTTACTCAAAGGTTGCAGAGTTTTCAGCACTGAAAGGATTATTCAAGTTCTTCATGTTCTTTTTATTTGTTGGATGTGCAGTGTGTACTTCCCTAACCACTGGTAATCTGGTCTCAGGTTAATTCCAAAGGGACTCTTACCTTGCATCTTCACACTGCTGAATTAAAGTATTTCACAGCCAATAAACAGCAATTCCCTAAAAATAATTAGAAGAACTGCATGTCAGCAGTTTGTAAGAAAGCAAGCAAGCAAGAAATTTGTAAGAAAGCAACTCTAAAAATTTGTATATTTTAGGAAATCCTAGAAATTATCACCATACTCTGCTACAGTTATGGCCAAAAGTGCTGGCACCCTTGAAATTGTTCTAGAAAATGAAGAATTTTTACCAGAATATTTTTTATTTTACACGTTTATTTCTTTTGTGTGTATTGCAACAATGCAAAAAGACAGAAAAAAAGGCAAATTGGATGTAATTTCACAGAAAACACAAAAAAGTGCACCCTCAACTTAATATTTGGTTGCACACCCTTTGAAATAAATAACTGCAATCAATCGCTTCCTATAACGATCAACAAGCTTCTTATACCTCCCAACTTGAATTTTGGATCACTCTTTTGCAAACAGCTCCATGTCTCTCATATTTGAAGGATGCCTTCTTCCAACAGCAATTTTACAATCTCTCCTCAGGTGTTCAATGGGAATTTGAGCTGGACTCATTGCTGGCCACTTCATAAGTCATTTGTGCTTTGTTTCCATTCATTTCTGGGTGCTTCGTGGAGTGTGTTTGGGGTAATTGTCCTGCTGGAAGACCCATGACCTAGTATACAAACCCAGATTTCTGACACTGGGCACTACATTGTGACCCAAAATCCATTTGTAATCTTCAAACTTCATGATGCCTTGCACACATTGAAGGCATCCAGTGCCAGAGGCAGCAAAACAACCCCAAGCATAGAATCATAGAATGCTAGAGTTGGAAGGGACCTCCTGGGTCATCTAGTCCAACCCCCTGCTCAAAACAGGATTCACTAAATCATCCCAGACAGATGTCTGTCCAGCCTTCCATGGAAGGAGAACTCACCAGTTATGTAGCTGTAATGATTTAGAATATATGGAGGCTTGAATTTTCTGAACTCTCATATCTGGCAACTTTTCACATTTGACTAGGATATGTTAAGGGCATTTACAAAGGTGAATAAGAGCCCAAACTCTTGTTCACTATGGACATAAAAAACACCATTGGTTGGCAGCACATACCCTCTTCTAAACAGGGAATGTGCTGGCAATGTTAATGGAAGTGTATAGTTAAGTTTGTCAGACAGGGCCGCCATCAGGGCATCACTGTCTCTACAGGCATATAGGGTCACTGAGAAGAAGCAAAAAGAGGGGGGTATGGAGTGGGCCTTCCTTCCTTGTTTTTGCTCACTAGGCCCAATACGTCAGTAAGGACGCATGTTCAGTTACGATCTACTACCCCATAGTTTGTAAGCTTGCGAGCAGGGCCCTCACTCCTCCTGGTATCTGTTTTGAACTGTATTTCTGTTATGCTGTAATGTCTATTGTCTGTACAAGTCCCCTCTATAATTTGTAAAGCGCTGCGGAATATGTTGGCGCTATATAAATAAAAATTATTATTATTATTATTACTACCATGAAGGAAGTTACAGGCTTCTTGCACAGAAATAGTTAACAGGCGCCAATCAACCAGAAGCTAGCATCTGATATCGGCGCACACTACGCCAGCATATGATATCACTGTTATGCACCAGCATGTCCGCGCCTCAAATAAATGAGGGATAGGATGCCAGTGGACTGCGGCCAGGTAAGAAGAAACTTTTTTTAAAATTTTTTGTATGGGGCCAGGATGGGATATCATATAGTGCCTGGGGACAGGATGAGAGGACAAAATTGGTCCTATGGGCTGGATTGAGACACATAGGGCCAGGATGGGAGAACATATGGGGGCTGGGGGCAGTAAGGGAAGACACAGGGGGCTTGAGAGCAGGATGGGATGTCTTATGGGGCCTAGGGACAGGATGGAGACACATGGGGCCAAAACAAGAGAGCATATGGGGCCTGGGAGTAGGATGGAAAATATATGGGGCCTGGGGGCAGAATGGAAACACATGGGAACAGGATGGGAAAACATATGGGGCCTTGGGGTAGGATGGGAGACCATGTGGGAATAGGATGGAGACATGTTAGGTTAGAATGGGAGGACGTACAGTACAGACCAAAAGTTTGGACACACCTTCTAATTTAAATATTTTTCAGTATTTTCATGACTATGAAAATTGTACATTCACACTGAAGGCATCAAAACTATCAATGAACACATGTGGAATTATATTCTTAACAAAAAAGTGTGAAACAGCTGAAAATATGTCTAATATTCTAGGTTCTTCAAAGTAGCCACCTTGTGCTTTGATAACTGCTTTGCACACTTTTGGCATTCTATTGACGAGCTTCAAGAGCTAGTCACCGGGAATGGTCTTCCAACAATCTTGAAGGAGTTCCCAGAGATACTTAGCACTTGTTGGCCCTTTTGCCTTCACTCTGCGGTCCAGCTCACCCCAAACCATCTCGATTGGGTTCAGGTCTGGTGACTGTGGAGACCAGGACATCTGGCGTAGCACCCCATCACTCTCCTTCTTGGTGAAATAGCCCTTACACAGCATGGAGATGTGTTTGGGGTCATTGTCCTGTTGAAAAATAAATGATGGTCTAACTAAACGCAAGCCAGATGGAATAGCATGCCGCTGCAAGATGCTGTGGTAGCCATGCTGGTTCAATATGCCTTCAATTTTGAATAAATCCCCAACAATGTCACCAGCAAAGCATCCCCACACCATCACGCCTCCTCCTCCATGCTTCACGGTGGGAATCAGGCATGTAGAGTCCATCCGTTCACCTTTTCTGCATTGCAAAAAGACAAGGTGGTTGGAACCAAAGATCTCAATTTTGGACTCATCAGACCAAAGCACAGATTTCCACTGGTCTAATGTCCAATCCTTGTGTTCTTTAGCCCAAACAAGTCTCTTCTGCTTGTTGCCTGTCCTTAGCAGTGGTTTCCTAGCAGTTATTTTACTATGAAGGCCATCTGCACAAAGTCTCCACTTAACAGTTGTTGTAGAGATGTGTCTGCTGCTAGAACTCTGTGTGGCATTGACCTGGTCTGTAATCTGATCTGCTGTTAACCTGCAATTTCTGAGGCTGGTGACTCGGATAAACTTCCTCAGAAGCAGAGGTGACTCTTGGTCTTCCTTTCCTGGGGCGGTCCTCATGTGAGCCAGTTTCTTTGCAGCACTTGATGGTTTTTGCCACTGCACTTGGGGACACTTTCAAAGTTTGCCCAATTTTTCGAACTGACACCTTCATTTCTTAAAGTAATGATGGCCACTCATTTTTCTTTACTTAGCTGCTTCTTTCTTATCATAACACACATTCTAACAGTCTTTTCAGTAGGACTATCAGCTGTGTATCCACCAGACTTCTGCACAACACAACTGATGGTCCCAACCCCATTTATAAGGCAAGAAATCCCACTTATTAAACCTGACAGGGCACACCTGTGAATTGAAAACCCTTCCCTGTGACTACCTCTAGAATCTCATCAAGAGAATGCCAAGAGTGTGCAAAGCAGTCATCAAAGCAAAAGGTGGCTACTTTGAAGAAACTAGAATATAATACATAATTTCAGTTGTTTCACACTTTTTTGTTAAGTATACAATTCCACATGTGTTAATTCATAGTTTTGATGCCTTCAGTGTGAATGTACAATTTTCATAGTCATGAAAATACAATCTTTAAATGCGAAGGTGTGTCCAAACTTTTGGTCTGTTCTGTATATCAATATAAAAAACAACAATAAATATATATGGTACAAAGGAGTGTAATTTATTGATTAAAACAAAACAAGGAAGCAAAGAATAATAGCATGGTAATGACAACACACAGTGTGTCTGCCATGCATGCAACGGACCAGCGGAACATCCTATGTAAGACTGACAATCATGCGTGGTAGATACATAAGATAATCAATAATAAATAGTGCTAGGTAATATAATCTACAAAGGTTGAAGCAAAAAGCACAAAATGTAAAAGACAAATGTGTATATGTCAGTACAAATATATATGTGTAATGAGATGTAAACATGGCATAAACCTCAAAATGTAAACTGGTAAGCTACACTGATAATACACAGCAAAGTGGCAATAAAGTGCATGTGCATATAGTTAAACAAATTAGGCGCATTGCCGCTGGGGATAAAATCTGAATAGTAGCCTAGGGCAATGCTAAATGGTTTTAGATATACTGAGTGTAGAATATTCAAAAATGGACCCAAACGCCACACTGGTATGCAAAGTAATAATCGTAGTGGTAATGCAGCACCTGGGCACAAATAAGCCACAAATTGTTTATTAAGTAATATTCTACACTCAGTATATCTAAAAGCCAGGCCGCGGCGAATCAACATCACACTCCACACGGTCATGCCCCCTATCATGTCTTTGGTGATTTATCCTCCATAATATGGTTTAGCATCCATGGTTTTTGATACGGTAGCTATTTAGAATTGCATTTTAGGTGGATCTATTATATCTTCTTTCTTACCAAGTGTTGCTTATAAAAGGAATAGGAGGTGACAGGTACGGACTGGGGCCGAAATTCACCCCTGGCATTTGAAATCACCCAGGCCCATGTTGTCCCCGTCCCCAAGTACCAGATGTGGATATATTACTAATAGTGATGAGCGAGTGTACTCGTTGCTCGGGTGAACTCCGAGTATTTATGACTGCTCGGAGATTTAGTTTTCATAACGGCAGCTGAATGATTTACAGCTACTAGCCAGGCTGAGTACATGTCAGGGATGCCTGGTTGTTAGTTCTCCGGTTTCCTCCCACATTCCAAAAACACTGACAATCTCTAGATTGTAAGCCCCATCAAGGACAGTGATGATAATTTGTGCCAACTTTAAAGCGCTGCGGAATATGTTAGCGCTATATAAAAAAAAAGATTGTTATTACTACAAGACCAATATTTCTAATGATACCCGTAGCCTGCTGGGATACGTGACGGAGTCAGCGACCTTATGCTCCGTCACAACTCTTAGCAGTATGTGTGTCTTTAGAACACCGATTCTGTTAACAATGTAGCAGACAAGGCAGCCCATGACCAAAGAGGCCCTTCTGGCATTTGCCAGAATTGCCAGATGGCCAGTCCGCCCCTGGGAGGTGACATTCCCTGCAGGTGAAGTTTTCTGCACTTTTTTCCCCAAAGTTTACTCTATTGTTGTTATTTTAATTTGATATATTTGTCAATAAAATTTCTGTGTTTATTTTTAGTGGTCTTAGCCTTTGTTTTGATATAGGCAAGTCAAGCACGCAAGTCTCTCTCTTTATGATTTATCAGAAGGTTTGACTACATCAGTGTACTAACAGGGTATGAGAGAAGGAGGTAAAAATGCAAATTTAAAGTGAGCTTGTAGGTTGAAACAAACTGCTTCCAGGTTGTGACTGCAGCTCCACTGCATCTGTAACTTGTCAGACATTAATTATAACGTAGGAGATGTCTGCAACACAAGCAGCTAAGCTTTGAAGGGAAAGGCTTTAATGTAATATCATAGATGAGGATTTACAACCACTGTAAAATAGGGATGAGCTAATATATTTTACTGGATTTTAATTTTATCTGAACTTTACAAATATCCGCATTCACCAAAATGTGATTTTTTTGTAATTCTCTTCTGTAAGGATTCAGCAAAATGACAGGTAATGGCAGTCATTTTTTTAAAATATGAAGGACATTGCAAAGATTTTAAAAAAATCCTTACACTCCCCTCACAACTCATCTCTCCAGAAGCTCCACTTCTCACTATCACCTGTTAAATCATTGCCATATTTTCTGATCACTGACACACTGAAATCCCCGGGCCTCTCACACTAGCCAGGATGTTGTGACCTTCTCTGCGCCTGCCTAGAACAGTCTCAAGCCTTATCAGACCCGGAAGTCCCAGCCTAGTGTGAGATGCCTGGGAATTTGTACAAGCAGTGGTGATCAGAAGATGTGGTATGGACTGGATGGATGACGGTGAGAAGTTGAAGGGTCGGTCAAGAGGGAAGAAGGTGAGTTTGAGGATATTTTAAAAATATTTTGTACATCTTAGGTTTATTATACTGTGGGGTCTTGAGAGGCTACAGAACGTAACAAGGGGCATTAAGTTTGCAGAGAATAACTTCTTTGTGAAGCGAAATACCTGTGAAAATCCATGCAAATAGGTGAAATTGAATTTTGCCTGAACTGTTTATCTATATCTGTAATGTTTTCACAGCAGCTATAGAATGCTTTAACAGAAAATAAATATCAGTGATAGCACTTAACTATCCTTATATTTGTGAACTTAAAACCCCAGATGAAAAAGCAGTTATCAGAATGTAAGTGTCCTGGTTTCTTGTCTCCAATTTGAATAGCTTTCCTATGATTGATGTTGTTGATGAAAATACACTTTGTATGCCTAACTTCATGTTTCAAATATTTTTGTTGTTTAGTCTTTTCTAGCCTAAGGCCCAAGACCTTTTTAGTTTGTGAATTTTTATCTGAAACTGTATTTTCAATTTTAAAGGGGTTGCCTAGGTTTTTCACAAAAATCTGCAAGCATTATACGAGGCTGAGGACTTGTTAATGGTCACAAAGTGTGCAGCACGCACTGCCAGGATTTTCCGGTGCCGGTGGTGCATTCGAGTGGTCATATGACCCCAAGCATACAATAAGCATTCTCCCAGCCACATTCCGACTAGATGTGGGAGGCTTCGCTCCAATTCCATTATATTGAGCGAAGCTACTCACGTCTAGTTGAAATGTGGGCAGAAGTACACATACTTGTGGTCACATGATCATCTTACCTGCCGCCAGCACCGGCGAACCTTCACAGTGCGCAATGCGAGCATTAATAAGTCTGCAATCACTTAGACTTTCATGAAAAACCTGGGCAACCCCTTCAACGTGTAGTGTATAACCCTAGTGCACCACAACATGCTAAAAATGCAATATAAGCATGTTGCATATTGTAAGTACGCACGAGACTGAAACAACAGTATTATCTTTCCTGTTTTTTTGTTTTACCTAGCAATGGTTGCTAAGGTATGTCATTTCTACTTCCTGTTCACTGACTCTCTGGAAATTAGCAAACAGTATATTATCTAACTGACTAAACATCTTTGTAGTAATATATTATATAAGAATGTTGTCTACTGTTAAAATTAAATCAAGAAGTGTACAAACATTTTCGATATTAAAATTAGAAAGTTCAGCATTTTTCTTTTTTCTTTTTGCTTCAACATCTTCAGGCACATTGTCTCACTTAGTTATAATCCAACAACCCAGGTGACAAATAACCTTCTATATTTACCAAGCAGAGATATAGAGAGAGCATACTGTATTAGCAGCTGAATCTACAAAGACCAACGTCAATCAAACAGGCTGGCAATATACCATATTTCTTGTCACTAAGAGGCTTACTGAAAAGAATCTGTGCCTAATTCTCTTAAAGCTTGCAGGTCAAAAGGTTTTGAAATTATTTTTCACACCATTTCTTTGCTTTGTCAACAGGCCTTAGTACTTTTTAGCATATCAAAAAATCCTTGTTGAGGGTGTACTCTAATAATAGTATTTTACACCAATAAAGTACAAGGAAATTGGCTCTGCCATTTCAACAGCCTGGACTAAATTTCGGAGTAGCACAATTCAATAAACAGTGTTAGACATTTTATCATTTGGACAGTGTTAGAAGTTGACCACCCTTGTTTATGATATCAACTGTTCCTTCTAAGATGATAGGATAAATTATGGTGCTTTTTAAGATTACATTAGCATCTGTAATGTTAGTAGTGTTTATTAATGTTGTAGTGACTGCCAAATTCTTTGTGACTTGAAAACGGCCGGTTACTTTAGTTCTCACACACTCACAGAGTCCAGAGAAAGAATTTGTAGAAGCAAGGAGTTATCTGCAGATGTTTAAGACTTTCTTGGTACATTTCTTCCGTGAAATATAAATGATAAAATATATTGTAAATTATGTTTCTTTATTTCTTGTTGCTTACATAGCACCAATATATTACACAGTGCTCACATCGGTCCCTTTCCCCATTGGGGTTCACAATCTAACTGCGGCTTGTCACACACGTAAAGGCTAGGGTCACACAACCATTTTTTCTCCATCTGAGAAAATTGGTTTTATTATCTTAATCAGACCCTGATCATAGTGGGATCCGATATTCTTAGAGGTGGAGAGAAAAAAAACATTTCTCTACCTTCTCTATTATGGCAGTTGGTGAAAATCAGACCGCACTTGGATGTCATCTGAGAGCGGTCCAATTTTATTCACAGACCCATAGACTTGAATAGGCGAGTGCCATCCGATTTTGGGAGGCAAGTAATGCATGCTGCGATTCTTTATTTGGACTATAAATTCTCCAAAACGTGCTTCATGAATGCTGCGCAAAATCAAACAAGCTTATTTTTCACCCATTTTATGACTATTTAGCGCAAAGTGTTATGAACTGGTGATTCAGAACCACAATAGACCTGGTGGTTAAGAGCACACAAAGTGACCTGATAGTTACTAATAACATAGGACGAGCTCTGAGACGTGGGAACTGTGCTGACCGCAATCCCTAATCCTATCACACCACACTAGAGGTAGCCGTGGAGCGCTCCTAACCAGACCTAGGCGCCTCGGGCACAGCCTCAGAAACTAGCTAGCCCTGAAGATAGAAAAATAAGCCTACCTTGCCTCAGAGAAATTCCCCAAAGGAAAAGGCAGCCCCCCCACATATAATGACTGTGAGTAAAGATGAAAATACAAACACAGGGATGAAATAGATTTTAGCAAAGTGAGGCCCGACTTACTGAATAGACCGAGGATAGGAAAGATAGCTTTGCGGTCAGCACAAAAACCTACAAACAACCACGCAGAGGGCGCAAAAAGACCCTCCGCACCGACTAACGGTACGGAGGTGCTTCCTCTGCGTCCCAGAGCTTCCAGCAAGCAAGAAAAACCAATATAGCAAGCTGGACAGAAAAAATAGCAAACAAAAGTAACACAAGCAGAACTTAGCTTATGCAGGGCAGACAGGCCACAAGAACGATCCAGGAGAGAGCAAGACCAATACTGGAACATTGACTGGAGGCCAGGAACAAAGAACTAGGTGGAGTTAAATAGAGCAGCACCTAATGACTTAACCTCATCACCTGAGGAAGGAAACTCAGAAGCCGCAGCCCCACTCACATCCACCAGAGGAAGCTCATAGACAGAACCAGCCGCAGTACCACTCATGACCACAGGAGGGAGCTTGACCACAGAATTCACAACAGTACCCCCCCTTGAGGAGGGGGTCACCGAACCCTCACCAGAGCCCCCAGGCCAACCAGGATGAGCCAAATGAAAGGCACGAACCAGATCGGCAGCATGAACATCAGAGGCAAAGACCCAGGAATTATCTTCCTGACCATAACCCTTCCACTTAACCAGGTAGTGGAGTTTCCGTCTCGAAATACGAGAATCCAAAATCTTCTCCACTATATACTCCAACTCCCCCTCAACCAAAACCGGGGCAGGAGGATCAACGGATGGAGCCACAGGTGCCACGTATCTCCGCAACAAAGACCTATGGAATACATTATGGATGGAAAAAGAAGCTGGAAGGGTCAAACGAAAAGACACAGGATTAAGAACCTCAGAAATCCTATACGAGGATATGAAACGAGGCTTAAACTTAGGAGAGGAGACTTTCATAGGAATTCAACGAGACGACAACCAAACCAAATCCCCAACACGAAGTCGGGGACCCACACAGCGCCTGCGGTTAGCGAAACATTGAGCCTTCTCCTGGGACAATGTCAAATTGTCCACTACATGAGTCCAAATCTGCTGCAACCTATCCACCACAGTATCCACACCAGGACAGTCTGAAGACTCAACCTGCCCTGAAGAGAAACGAGGATGGAAACCAGAATTGCAGAAAAACGGCGAAACCAAAGTAGCCGAGCTGGCCCGATTATGAAGGGCGAACTCAGCCAAAGGCAAAAAGGACACCCAATCATCCTGATCAGCAGAAACAAAACATCTCAGATATGTTTCCAAGGTCTGATTGGTTCGTTCAGTTTGGCCATTTGTCTGAGGATGGAAAGCCGAGGAAAAAGACAAATCAATGCCCATCCTAGCACAAAAGGCTCGCCAAAACCTCGAAACAAACTGGGAACCTCTGTGAGAAACGATGTTCTCTGGAATGCCATGTAAATGAACCACATGCTGGAAAAACAATGGCACCAAATCAGAGGAGGAAGGCAATTTAGACAAGGGTACCAAATGGACCATCTTAGAGAAGCGATCACAAACCACCCAAATGACCAACATCTTTTGAGAGACGGGGAGATCCGAAATAAAATCCATAGAGATATGTGTCCAGGGCCTCTTCGGGACTGGCAAGGGCAAAAGCAACCCACTGGCACGAGAACAGCAGGGCTTAGCCCGAGCACAAATCCCACAGGACTGCACAAACGAACGGACATCCGGCGATAGAGATGGCCACCAAAAGGATCTAGCCACCAAATCTCTGGTACCAAAGATTCCAGGATGACCAGCCAACACCGGACAATGAACCTCAGAGATAACTCTACTCGTCCATTTATCAGGGACAAACAGTTTCTCCGCCGGGGCAACGGTCAGGTCTATTAGCCTGAAATTTTTGCAGCACCCACCGCAAATCAGGGGAGATGGCAGACAAAATTATCCCCTCTTTGAGAATACCCGCCGGCTCAGGCAAACCCGGAGAGTCGGGCACAAAACTCCTAGACAGGGCATCCGCATTCACATTTTTAGAGCCCGGAAGGTATGAAACCACAAAGTCAAAACGGGAGAAAAACAGCGACCAATGAGCCTGTCTAGGATTCAACCGTTTGGCAGACTCGAGATACGTCAAGTTCTTGTGATCAGTCAAGACCACCACGCGATGCTTAGCTCCTTCAAGCCAATGACGCCACTCCTCGAATGCCCACTTCATGGCCAGCAACTCTCGATTGCAAACATCATAATTACGCTCAGCAGGCGAAAACTTCCTGGAAAAGAAGGCACATGGTTTCATCACCGAGCCATCAGAACTTCTTTGCGACAAAACAGCCCCTGCTCCAATCTCAGAAGCATCAACCTCGACCTGGAACGGGAGCGAAACATCTGGTTGGCGCAACACAGGGGCAGAAGAAAAACGATGCTTCAGCTCCTGAAAAGCTTCCACAGCAGCAGAAGACCAATTGACCACATCAGCACCCTTCTTGGTTAAATCAGTCAATGGTTTAGCAATACTAGAAAAATTATTGATGAAGCGACGATAAAAATTAGCAAAGCCCAGGAACTTTTGCAGACTCTTCAGAGATGTCGGCTGAGTCCAATCATAAATGGCCTGAACTTTAACAGGGTCCATCTCGATAGTAGAAGGGGAAAAAATGAAACCCAAAAATGAAACCTTCTGAACACCAAAGAGACACTTTGACCCCTTCACAAACAAAGAATTCGCACGCAGGACCTGGAACACCATTCTAACCTGCTTCACGTGAGACTCCCAATCATCCGAGAAGACCAAAATATCATCCAAGTATACAATCAGGAATTTATCCAGGTACTCTCGGAAGATGTCATGCATAAAGGACTGAAATACTGATGGAGCATTAGAAAGCCCGAATGGCATAACCAGGTACTCAAAATGGCCCTCGGGCGTATTAAATGCTGTTTTCCATTCATCGCCCTGTTTAATATGCACAAGATTATACGCACCACGAAGATCTATCTTGGTGAACCAACTAGCCCCCTTAATCCGAGCAAACAAATCAGACAGCAGCGGCAAGGGGTACTGAAATTTGACTGTGATTTTGTTTAGAAGGCGGTAATCAATACAAGGTCTCAGCGAACCATCCTTTTTGGCCACAAAAAAGAACCCTGCTCCCAATGGCGATGACGACGGGCGAATATGACCCTTCTCCAAGGATTCCTTTTCGTAACTCCACATAGCGGCGTGCTCAGGCACAGACAAATTAAACAATCGACCTTTAGGAAACTTACTACCAGGAATCAAATCGATAGCACAATCGCAATCCCTATGCGGAGGTAGGGCACTGGACTTGGGCTCATCAAATACATCCCGGTAATCCGACAAGAACTCTGGGACCTCAGAAGGGGTGGATGATGAAATAGACAGAAATGGAACATCACCATGTACCCCCTGACAACCCCAGCTGGACACAGACATAGATTTCCAATCCAATACTGGGTTATGGACTTGTAGCCAAGGCAACCCCAACACGACCACATCATGCAGATTATGCAACACCAAAAAGCGAATATCCTCCTGATGCGCAGGAGCCATGCACATGGTCAGTTGGGTCCAGTACTGAGGCTTATTCTTGGCCAAAGGCGTAGCATCAATTCCTCTCAATGGAATAGGATGCTGCAAGGGCTCCAAGAAAAACCCACAGCGCCTAGCAAACTCCAAGTCCATCAAATTCAGGGCAGCGCCTGAATCCACAAATGCCATGACAGAATAGGATGACAAAGAGCAGATCAAAGTAACGGACAAAAGAAATTTCGACTGTACTGTACCAATGGTGGCAGACCTAGCGAACCGCTTAGTGCGCTTAGGACAATCGGAGATAGCATGAGTGGAATCACCACAGTAAAAACACAGCCCATTCCGACGTCCGTGTTCTTGCCGTTCAGCTCTGGTCAAAGTCCTATCACATTGCACAGGCTCAGGTTTATGCTCAGATAATACCGCCAAATGGTGCACAGTTTTCCGCTCACTCAAGCGTCGATCGATCTGAATGGCCAAAGACATAGACTCATTCAGACCAGCAGGCATAGGAAATCCCACCATGACATCCTTAAGGGCTTCAGAGAAACCCTTTCTGAAAATTGCTGCCAGCGCACATTCATTCCATTGCGTGAGCACAGACCACTTCCTAAACTTCTCACAATATATCTCTACCTCATCCTGACCCTGACACTGAGCCAGCAAATTTTTCTCTGCCTGATCCACTGAATTAGGCTCATCATAAAGCAATCCGAGCGCCAGAAAAAACGCATCAATATTACATAATGCAGGATCTCCTGGCGCAAGGGAAAATGCCCAGTCTTGAGGGTCGCCACATAATAAAGAAATAATGATCTTAACTTGTTGAACTGGGTCACCAGAGGAGCGGGGTTTCAAAGCCAGAAACAGTTTACAATTATTTTTAAAACTCAGAAACTTAGCTCTATCTCCAGAAAACAAATCAGGAATAGGAATTCTTGGTTCTAACATAGAATTCTGAACCACAAAGTCCTGAATATTTTGTACTCTTGCAGTGAGATGATCCACACAAGAAGACAGACCTTTAATGTCCATCACTACACCTGTGCCCTGAACCACCCAAATGTCTAGGGGAAAAGAAAGACAAAACACAGTGCAGAGAGAAAAAAAAATGGTCTCAGAACTTCCCTTTTCCCTCTATTGAGAAGCATTAGTACTTTGGGCCTCCAGTACTGTTATGAACTGGTGATTCAGAACCACAATAGACCTGGTGGTTAAGAGCACACAAAGTGACCTGATAGTTACTAATAACATAGGACGAGCTCTGAGACGTGGGAACTCTGCTGACCGCAATCCCTAATCCTATCACACCACACTAGAGGTAGCCGTGGAGCGCTCCTAACCAGACCTAGGCGCCTCGGGCACAGCCTGAGAAACTAGCTAGCCCTGAAGATAGAAAAATAAGCCTACCTTTCCTCAGAGAAATTCCCCAAAGGAAAAGGCAGCCCCCCACATATAATGACTGTGAGTAAAGATGAAAATACAAACACAGGGATGAAATAGATTTTAGCAAAGTGAGGCCCGACTTACTGAATGGACCGAGGATAGGAAAGATAGCTTTGCGGTCAGCACAAAAACCTACAAACAACCACGCAGAGGGCGCAAAAAGACCCTCCGCACCGACTAACGGTACGGAGGTGCTTCCTCTGCGTCCCAGAGCTTCCAGCAAGCAAGAAAAACCAATATAGCAAGCTGGACAGAAAAAATATCAAACAAAAGTAACACAAGCAGAACTTAGCTTATGCAGTGAAGACAGGCCACAAGAACGATCCAGGAGAGAGCAAGACCAATACTGGAACATTGACTGGAGGCCAGGAACAAAGAACTAGGTGGAGTTAAATAGAGCAGCACCTAACGACTTAACCTCATCACCTGAGGAAGGAAGCTCAGAAGCCGCAGCCCCACTCACATCCACCAGAGGAAGCTCATAGACAGAACCAGCCGCAGTACCACTCATGACCACAGGAGGGAGCTTGACCACAGAATTCACAACAGCAAAGCAGATCGCACTTTTTTGCAAAATGTTGCAAAAAATTGCAACAATATAACTGCCATACATAAAATCCCTTCAGGAAGGTGCTACAGTACAATTGTGTCAAATTTTGTCACTTTTGTATAAGTCAAATTTAATGAATCTGTCTGCAAAGTCTGGAAAACACTTTGATGTAAAAATCGAAAAACTGAACAACAAAACACAACTTTCAAAAAGGTGCAAATCGTTTAAAGAACTTTGTTGCAAACAAAAAGTCACTGATTGAGAGGTATTTGTATAAAAAATGGCAAAAATGCTATGATGTACCGGACCTGTAAAACTTATGATACAAGTACAAGCCCAGCATGGGGAAAATATATAATCATGTCACAGTACAGAGATAATACATGTAGGGCAAGAGTTATGCAAAAAGTGATGCCACAGTAATGGCATAATGCACAGATGATACAAGAAATCATGGCACTTCGTGGCAAAATTTGAGAGACCCATTCAATCGAACACGACTACATTGCATCATCCATATTCATCTTCATCACTAACTGCACCTTTCTTATGATTGAATTTATGCCCATTTTTGGAGCAAATGTAAAATACAAAAATGCATTTTTCTTGTCTTTCAGTAATCTAAGCAAATTGTCTCTTCAGAGAGGAAGAAGACTAGAACTCTAGTTCCACCTATTGGAAGTAGCAATCCTAACAGTCAATGTCGACTCTTTAACGAGCCTTATCACATGACTTAGGATAAAAGCCAAACCAGAATCTCAATTTGCAGACACTGTGTTTCGGGGTACTGCCCCTCGTCAGTGCAAAGTGGAGATCTGGTTTGGCTGACTGAGAGGCGTCTGACCGGGATCCAAGAAGTATCGTTTCTGCTTGCGGAGAGTGACATGTAAGCATGTCGAGGTGAGGAGACTTAAAGCCGCAATGCTCCTCTGGGAAATATGCAAATTGTCTCTTCAGAGAGGAAGAGGACTAGAACTCTAGTGCCACCTATTGGAAGTAGCAATCCTAACAGTCAATGTTGACTCTTTAACGAGCCTTGTCACATGACTTAGGATAATATCCAAACCAGAATCTCAATTTGCAGACACTGTGTTTTGGGGTACTGCCCCTCGTCAGTGCAAAGTACATAGTAATATGTAATATTATCTAATAGCATAGTAATCTAAGCAGGCACTTAAGGGCCAGTTTAACCCTTTATGGAGTATCTTGGCCTTAGCCACTACCCAGATCTCAGGAATGGAACCACCCACCCATTTTGATAAGTGTATAATGCGGTTTGCAGCAAATGTTTGTATTTGGAATTTACATCAGGCATGCATGTACGCCTGCCAAGTTTTAGATTATATGCCACAGGTGGAAGAACCCTGAGCTCTGATCATTGTAGCACCACTCAAGAGGACAGGAAAAAATAAGGAAGCCGCAAAATAGTTGCAATTCTGGATTTATTTTTATAAACATTTCACTTTCACACGTGGAACATGATCCCAACAGTCTGACCTAATACTTGATAATACTTACAGTCATCTTTAAATTAGTGGCTCTCAATGTTGGTTTTATAAGAGCACATTCCCATTTAGGTTAAAATACCCGAAAGATTGTATTATACTAATAATTTAATAGACTAATACATTTAGACTGAAGAAAACATGTTTTTCATAGCATTTTTTGGGTGGTAGAGAGGGAGCAAGGGGGATGGGGTGATGCTAAAAATGCTCTTTCCAGATGTCACCTTAAACTGTCCACAATCTCTGTCTTTTTTTAACTTAATAGCACAAAAATTTGAGAAAGAAACTAAAGCTTACAATGAGGTTACTTGTTTGACCAGTGACATCCATTTTTCTGCCAGAAATGTCTCTGTCTGGCATATGGACGCTTATCTTGTCATCAGTTGTGTCCAAACAAAAACTCGTTAGACACAACTTGAATATGTGACTCTAGCCTTACTAAATATGAGTGCACAGAGTGCCCAGATTTTGTAGTGTAAACTCTATCAACAGTTTGCTGCACAGAGGTGTTAACAATGTGTCTAAGGAGGGAATGTGCAAACAACATGGAACTATGACCTTATTAGTAACTGTAGAAGAAATTTGCTTGGATTATTTTTTCTTGATTTAATTTTTGATTTTCTCTAGCAGCACAGAAGTATTCACAATTTAAAAAAATGCAACACTTTTCAACTACTTGTTTAACTGGAACATTAAAAAGTGTTTTAGTAAAAAAAAATAATAATAAAAAAATAGCAAAGGAAGACCTCCTTACAGGGAATTTCTAATTACAAGCTGTCATGTAAATTAAGGGCGAGTCTAAACAAAGAATGTGTAGCTAGTGTGATTAGAGATGAGTGGATTGACTTCAGATTAAATTTCCTGATATTTTAAGGTCTCTGCAAATTCAAACAATTTGCAATTCGATTTGAGAGGATCGCACAGAGAAAAAATTCCGATAGCATTTCACACACTGCTAAAAACTGCAGGAGCCAAAAAGTGGGAACATAACAACAGTGGTGGCTGAGCAGGCTTCCCCATAATGCTTTGCAACTAACACATCACATAGCCTAAGGCAGCCAATCAGGGTATACTAGAAAAGATGAAGCCACTGTAGCCACTATAGTAGCCATTATGAAAGATGAAGTCGGGTCAAGCAGCACCATTTTGGTATTTTACAACCTAGGGATAGGAGATTGTAGCACACATTACACATACAGTTGTGCTCAAAAGTTTACATACCCCAACAGAATTTTTGCTGTCTTGGCCTTTGTTTCAGAGAATGTGAATGATAACACCAAAACTTTTTCTCCACTCATGGTTAGTGGTTGGGTGAAGCCATTTATTGTCAAACTACTGTGTTTTCTCTTTTTAAATCATAATGACAACCCAAACCATCCAAGTGACTTTGATCAAAAGTTCACATACCCTATTTCTTAATACTGTGTATTGCACCCTCTAACATCAATGACAGCTTGAAGTCTTTTTTAGCAGTTGTGGATGGGGTTCTTTATTTTCTCATATGGTAAAGCTGCCAAATCTTCTTGGCAAAAAAACTCCAGTTTCTGTAAATTCCTGGGCTGTCTAGCATGAACTATGCTCTTGAGATCTCCCCAGTGTAGTTCAATGATATTGAGGTCAGGAGACTGAGATGGCCACTCCAGAACCTTCATTTTGTTCTGCTGTAGCCAATGACAGGTCAACTTGGCATTGTGTTTTGGAATGTCCAAGTATGTCCCATGCGCAGCTTCCAGGCTGATTGCAAATTTGACCTTCAGTATTTGCTAATAACGTGCTGCATTCATCTTTCCTTCAACTTTGACCAAGTTTCCTGTGACTTTATAGCTCACATATCCCCAAAGCATCAGGGATCCACCTCCGTGTTTTACAGTAGGAATGGTGTTCCTTTTATCATAGGCCTTGTTGACCTCTCTGCAAATGTCACGTTTATGGTTGTAGCCAAAAAGTTCAATTTTAGTCTCATCGCTCCAAATTACATTGTTACAGATGTTTTGAGGCGTGTCTCTGTGCTGTTTTGCATATTGTAGGTGAGATACTTTGTGGCATTTGCTCAGTAATGGCTTTCTTCTGGCTACTCGACCATGCAGCCCAATTTTCTTCAAGTGCCTTCTTATTGTACATCTTGAACCAGCCACACCACTAGTTTTCAGAGAGTCCATTATTTCAGCTGATGTTATTTGTGGGTTTTTCTTTGCATCACTAACAATTTTCCTGGTGGTTGTGGACAAAATTTTTGTTGGTCTGTCTGACCGTGGTTTTGTTTTTACAAAGCCCCTGATTTTCCATTTGTTAATCACAGATTGAACACTGCTGACTGGCATGATCAATTCCTTGGATATCTTTTTGTATCCCTTTCCTGTTATATACAGTTCAATTACCTTTTCCCGTAGATCCGTTAACATTTTTTTGCTTTCCCCATGACTCACAATCCAGAAACATCAGTGGAAGATGCAAGAGTCTGACTGGATCCCAGAAACACATTTAGCTTTTATGCACACACACTGATTACAAGCAAGCAGGTCACAGGTGAGGATGTTACCTTTAGTAGCCATTCAAACCCATTTGTGTCAACTTCTGTGCATGTCATCAGGCCAAAATCACCAGGGTATTTGAACTTTTGATCAGGGTCATTTTGATGTTTTGGGTTGTCATTATGATTTAAAAAGAGAAAACACAGTAATTTCACATTGAATGCCTTCACCCAACCACTAACCATGAGTGGAGAAAAAGTTTTGGTGTTATCATTCATATTCTCTGAAAAAAGGTCAAGTAAGCAATAATTCTGCTCTAGTATGTAAACTTTTGAGCACAACTGTAGTGATAGAGAAAGGTCTAAATCTTATTGTGGGGTACTACTGCCATGCTGAAGCACATTGAAAACAGTAGTGGTACTCTCAGTCTGAATACAAAGATTAAAGTGATAGACCTGTAAATGTGATTATGAATTGATAGATCTATGATATACTTTACTAACAGCACATTGATAAGAACATGTTTTTTTAATTTTCACACACTGCAAATGATGATAAAAAATCTTGAAACCAAGGCCAGTAAGTCAAAGAGAGTGTACGTTTAGGCTTGTGAGAGGAGCAAGACATAACTGTTTTACGATTTTGTTAAAGACAAAAGGAAAATCTCCAAATTCCAGAAATTTAAATGCAACTGTCTACCTCTAAAAGTGTGTGTTTGTAAAAAAAATGCATTTTTTGTGCACTAAATTGTTGTCATTGTCCAATACGTGACCCATACATGCCATCAGAATTGCTTCATTTTCCTTTCCAGGCATGAACCTACATGTAAAATAAACAAGTGTCCAGAATGCGCTGCCCTTAAAACTGAATCAATTTGCAGCAAATATAATGATGAAGACCACCCTATTCATCCAAAGATAAACACTATAATAGATATATATAAAATGTATATTTGCGCTAAAATGTCAGTATAAAAATATAAATAAAGATATAACACCATGTAGACCAAGTGTTAGTTAGGTGCATATGCATATGGCATACCTTAGTCCTTATGCGCGTACCTCCCCGCAGAAGACTAAACAGAATGTGCCGTGCACAGGCACAAAAAGCTCTATCAAAAGAATAGAGCCAGCAAGGTGCAGAGCGGCTGCAGGACCTTTTGCGTGACGTCACTACCACGTGATGAGTCACGTGACCAGCTACGGAACGCATACCAGACCAAATTCCAACGCGTTTCGGAATCGCTGATTCCTTCCTCAGGAATGGTAAGGTGTGCGATGTGTGCATCCTATATAGAGCGATGGGTCATGCATTATTAACTCATTGATTGAAAGCAAAAAGCTCCACTTCACTATTGAGGCCGTGTGGTACTAAAGTGTTCATCTGAAAATTGCATTTGGTTTCAGCCGTGGACATCTGATGAATGAAATTGCCACCACGTCCATCTCTTTTAACAATTTTTAGTCCCGTGACTTTAATGTCCTTCACTAAGCTCCCATGATATGTCATAAAATGCATGGATAGGGGGTGTCCAGTAAACTTGTTGGTAATATTCCTTAAATGTTCACCAATTCTAACATGCATAGCTCGTATAGTGCGGCCTATATAAAGTTTTCCGCAGGGGCAGGTCATTATCTACAGGACCTTTCACCACAAGGGGACACATGTCTACATACAGCGCATAAGGACTTAGGTATGCCATATGCGTATGTACCTAACTAACACTTGGTCTACATGGTGTTATATCTTTATTTATATTTTTATACTGACATTTTAGCGCAAATATAAATTTTATATATATATGAACCTACATGTAGCTACTTAGCAATGTAGCATTTTAGAATTACTGATGTTGCATTTTTAGACAAATGGGGGATAATTGAAAAGAAATTAGTGTAAAAATGTTGTAAAACTGTCTTACTAGTATTATAGAAAAACATGCTTTGTACTGTGTTAGCCTATGAGTAGAAAAATATTCAAAATTGAGAGTTCTCAGTGGATGATATCTTTTAAGAGCTAACTGAAAAAAGGTAACTAATAGCAAGCTTTCGAGACTTCTCAGGATTTATTATACATGATGAAGAAACCTTAATAGTCTCAAAACCTTGGTATTTGTTACTATCTTTTCAGATAGCCATTGAAGGGTATCATTCAATGAGGAATCTCAATTTTGATTTTTTTTGTCCTACCAGTATAATTTAACACATGTACACGCCATAACAATACTGCTGTCTATTGCTGCAAGATCATTTCCATCTGTATATACCAACTAACGTAGCTTTATCTGTTATGTTTTTTGTTGAAGTTTTTAACCCCTTTCCGACTTTGGCCATAATAATAATCCAATGTCAGAATCCATCCCTTTGATGTGGGCTCCGGAGCTGAGCCCACATCCTTCCTGGCACATGTTTTGAACAGCTGACATGTGCCTCTAACAGCCGCAGGTGGAATTGCGATCCACCCACGACAGTTAACCTGTTAAATGCTGCTGTCAATCTCTGACAGCGGCATTTAATTCGCGCTTACTGGAAGCGCATCGGAAATCCCGCCCATTGGTGACCCCGTCACGTGATTGCGGGTCACAAATGGTTGGCATGGTCTCCAGCAAACCTCTATGGTTGTCCTAGCCAGATTGCTATGAGCACCACCCGGTGGTCAGCAATCATATCAAGTGAGCACTTCTGCTACTCACAGGTGATCTGATCATCGCCGGTGTTTGGCACAAGCAATCAGACAACTGCAGCTTCTTGTTTCCCATGGAGACTGTTGAAGCATGCAAAATGTAAAAAAAGTTTTAAAACTATAAAAAAATATAAAAGTTCAATAGACGGGAGGTCACCTTATTCAAAATAAAACAATAAAAAAATCAAACATGCACATATTTGGTCTTGCTGTATTCAGAATCACCCGATCTATCAATATAAAAAAACAATGAACCCTATCTGTAAACGGTGTAACAAGAAAAAAAGTAAAAACACCAGAATTATGTTTTTTTTGTCGCCACTTCATTGCAATAAAATGCAATAACTGGTGATCAAAAGATCGCATCTACACCAAAATGATATTAAAAAAAATGGAGCCATTTTTTTCACTAAAGTTTGAATTTTTTTTCACCACTTAAATAAGAAAGAACCTAGACATGTTTGGTGTCTATGAACTCATAATGACCTTGAAAATCATAGCAGCAGGTTTTGGCACTTAGTGAACATGGTAAAAAAAAAAACAACTATGGAATTGCACTTTTGTTTGCAATTTCACCACACTTGGAATTTTGTTCCCATTTTCCATTACATGATATGTTAAAATCAATGGTGTCATTCAAAAGTACAATTTGTCAGGCTAAAAACAAGCCCTCACATGGCCATTTCGACCCCCCAAAAAAGTTATGGCTCTGGGAAGAAAGGGAGCAGAAAACAAAGGCGCAAAAATGAAAATACAGGGGGGAAAAAAGTATTTAAACAGCCACTAATTGTGCAAGTTCTCCCACTTAAAAAGATGAGAGAGGCCTGTATTTGACATCATAGGTAGACCACAACTATGAGAGTCAAAATGATAAAATAAATCTGGAAAATCACCTTGTCTGAATTGGCAAGATTTATTTTGCAAATTATGGTGGAAAATAAGTTTTTGGTCACCAAAAACATGCAAGATTTCTGGCTCTCACAGACCTGTGACTTCTTCTTTAAGAGGCTCCTCTGTCCTTCACTCATTACCTGTAGTAATGGCACCTGTTCAAACTTGTTATCAGTATAAAAGACACCTGTCCACAATCTCAACCAGTCACACTCCAAACTCCACTATGGTGAAGACCAAAAAGCTTTCCAAGGACTCCAAAAACAAAATTGTAGTCCTGTACCAGGCTGGATAGACTGAACCTGCAACAGGCAAGCAGCTGGATGTGATGAAATCAACTGGGGAGCAATAATAAGAACATGGAAGACATATAGAACCACTGGTAATCTCCCTCGATCTGGGGCTCCACGCAAGATCTCACCCTGTGGGGTCAAAATGATCGCAAGAACGGTGAGCAAAAATCCAAGACCCACCCAGGGGGACCTAGTGAATGACCTGCATAGAGCTGGGACCACCGTAACAAAGGCTACCATCAGAAACACACTACGCCTCTAAAGACTCAGATCCTGCAGTGCCAGACATGTCCCCCTGCTTAAGTCAGTACATGTCCAGGCCCGTCTGAAGTTTGCAAGAGGGCATTTGGATTATCCAGAAGAGTATTGGGAGAATGTCGCATGGTCTGATGAAACCAAAGTAGAACTGTTTGGTAGAAAAAAAACGTGTTGTGTTTGGAGGAGACAGATTGCTGAGTTGCATCCAAAGAACACCATACCTACTGTGAAGCATGGGGGTGGCAACATCATGCTTTGGGGCTGTTTCTCTGCAAAGGGACCAGGATGACTGATCCATGTACATGAAGGTATGAATGAGGCCATTTATTGTGAGATTTTGAGTGCAAACCTCCTTCCATCAGCAAGGGCATTGAAGATGAAATGTGAATGGGTCTTTCAGCATGATAATGATCCCAAGCACATTGCCAGGGCAATGAAGGAGTGGCTTCGTAAGAAGCATATGAAGGTCCTGGAGTGGCCAAGCCAGTCTCCAGAGCTCAACCCCATAGAAAACCTTTGGAGGGATTTGAAAGTCTGTGTTGTCCAGCGACAGTCCAAAAAAACTGCTCTAGAGAAGATCTGCATGTAGGAATGGGCTAACATACCACAAACAGTGTGTGACAACCTTGTGAAAACTTATAGAAAACATTTGACCTCTGTCATTGTCAACAAAGGATATATAACATAATATTGAGGTGAACTTTTGTTAATGACCAAATGATTATTTTCCAACATGATTTGCAAAATAAACCTTGCCAAATCAGACAAGGTGATTTTCTGGATTTGTTTTCTCATTTTGACTCTTATAGTTGTGGTCTACCTATGATGTCAATTACAAATCTCTCTCTTATCTTTTTAAGTAGGAGAACTTGCACAATTGGTGGCTGACTAGATACTTTTTTTCCCCACTGTACCTCCGGTCATTAAGCCAGGTTAAGACAGGTATTTAACCTGTCAGGTCTAATAACGCAATTAACCTACATATATGGGGTTAATCTGCAGGTAATAGTGTTACTAAGATGCCCAGCTACAGTACTGAAAGTGCAACCCCTGTGAGAAAAAAAAATTTTTCTTCCAGAAGCTGCTGGCTTTCAGTCATGCCTGCTTGCCTAGAACAATTTCAGTTACAGCTTACAGCACTAAAAGTGTTGGCTGCAGTCATGCTCTGACTCTGAAGGAGATGGTGGACATGATTCTAATGCCAAACTGTGCTGTTGGCTCTGCAAGACCTTGTAGCAGGGGCAGTATAAGTAGTAGTAGCAGCACTTTGAGCCAGGGCATATCTCGAAGTGGGAATCAAGGGGAGATCAACAAGCTCAGGAATTTCCCACACAGAGGTTACTGTCAACTAAATCAGAGGTGACAATGATGATTCTGTGGTGGACACCTTGGACCCACACAGGAGTGGTAATGAAGTGAAATCATCAGAGGAGAAGGATGTTGGCCTCAAGGATACACAATGCAGGCAACCATGTGATTAAATAATCCTCTGTGGCAAAATATGCTTGTTCTAAGGTCAGCTCTGGGGCAAGTGAAGTCACATGTGCTGTTGATGGAGGAGGCTGAGCAGAGCCTGAAAGGTCTGGTTGCTGTGATGGTGATTTTTATGTGCAAGCATATTGTGTTAGACAATTTTTTGGTCATCTGCAGGCGCTGCAAGAGGAAAATAAGCCGTGGACAGCCATCACAAAAATCCTCATCAATCACTTATGCTTGGTCTACTCTGAGTACACTTTGTCCTCCTACTCCATGACAACAGGAGATATCCATCACTTGTGTTTGAGGAAATAGCATTGCTCCTAGTGATCCACTTGTGTGCCAACTAAATTCACACCTGTTCAAGTTGCCATTGTTGCAGACACTGTTGTGTCACCTAGTGGAGTCTGCTTCCCTTGAAGAAATTATAGTTTGTGCTCAGTCTCACTGGAAGATACCCAGCTGTCATTACTACTCACAGATAAGGGTGCCAGCTCCATGCTTTCAGAAGCAGAAGAATATAAGCCACTCACTTGACCTTTAGCTCCAAAGTTCCATGCACAATAGATACCTGGAGAAGCAGCTGTAAGCACTGACAGTACTTGAGTTTCGCTGCCCACTAGGTGAATATTCCGACAGGACAGGTAATGAAACCTCCATAAGTAGGAGCTACGTCTGTTTCTACTGCCAGGCTATGGTTATCCGCCACCTCCTATATATTTTCTGGATCCAAGGGAAAGATGCAAAATCATTATAGCAGAAAGGGAGTAGAGTGGTTTGTTCAGCCCCAGGGGCTATTTTGAAAGTAAATATTGTGTCCTGGATATCCAAGAATAAGGTGTTTGCTAGAGAGTCTCCTGTCAGACTGAAATCAGACAAGCTGTGTAGACCAGTTCTTCCTGGGAAACGATTGCTGTAATCATAGAAGCAGGCAGGACAACCAGGAGCATCTTTATTACCTCAAGATTAGTGTTGAGCATTCTGATACTGCAAGTATCGGGTATCGGCCGATATTTGCTGTATCGGAATTCCGATACCGAGTTCCGATATTTTTGTGATATCCGAAATCGGAATCAGAGTGTGCGGTGCGTATGGTTCCCAGGGTCTGGAGGAGAGGAAACTCTCCTTCAGGCCCTGGGTTCCATATTAATGTAAAAAATAAAGAATAAAAATAAAAAATATGGCTATACTCACCCCTCGGACGAACCCTGGCTGTCACCGCTGCAAGCGTCCGCCTCCGTTTCTGAGAATGTAGTGAGTGAAGGACCTTCGATGACGTCGCGGTCAGGTGACCGCTCACCTGACCGCGACGTCATCGAAGGTCCTTCACTCACTACATTCTCAGGAACGGAGGCGGATGCTTGAAGCGGTGACAGCCAGGGTTCGTCCGAGGGGTGAGTATAGCCATATTTTTTATTTTTATTCTTTATTTTTTACATTAATATGGATCCCAGGGCCTGAAGGAGAGTTTCCCCTCCTTCAGACCCTGGGAACCATCCAGGATACATTCCGATATTTGTGTCCCATTGACTTGTATTGGTATCGGGTATCGGTATCGGCGAGATCCGATATTTTGCCGGTATCGGCCGATACCATCTGATACCGATACTTTCAAATATCGGAAGGTATCGCTCAACACTACTCAAGATACAATTGAGAGAACTACAACCATATTCCTCCCCTAACCTAACTGCATAAGCAAGGTACAGTTATGCTTATGTTAGGACACTATGTGTGAAGAGAATTTATCTGTAAAGAGACTTTCATATATGTTGATAAAGCATTACATAAAGAGGAGTGAGGAGTGATGAAAAGAAGCTTGAATTAAACCCCTGTGGTCATCTTCAGCTCAGAACTGTGTCATAGCTGTGTGCCTGTAAACCATTACCTCCCCTCTACTGTGAAGAATTATAATTATTGGTCGCCCTGAGTAAGATTTCCCCAGGATTCCAACAAGAACTCATGTTTCCTTTTTATTGCCCTCATATCCTGAGGGGCGTGCATGCAACATACGTTCCTTACTCACTTTTGTTTACCTCCCCATTCATGGGACAGATTCCAGCTAAAAACAAGATAGAAGACCTTGGCTCCGGGTTAACAGGTCTGACTTTACTGTGCAATTCATTTACACATGACTGTAGCATACAGATTATGACAAAGTCTCTTTTTAGTGATGTTCTCTTGGTTTTGTGTCAATTCAGTCCTTTTCCCTGTCTTGTGCTAAGACCCACCCACATCTTCACTCCACTCTGCAACAGAGCTGACATCTTTCTTATTAGGGAAAAAGAGGCATGACTCACTGTACCTCTTCTGGACCTTAGGTCCAAGACTGTACTGACATCCAGACGCTACGAAAGATGTGCCCTCATTCTTCTAGGAAACTTATACTGACCGGACCCGTTGTCTTCTGCTGCAACTTAGATACGCTAGAACCTTATAACTCTGCTATATTTAGCCACTCCACACAGCACTTGCACATGAAATTGACTGAGTCCTGGACTCTGACTAACTCTATAACTGTAACCCTGTAACATTTTCTATAAAATCTGATTTAACCACTCTCAAACTGTGGGTTAATCCCAACTCTATTAACTATCTAATCCCTAGTGTAGTGCAAACTGTATCCTTTATCTACTGTATGGTTCCCCTAGTAAATAGACCTCCCACATACCCAGGAATGGCCTTAGGCATAGCCTGTGGGACAACTGAACACACAACACTGGCCATAGGGATACATAATAACATTACTTTTTATCATGCAAATAACAAATAAAACTTCCTATCAACCCCTTTGTTGCCACAACGCTATCTGTTGCCAAGTGGTTTTAAAGCTGGAAAGCATGGGTGACAAAAGCCATACAGCAGACGAGCTGCTGCTGTGCATCAAGTGGCAAATCTCATGCTGGTTAGCTCCTCGTCAGCTGCAGCTGATAATTGTTGTGTGTGACAATGCTTAAAATATTCTGGCTGCCTTAAGGTACCTTCACACATAACGATATTGTTAACGATATCGTTGCTATTTGTGACGTAGCAACGATATCGTTAACGATATCGTTATGTGTGACAGCGACCAACGATCAGGCCCCTGCTGGGAGATCGTTGGTCGCTGAATAAAGTCCAGAACTTTATTTCGTCGCTGGACTCCCTGGAGACATCGCTGGATCGGCGTGTGTGACACCGATCCAGCGATGTCTTCACTGGTAACCAGGGTAAACATCGGGTAACTAAGCGCAGGGCCGCGCTTAGTAACCCGATGTTTACCCTGGTTACCATGCTAAAAGTAAAAAAAAAACAAACACTACATACTTACCTACAGCCGTCTGTCCTCCAGCGCTGTGCTCTGCACTCCTCCTGTACTGTCTGTGAGCCGGAAAGCAGAGCGGTGACGTCACCGCTCTGCTTTCCGGCTCACAGCCAGTACAGGAGGAGTACAGAGAAGCAGAGCGCAGCGCTGGAGGACAGACAGCGGTAGGTAAGTATGTAGTGTTTGTTTTTTTTTACTTTTAGCATGGTAACCAGGGTAAACATCGGGTTACTAAGCGCGGCCCTGTGCTTAGTTACCCGATGTTTACCCTGGTTACCGGCATTGTTGGTCGCTGGAGAGCGGTCTGTGTGACAGCTCTCCAGCGACCAAACAGCGACGCTGCAGCGATCCGGATCGTTGTCGGTATCGCTGCAGCGTCGCTTAGTGTGAAGGGGCCTTTACAGTTGGGCAAAGTAACTCAGGGTCAGCACACACAGTTCTTGAATTTTTAAATGTGCAGAAATATTGAGAAAGGTAGTAGCTATGGCCAAGAAATTTTTGCTCATTTAAACATTTCTTACATACAAAACATTCATGACTTTGCAAAAACAGTATGGTCTTCCAGAACTTGCCCTATTTATGATGTCAAAATTAGCTGGAATTTTTTTGTTACATATCTTGGAGCATCTGTACGATCATTGTAAAGTCGTGATGGACTATATAATACTGAAGAAAGTCAAAAACACTGCACTCATCCAGTTCAAATTTTGCTGAAGTGAAAAATTTATTCGAAGATGTGTAGACAGTAGACGAGACAGTAGAGGCAACAAGTTTAAAGTTTCGGCCACACAGTGGCCTTGATCACAAATGGTGCTGTAATAAAGAAATAAAAAAACGGTGTGTGAACATAATATATACAATGTGCAGAATATGTACAAGACTATATACACATATAGTACAACGGTTGGAACACATGTCATGTAACGTACAACAGGAGGTGGTAGTTCATCCGCTCCTGTCCCTAGTCCTCAGTCTAACAGACATAAAGCAGAAGGATGGGATTCTAGATGATATACTGTTAGGAGTCGAGTTTCCTCTGCTGCACAGGGGGAATCTCGATCCGTCTCCGCTGCGGTCTCCCATTCTCCTCCAGCCGCAGTGGAGTCTGCTCAGCAGGTACATCACTCCCAGTGTCTTGCTCGCTCTCACTCTGTACAGAGAGTTACTGCTGCTTCTTCAGCTCCTGCCATTAAGGTCAGTGCTGGTCAGCGGCGAGCGGACTTCCCTGGGACTAAGTCCTTGTTTGCGCACACTGAGCATGCCCAGAGCAAGATCTCCCGTTGGAGATCAAGGGTCATGTGCTCTGGCTCTGCAGCGCATTCCATTGGTCCTCTTGGCAGGCCCTGGAAGGGCAAAGTTTCTGTGGCCACTTCCTGTCCTGCAATTATATAAACTGCGCATGACCGCACGGCCATGAGCTAGTGTACAATTGAATACGTGTGTTTGTTGTGAGTGCAAGTCGTTCATTAAATACCCCTACCCTATTGTATGACTGTTCGCGTATGGAGTATGGCTGCTATCTAGCGCCCGACAAATCACTCAACGTGTCACACACGTATCAGCGTCTATTGCTGTGACCGCCAGTGCGGCGCCACGCGCCAGTAGTGCGCTTCCTGACCCACGTCTGGGTGCTTAGTGGTGCCTGCCAGCACGGCACAGTTCGCACTTCGGTGCTCTAATTATAAGAGTTGCCTAACACACCCTGTTGCGGTGTTGTGTCAGCAAGTGGTCTAATCAGACTTCAATCCTAGTTGGGGTTAAGTTTGCTGACTGCTTGCTCGCCTTCTACGTGCGGTACCGCGATCCTGTGACGCAACAGGATCGCTTCCTTCACGTTGGGTGAAGTTTAACCCACGCGAGTATACTTATGAGTACCGCCATATAGTCCGTCATTACTCAGCAGCAGGTTCCATCTCTGCACGGTGGACCCCGGGCTACGAACGCACCGTACACTATCAGTCTTATTATTTGGTGCGTTCCGCTAGCCCTAACATTACACTAGCGCCAGGGTCTGGCTAGTGATGACGGACAAACAGCAATCCCTGCGGTATATACAGCAGCTGGAGGGTCGGTTGGCGGCTCTCGAGAGCACGACCTCAGCTGTGGATGTTACTGCAGTAGCTGTACAGGCTGCCAGCGTGGCTGCAGCTACTATGTCCATTGCCACCCCTGTTCCGACATTATCTCGCCTCCCGCTGCCAGAAAAAAAGTCTTCACAGATCACAAAAATTTGGTGTATCTGCAGACAGCTCAGCGGTTGAATTCTCGCCAGGCCAGATGGTCCTTGTTCTTCTCCCAGTTTCATTTCACCCTCCATTTCCTTTCTGGGGAGAAGAACATTCGGGCCGACGCTCTCTCTCGCTCCATTGTGTCATCTGCGGAGGAGGAGGAGGAGCCTCGGCTTATTGTCCCCACCGAGAGTTTGAGAACCGTGGCCCCGGTTTCACTGGAGTCTGTGCCCCCGGGCAAGACTTTTGTTCCATCTAGTTTGTGACCGGAGGTTCTCTCTTGGGCGCACTCGTCCAGGGTGGGTGGACATTTTGGTACTAAAAGGACATCAGAGTTACTGGCGAGGACATACTGGTGGCCGCATATGGCTCGTGATGTCGCGGAGTACGTTCGGGCGTGTGTCTCTTGCGCCAGGAACAAGACTCCTCGGCAACGGCCAGCTGGGTTGCTTTATCCTCTGCCCGTGGCTGACAGGACCTGGGAGATGGTCGGGATGGACTTTGTGGTTGGCTTACCCAAGTCTCGTAATTGCACCATTATCTGGGTGATCACCGATCATTTTTCCAAAATGGTGCATTTGGTGCCTCTTCCACGGCTACCATCTGCACGGGCGTTGGCTGTCTTGTTTATCAAGCATATCTTTCGCTTACACGGTATGCCAGACAAAATTGTTAGTGACCGGGGTCCCCAGTTTGCGTCTCGATTCTGGAGGGAGCTATGTCGTCTACTCAGTATTGAGTTAAATCTCTCTTCAGCATATCATCCCGAGACGAATGGGTTGGTAGAAAGGGCCAACCAGACCTTGGTCACATATCTGCGACATTTTGTTTCTGCCAGACAGGATGACTGGGCATCCTTGCTACCGTGGGCAGAGTTTGCACTTAACAATGCCGTAGCCGACTCTACCGGTCAGACTCCATTCCTCTTAAATTACGGCCAGCATCCGCGTGTTCCTGTGCCCATGCCTGTGTCTGTTAGAAGTCGAGTTTCCTCTGCTGCACAGGGGGAATCTCGATCCGTCTCCGCTGCGGTCTCCCATTCTCCTCCAGCCACAGTGGAGCCTGCTCAGCAGGGACGTCGATCCCAGCGTCTCGCTCAGTCTGACTCTGTGAGAAGAGTTACTGCTGCTTCTCCAGCTTCTGCCTGTAAAGCCTATACTGGTCAGCAGCGAGTGGACTTTTCTGGGACTAAGTCCTTGTCTGCGCACACTGAGCATGCCCAGGGCAAGATCTCCCGTTGGAGATCGAGGGTCATGTGCTCAGACTCTGCAGTGCATTCTATTGGTCCTCTTGGCAGGTCTTGGAAGGGCAAAGTTTCTGTGGCCGCTTCCTGTCCTGCAACTATATAAACTGCGCATGACCGCACGGCCATGCGCTAGTGTACAATACGTGTGTTTGTTGTGAGTGCAAGTCGTTCTTTAAATACCCCTACCCTATTGTATGATTGTTCGCGTATGGAGTATGGCTGCTATCTAGCGCCCGACTTATCACTCAACGTGTCACACACGTGTCAGCGTCTACTGCTGTGACCGCCAGTGCGGTGCCACGCGCCAGTGTGCGCTTCCTGACCCACGTCTGGGTGCTTAGTGGTGCCTGCCAGCACGGCACAGTTCGCACTTCGGTGCCTTAATTATATGATTCCTTTCACACCCAGTTGCGGTGTAGTGCCAGCAAGGGTCTAATCGGACTACAATCCCTGTTGGGGTTTAGTTCGCTGACCACTTGCTCGCGCTCTATGTGCGGTACCGCGGTCCTGTGACGCAACAGGATCGCTTTCTTCACGCTGGGTGAGGTTTAACCCACGCGTGTATACTTTTGAATACCGCCATATTGTCTGTCATTTCCTAGCAGCAGGTTTCACCTGCACGGTGGACCCCGGACTGCGAACGCATCTATATCATCTGTCTTGGTGCGTTCCGCCAGTCCTAACATTACACTAGCGCCAGGGTCTGGCTAGTGATGACAGACAAACAGCAATCTCTGCGGCATATCCAGCAGCTGGAGGGTAGGTTGGCGGCTCTCGAGAGCACGACCTCAGCTGTGGATGTTACTGCAGTAGCTGTACAGGCTGCCAGCGTGGCTGCAGCTACTATGTCCATTGCCACCCCTGTTCCGACATTATCTCGCCTCCCGCTGCCAGAAAAATTTTCTGGTGATAGCAAGTTTTGTAGGGGATTTGTGAGTCAGTGCTCTATTCACCTCGAGCTCCTGGCTACACGTTTTCCCACAGAGCGGGCTAAGGTGGGATTTATTCTGTCTCTATTGTCGGACAGGGCGTTGGAATGGGCTACGCCGCTGTGGGAGCGTGGCGATCATGTGGTGCAGAGTGCTCCGCTGTTTCTGGGCGCTCTGAAACAGGTCTTTTTAGGACATCAAGTCACCCATGATACTGCGCTCCAATTGCTGGCATTAACTCAGGGTGAGTCCTTGGTCAGTCATTTTGCCGTCCAATTCCGCACCTTAGCATCTGAGCTGGATTGGTCGGATAAAGCTCTTATCCCCATATTTTGGAGGGGCTTGGCTGACCACGTTAAGGACGCTCTGGCCACTAGGGAGATTCCTGCCACACTGGAGGAGTTAATAACTGTCTCCACTCGAATTGACCTCCGTTTTAACGAGCGGAGGTTAGAGCGAGCCCAGTGTAGGCAGAGGTTTCGGCTGGCTCCTACTTTCGCGAAACCTCTGGAATTTCCGGTCCTGGTTCCTGAGTCTCATGAGGCCAGGGAAGTGTCACAAGCAGGATCTAAGTCCCGGACCGCTTGTGCACTCAGGGTCTGTCATGTTTGCCAGCAGTCAGGACATCTAGCCTCCAGATGTCCTCAGCGGTCGAGGAAACGTCAGCGTTTAGTGGTAGTAGGTGGAGGTACACTAGACACGGCGACGTTTGCCTCTAAGTTGTCCTTTAAGGGGACAATTACTATTGGCTCATTCTCCCACTCAGTAGAGCTCTGCGTGGATTCTGGGGCGGAGGGCAATTTTATGTCTTCTGCCTTTGCCCAACGTCACGCAATACCCCTGGTTATGCTTGCTCAACCAGTAATGGTGCGAGTGGTGAATGGGTCGACATTGCCCTCACAGATAACACGCCAGACCATCCCTTTTACTCTGTCCATGTCGCCATCTCATCAGGAGATAATTTCTCTGCTCGTCATTCCGGAAGGAATTGATGAGGTCCTGTTGGGAATACCTTGGCTATGGTACCACTCTCCTCATATCGAGTGGTCCTCAGGCAGAATTCTGGGTTGGGGTGAATCTTGTGGGGGTAGGTGTCAGAGGGAGTGCGTTCAGGTTGCTACTACTGAGGTACCCGCAGATCTATCCTCTCTCCCCAAGCAGTATTGGTCTTATGCAGACGTGTTCTCCAAAAAGGCGGCGGAGGTCCTTCCGCCTCATCGCCCCTATGACTGTCCTATTGATCTCTTGCCTGGTGCTGAGCCTCCCCGGGGTCGAGTCTATCCGCTATCTCTCCCGGAGACGGAGGCAATGTCACAGTACATCCAGGAAAATCTGGCAAGAGGATTCATTAGGAAGTCAGTGTCACCTGCTGGGGCAGGGTTCTTCTTCGTGCAGAAGAAGAATGGGGAATTGCGCCCATGCATAGACTACAGGGGTCTTAACGCCATCACCGTTAAGAATAAGTATCCTTTGCCCTTGATATCTGAGTTATTCGATAGACTTCGGGGAGCAAGGGTATTTACTAAATTAGATTTGCGGGGTGCTTACAACCTGATTCGCATCCGTGAGGGGGACGAATGGAAGACGGCCTTTAACACCAGGGATGGGCACTATGAATATCTGGTGATGCCCTTCGGGCTCTGTAATGCCCCAGCCGTTTTCCAAGACTTTGTGAACAATATCTTCCGGGATATGCTTTCCACCTCGGTCGTAGTCTATCTGGATGATATTCTTATCTACTCTCCAGATATTGACTCCCACCGGAGAGATGTTTGCAAAGTCTTCGACCTCCTACGGGCAAACTCCCTCTATGCCAAATTGGAGAAGTGTATGTTTGAGCAGGAGTCTTTACCTTTCCTGGGCTACATCATCTCGGCCCAGGGATTGGCTATGGATCCTGCCAAACTACAGGCAGTGATGGACTGGCAGGAACCCCATTCTCTGAAAGCGGTGCAGCGCTTTATGGGGTTCATAAATTACTATCGTCAGTTCATCCCCCACTTCTCAACCCTGGTAGCTCCCTTGGTATCCCTCACCAAGAAGGGAGCGAATCCTAAATCGTGGTCCGAAAAGGTCTCCAAGGCCTTCACTTCTATTAAGTCCCACTTTGCTAGCGCTCCCATCTTACATCGTCCCGAGGTGGATAAGCCATTCCTAATGGAGGTGGATGCCTCTTCCGTTGGTGCAGGAGCAGTCCTCTATCAAAAGGATGCTCAAGGTCGGAAGCATCCATGCTTCTTCTTCTCAAAAACCTTCTCACCAGCGGAGAGAAATTACTCCATCGGGGATAGGGAGTTGCTGGCAATGAAGTTGGCCTTTTCGGAATGGAGACATCTCTTGGAGGGTGCTCGGTTCCCATTCCAAGTCTACACGGACCACAAGAATTTGGTCTATTTACAGACAGCCCAGCGGCTGAATTCTCGTCAGGCCAGATGGTCCTTGTTTTTCTCCCGGTTCCACTTCACTCTACATTATCTCGCCGGGGAGAAGAACATTCGTGCTGACGCTCTCTCTCGCTCCCTGGTGTCAACTGTGGAGGAGGAGGAGGAGCCTCGGCTCATTGTCCCTTCAGAGAGTCTGAGAACCGTAGCTCCGGTTTCGCTTGAGTCTGTGCCTCCGGGCAAGACTTTTGTCCCCATCAATTTGCATCCGGATGTTCTCTCGTGGGCTTATTCGTTCAGAGTGGGTGGACACTTTGGGGCAAAGAGGACATCTGAGTTGTTGGCGAGAATGTATTGGTGGCCACATATGGTTCGTGACGTTGGAGACTACGTTCGGGCATGTGTCTCTTGTGCCAAAAATAAGTCTCTCCGTCAACGGCCAGCTGGGTTGTTATACCCTCTGCCGGTGGCAGACAGGCCCTGGGAGATGGTCGGGATGGACTTTGTGGTGGGTTTGCCCAAGTCACGTGGCTGTACTGTCATTTGGGTTATCACCGACCATTTTTCTAAAATGGTGCATTTGGTGCCGCTTCCCCGGCTACCTTCTGCACGGGCCTTAGCAGCATTGTTTGTTAAACACATCTTCCGTCTTCACGGTATGCCAGACGACAAAATTGTCAGTGACCGGGGTCCCCAGTTTGCGTCTCGGTTCTGAAGAGAGCTTTGTCGCCTTCTCAGTATCGAGTTGAATCTCTCTTCGGCATATCATCCCGAGACGAATGGGTTGGTGGAGAGAGCCAACCAGACCTTGGTCACATATCTGCGACATTTTGTCTCTGCTAAACAAGATGACTGGGCATCTTTGCTACCGTGGGCAGAGTTTGCTCTTAACAATGCTGTAGCTGACTCCACTGGACAGACCCCATTCCTCCTTAACTATGGTCAGCATCCGCGGGTACCTGTGCCCATGCCCGTGTCTTCCGCCGATTCCAGGGTGGCAGACTGGGCTGTGGAGGCACGGGACATTTGGGATCGCACTCAGGATGCCATTCGGGCTTCCAAGGAGAGAATGAGGTCCTCCGCCGATGTTCATCGGCGCCCCGCTCCGACCTTTGCTCCTGGCGACTTGGTGTGGCTCTCCGCCCGTAACATCAGGCTGCGAGTTGAGTCCACTAAGTTTGTGCCTCGCTACTTGGGTCCCTTCAAGGTTCTCGAACAGGTTAATCCTGTGGTCTACCGCCTGGCTCTTCCTCCACGCTTGGGTATCACCGACACCTTTCATGTGTCCCTCTTGAAACCCGTATACATGTCCCGGTTTTCCGAGTCATCTGCCAGGACATCGGGTTCGTCTACGGACGATTACGAGGTGAACGCTATTTTGGGGTGTAAGGTGGTACGCGGCAAAAAGTTCTATCTGGTGGATTGGAAGGGTTATGGTCCAGAGAACAGGTCATGGGAGCCTGCTGAAAACATTCGGGCCCCACAGCTCATTGCTGCCTTCGAGCGTAGCGAGGCCCAGGGAAGGGGGGGCCCTAGGAGGGGGGATAATGTTAGAAGTCGAGTTTCCTCTGCTGCACAGGGGGAATCTCGATCCGTCTCCGCTGCGGTCTCCCATTCTCCTCCAGCCGCAGTGGAGCCTGCTCAGCAGGGACGTCGATCCCAGCGTCTCGCTCAGTCTGACTCTGTGAGAAGAGTTACTGCTGCTTCTCCAGCTTCTGCCTGTAAAGCCTATACTGGTCAGCAGCGAGTGGACTTTTCTGGGACTAAGTCCTCGTCTGCGCACACTGAGCATGCCCAGGGCAAGATCTCCCGTTGGAGATCGAGGGTCATGTGCTCAGACTCTGCAGTGCATTCTATTGGTCCTCTTGGCAGGTCTTGGAAGGGCAAAGTTTCTGTGGCCGCTTCCTGTCCTGCAACTATATAAACTGCGCATGACCGCACGGCCATGCGCTAGTGTACAATTTAATACGTGTGTTTGTTGTGAGTGCAAGTCGTTCTTTAAATACCCCTACCCTATTGTATGATTGTTCGCGTATGGAGTATGGCTGCTATCTAGCGCCCGACTTATCACTCAACGTGTCACACACGTGTCAGCGTCTACTGCTGTGACCGCCAGTGCGGTGCCACGCGCCAGTGTGCGCTTCCTGACCCACGTCTGGGTGCTTAGTGGTGCCTGCCAGCACGGCACAGTTCGCACTTCGGTGCCTTAATTATATGATTCCTTTCACACCCAGTTGCGGTGTAGTGCCAGCAAGGGTCTAATCGGACTACAATCCCTGTTGGGGTTTAGTTCACTGACCACTTGCTCGCGCTCTATGTGCGGTACCGCGGTCCTGTGACGCAACAGGATCGCTTTCTTCACGCTGGGTGAGGTTTAACCCACGCGTGTATACTTTTGAATACCGCCATATTGTCTGTCATTTCCTAGCAGCAGGTTTCACCTGCACGGTGGACCCCGGACTGCGAACGCATCTATATCATCTCTCTTGGTGCGTTCCGCCAGTCCTAACAGTGTCTTCCGCTGATCCCAGGGTGGCAGACTGGGCTGTGGAGGCACGGGACATTTGGGATCGCACGCAGGATGCCATTCGGGCCTCCAAGGAGAGAATGAGGTCCTCTGCCGATGTTCATCGGCGCCCCGCTCCGACTTTTGCCCCTGGCGACTTGGTGTGGCTCTCCGCCCGTAACATCAGGCTGCGAGTTGAGTCCACTAAGTTTGCTCCTCGCTACTTGGGTCCCTTCAAGGTTCTCGAACAGGTTAATCCTGTGGTCTACCGCCTGGCTCTTCCTCCACGCTTGGGTATCACTGACACCTTTCATGTGTCCCTCTTGAAACCCGTATACATGTCCCGGTTTTCCGAGTCATCTGCCGGGACATCGGGTTCGTCTACGGACGATTACGAGGTGAACGCTATTTTGGGGTGCAAGGTGGTACGCGGCAAAAAGTTTTATTTGGTGGATTGGAAGGGTTATGGTCCAGAGGACAGGTCTTGGGAGCCTGCTGAAAACATTCGGGCCCCACAGCTCATTGCTGCCTTCGAGCGTAGCGAGGCCCAGGGAGGGGGGGGCCCTAGGAGGGGGGGTAATGTTAGGAGTCGAGTTTCCTCTGCTGCACAGGGGGAATCTTGATCCGTCTCCGCTGCGGTCTCCCATTCTCCTCCAGCCGCAGTGGAGTCTGCTCAGCAGGGACGTCGCTCCCAGTGTCTTGCTCGCTCTCACTCTGTACAGAGAGTTACTGCTGCTTCTTCAGCTCCTGCCATTAAGGTCAGTGCTGGTCAGCGGCGAGCGGACTTCCCTGGGACTAAGTCCTTGTTTGCGCACACTGAGCATGCCCAGAGCAAGATCTCCCGTTGGAGATCGAGGGTCATGTGCTCTGGCTCTGCAGCGCATTCCGTTGGTCCTCTTGGCAGGCCCTGGAAGGGCAAAGTTTCTGTGGCCACTTCCTGTCCTGCAATTATATAAACTGCGCATGACCGCACGGCCATGCACTAGTGTACAATTGAATACGTGTGTTTGTTGTGAGTGCAAGTCGTTCATTAAATACCCCTACCCTATTGTATGACTGTTCGCGTATGGAGTATGGCTGCTATCTAGCGCCCGACAAATCACTCAACGTGTCACACACGTATCAGCGTCTATTGCTGTGACCGACAGTGCGGGCCACGCGCCAGTAGTGCGCTTCCTGACCCACGTCTGGGTGCTTAGTGGTGCCTGCCAGCACGGCACAGTTCACACTTCGGTGCTCTAATTATAAGAGTTGCCTAACACACCCTGTTGCGGTGTTGTGTCAGAAAGTGGTCTAATCGGACTTCAATCCTAGTTGGGGTTAAGTTCGCTGACTGCTTGCTCGCCTTCTATGTGCGGTACCGCGATCCTGTGACGCAACAGGATCGCTTCCTTCACGTTGGGTGAAGTTTAACCCACGCGAGTATACTTATGAGTACCGCCATATAGTCCGTCATTACTCAGCAGCAGGTTCCATCTCTGCACGGTGGACCCCGGGCTACGAACGCACCGTACACTATCAGTCTTATTATTTGGTGCATTCCGCTAGCCCTAACATATACTCTCCACGTAAGTAGAGACAAAATGGGAGAAAAAGGTGGGAAGACATACCCTTAAAATCTGTTCGTAACCCGTCATGTAGAGATAGGGATATGGATATATATATATATATAGAGGTAGAGATGGTCCCGTGGAACCTGCGTGGAATACATAGGAGAATATGTGGCGGTATAGATATAAACGATGTACAGAGCCGCATCCAGACATGAGGAATGTACATATGAAATCATGGTATATGTATAAAGGAAAGTAATTACCCAAATAATGGATATACTATCTTAATTTTCAATGGTGCCTGATACGGACAGTTCCGCAGTAATTTGGTACATCTGTCAGGGGTCAGGTTCGCTGTAATGCAAATGATATCGGTAAAGGGTCAAGTTGGCTATAATCCCAATAGAATAGTATTCATATGATGAAACAGCAGACCAAGAGAGGCTTGCTACCTTACTGGGTAGTTATCACTTATGCGGTCCCATAAATCAAGGGGTCCTACCAGGGAGCAGGTGATGGAAGCCGGAAATATTGTTCAGTGTCATACCTGACAACCTTAATGGGGGATACATATATCTGGTAAGGGTTATGTGCAGCGATGTGTCGTTATAATAGTGTCCAAAGATGGAATAGAGGAACTTATCTGTTCAGCTGGCTGTAGTCTCCTAGCAATGGTGGTGCAGTGGAGGTCCGAACGAGGATCTTGGAATCCGCATTGGAGGTTCAGGGAGAAATGCCGACACTGCCAGTGTCTAGGCGGGGAAAGCTGAGGTGCCCTGGCTCAGCAGCGCTTGTGTTATATGTGACTATGTCCGGTCATGTGACCGGGGGCTAGAGTGAACGCCGGCGCCTGCGCACACGTCCAGAGGCAGCGTGTCTGTCTGGCGCTTGCGCGCTGGGAAGGGGGACCGGCGCATGCGCAGCGGGTATCAGGAGCGCACAGGGCCATCCAGGTGTAAGACGGCAGAAACCATCAGGGCGCCTGCGTGGAGGGAACAGTAAATAGCGCCTGCGCACTGCAAGAGGTGCTGTTTATCTAGACTAAGTGTCAATACCTCAGGAGGAAGGAGACCCAGCAGGATAATGTGGATGTGATAAGTCATGAAAGTGGACAAAAACACGGGCATAATGAATATAATATGGCAATGAATTGGAATTATGTATACTATAAGTTGTATAAAGTAATATCCCTAATAAATAGTGCTGGAATATTCAAAACAAATTGAATATAATGAACATAAAACAGCATGACGGCGATGTAGTAGGAGTCCAAACCAAGGTAGATTATACATAGGAAGAGAACCTTGAGTTGAATGGGTTGAATATCAAAACATAGATGGAATGTAGATAAATAAATGGTGAAGGAGCTAAAAGAAATCAAAGGAATATATTGATTAAATAAAAAATAAAGAATAAAAAATAAAAAATAAAAAATAAAAAAAAATAAAGAATAAACTAAAAATAAAAATACTAACAAAAAATAAAAAAATAGGGAAAAATGAAACTTGGGGGACTCCTAAAGGAAAAATGTCTTACCATCCTGCAGAAGTGCGATACGAATGTTCTACTATATAATACAGCATCCAAACTGAAGCATGAGTTTGAGGTCTGCAGTTGAGCTGCTGTTGAGGCATGCATATCTCCTATTGAAGACTTTTGAAGAGGCAATAACATTTTTCAGCAGGGGCAATTGTACAATCATCTATTTCATCCTCCTCATCTGTATTCTGGAAAAAACACTCAACAGCAACATGTATATGTTTATTATTACCGTTTGTCTGCTGGGGACCGTTAAAGAATGGTTGTAGATGACGAGGAAAAAGCTAACATATTAAACACCTTCTTCTCCACGGTATTCACGGTGGAAAATGAAATGCTAGGTGAAATCCCAAGAAACAATGAAAACCCTATATTAAGGGTCACCAATCTAACCCAAGAAGAGGTGCGAAACCGGCTAAATAAGATTAAAATAGATAAATCTCCGGGTCCAGATGGCATACACCCACGAGTACTAAGAGAACTAAGTAATGTAATAGATAAACCATTATTTCTTATTTTTAGTGACTCTATAGCGACAGGGTCTGTTCCGCAGGACTGGCGCATAGCAAATGTGGTGCCAATATTCAAAAAGGGCTCTAAAAGTGAACCTGGAAATTATAGGCCAGTAAGTCTAACCTCTATTGTTGGTAAAATATTTGAAGGGTTTCTGAGGGATGTTATTCTGGATTATCTCAATGAGAATAACTGTTTAACTCCATATCAGCATGGGTTTATGAGAAATCGCTCCTGTCAAACCAATCTAATCAGTTTTTATGAAGAGGTAAGCTATAGGCTGGACCACGGTGAGTCATTGGACGTGGTATATCTCGATTTTTCCAAAGCGTTTGATACCGTGCCGCACAAGAGGTTGGTACACAAAATGAGAATGCTTGGTCTGGGGGAAAATGTGTGTAAATGGGTTAGTAACTGGCTTAGTGATAGAAAGCAGAGGGTGGTTATAAATGGTATAGTCTCTAACTGGGTCGCTGTGACCAGTGGGGTACCGCAGGGGTCAGTATTGGGACCTGTTCTCTTCAACATATTCATTAATGATCTGGTAGAAGGTTTACACAGTAAAATATCGATATTTGCAGATGATACAAAACTATGTAAAGCAGTTAATACAAGAGAAGATAGTATTCTGCTACAGATGGATCTGGATAAGTTGGAAACTTGGGCTGAAAGGTGGCAGATGAGGTTTAACAATGATAAATGTAAGGTTATACACATGGTAAGAGGGAATCAATATCACCATTACACACTGAACGGGAAACCACTGGGTAAATCTGACAGGGAGAAGGACTTGGGGATCCTAGTTAATGATAAACTTACCTGGAGCAGCCAGTGCCAGGCAGCAGCTGCCAAGGCAAACAGGATCATGGGGTGCATTAAAAGAGGTCTGGATACACATGATGAGAGCATTATACTGCCTCTGTACAAATCCCTAGTTAGACCGCACATGGAGTACTGTGTCCAGTTTTGGGCACCGGTGCTCAGGAAGGATATAATAGAACTAGAGAGAGTACAAAGGAGGGCAACAAAATTAATAAAGGGGATGGGAGAACTACAATACCCAGATAGATTAGCGAAATTAGGATTATTTAGTCTAGAAAAAAGACGACTGAGGGGCGATCTAATAACCATGTATAAGTATATAAGGGGACAATACAAATATCTCGCTGAGGATCTGTTTATACCAAGGAAGGTGACGGGCACAAGGGGGCATTCTTTGCGTCTGGAGGAGAGAAGGTTTTTCCACCAACATAGAAGAGGATTCTTTACTGTTAGGGCAGTGAGAATCTGGAATTGCTTGCCTGAGGAGGTGGTGATGGCGAACTCAGTCGAGGGGTTCAAGAGAGGCCTGGATGTCTTCCTGGAGCAGAACAATATTGTATCATACAATTATTAGGTTCTGTAGAAGGACGTAGATCTGGGTATTTATTATGATGGAATATAGGCTGAACTGGATGGACAAATGTCTTTTTTCGGCCTTACTAACTATGTAAAGTCAATGTTACATGTTGCAGGATGTGGAGGAGGAGAAATAGTATGAGCAGCAGCAGATGGATGATCATAATTATCAATTATTTCAGTGGGTAGATGAAAGTAGTCTAACGGGAATATCAATCGTCCTTTGAGCATGGCAAGCTATATGCTGGAATGCTTGTGGGAGGACAGGCATGTTCTTACCATCAAGGAAAGGGATGACTATAATATATCCATGCTTTTAGACACTAGCTATAAAAGCAAAATGGGGGAATCTTTTCCAATATCTGAAGGTGAGTCCAAATTTTCTTATAACTAGGGTAAACTGGGTTGCCTGTTCTGTTCTGTGTGAATACCAAGAAGCCACATGACTAACCAGCAGACCCCTCAGTAATCCACACAGACCCAATACTGTCTTGATTGTGCAGCATTAGAGGTGCAATAAATAATTGAGGCAGCAGCAAGAACTACAGGATATTTGACATAATGGCACCCATGTTTAATCTATCTTTTGTCAATCTGACCCACTTCAGCAAACAGAGATGAACCTGTTGAACAGCCAGGTTCAGTTTACCTAGATTTTATTCTTTCTAAAGGTACCGTCACACTAGACAATATCGCTAGCGATCCGTGACGTTGCAGCGTCCTGGCTAGCGATATCGTCCAGTGTGACAGGCAGCAGCGATCAGGCCCCTGCTGTGATGTCGCTGGTCGGGGAAGAAAGGCCAGAACTTTATTTCGTCGCTGGCTCTCCCGCTGACATCGCTGAATCGGCGTGTGTGACACCGATTCAGCGATGTCTTCGCTGGTAACCAGGGTAAACATCGGGTTACTAAGAGCAGGGCCGCGCTTAGTAACCCAATGTTTACCCTGGTTACCATCGTTAAAGTAAAAAAACAAACACTACATACTTACCTTCCACTGTCTGTCCTCGGCGCTCTGCTTCTCTGCTCTGGCTGTGAGCGCCGGGCAGCCGGAAAGCAGAGCGGTGACGTCACCGCTCTGCTTTCCGGCCGCTGTGCTCACAGCCAGAGCAGAGAAGTAGAGCGCCGAGGACAGACAGCAGTAGGTAAGTATTTAGTGTTTTTTTTTTTACTTTTACGCTGGTAACCAGGGTAAACATCGGGTTACTAAGCGCGGCCCTGCGCTTAGTAACCCGATGTTTACCCTCTTTTACCGGCATCGTTGGTCGCTGGAGAGCGGTCTGTGTGACAGCTCTCCAGCGACCAAACAGCGACGCTGCAGCGATCCGGATCATTGTCGGTATCGTTGCAGCGTCGCTTAGTGTGACGGTTCCTTAAGGCTATACTCTGAGCATGGAACACATGAACTTCTGGGTCAATAGACTGGATCAGTGACAAGAACTGGTCATACTGTTATATTCAGCTTCCAGTATACTATCAGTGAGGGTATTAAGCAATGGCCTTGTCAGATCTAATTGGACCAGATTATCCCCCATAAGTATGGAAACACTTAAATATGTCAAAATGTACCAGGCATTGATCAGTGCCAACTTTCATTCACATATGGCTGATGCCAATAATTAGATGAGCCATACCATTTGTTTGCGTGGTTGCCTGTTGTCTGTATCCTATACAGTTCTGCTGTAATCTAAACTGTAGGACTGTTGAATACAAGGTTTGCCAATCCGCCAATCATGCACTTGTCCAGTATGTTTAATTGCAGTATTGTACTTCTATTGTTGAGATGCATACCCTCTTTGGTAGGGCACCTTTAGGGAGCTTCATGAAACAACTCATAAAATAAAGGGACATTTTTCACAGCCTGCTGATTAGCCATTGGTTCTTCACTTTGAAAACATCTATCTTGTTCCTGCCCAGTACAGTTGTATGAGGCCTCAGAGTGTTGTATTTATAAATTGCAGACACTTGGAGGTTTTTAGTATTTAAATTCAATGCAAATAATTTTGGGGGTTGGGGGAAACTGGGTGAAGCTAGTGAAACTGAATTCAAATTTAATCTTTAAGTGTGATCATCAATTACACTTGTATCAAATATTGAAAGATTATTGCCATCTTGCTCATTTCATTTTTTTGTGGCATAAATAATGACATAACCTTCATAGAACAGGTTGCTATGATAGTGCTGAATATGACCAATTTTGTAAAATATTTTTTCATCTCCTATAATAATTTCTGTACTCTTGTATTGGTTTTGTACGTCGAAACATTTTATTTATTTTAATAAATACTGGTTCACCAAGAGGCCTTGATGTGATTCTTTCTTTGATCTCTTATATTTTATAAACAGACAGCTTAATGGGCTTCTGTACATGGCAGATCTCAAGCCACTGTTAGTCTGTCTTTGCAACTTATCAGTGCCATGCCATACCATGGGGTGGGAAGGAGGGTGCTCAGTTGGATGATGGAAGTAGTCCCCTCTCTTTAATTACAATCGTAAGTATCAATGCAAAAAAGCCACGTCTATTAGTTATAAATAGACTGTGACAACTGACAAATGGAGTCTGTCACCACTGTTCAAACTAAGCACAGGTGCTCGGGGCCATCGAGCGCGTCTGCTTGGTGTGAGCAGTCCTCTTCTGCTGATACACTCCCTTTAAACACTCTGTTAAGACATTGCATGATTTAAGTAAACCTTTGTGACAATACCTATAATGTAACAGCAACCTGTTTTTTGGTATGTAACATCTAAGGTTGGGAGTAAGGGTTGGAGTCAGTTTAAAGCCTGAAAATACAAAAACTCAATATCTGGCATAAAATTAAATGTTTTGGCAGTTTTTAAAAATCAAACTATTTTATTGCTTTACATTTTTATGTGTATTTTTTTTTTACTATTTTTTACTCATTGAAGATATCCTAAGTATCTTCCCGGGAAGTAGAAATGGCATTTCTAAATTCATGTGTATGTGTTATATTTGAAAGAGAATAAATTTGACAAGTTTTTATGTAATCTAGCCATCTCATTATGTGAAAATGGTCCCAGAACAGAAGGAATAACCACCGTTCACTTAAATGCTTATTATTACACAAAATAAAGCACAATTTGTAAGAAAATTGGTCTTTAGTAGTTATTTTTCAAAAGGAATTTGTTCAGCATATTTAAATATTGCATTGATTGAAAGTGCTGAATTAGTAGAAAGAAATGATTACTGAAACGAAAATGTAGGTTGAATATTCCAATATACCCAGATGATGTCAGAAGTACTGACCGGTGACCCAATTTTGTAACTATTTCACTGTGATTGTAGGAAATTACTTCTAGGACCTTGTTATGATATTATGTGCGGCAGCATGATTATCCACAGTCAACACATCATTAGCGTTGGATTAAAGACGGGCATGAAAAAGGATCTAGTCATTTACACACAGGATTGCAGTATTGTAATATCATGTGTTTGGCTGATCACGGTGTTTGGGTCTTAGATTATGCTTTGCTTTCTCTCAAGTCTTAAATGAACTTTGACTGCCTTCTTTTGTATGCCAACTTCAACAGCAAAACATTTCCAAAGCAATGTAATTAAACATTCCAGCAGTTGGAAAGACAGCAGATAATGTCTCGTTCATATGTCAAGTCATCTTCTATTAAGGATTGGATTACCAGAAGTATGCCACCTTTTCACCGCTAAGCACAGACGAAAAGAATTACTCAGACAAGATGGCAGTAGGAAAGTACAGCGATACACATTTCCTCAGAAAAGTATGATAGAGTTTTAGCATAAGGCGGGATCGTTAGGCGAGAGTTTGATGTAAAATTACACATAGTTTTTTTTATAGATGTGAGTCTCAGGAGATATTTTTATGACCCTTTTTATTTTTGCTTTCTGATAAATTGGATAAATAATTACCGTATTTTTGCGGTTTTTTAAGACGCACCGGATTATAAAATGCACCACAAATTTTGAGGTGAAAAATAGGAAAAAAAAACTTTTTAAAATAAAATGGTGGTTCTTCTTACAATCCATGCATCTTATTGCTTACTGTGGGTGGTGGCTGCGGTGAAACAGGGTCCCTGCTGGCGGAGGCAAGAGTGGGGCGATGCTGCGGACCCTAGACTGGGAGAAAGAGGTGTTCGGATGTGCGATGCTGCAGGTGCTGCAGGGGCTCCGCTGACATTTTGTGAAAGCCCAGAGCCCCCGTACTTCTATGGTTTACTACATGGTGGACTCCAGGACAATGGCTGCCGTGGGGGTGGATGCCCAGATGGAGATTTTGGCGCTGAAATCTCATCTCCCGAGATCTTGGTGCCGTGATCTCCATCTGTGCATGCGCTGCCCCAGCAGCCATTTTCCCTGAGTCCACCGCAATGTAATCCTTGGAAGTGCGAGGGTCCCGGGCTTTCATAAAATGCTGGGGGGGCCGCACCACCAAACACCTGCAGTGTCGCACCTCCAAACACCCCTTCATCCCAGCCTGCGGCTTGCAGCAATGCGCCACTCTTGCCTCCTCCAGCAATCCAGCTGTGACCCTGGGACCCTGCTCCACCCCTGCTGGTAAGGTATGTTTGATTTATAAGACACCCCCCATTTTCCCCAAAAATTTTTGGGGAAAAAAACGCATCTTATAATCCAAAAAATATGGGTACATTTTTTTCCACATGTATGAACAAATAGCATCATACTGCAAGTTCTTCTACTGCATATAATTAGGAAATGCTATAGCCTAATGATCAGAGGTAGTGTGAAATTCTGGTACACTTTACTCAATCTCAAGAAAGAAAGAACTGAGGTCCCTATGACTCTTTTTTCCTTGCATAGCAATGCTACTGTCAAACCCACTGTGTAGGGCTCCATATAAATGTATGGGACTTTGGTACTGTTGAATGCACAGAGTGTGAATAGAAGAAACACTGATCAGGGAAGCACAGTGAAGAAACTACAGTGTCATGAAGCCTTTTATCTAAGCACCTTGAAAGACTCACAGCCAGCCACCCATTCATCATGTCCAATAGCATATTCTACTTATGCACCTGAAGGTGGTGATAAAACATGTCTTTTTCTGTTTACTTTCAGATATAATAAAACCAATCAAATCATAAAAATTGACAATAGCATGCCATATTTGCTCATTAATTAGCAATCTTTTTACTTTTTCTGACACTCACAGAACTTTTTTAACAAGTTGGCGGAACACAGTGACAGGGTGCAAGACCATACAAGCTCTCACAACCTGACTATTCCAAAAGCAAGCATAAATTGTAGTGCAAATTTGCATTACCTTGTTTACTGAGTGACTAGAGAGGAGTGAATTTAATTAAATTCGACTTGAAAATACAAAAAAAAATCTGCATTTATGAGAGTATGGATTTTTGTAAAATCGCTTTGTGCAGATTCAGCAAAATGGCGGCTGGCTGGTAGCAATTTTGCTGAACCGTGGATTGCCAGGAGGTGATGAGTGATAGAAAAGGCAGCTTTGAGGACTGAAAGGGGGGCAGCAAGCATGTTACGATAATTATGCTCCAAGGTATGAAGAGACCCCGTAGCATAATATATGGCCACAGCATTCAATGTGCGCTATTCAAATTTCTAGGAAAATCCGTATAATTTGGTGTATTCCAATTTTGTCTCATCTTTATCATCTCTAATAAGTGACATCTACTGTATCATGGCGTGAAGCATGAAATAGTCTAACAGACAAAACTTTCTTTGCTGCAAACCAAGATTCAGGCTATAGACTTGTAATTTCATGTAATCTAATTCACCATTGAAACATAAGGTAAAAAAATTGTTTTCATATTTATAGTGTGCATTACTTCTACTTGTTTCTCATTCATTAAAAATGTTTTTTTTTTTTTTTTTTAAATATGTCATGATGTCGAATGTTAATTTCAGGGGCGTAACTATAATAGGTGAAGGGGTTGCAAACGCACCTGAACTCTGCAGAATAGGATGACCCTAAAGGTCCCTGAACCCCATGTGTAAATATTATTACTAGTAAAAATATGTGTTAGCTGGGATTGGAACTCTGTTGGAGATTGTGCATTGGTGCCCACAGGCTTCATGTTACGCCACTACTGCTAATTGGATATATTTTAAGAGACATAGATATCCTAATGAGAAATTGCTGCTTGTTAACTTGTGGTACAATCGTATGCAGTCATCATGATAATCATATCACATGTTGATTAGTTGCAGAATGGTAGTGTGCAAACTAAGTCTAGAATTTCAGCAACTACCACAAGGATAGACCTGTTGAATGTTTATGCACTGTGATTCTTGTGATAATCTCTATTGATGCAATAGAACATTTCAAAGTCATTTCTAGTTTCATGCTAAAAAGAAAAAAGGTAAAGATAGAAAGTGGAAAATATTTTGATGTCATGAAATACGGTAGTCAGATCTATCTGCCAAAGCCTGGTAACTTAATCTGTGAAGTTCTAAATAGGATTCATTGTAAGTGATAATTCTAGTGTGGTCACAGCTCTTGCTTTAGGTTATTTAGGTCAACAGAAGTGATATCTTATTCATACAAGATGCAATTCCTTATTTAAAAAAAATTGTTACAAATCTGACAATTTGATAAACATGTTAGCAGAAGTAAAGTCTATAAAAAAATGAGCACTTACTGAATATTAAACCAAATATCCTAAGTTTAGACAATTATATCTATTTTCTAGCTTTATCACATATGTTATGTGATGTTATGTTTCAAAGTGAATCTGTCAGCAGGGTTTCACCATCAAAACTATTTATATGCACATGTAACTATTTGAAAGACAAGTCCAGCAATACCCTTACATGGTCAGTCTGTGTTAGGGTTGGCCGATTGCGCTAAATAAAAAAAATAATAATGCGCAATCGCAACCCGGGATCCACCGTGCAGAGAAGGAAAACTGCTGCTAGTGTACAATTGCGGAATGCATGGTGAGCTGTACACACTGGGTTAACACCAATCTGTGTGAACAGGGAGCTGAGTTCTAAACTCTGTTACTCCACAGAGAAGAACAGTACAGAAACAAAGGAGAAGCTCTGCTATTGAGCTGTATCACTTGCACCCAGAAACAAAAGAGCTGTTCAGCAACTGAGCTTTGTCACTCACACACAGAAACAAAAGAGCTGCTCAGCATTGAGCCGTGTCACTCACACACAGAAACAGAAGAGATGCTCTGCACCAGAGGTGTGTCACTCGCATACAGAAATGAAAGAGCTGCTGAGCAACTGAGCTATGTCACTCGCACACAGAAATGAAAGAGCTGCTCAGCAACTGAGCTGTGTCACTCGCACACAGAAGCTAAACCAATGCTCTGCAACTGAGCTGTGTCACACATAGAAACAAAACCGATGCTCTGCAACTGAGCTGTGTCACTCACACACAGAAACAAAACAGATGCTCTGAGCATAATAGCCTGACTAGGGTTGAGCTTGCTTTGGAACTCTACTGTGCTAACTGCACACATGTAGGTAGCAGATGCTAAGCCAAATGGCTAATTGCCCCCCCCACTGACACTAGCTGCCTGCCTAAGAGTACAGTGCCAAGCTATACAAACACACAATACTTGCAGACATAGTGGTAGAGACTCCACTCACATAGCCATACATAAAATGATACTAGCGCGCCCGCGGGTGCCATTGGAAGACTTTTAAGCCCAAAGCTCCACCCCAAACATTCACATCCAACTGACCGTAACATCACCCGAGGGCCAATCCGGAGCTGCCACATTACCAGAGCCATCCGACCACCAATAGGAAGATGCCACATCACGGACATGTTCAGTAAGGTAATTTCTGGACTTAGGCTCCAGAGTTACCATAGGCTTGGCAGCAGTAACCAAACGAACAACACAAGCCTGAGCAAGATGATGGGACCGACGTCTATGCTCAGCAGCACCTGCATCAGCCAAACCTGGATGGGAGACCGCATAAGGTGGCACATAAGGCTTGAGATCTATCCCATACAGCAGGAAAATCCCAACGCCTAACAGTCTGTTCCTCCATTAATGAGAAATCAACATTTGAGTTGATGTAATAGAATGCAGGTGTTGAGTATGTTACCACGGAACAGACAGACCAACTGTTGAGGGGTTTATTAACAGGAATAAGGTACTCCTCGCAGGGAGAAAACAGTAGAATATAAACTAATAATAAAGCCATGCAAATATATGAAAGTAGTATAAGTTCCCAGACAGACAAACAGTGCAACAGTAGTAAATGGAATTTCTTGAGAAAACACTTATCAGTCTGATGAGGACTTGCTTGTAGGGTCATCTTCTCCAACGTAGGTGCCGAGAAACAGCAGCACTTGTCGACTCTGAAGTCTCTCCTCTGTCTCGGGGGAACTGGAAACTCCGGGGTTAAACCTTTGCAGTCTCTTCTTAGGGTGAAACTGGAAGCAGGAAGTAGAACAACCACACTGCTGCACGAGTCTCTCTATGTTAAGCTGACAGTCTCTCTGCAGTAGCAATGCTACACACACTGAGCAGTTTACTTGTCACACTCAGGGCTCTCGGCTTGTCACTGCGGTCACTGGGGCTGCGCGCTCGGGTCACTGTCTCTACACTGTCAGGGGCAAAGTCTCCTATGATCATGGGGGCTTCCGAGTCCACACCCTCACATTCAGCCTTCACTATGGCTCGTATCTCAGCCTCAGTGCCCTCTCGGGGAGCACTCTCTCTTGGGGAGTGCGGCACTGCAGCCTGCTTTCTCTCTGGCATGCTGTCCCCTCTCTTTGGCGCTCTGCTTTCGCGCTCTCTGCCTGCCCGCTTTTTTGGACCACAACCCTTCCACTTCCTCTCTGCTCCCAGCAGTCACATGGTCTCCTCCATCCAGGGCAGAAAGTCCTCCCCCCAACAACCCAGCTGTCTGGCTAAGTGGTTCCCTGTAAGGAGCAGGGAAAGCAACCTCCTTTTGGCTCTTCTTCTTCTTCACCCCCTTACATTGAGATGCAAATAAGACTAGATCTGAAACTCCTATCATTGATGACTCTTTTTCTTGAAGTCACACAGCATTAAGGCTGTCAGTCAAGCAGAAGGAGGCAGCACTGGGAGAAGAGTAGAGCTAGAGTCACAGAGGCTTCAGATCTATAGCATCATTTGCATATCAATTAAAATGCTGATTTCTCAGTAATAGAGTAATGGACTGGTCATTTAAAGGTATGGCTGAACTTGTCTTTGAAAGAGTTATTTGTGCATTTAAATAGTTTAGAGGGGGTGACAGCTGCAGCAGTTCAAAGAAAAGATAATTTAAAATGCAGACTAATATGACCAGTCACGAAGGTATGTCCCTACTGGCATCTTTCCACTCCACTCACTTAGATTGGCAGGTCCCTCCCTATATAAGCAAATAAGCAAAGATCTGTTAATCTAGGTAAGCAAGGAGAAAAGAAGCCAACAGGGCAAACCTCTGTGGTTATCAACCAGCCCTGGCTTTACTCAGTCTGCCGCCAAACAAATCACATACATCCAGAGGAAGTGAGAGCTGCTGTTTTCTCACTTCCTCTGGATGTTTGTGACAAGTCTGAAGGAGGGGAGAGTGAAGCCAACCCTGTTTGGCCTCAGGGATCATATGACATTACAATGTCACATGTTTCCAAAGAAAGCCAGTGTTAACATTTCTCCTTGTAGATACTGACAAGCCAGGCCTGGCATTTCAGAGTTAGGAGACTAAAGGTACCTTCACACTGAACGATATCGCTAGCGATCCGTGACGTTGCAGCGTCCTGGCTAGCGATATTGTTCAGTTTGACAGGCAGCAGCGATCTGGATCCTGCTGTGATGTCGTTGGTCACTGCAGAAAGTCCAGAACTTTATTTCGTCGCTGGACTCCCCGCAGACATCACTGAATCAGCGTGTGTGACGCCGATTCAGCGATGTCTTCCCTTGTAACCAGGGTAAACATCGGGTTACTAAGCGCAGGGCCGTGCTTAGTAACCCGATGTTTACCCTGGTTACCAGCGTAAAAGTTAAAAAAACAAACACTACATACTTACCTACCGCTGTCTGTCCCCGGCGCTGTGCTTTCCTGCACTGGCTGTGAGCGCCGGCCAGCCGGAAAGCACAGCGGTGATGTCACCGCTGTGCTTTCCGGCCGCTGTGCTTACACAGCGCAGAGAAGCAGAACGCCGGGGGACAGACAGCGGAAGGTAAGTATGTAGTGTTTGTTTTTTTTAACTTTTACGCTGGTAACCAGGGTAAACATCGGGTTACTAAGCGCGGCCCTGCGCTTAGTAACCCGATGTTTACCCTGGTTACCGGCATCGTTGGTCGCTGGAGAGCTGTCTGTGTGACATCTCTCCAGCAGCCAAACAGCGACGCTGCAGCGATCGACATCGTTGTCGGTATCGCTGCAGCGTCGCTCAGTGTGAAGGTACCTTTAAACATAATACTTGCTACTCTGTGAAATTAAATATGCAAATTGCCTCTTCAGAGAGAAAGCCTACAGAGGAAGGATACAGTGGGAATGAAAAGGTTTCTTACTGTGAAGGAAACGTGCTTAAGACTGTGTACCAGCCATCCATTGTATATAACCCTTATCAAGTTCAGTAAAGTCCCAATGTTTGAACAAAACTCTCCTTTAGTAATCTGTGGAATTCCTGGTCCTGGGCAGCCAACATATCAACTAGAGGTGACCTGCACGGCTGTAATACATGTAATACACGCACCAACACTCAGCCAGAACCTACTCTTTGAAATAGCGTTTGGGGGCGCGACAGGAGAAGACCAGTGCCTCGCCTGATGCTACTGCCCTGTGCCGCGCTTCAGTAGCACAGGTTGAGTTGTGTTCTTAAAGGTGTAATATATCCAGAAGCACAAGAGGGAATTGTGACTGACTCTTTCTTTTTTGGAGGAAGGGGCAACATTCTCATGGAAGCAATGTGACTAGCTCTCTTAATACTAAAGCTGACATTGTTGTGTTGCCAATGTGGATGGCACAACCTAATTTTTTGAAGCCATAAACGGCACAGTCGAAACGGGCAGAATAAAGAAAGCATAGATAAGTTTTTTAAACTCGTTTCATTACTTCATTAATATTTGGCTAACAATTTACAATGAGGGTGTCTGCGTTGTCTTTATTGGTGTGGACAAAGACAGAGAAAGGACTCCATTATTCTTTTAATTTAACTTTTTTTCCACAAATGTATTATGTATTGAGGTTACTAAAATTTTGAGGTAAAGAAATAATGTGTTCATTCAGAGGAATGGTTTTTGCTTTGCTTGACAATATTTTTATATGTCAGTGTACTTCCTGCTCCTAAACAGAAACACATTTATCGCTTTTTATGGTATACTGTATGTTGTATACCTAGCATGCCAAATATCTCAGGTTCTGTCCTGAAGAGTTTCATAAAATGTTTGTGAATGTTACTTGATGCCTGTTCACTGTTCATAGTGGATTAGCTTATAATTTATGCTTAATGGCCATTTAAAGACAGGTGCCAGTTCTACTCACACCAAGGGCCAAGGATACTTTATACTTCTGATTATTACAGTGTTGTAAATTCTATCCATACATAAACAGTGCAGTGTTAGGCTTATGAGAAAGAAAAGGATGCAGACTTTAATGCAGAAGTTTAGTTTTTGTTTAATAATAGATATAGATGTTAAATATAATTCTAAAGCATATTATCGGTCAGGCATATCCAAGGGGCATAAAGTAAAATACTGCAGCACATGGGAGTTTGTGACAGCAGCATGGACAGTTTGACAGTACAGTCATAATTTATTGGAACACTCCAGTTATCTGAGCATTCAGGAAGCCATTGCTCCGAAAAAATTGACACTTGTATGTCTGCATGTTGTCTTCTGCATATTCTTACTAGGACATCTTTAGACTCTGAAAATATGCATCTGTTATTTTCAGTTTCCTTTCGTTTTACAATGGGTTTTCTCATCTCCTAGAATAGGAGCAGGTTGCACGCCAGCCTACTGGTTTCCTGCTTGCTGATGGGATGGAGGGTGGATGTAGCTAGCGAAAACTGTGCATTCTTTGACACTAAACTAAAGCTGGCCAGATCAGAAGCTTACTGTGTATTCTAGGGATCCGAGCCAGCTTCAGTGCAATGGATGAGCAACAAACAGTAAAGTTCAAAAAATCCCCATATTCTTAAGAGCAGACAGAATTTTTAAAAAGAACTAAATTGCAAAAGTTGCTTGTGTTCACAAACACTTTGCAATTTTACCCATTTAAGATGATGAGAATAACATTTTAAGTACCTGGAATCTTACTTGTAGTAGTTAAAAAAGGGCTTACACTTAGTTTTACATTTGATAAATTACGACAATTGGAATACTAGCAATTACCGTATTTTTCAGATTATAAGACACACTTTTATGATCCCCAAAATTAGGGGGAAATGAAGGTGAATCTTATAAACCGAACACTGTTCTTACCGAGGGGTCAATGATGCGGGCCCGGAGCTGGTGGTGTTGTGGTTGTCCGGCGGTGTGAGGTGGTGGTATGGCGGAGAGCAATGATCCTACGGTGGTGGTTCGGTGACCACCACCCCCGGTAAGCAATAAGATGCCTGGATTGTAAGAAGAACCACCATTTTATTAAAAAAAGTTTTTTTCCTATTTTCCTCTTCAAAATTTGGGATGCGTCTTATAATCCGGAGCGTTTTCCAAACCGCAAAATACGGTAGTTATCTGATATTTCATCAGAATGGTTTGCTGGCAGGGGAATGTAATGTAAGTATACATAATCATTCCACATTTCTAAAACCTCAATTTATTTGCCAAAGCCCTGACGAAGAGTGAAAATACCCAAAAAGGACGTTGTACCAGCTGGAGATAGCGGAGAACCTGACAATGGACTGTAAAGGTGGCACAGCAGATGAACGACAAAGTGAATATATATTTGTTTTAACCTTTTAAGGCATTCTCCTATTCAACAAAATGTCAGCCAGTAAATGACAAAAAAAATCACTCACCTATAATATACAGGTATATTAGAACAACATGTAATTTTTTTTTGTCTCTTGGGTAGCTGAGATTAACATCTTTTTTATGAATATGATTAATCAATACCCATTTAACAAAGTATAACGTATAATCTAAGTATTGTCTAAAATAGTCATATTGATGAGAGTAGGATCAAGAGTTTTATAAGCTGTAGATAAAGAAACATTTTCCTAGAAGGGTTGGATTCATAGTAACCTGTGATAAAAAAACATCTGAGTACAAAGTATGGGTTTTTAGAGTAAACCAGACCTGTTATTTGTGAATCATAAATATTAGAAATGGTAAAATTTACCTGGTTTAAGATTTATAGTGTTTCAGAACGATTTGCATTGAGTTGAATCGATAAAGAATGGATGGTAGAAGAAATTTATCAAGTTTCTAGCTCTACTTACATATTACAAGTTTTCTTATGATAACATAAGTAAAAGAAAGAGATTAATTTAGGTACCAGGTTAGGCTACTTTCACACCAGCGTTGTTTGCTGTACCTCGCAATGCGTCGTTTTGGAGAAAAAACGCATCCTGCAAATATACTTGCAGGATGCGTTTTTTTCTCCATAGACTTGCATTAGCAATGCATTGCAACGTATGGCCACACGTCGCATCCGTCGTGCGACGGATGCGTCGTGTTTTGGCGGACCGTTGGCACAAAAAAATGTTGCATGTAACGTTTTTTGTGCGTCGTGTCCGCCATTTCCAACCGCGCATGCGTGGCCGGAACTCCGCCCCCTCTTCCCTGGACCTTACAATGGGGAAGTGGATGCGTTGTAAAACTGCATCGGCTGCCCCGTTGTTCATTTTTTTCGCAGTTTGCGTCGGTACATAAGGCCGACGCATGGCGATGGCCCCGTATCGACGCTAGTGGGAAAGTAGCCTTAGTCAGTGACTGAGAGCAATAAAATTTCCCATGGTAATGTGGAACATCAGTTCAGGTGTAGAGTAGGAGTCAACCAGTCATTTATTGATATATTTTCCCACGAACACTTCATGTGTGATTCTAGCTTAATTTTTTTTTTTTGTATGGAATAAAATGGAAAGCAAATACCATGACATTATGTGGGTCTAACCAGAATTGCCTCCATGATAGATTGACTTGAAATGGGATTCATATTATGCATTTAAAAAAATATATAAGAAAGTTATCCAAATCAGAAGATATTTTCCCATGTTTGGCCTGCCAGTTCTCTATTACACAACAAAATAGTAAGACAGGAGTCAGCTTGCTAATTATGAAAGGTTAACTATACTTTCAAGAAAATTTTCAGAAGAGGTTTAAATTTCTTAATTTTCAATTGACTCTAAGCTGGTGAGAGGAGACTATCAGCTCTGATGTTTTTGATACAAAAGCACAGCACTCAGAGAGATAGATTTCTGCTGTTCATTCAATTGTTAACACACAGACACTAGCCAAAGCAGCACAAAGAACATAATACGGTAACACTGAGCAGTGTAAATGTAAATCCAGCTCTCGGATGGAGTAAAAGCCTTTTTTAGAAAGCTCTGCACTATCGTTCTATGTCTCCCTCTGCCTCACTTGTTTTTTCAGTCTGTTCCTCACCCCACTCCATAAAATAGGAAGTGTAAATTGCTGCACTCAGTTTGCCTTATCTTGAACAAGACAGAATTGAGCTGCTTTTTCAGAGTGTAAAGGAGGGGGGAAGTGGCTGATGAGTGGAGAAAGAACCAGAATTCTCTGATAAAATATTTTACAACATTTCCTTTAATGAGAATTCAAAGTTTATTGAAATTTCCTATTCAATACATTCATATAAAACTAAATGTAAAATAATGCAGAAAAACTGAAGAGACTAGGTTAAAATGTATAAAGACTGTTAAATTGTAAAATTTAATAAATACATATGGTAACATATTTGTATGCTTCTTCATTTCAGATAAAGCCCCCCCAAAACATCAAGAATGACAAAACCAATGTCATAATTAATCTAAAGGTATTAACTTCCTATAATTCCCCTGTTTTTGTTCTATATAAGACACAATGAGGTATATTTACTAATATTCTGTGGTGTAGTAGTTTAACATTAGCCATTTTTTTACAATACTGGACAAGCCTATAGCAGTATATGATACACTGAACTAATAAAAGCAAGTTTGAACTGAGGTTTGGTTTACACCATTTATTATTATGGTATTAACCCTTCCCTTCCCTATAACATATTAATGTACTATTACTTCATGTCGCAGTTGCAGGTGTATGGAACGGGATCAATAACTGATCCTGCTCCACACAAGATATATGCTAACTGTGGAACACAGCCAGCATCTGCCACTTACAGGGGCAATCAATACTATTTCTTATCACTGTTATTGAGTTGTTAATTAGTGCTGCTCTTATTCACTGACAGTGACATCGAGTCATAGACTGGGTGCTACAAAGGGCATGATTTTTATATGTACATGTATATAAAAGTCAGTTTGACATGGACAAGACAAGAACTCACACAGCTCAATGTACAGAGAAATAAAATAAAGCAAAACCGAAAACTTAGTTGACGCTCGTTTGATCATTTGATCAATAATGTGTAAATACACCCTACAATGACAATGTGTACCCAATCAGGATGGTCCGTAACTTTAGTATCTCACCTTGCTATGTGCTGGCAGCCATCAAGTTAAATGGAGACAGAGAAGGAACTGGGCCTGACTGTTTTACACCTGCCCGTGGAAAGCTATGTAGACAAAGTCCACAGCCAAAAAGATGGTGGTGGGGACACAGGCTCATATGTACAAAGTACAAGAAACTAAAGCTCAACCAAAATATGGGCCAGCACACCTCTTGGTATCAGTGTAATATGTAGATGCACATACATACTGTGGCCACTAACAGACAAACACAACCTAGATTAAAAACAATGAATAGATACCCTGCAGTAAGTAAATAATTAGAAGCCATTCATGCAAAAAACATAGGGTATTTAGTTGACACTCATTTGATCAAAAAAGTATAAAAGCCATTCTATCGCAAGGTGTACCCAACCAGAGAAAATTACTTCTGACCATTTATAAATAAAAAGCATATTATATGGTAAAATTAACAGTGTCAATCAAAATTAAAACTCATCACACAACACAAGCCCTCATACACCTATGTAGACAGAAAACTAAAAAAGTTATGGTTCTTGGAAGAAACAAGGAAAAACAAAAATGCAAAACCTAAAATTGTCCGCGTCCTAAGAGGTTAAGTATGAGCACTATTTTTTTTAAATAATTGATATGTTTAATTATACTGTAGAATATAACATAATATAGCATTGTTCACTGGATGCTTTATAGGACACAACAATATGAAGCAATTCTTGGTACAAAAAAAAGGTTACTGTATTTTTCGGATAAGACGACGTAATTTTTTCCCCAAAATTTTTTGGGGAAAATGGAGGTGCGTCTTATAATTCGAATATACCTTACTGGTCACGGTGGAGCAGGGTCCCAGGGTCGCTGCTGGAGAAGGCAAGAGTGGAGCGTTGCTGCAGGCCACAGGCTGGGTGAGGGGGTGTTTGGATATGTGACACAGATGGAGATCTCGGCACCAAGATCTCAGAGATGAGATCTCAGTGCCAAGATCTCCATCTGCGCAGGCGCCGCCACCAGCAGCCATTTTTCCGGAGTTCATGACAATGTAAACCACGGACGTGCGGGGGCTCCAGACTTTCACATGTCAGCGGAGCCCCCACACCACTGAACACCTGCAGTGTCACATATCCAAACACCCCCTCACCCAGCCTGTGGCCTGCAGCAACGCTCCACTCTTGCCTTCTCCAGCAGCGACCCTGGGACCCTGCTCCACTGTGACCAGTAAGGTATATTCGAATTATAAGACGCACCTCCATTTTCCCAAAAAAATTTTTGGGAAAAAAGTACGTCTTATTATCTGAAAAATACAGTACCCTTTTTTTGTACCAAGAATTGCTTCATATTGCAAAGTAAACCATGGATGTGCGGGGGCTCCAGGCTTTCACAAAATGTCAGCAGAGCCCCCACACCACCGAACACCCGCAGCGTTGCTCATCCCAATACCCTTTTCCCCCAGTCTGGGGACCGCAGCATTGTCCCACTCCTGCCTTCACCAGCAGCAACCCTGGGACCACTCCCAGTAAGCAATAAGACACATGGAATGTAAGAAGTGCCACCATTTTATTAAAAAAGTTTTTTTTTCCTATTTTTCACCTCAAAATTTGGGGTGCGTCTTATAAACCGGTACGTCTTATAAACTGCGAAATACAGTATCTATGTTAGATGTACCTACATTTTTTGTCAATTTTGGGAAAATTATTAGCTGTCATTATATTAAAAAATCAAGCATTTAAACTCCATTACAGCACCATGAGTCTAGATTGATTTGGGATTATTTCATTTCTAGATTATTACTATTCTATTAAAAAAACATATGCCTTGGGTTAAGTTCTTTAATGTCCAATACTTGAATTTCTGCCTATGAATTTTAAATATCCAACAAAGCTGAGTAACTCTGAATTTGGAAACATTTTGTATAGATGCCAGATTTCAAAATGTACTAATTCAAATGTATTTTATATAGTAACATGACCTGCGTTATTAAATTTACAACTTTACCCTCAGATTCTGTCTTACCCATGTGATAGAGGCTAGCATTTACTAATTATTGAATGATTTCTCTAGCTTTGAAAAAAATGACTAAACAAAATCCTATGACTTGCATTAGATGAGGAACATCTGCAGGTAAAAAATGCACGTGTTTGTAGTACGCTTCTGTTGCAGAAATGCATAAACATGCATGTAATGTGCTTCTAAGTTTGTCAATAAAGTTTTGGCAAAGCCAAATACCAGAAAGTATCAAAAACAAAGCAGCTTTGTTTAAAAAATCACATAAAAAAGGGGAAAAAATGCAGCGTTCAAAACAGGATAAAAACAAGTGAAAAAACGTAATTAAAAAATCTATGAAACAGCGCAAAAAGTAACACCAAAAACTCATCATGGGCACATAGCCTAATAGAGCAGTTTGAACTAATTGTGAGCTAAGTACCTCAATTTTATTTTAAGTATACCGTATTCTAAATAGTGGAAATGCATTTCAAAATTCATATATTCAATGTTTGCATATATTTTAAAGCACACTGTGCACTACTTAATTCTTTGTGTGTTTATAGTGCTGTCTTTGCAGCATGTACCTGTTCTCATTTCCGTCATTTTATTATGAGGTGCTGGTCTTTTATTTATTTATTTTTGTTGGATTGTAGATATTGTAACAAAGAATATTATTTGAGTTATTTTCTAACTATGCAAATTATTCCACAACAGGATATGACTGATCAATTAAGCATTTAGGCAAAGAGGCAATGGCCAAAAGGGACCTAAACATTTTCAACATTGCATTAAGGGATTGTCTGCTTTTTACAATACCTTTTTGCCAAGAAGATCACGTCCAAATAGGATAAAATGAAAGGAAGTGGAGATGAGTGAAGTGGTTCAATGCGAATCAAATTCATTTTTATTTTTTGGCATCGTCAAATTCAAACAATATGTGATTCAATTTGCGTGAGTCACCAAAAAAAGTCTGCCACTATTTTACAAACTACCGAAAATTACATCAGCCAGGGAGGGCTCACATGACCTCGAGTGTGATCAGGCAGGCTTCCAAATAATGTGTTGCAGCTACCACATCACATAGTATAGCACAGCCATAACATAATTTAGCACAGCCTATCACAGCCTGTATAAAAGTCGAGGCAGGGAATTCAGCTCAGCAACCATTTTGAGGTGAATCTGTTTAGTGAGAGGATATCACAGCTTATCAATAGAAATATTGAGAAAAACCTCTTATTATACTATACAGATAGTGTGTGTGACAAAACAGCAGCAAAGAATGTTTACCATTCATTACCATTCATTCCTTATAATAATAATAATCTTTATTTTTATATAGCGCTAACACATTCTGCAGCGCTTTACAGTTTTGCACACATTATCATCGCTGTCCCCGATGGAGCTCATAATCTAAACTCCCTATCAGTATGTCCTTGGGACGAAACCGGAGTACCCGGAGGAAACCCATGCAAACACGGGGAGAACATACAAACTCCTTACAGATGTTGTCCTAGTTGGGTGTCCATCTGCTGGATTGGGCGTAGTGGAAGACCTGTTGGTCCCTATTATACTATTTCTACTGTGGTGAAATTGATGCCACTTTGACATTGTCTGCCAATAATTTTTGAAAATGTGAATACTCCTGGTTGGGTGTCCATCTGCTGAACTGGGTGTAGTGGAAGACCTGTCGGTCCCTATTATACTATTTCTACTGTCATGAAATTAATGCCACTTCTGTGGTATACGTCCCTCATTTACTTGAATGTGAACACTCCTGCTTGGGTGTCTATCTGCTGGATTGGGTGTAGTGGAATACCTGTCGGTCCCTATTATACTGTTTCTACTTATGTGAAATTTATACAACTTCTACGGTATAAGGTCCCCATTTGTCATCCTTGACACTGATCTCTCCTTCAAACTGCATATCCAAGCCCTCTCCAGTTCCTGCCGCTGTTAGGGCTAGCAGAACGCACCAAATAATAAGACAGATAGTGTATGGTGCGTTCGCAGCCCGGGGTCCACCGTGCAGAGATGGAACCTGCTGCTAAGTAATGACGGACTATATGGCGGTACTCATAAGTATACACATGTGGGTTAAACATCACCCAGCGTGAATGAAGCGATCCTGTTGCGTCATAGGATCGCGGTACTGCACATAGAAGGCGAGCAAGTAGTCAGTGAACTCAACCCCAACTAGGATTGAAGTCCGATTAGACCCTTGCTGGCACAACACCGCAACTGGGTGTGTAAGGAAGCAGAATAACAATATTAGGGCACAAGAGTGCATGCGGTGCCGCACTGACGAACGCCACTAACCACCCAGGCTTGGGTAAGGAAAGCACAGAGGAAGTGCACGGCGCCGTACTGGCGGTCACAGCAACTGGACGCTGTAACGTGTGATTAGTGCTGTAGGATAAGTCGGGCGCTAGATAGCAACCATACACCTTCCGCGAATAGACATTCAATAGGGAAGGGGTATCCAAGGACGACTTGCACTCACAACAAACACACGTAAGCAAATGTACACTAGCGCATGGCCGTGCGGTCATGCGCAGTTTATATAGTTGCAGCACAGGAAGTGGCCACAGAAACTTTGCCCTTCCAAGACCTGCCAAGAGGACCAATGGAATGGGCTGCAGAGCCTGAGCACATGACCCTCGATCTCCAACGGGAGATCTTGCCCTGGGCATGCTCAGTGTGTGCAGACAAGGACATAGTCCCAGAGAAGTCCGCTCGCTGCTGACCAGCACTGGCTTTAATGGCAGAAGCTGAAGAAGCAGCAGTAACTCTCTGTACAGAGTGAGACTGAGCAAGACGCTGGGACCGACGTCCCTGCTGAGCAGACTCCACTGCGGCTGGATAGCAGCGGAGATGGCTCGAGATTCCCCCTGTGCAGAAGCGGGAACTCGAGACCTAACATTACCCCCCCTCCTAGGGCCCCCCCCTCCTTGGGCCTCGCTATGCTCGAAGGCAGCAATGAGCTGTGGGGCCCGAATGTTTTCAGCAGGCTCCCATGACCTGTCCTCTGGGCCATAACCCTTTCAATCCACCAGATAGAACTTTTTGCCGCGTACCACCTTGCACCCCAAAATAGCGTTCACCTCGTAATCGTCCGTAGACGAACCCGATGTCCCGGCTGATGACTCGGAAAACCGGGACATGTATACGGGTTTCAAGAGGGACACATGAAAGGTGTCGGTGATACCCGAGCGTGGAGGAAGAGCCAAACGGTAGACCACAGGATTAACCTGTTTGAGAACCTTGAAGGGACCCAAGTAGCGAGGAGCAAACTTAGTGGACTCAACTCGCAGCCTGATGTTACGGGCGGAGAGCCACACCAAGTCGCCAGGAGCAAAGGTCGGAGCGGGGCACCGATGAACATCGGCGGAGGACCTCATTCTCTCCTTGGAGGCCCGAATGGCATCCTGCGTGCGGTCCCAAATGTCCCGTGCCTCCACAGCCCAGTCTGCCACCCTGGAGTCAGCAGAAGACACAGGCATGGGCACTGGAACACGCGGATGCTGGCCGTAATTTAGGAGGAATGGAGTCTGACCGGTGGAGTCGGCTACGGCATTGTTAAGTGCAAACTCTGCCCACGGTAGCAAGGATGCCCAGTCATCCTGCCTGGCAGAAACAAAATGTCGTAAATATGTGACCAAGGTCTGGTTGGCCCTCTCTACCAACCCATTCGTCTCGGGATGATATGCCGAAGAGAGATTCAACTCAATACTGAGTAGACGACAAAGCTCTCTCCAGAATCGAGACGCAAACTGGGGACCCTGGTCACTAACAATTTTGTCTGGCATACCGTGTAGGCGAAAGATATGCTTGACGAACAAGACAGCCAACGCCTGTGCAGAAGGTAGCCGTGGAAGAGGCACCAAGTGCACCATTTTGGAAAAATGGTCGGTGATCACCCAGATAATGGTGCAGTTACGAGACTTGGGTAAGCCCACCACAAAGTCCATCCCGACCATCTCCCAGGGCCTGTCCGCCACCGGCAGAGGAAAAAGCAAACCAGCTGGCCGTTGCTGAGGAGTCTTGTTCTTGGCGCAAGAGACACACGCCCGAACATACTCTGCGACATCACGAGCCATATGCGGCCACCAGTACGTCCTCGCCAGTAACTCAGATGTCCTTTTGGTACCAAAATGTCCACCCACCCTGGACGAGTGTGCCCAAGAGAGAACCTCCGGTCGCAAATTGGATGGAACAAAAGTCTTGCCCGGGGGCACAGACTCTAGCGAAACTGGGGCCACAGTTCTCAAGCTCTCGGTAGGGACAATAAGCCGAGGCTCCTCCTCCTCCTCCGCAGATGACACAACGGAGCGAGAGAGAGCGTCGGCCCGAATGTTCTTCTCCCCAGAAAGAAAATGGAGGGTGAAATGAAACCGGGAGAAGAATAAGGACCATCTGGCCTGGCGAGAATTCAACCGCTGGGCTGTCTGCAGGTACACCAAATTTTTATGGTCTGTGAAGATTTGGAAGGGAAAACGTGCTCCCTCCAAGAGATGTCTCCACTCCGAGAAAGCCAACTTCATGGCTAGCAACTCCCTGTCCCCGATGGAATAATTCCTCTCTGCTGGTGAGAAGGTCTTGGAGAAAAAGAAGCAAGGATGCTTCCGACCTTGAGCATCCTATTGGAAGAGGACTGCTCCAGCACCAACAGAAGAGGCATCCACCTCCATGATAAATGGCTTATCAACATCGGGGCGATGTAGGATGGGAGCGCTAGCGAAGTGTGACTTTATAGAGTTAAAGGCCTTGGAGACCTCCTCAGACCACAATTTGGGATTCGCCCCCTTCTTGGTGAGGGCAACCAAGGGAGCTACCAAAGTTGAGAAGTGCAGAATGAACTGGCGATAATAATTAATGAACCCCATAAAGCGCTGCACCGCTTTAAGAGAATGGGGTTCCTGCTAGTCCATCACAGCCTGTAGTTTGGCAGGATCCATAGCCAATCCCTGGGCAGAGATGATGTAGCCTAGGAAAGGTAGGGACTCCTGCTCAAACATACACTTCTCCAACTTGGCATAGAGGGAGTTTGCCCGTAGGAGGTCGAAGACTTTGCAAACATCTCTCCGGTGGGAGTCAATATCTGGAGAGTAGATGAGAATATCATCCAGATAGACTACGACCGAGGTGGAAAGCATATCCCGGAAGATATCGTTCACAAAGTCTTGGAAAACGGCTGGGGCATTACAGAGCTCGAAGGGCATCACCAGATATTCATAGTGCCCATCCCTGGTGTTAAAAACCGTCTTCCATTCGTCCCCCTCACAGATGCGAATCAGGTTGTAAGCACCCCGCAGATCTAGTTTAGTAAATACCCTTGCTCCCCGAAGCCTATCGAAGAGCTCAGATACCAAGGGCAAAGGATACTTATTTTTAACGGTGATGGCGTTAAGACCCCTGTAGTCTATGCATGGACGCAATTCCCCATTCTTCTTCTGCACGAAGAAGAGCCCTGCCCCAGCAGGTGACACTGACTTCCTAATGAATCCTCTTGCCAGATTTTCCTGGATGTACTGTGACATTGCCTCCGTCTCCGGGAGAGATAGCGGATAGACTCGACCCCGGGGAGGCTCAGCACCAGGCAAGAGATCAATAGGACAGTCATAGGGGCGATGGGGCGGAAGGATCTCCGCCGCCTTTTTGGAGAACACGTCTGCATAAGACCAATACTGCTTGGGGAGAGAGGAAAGATCTGCGGGTACCTCTGTAGTAGCAACCTGAACGCACTCCCTCTGACACCTACCCCCACAAGATTCACCCCATCCCAGGATTCTGCCAGAGGACCACTCAATATGAGGAGAGTGGTACCGTAGCCAAGGTATTCCCAACAGGACCTCATCAATTCCCTCTGGAATGACGAGCAGAGATATAATCTCCTGATGAGATGGCGACATGGACAGAGTAAAAGGGATGGTCTGGTGTGTTATCTGTGAGGGCAGTGTCGACCCATTCACCACTCGTACCGTTACGCAGAGCTCTACCGAGTGGGAGAATGAGCCTATAGTAATTGTCCCCTTAAAGGACAATTTAGAGGCAAACGTCGCCGTGTCTAGTGTACCTCCACCTACTACCACTAGACGCTGACGTTTCCTCGACCGCTGAGAACATCTGGTGGCTAGATGTCCTGACTGCTGGCAAAAATGACAGACCTTGAGTGCACAAGCGGTCCGAGACTTAGATCCCGCTTGTGACACTTCCCTGGCCTCATGTGACTCAGGAACCAGGACCGGAGATTCCAGAGGTTTGGCGAAGGTAGGAGCCAGCCGAAACCTCTGCCTACACTGGGCTCGCTCTAACCTCCGCTCGTTAAAACGGAGGTCAATTCGAGTGGAGACAGTTATTAACTCCTCCAGTGTGGCAGGAATCTCCCTAGTGGCCAGAGCGTCCTTAACGTGGTCAGCCAGGCCCCTCCAAAATATGGGGATAAGAGCTTTATCGGACCAATCCAGCTCAGAAGCTAAAGTGCGTAATTGGACGGCAAAATGACTGACCAAGGACTCACCCTGAGTTAATGCCAGCAGTTGGAGCGCAGTATCATGGGTGACTTGAGGTCCTAAAAAGACCTGTTTCAGAGTGCTCAGAAACAGCGGAGCACTCTGCACCACATGATCACCACGCTCCCACAGCGGCGAAGCCCATTCCAACGCCCTGTCCGACAAGAGAGACACTATAAATCCCACCTTAGCCCGCTCTGTGGGAAAACGTGCAGCCAGGAGCTCGAGGTGAATAGAGCACTGACTCACAAATCCCCTACAAAACTTGCTATCACCAGAAAATTTTTCTGGCAGCGGGAGGCGAGAAAATGTCGGAGCAGGGGTGGCAATGGACAGGGTTGCTTCAGCCACGCTAGCAGCCTGTACAGCAACTGCGGTAACATCCACAGCTGAGGTTGCGCTCTCAAGAGCCGCCAACCTACCCTCCAGCTGCTGGATATACCGCAAGGATTGCTGTTTGTCCGTCATTACTAGCCAGACCCTGGCGCTAGTGTAATGTTAGGGCTAGCGGAACGCACGAAATAATAAGACAGATAGTGTATGGTGCGTTCGCAGCCCGGGGTCCACCGTGCAGAGATGGAACCTGCTGCTAAGTAATGAAGGACTATATGGCGGTACTCATAAGTATACACACGTGGGTTAAACTTCACCCAGTGTGAGGGAAGCGATCCTGTTGCATCACAGGATCGCGGTACCGCACATAGAAGGCGAGCAAGTAGTCAGCGAACTCAACCCCAACTAGGATTGAAGTCCGATTAGACCCTTGCTGGCACAACACCGCAACTGGGTGTGTAAGGAAGCAGAATAACAATATTAGGGCACAAGAGTGCATGCGGTGCCGCACTGACGAACGCCACTAACCACCCAGGCTTGGGTAAGGAAAGCACAGAGGAAGTGCACGGCGCCGTACTGGCGGTCACAGCAACTGGACGCTGTAACGTGTGATTAGTGCTGTAGGATAAGTCGGGCGCTAGATAGCAACCATACACCTTCCGCGAGCAGACATTCAATAGGGAAGGGGTATCCAAGGACGACTTGCACTCACAACAAACACACGTAAGCAAATGTACACTAGCGCATGGCCGTGCGGTCATGCGCAGTTTATATAGTTGCAGCACAGGAAGTGGCCACAGAAACTTTGCCCTTCCAAGACCTGCCAAGAGGACCAATGGAATGGGCTGCAGAGCCTGAGCACATGACCCTCGATCTCCAACGGGAGATCTTGCCCTGGGCATGCTCAGTGTGTGCAGACAAGGACATAGTCCCAGAGAAGTCCGCTCGCTGCTGACCAGCACTGGCTTTAATGGCAGAAGCTGAAGAAGCAGCAGTAACTCTCTGTACAGAGTGAGACTGAGCAAGACGCTGGGACCGACGTCCCTGCTGAGCAGACTCCACTGCGGCTGGATAGCAGCGGAGATGGCTCGAGATTCCCCCTGTGCAGAAGCGGGAACTCGAGACCTAACATTACCCCCCCTCCTAGGGCCCCCCCCTCCTTGGGCCTCGCTATGCTCGAAGGCAGCAATGAGCTGTGGGGCCCGAATGTTTTCAGCAGGCTCCCATGACCTGTCCTCTGGGCCATAACCCTTCCAATCCACCAGATAGAACTTTTTGCCGCGTACCACCTTGCACCCCAAAATAGCGTTCACCTCGTAATCGTCCGTAGACGAACCCGATGTCCCGGCTGATGACTCGGAAAACCGGGACATGTATACGGGTTTCAAGAGGGACACATGAAAGGTGTCGGTGATACCCGAGCGTGGAGGAAGAGCCAAACGGTAGACCACAGGATTAACCTGTTTGAGAACCTTGAAGGGACCCAAGTAGCGAGGAGCAAACTTAGTGGACTCAACTCGCAGCCTGATGTTACGGGCGGAGAGCCACACCAAGTCGCCAGGAGCAAAGGTCGGAGCGGGGCACCGATGAACATCGGCGGAGGACCTCATTCTCTCCTTGGAGGCCCGAATGGCATCCTGCGTGCGGTCCCAAATGTCCCGTGCCTCCACAGCCCAGTCTGCCACCCTGGAGTCAGCAGAAGACACAGGCATGGGCACTGGAACACGCGGATGCTGGCCGTAATTTAGGAGGAATGGAGTCTGACCGGTGGAGTCGGCTACGGCATTGTTAAGTGCAAACTCTGCCCACGGTAGCAAGGATGCCCAGTCATCCTGCCTGGCAGAAACAAAATGTCGTAAATATGTGACCAAGGTCTGGTTGGCCCTCTCTACCAACCCATTCGTCTCGGGATGATATGCCGAAGAGAGATTCAACTCAATACTGAGTAGACGACAAAGCTCTCTCCAGAATCGAGACGCAAACTGGGGACCCTGGTCACTAACAATTTTGTCTGGCATACCGTGTAGGCGAAAGATATGCTTGACGAACAAGACAGCCAACGCCTGTGCAGAAGGTAGCCGTGGAAGAGGCACCAAGTGCACCATTTTGGAAAAATGGTCGGTGATCACCCAGATAATGGTGCAGTTACGAGACTTGGGTAAGCCCACCACAAAGTCCATCCCGACCATCTCCCAGGGCCTGTCCGCCACCGGCAGAGGAAAAAGCAAACCAGCTGGCCGTTGCTGAGGAGTCTTGTTCTTGGCGCAAGAGACACACGCCCGAACATACTCTGCGACATCACGAGCCATATGCGGCCACCAGTACGTCCTCGCCAGTAACTCAGATGTCCTTTTGGTACCAAAATGTCCACCCACCCTGGACGAGTGTGCCCAAGAGAGAACCTCCGGTCGCAAATTGGATGGAACAAAAGTCTTGCCCGGGGGCACAGACTCTAGCGAAACTGGGGCCACAGTTCTCAAGCTCTCGGTAGGGACAATAAGCCGAGGCTCCTCCTCCTCCTCCGCAGATGACACAACGGAGCGAGAGAGAGCGTCGGCCCGAATGTTCTTCTCCCCAGAAAGAAAATGGAGGGTGAAATGAAACCGGGAGAAGAATAAGGACCATCTGGCCTGGCGAGAATTCAACCGCTGGGCTGTCTGCAGGTACACCAAATTTTTATGGTCTGTGAAGATTTGGAAGGGAAAACGTGCTCCCTCCAAGAGATGTCTCCACTCCGAGAAAGCCAACTTCATGGCTAGCAACTCCCTGTCCCCGATGGAATAATTCCTCTCTGCTGGTGAGAAGGTCTTGGAGAAAAAGAAGCAAGGATGCTTCCGACCTTGAGCATCCTATTGGAAGAGGACTGCTCCAGCACCAACAGAAGAGGCATCCACCTCCATGATAAATGGCTTATCAACATCGGGGCGATGTAGGATGGGAGCGCTAGCGAAGTGTGACTTTATAGAGTTAAAGGCCTTGGAGACCTCCTCAGACCACAATTTGGGATTCGCCCCCTTCTTGGTGAGGGCAACCAAGGGAGCTACCAAAGTTGAGAAGTGCAGAATGAACTGGCGATAATAATTAATGAACCCCATAAAGCGCTGCACCGCTTTAAGAGAATGGGGTTCCTGCTAGTCCATCACAGCCTGTAGTTTGGCAGGATCCATAGCCAATCCCTGGGCAGAGATGATGTAGCCTAGGAAAGGTAGGGACTCCTGCTCAAACATACACTTCTCCAACTTGGCATAGAGGGAGTTTGCCCGTAGGAGGTCGAAGACTTTGCAAACATCTCTCCGGTGGGAGTCAATATCTGGAGAGTAGATGAGAATATCATCCAGATAGACTACGACCGAGGTGGAAAGCATATCCCGGAAGATATCGTTCACAAAGTCTTGGAAAACGGCTGGGGCATTACAGAGCTCGAAGGGCATCACCAGATATTCATAGTGCCCATCCCTGGTGTTAAAAACCGTCTTCCATTCGTCCCCCTCACAGATGCGAATCAGGTTGTAAGCACCCCGCAGATCTAGTTTAGTAAATACCCTTGCTCCCCGAAGCCTATCGAAGAGCTCAGATACCAAGGGCAAAGGATACTTATTTTTAACGGTGATGGCGTTAAGACCCCTGTAGTCTATGCATGGACGCAATTCCCCATTCTTCTTCTGCACGAAGAAGAGCCCTGCCCCAGCAGGTGACACTGACTTCCTAATGAATCCTCTTGCCAGATTTTCCTGGATGTACTGTGACATTGCCTCCGTCTCCGGGAGAGATAGCGGATAGACTCGACCCCGGGGAGGCTCAGCACCAGGCAAGAGATCAATAGGACAGTCATAGGGGCGATGGGGCGGAAGGATCTCCGCCGCCTTTTTGGAGAACACGTCTGCATAAGACCAATACTGCTTGGGGAGAGAGGAAAGATCTGCGGGTACCTCTGTAGTAGCAACCTGAACGCACTCCCTCTGACACCTACCCCCACAAGATTCACCCCATCCCAGGATTCTGCCAGAGGACCACTCAATATGAGGAGAGTGGTACCGTAGCCAAGGTATTCCCAACAGGACCTCATCAATTCCCTCTGGAATGACGAGCAGAGATATAATCTCCTGATGAGATGGCGACATGGACAGAGTAAAAGGGATGGTCTGGTGTGTTATCTGTGAGGGCAGTGTCGACCCATTCACCACTCGTACCGTTACGCAGAGCTCTACCGAGTGGGAGAATGAGCCTATAGTAATTGTCCCCTTAAAGGACAATTTAGAGGCAAACGTCGCCGTGTCTAGTGTACCTCCACCTACTACCACTAGACGCTGACGTTTCCTCGACCGCTGAGAACATCTGGTGGCTAGATGTCCTGACTGCTGGCAAAAATGACAGACCTTGAGTGCACAAGCGGTCCGAGACTTAGATCCCGCTTGTGACACTTCCCTGGCCTCATGTGACTCAGGAACCAGGACCGGAGATTCCAGAGGTTTGGCGAAGGTAGGAGCCAGCCGAAACCTCTGCCTACACTGGGCTCGCTCTAACCTCCGCTCGTTAAAACGGAGGTCAATTCGAGTGGAGACAGTTATTAACTCCTCCAGTGTGGCAGGAATCTCCCTAGTGGCCAGAGCGTCCTTAACGTGGTCAGCCAGGCCCCTCCAAAATATGGGGATAAGAGCTTTATCGGACCAATCCAGCTCAGAAGCTAAAGTGCGTAATTGGACGGCAAAATGACTGACCAAGGACTCACCCTGAGTTAATGCCAGCAGTTGGAGCGCAGTATCATGGGTGACTTGAGGTCCTAAAAAGACCTGTTTCAGAGTGCTCAGAAACAGCGGAGCACTCTGCACCACATGATCACCACGCTCCCACAGCGGCGAAGCCCATTCCAACGCCCTGTCCGACAAGAGAGACACTATAAATCCCACCTTAGCCCGCTCTGTGGGAAAACGTGCAGCCAGGAGCTCGAGGTGAATAGAGCACTGACTCACAAATCCCCTACAAAACTTGCTATCACCAGAAAATTTTTCTGGCAGCGGGAGGCGAGAAAATGTCGGAGCAGGGGTGGCAATGGACAGGGTTGCTTCAGCCACGCTAGCAGCCTGTACAGCAACTGCGGTAACATCCACAGCTGAGGTTGCGCTCTCAAGAGCCGCCAACCTACCCTCCAGCTGCTGGATATACCGCAAGGATTGCTGTTTGTCCGTCATTACTAGCCAGACCCTGGCGCTAGTGTAATGTTAGGGCTAGCGGAACGCACGAAATAATAAGACAGATAGTGTATGGTGCGTTCGCAGCCCGGGGTCCACCGTGCAGAGATGGAACCTGCTGCTAAGTAATGAAGGACTATATGGCGGTACTCATAAGTATACACACGTGGGTTAAACTTCACCCAGTGTGAAGGAAGCGATCCTGTTGCATCACAGGATCGCGGTACCGCACATAGAAGGCGAGCAAGTAGTCAGCGAACTCAACCCCAACTAGGATTGAAGTCCGATTAGACCCTTGCTGGCACAACACCGCAACTGGGTGTGTAAGGAAGCAGAATAACAATATTAGGGCACAAGAGTGCATGCGGTGCCGCACTGACGAACGCCACTAACCACCCAGGCTTGGGTAAGGAAAGCACAGAGGAAGTGCACGGCGCCGTACTGGCGGTCACAGCAACTGGACGCTGTAACGTGTGATTAGTGCTGTAGGATAAGTCGGGCGCTAGATAGCAACCATACACCTTCCGCGAACAGACATTCAATAGGGAAGGGGTATCCAAGGACGACTTGCACTCACAACAAACACACGTAAGCAAATGTACACTAGCGCATGGCCGTGCGGTCATGCGCAGTTTATATAGTTGCAGCACAGGAAGTGGCCACAGAAACTTTGCCCTTCCAAGACCTGCCAAGAGGACCAATGGAATGTGCTGCAGAGCCTGAGCACATGACCCTCGATCTCCAACGGGAGATCTTGCCCTGGGCATGCTCAGTGTGTGCAGACAAGGACATAGTCCCAGAGAAGTCCGCTCGCTGCTGACCAGCACTGGCTTTAATGGCAGAAGCTGAAGAAGCAGCAGTAACTCTCTGTACAGAGTGAGACTGAGCAAGACGCTGGGACCGACGTCCCTGCTGAGCAGACTCCACTGCGGCTGGATAAGAATGGGAGACCGCAGCGGAGATGGCTCGAGATTCCCCCTGTGCAGAAGCGGGAACGCGAGACCTAACAGCCGCCTTCAAATCAAAAATATTTCACAGATCCGTACATTACTAAACCAAGAATCTGCAAAAACCCTAGTCTATTGTTATGATCAGGTGACCTTGGAGCAGCATGAAAACTTTCACTGGAGTAGGTGGTAACTATACTGACCGCAAACCCTGATCTTACCACCGCAACTAGAAGTAGCTGTGGGGTGTGCCCAACAAAACCTAGACACCTCGACCGGAGGATTAAATACCCCTATAGATGGAAATAGGAATTTCTACCTTGCCTCAGAGCAGAACCCCAAAGGATAGGCAGCCCCCCACAAATATTGACTGTGAGTAGTAGAGGAAAAGACACATGCAGGCAGGAAACAGGATTTAGCAAATGAGGCACACACTAGCTAAATAGGAAAGGATAGGACAGGATACTAAGCGGTCAGTATTAAAAATCCTTCCAAAAATATCCACAGCAGAAAATACAAAAACTCCACCATCTAACTAAAGTTGTGGAGCGTATATCTGCAACTCCAGAGAATCCAACAAGACTGAGAAAACGCTGACACAGTCTAAGCTGGACAAGAGAAAAACAAATGAATAGCACAGAATATAAGCACACTGCATGTGTGCCACAGAAACAAAAAACAGACACTTATCTTTGCTGAATTGGCAGCTAAGCAGGAGAAGCCAGAAAGTGATCCAACACTTCACAAGAAACATTGACAACTGGCAAGGACTAAAGAATCCTGCACACCTAAATATCCCAGTCAGAACTGCAATCAGCAGATACACCTGGCCAGGACTGCGACTCAGAGACAACTGCATTCCCACCTACAACCACTGGAGGGAACCCAAGAGCAGAATTCACAACAGTCCATGCCCTCATCATCTCCCACCTCGACTACTGTAACCTCCTGCTCTGTGGCCTCCCCTCTACGACTCTCACACCCCTCCAATCTATTCTAAACTCAGCTGCCTGACTAATCCACCTGTCCCCCACTATTCCCTGGCCTCTCCCCTTTGTCAATCCCTTCACTGGCTCCCCATTACCCAGAGACTCCAGTGCGAAAGCCTAACCATGAAATACAAAGCCATCCACAATCTTTCTCCTCCATACATCTGTGACCTCGTCTCCCGGTACTTTCCTGCACGCAACCTCCGATCCTCACAAGATCTCCTTCTCTACTTCCCTCTTATCTCCTCTTCCCACAATCGCATACAAGATTTCTCTCGCGCATCACCCCTACTCTGGAACTCTCTACCGCAACAAATCAGACTCTCACCTACCATCGAAACCTTCAAAAAGAACCTGAAGACCTATCTCTTCCGGCAAGCCTACAACCTGCAGTAATCACCGATTGACCAAACCACTGCATGACCAGCTCTATCCTCACCTACTGTATCCTCACAAATCCCTTGTAGACTGTGAGCCCTAGTGGGCAAGGTCCTTTCTCCTCCTGTACCAGTTGTGACTTGTATTGTTCAAGATTATTGTACCTGTTTTTATTATGTATACCCCTCCTCACATGTAAAGCACCATGGAATAAATGGCGCTTTAATAATAAATAATAATAATAATTTCTTTAAATGTGAACAAGAACCAAGATCAGCAGGAGCTTGACCAGTACCAGCCCGACCACCACCTGCATGCCCAGGAGCATTTCATCAAAGCACTTGACTAGGTGAGCCGATTGCCTGGATCCACAATCAGTTTCTGCAAGTGACACCACTGCCTCTTTCCCTGTGATAAGTGCTTCCCAATCCCCTATCCACGACACTGACGCAGATGCCTCCCACCCTGCACCTGTCATTGCACATCAGGCACCATCAGCAACCATGTTCAATTCCTTGTCCCAGCACAGCTTTCAGCTGTCCCTACCCCAAGCCTTGGAATGCAAAAGTAAATACCCAGCCACCCACCCACAGGCGCAAACACTAAGTGGACACATTTCCAGACTGCTTTCCCTGGAAATGTTGCCCTTTACTCTTGTGGACATTGAGGCTTTCTGCAACCTCATGGCAGTGCCCATTCCTTGGTACTCGGTTTTCAGCCGCCACTAATTTTCCCATTGTGCCTTCCCAGTCTTGCACTAGCATGTGCCCTATAACTTACCCATGCCCTGACTAATGCAGTTACTGGGAAGGTTCACTTAACCACTGATATGTGGACAAGTGCTTGTGGCCAGAGATGCTACATTTCCCTGACATCACACTGGATGAACCTTGTTGAGGTCGAACCTGGGTCTGACACTGGGATGGCATACATGCTACCGATGCCGGGAATTGTGGTCCCTAGTTCCATTAGGGTTTACTCCACCTCCTACACCAATTCCTGCACCCCTCCTCCTCCTCATTCTCCATCTCCAAGTTGTCATCTTGGAGCATGTCATCCATATCAGTTGCAAGCTGGGATCACTGGACACTGCTTCGGTGAATCAGCAACAGGCTCTGCTAATACTAATTTGTTTATGTCACAAACATCACACTGCCGCAGACTTGTTGAAAGGTGTAACAGAATAGACAGATCTGTGGCTCTCATTGATGAACCAACAACCAGGCATGGTCATGTGTGATAATGGCCGTAACCTGGTGACCACTCTGAAGCTTGGCAAGTTCACACATGTACCATGCCAGGCTCATTTGATCAACTTAATGGATCAGTGGTTTCTCAAAACCTACCTAGATTTGCCTGAGCTACTTGTGAAGGTATGCTGTGTGTGCTCCCATTTCTGTAAGTCAGTTACAGCTGCTTCAGGTCTGACAGTGCTGTAGTAGCACTTTCAAGTGCCAGCTCACCGACTGGTGTGCAACATAACCACACGCTGGAACACATTACATATGTTGACAAGGCTTTGTGAGCAGGAGAGGGCAGTAGATGAATACCAGCTACAACATGCCCATCTGTATTCCAGTCAGCCTCGGCACATAACAACTGACAAGTGGGCATAGATGTCTGACATCTGTGAGATTCTACAAAACTTTGAGGTACCAACCAAGATGGTCAGCATCATTGAAGCCATAATCAGCAAAACCATCCAGCTTCTGTGTCTACTGAAACGCTCACTGCTCAAAACTAATGATGTAGCTTTGCATGTGGACCAGGTGAAGATGGAGGAAGAAAGTACATAGGGTGATACTACCCAGCTTCATCTCATCTTCTCAGAGTGTATTAGGTGGTAATGATGAGGAAGAAGTTAAGGAGGAGAAGGAACAAGAGATGGCTGCCTATGCTATTGAGAGTACTACCCACACCACCTCATCTTGTCTGTTCATGGTGGATGGGCAGAAGAAGTATAGGATGAGAAGATGGAGGAGGAGGAGATGGAGAGTCATCCTCCTGGAGGGGACAGGGAAGTTTTGCCTGCTGGGAGTCTGGCCCACATAATTGACTTTGTCCCGCTGCCTTTCCCGTGACCCTTGCATTATACGAATTTTGACCAACTCTGATAACTGGATGTTCACCTTTTTCAACCCATCCTACAAGTTGAATTTTACATTTATCCTTCCTGTGGCAGAGAGGGCAAGTATAATGGTGTAATACCAGAAGGCCCTAGTCAAACGATTAGTAAAAAAAATTCCCATCTGACAATGCTACAATGCATACTGCCAATGGTGGTAGGCCACATGACTGCTATGAAGCCCATGAACCAGAGTGGCCCGGTGTCAGTGCCGGCCCACCTCCGCCTATCAGTGTCCACCCTGAACCTATCAGCACCCGCATGATGGTGGAGGAGGGAGCATCAGCAGATGCTTCTACCCCCATCATTCTTCTTCAGTGTAGTAGACGCGATGGCGTCATTGCAATGCATTCAGTGTCCTGAGATGTGCAACATTTCACACCACATGTTCATGAGACTGGAGCATTGGGTGGAATGAGAAGAGGGGAGTATTGTATTTATTAATTTTTAAATCAGTGACTAGTGTCCATGGGGGTGCATTATATTGTATGGAGGACCATGGGGGTGCATTATATTGTATGGAGGGTCATGGGGGGTGCTTTATATTGTATGGAGAGCTATGGAGAGTGCATTATATTGTATGGAGGACAATGGGGAGTGCATTATATTGTATGGAGGACCATGGGGAGAGCATTATATTGTATGAAGGACCATGGGGAATGCATTATATTGTATGGAGGACACCATACAAGTCATCATACACGAAAGAATGTTTCCTAACATTTTTTCCTTGCAAAATCCATTTTATATTCAATTTTGTATGTTTTATTGTCAGTCCATAAAAAAGTGGAGTAATACTCTGACAACATTGTTCCCAGTAACAACCTAGGGACACAGATGTGTCCAGGCACCTTCTCCATGCTGTTCCCATTCCATTGCACATTGTTTCCATCTATTTCAGTGATTTTCCTAACCCCCACAGCACTCCTGTTTGGGTCTTTTGGAAAATTTCTTGAGTTTCCCATTGACTTTGTCTGAGCGTTCGACCTGCTTGAATCGAGTACCGATCACTCGTCAATAGTCAATAGTAGGATTGAGCAAAATGCGTCTGCCATTTTCAGAAGTCGCCGACTTTTGGCAAAGTCGGGTTTCATGAAACCTGACCCGACCCCTGTGTGGGGTCGGCCATGAAGTCGGCGATCTTCTGAATCTGGTATCGGAATTCCGATCCCGAGTTCCGATATCTTTGCAATATCGGAAATCGGTATCGGAATCCATATTTAAATGTAAAATAAAGAATTAAAATAAAAAATATTGCTATAATCACCCTCTGACGCGCCCTGGTACTAACCGGCAGCCTTCCTTCCTTCGAATCAGCGCGTGAAGGGCCTTAGATGACGTCGCGGCTTGTGATTTGTCGTGCGACCGCCCATGTGACCGCTCGCGCGACCAATCACAAGCCACGACGTCACCGCAAGGTCCTTCAAGCGCTGATTCTTAGGAAGGAAGGCTGCCGGAAAGAAGCAGGGTGCGTCCGAGGGTGAGTATAAACCTAATAGGTCACATGGGCGGTCGCACGTCATCTAAGGCCCTTCACGCGCTGATTCGAAGGAAGGATGGCTGCCGGTTAGTACCAGGGCGCGTCCGAGGGTGAGAATAGCAATATTTTTTATTTTAATTCTTTATTTTACACTTAAATAAGGATCGCAGGGCCTGAAGGAGAGTTTTCTCTCCTTCAGACCCTGGGAACCATTGGAAACCCAATGCACTGCATTGGGTTTCGAGTTTCGGCCAACCCCGACCCCAACTTTTTTATAGGATCGGCCGATTTCACTCGACCCGACTTTTGAAAAAGTCGGGTTTCGTGAAACCCGACCCGATCCTATAAAAGTAAAAGTCGCTCAACCCTAGTCAATAGGTTTTATTTGTCAGATGGCCCAAGCCACTCTTTCACAGCCTCTGCAGAAAAACTAAATGCTTACAAAATGCAATCAAATTGCAGCAATGACCCTTAAGAGTAGATCTTTACATTTTTTATGTAATTAACGGCCAAAAAAAATAAAAAAAAGACTGATGGAGAAAAAATGAGTGACGAAAATGGCACGCTTCCAACAATTATCCTGCTAATGTGAAGTGCCCAGTAACCGGGTGGTCTGAGTGATCTGAACAATGCTATTTATAAAATTTGCTGTGCTGAGTATATGAAATCAGTGTCATATAGTGAATGAGATGTTGTCCTACAGAAAAAAGAAACAGATTAGACACACATATTTATAGATTTAAAAATACAATATTTATATTCATAAAATAGATTATATCCAGTGCTGTGGAACAAATGTTGTACTGTCATACTAGCACAATCTAGGAAAAGAGGCATAACTGATGAATATATATTTTATAGACAAAAACATTGGGATATGTATTATTTATTAAAATGCAAGTTTTTCATTTGGTCCCAAAGATGTATAAAATCAAGCTCATAGCCATGTAGGTGACTCTTGCTAACATTTAGCTCCCTGAATCCTTCCTAAATATTCCCCTATCTGCTGTGAATGGTATTAATGAAAACGGGAAGCTTTTAGGAATGACAGCAACTTATGAACGGCAAGACTACATAAAGTTACAGAGCGGGGTCACCTAATGCTGAGGAGCATAGTGCATGTGAGTTTCCATGGCTCTGCAGACTCAATAACTGCAGAGTTCCCACCATCTCATGATATTCAACAAGGTCTGTCACTTGCCATAAACATATAATGTATTACCTGGCGCAACTAACATTGCTCTGTGGAATCTAGCTTTATTTTTATTTTGGTCTTGGGCCTCTCCATCCCTGAGATATGGCCCTCTCTTTTCTGTGTGTAAATCTAGTCTTTTTAGCCAAAGGTAGCAATACTCAATTCTTCTCTAAATGTGTCCTTCTGAGGATCACACCCATTTCCTAAAAAGACTAGATACACTTATAGATAAAGAGGATCCATACCCAAAGGATGGAGAGGTGCAGGAATAAAAGAAAAACACCAGGAATACAGAAGAACAGAGGCATTTCAATTAGGTTAAAGATTACATATTTATGGCAAGTAACAGATACTCTTTAACATCAGCATAAAAAATGTGTGCAGCCAGACAGCTAAGTCTAGATTTGTAGGTAGAATGCCAGAAGAATGTTACCTGCCTGACTGCATCTGTAAATTTTGGTGAGGAGCGATAAAGCTTTGAGCTGTTTTTCGGTTGTTGTTAGTTCCACTAAAGGGGAATACTAATGCTTGAGTATATCAAGACATTTTGGAGAAATCTACGCTATCAACTTTGAGAGAATCCTTTGGGAATGTCCTTTTCTGTTCCAGCATCTTGTAATCTGGTGCACAAAACAAGCATGATGCCATGGTTGGGTGAGACTGGTGTGGAAGAACATGACTGGTAGTGATGAGCGAGTGCGCTTGTTACTTGAGATTTCTGAGCATGCTCAGGTGTTCTCCAAGTATTTTGGGCGTGCTCGGAGATTTAGTTTTTGCTAGAGAGTCTGACTACATGTAGGGGTTGCCTGTTTGTTAGGGAATCCCCACAAGTATTCAGGCTGTCTAACAGCCGCAAATCATGCAGCTGCAGGGATAAAAACTAAATCTCCGAGCACGCCCAAAATATTCGGAGAACACCCGAGCATGCTTGGAAATCTCAAATAACGAGTATACTCGCTCATCAATAATGACTGGCCATCACAGAGCTCTGACCCCAATCTTATCCAACATTTTGGGTAATAACTAGAAAACAGATTGGAACCCAGGCCTTCTTATTCAACATCAGTATCGGACCTCACAAATGCTTTTCTGAACGAATAGGATATACATTTTCACTGACACACTCCAAAATCTTGCAGAAAAGCTTCCTGGAAAAGAGGAAGCTGTTTACACGGCAAAGTGAGTGCCAACTCCATATTGATGTCTATGGATATAGAATGGCATGACATAAAATCTCATGTAGTTTTAATGTGTTGGTGTCTCAATACTTTTGTGCATGTAGTGTGTTAGTGGTCGAGTCCCCACCTCTGCACAGGGGGAATGTCGAACCATTTCCGCTGCGGTCTCCCACTCTTCTCCAGCCACAGTGGAGACTGCTCAGCAGAGACGTCGGTCCCAGCGTCTGGCTCAGCCTGATACGGTGCAGATGGTTACTGCTGCCTTTCCAGGCTCAGCCATTGTAGCCCTAGCCAGTACAGGTCAGCAGCGAGCAGACGTCTCTGGGACTAAGTCCTGCTTTTCCCCTTCTGAGCATGCCCAGGGTAAGTCCTCTCATTGGAGGTCGGGGGTTACATGCTCAGGTACTACAGCAGCTCCCATTGGTCCTCTAGGAAGGTCCAGAAGTGGCTCAGGTACTGTAGCAGCTTCCATTGGTCCTCTAGGAAGGTCCTGTAGTTGCTGCAGCTATAAAAGATTTGCATGGGCACAAGGCCATGTGCTAATATCAACTAAGTTGTGTGTTCTGTGCCAGTGTGGTCATGAGTATGTGGTTTCAGGGCCCGGTTGAAATAAGCCTCTAGAATACCGGCACCTCAGGTGAGGAGTTTTGCGTGTGCTATTCTGACTGCATGACCACTGTTCGCTCTATTTGGTAGCTGTGTTCCTCTGTGAGGTTAACAGGGCACAGCATTCTCTTGTCTTAAGTGACTCTGTTAAGTAACAGAGTTCCCTTATACCGCCATATAGTACCGACAGTTACTAGCAGTGGGTTTTACTCCTGCACGGTTGACCCCAGGTTGCGAACGCACCTATTACTCTTTACATATATATTTGGTGCATTCCGCCAAACCCTAACATAGCGTATGTACTATATATCACAAAAGGTAAGTTCATTGCATTCCGTTTAATACAAATGATATTTCTTCCTAATAATTAAATATGGAAGATGACATGCCATGTATCTCAGCAACCAATATAGCAGATTCATAAATGCAGCATATATTATTAAAAATCTTCACAGCAAATTAAACCCCATGTAATATTGGCTTTCAAATTAACGAAAATATATGACAAGATTAAAAATAAAGACATCTCCAGAAGTACATGGTGACGTCTTCAAGGCTAAATTAACCTGCTTTTCCATTTTAGCCTAAACCCTTTATAAATTAATTTTAACAAAGATATGATAATTAAAGCCCTGAAATGTATGTAAACCCACTAACTAGCTATGATCACTGCCCCAAATTTAATGAACATATTCTTATAACCCAAGTACCGAGAGACAGATGTTTGAGGATGCCTCATTAAAAGGTTAGGGTTTATTGGTTCTAAATTATTAGTTCTGTGTATCATGCCTTTTGTTATAGGATCTGGAGGACTCATGACACTGATCAGATTGTACAAAGATAGTTGCTTGCTTTCCATACTTATATGTCAAAACGTAAATTACAACATATAGTGATACTTATTTTTTGTTTTATTTTCTTATTGTAGATTTTTAAAGCTATTTTCATACGAGAGCAGTCATCTTGCCTGACCTTCTGCATTTAGAGATATGTTTTACAGTAGTCACGTAGACCATGGATAGCGATAGAAAGGATTTGACTCCTGTCCTCTAGGTGAATGGAGCATTAGCAAGCAGGTATGACTACCGTTCTGGTCACCATTTTTAACAGATGCACACTTCCACAACCATAGAGTCAAAGAAGTGAATGCACTGTTGGTAAAGCATCTGTACTACTGCGCTATTCACAAAGGAGACAGAGGATTCAAGTTCTCAAAATCGGTAGAGGTCCCAATCATTTAAAGTTTACATTGCTCATTGTGGGTCAAGCCTTTAAAGGGAACCTGTCGGTAGTCATCTTAGTGGAGACAATTTTTTTCTCTAGCAATGGCGCCTGCGCAGTGTCATCTATTGGGCCATTGTGAGACAGAATTTTTTTTTCCTGAATAAATTTGTATCAGAAAATAAAATAATTTAATGCACATTATACATGCGATAATGCTGTGGCACAGGCACCACTGCCGCCTGCTGAATGTGCTAATATTCAGTATGTAAAATGTATGAGTAATCAGTGACCTGTCAGAAGCCATCAGTAGGAATACCTAAGCAGAGCACCACATGAAGATCCCCCCCACTGGCCGCCTCGAAGCACAAGAATCTCATTAAATCAAAACTGCAAATAAAGATTAAACAACAACCACAAGATGGATTTTATCACCCCAGGTATATTTTTAATCAGTATAACGGCACCAACCTAACACTGTCTGTAGGTTATTCAGCACAATGCTGCAGATAGGTTATCTTTCTTTATCTTTCCCCCATGACGGCACCCTCAGGGACAGGAAACCTACAGGTTAAAAAGGTGGTACCTCTCTCCCACATCAGTTCGGTTTCCTGTCCCTGACTGGGAACCTACAGCAAACCTGATCATTGTGGGATGCCAGGGGTCCATTGGTTCGGGTTCAGGCAGCGGGGGGCTCTGCCTCAGACACGGTGGATTTTTCTCCCCGAAGGCCACGATTCTGGGGTCAGCGGGCCCTGTGCGTGAGCGGGGGAGAGGCAGTGAAGCAGGAACCAGTCTGCTTCTCTCTAAAAAATCTACATGGCCGGTAATAGGTGGCGGCGGTCACCTGGTATTATACCGCCGGTCCACCTTTTGGCCTGGGAAGAGGTGAGGGGTCACCTGCAGGACAGCCACAACATTGGGTCATCAGGAGCGGCGCCGGCACCTCGATACTCCCTCCTGGAGGCTGGGCACTGGAAAACTGAACGCGCCTGCTCGCTGACCGCAAAGCATCTCAGGGAGTCCCAGAGAGCGCAGGGGTCACTTACGGGGCAGCGTGTGGCATCTCTGGGTAATTGATGCAGCGAAGCGCCGCCCGCTTATGAATAAAAAAGCAGCAAGATGACATGGCCGGTGCTCAAAAGAGTCTCGCCATGAGTGAGAAGGAGCAACCGGCAGAAGAAATTCTGCAGTCCCCTCCAAAAAAGCGGCCGCAGCAGCACCATCACCAGCAGCGGCGACAACAGCAAGACACCTCTTCCCAGGGTCGCAGCTCAGGATTCCAGCATAGCAGAGGCTCGGGTGGATCTGGAAGTCCAACAGCGGTTCAAGTCGAGGAAGCAACTCCTACACCAGAACCAGTATACCCCTTACATTAGGAGGGTAAGTGACCTCGTGAATGTTCATCTTCTAAATGGGGTTTATTGTGTCTCCTTAGGGAAAGAAGTGTACAGCGAAAACCAGGCACAGAGTATGTCCAATCTGCTCTGTAGAACTACCTGCTACATGGGTAAAAAAGCTCTGTGCTATAAGCATAGAGAATACCATTTGTGAAGAGTCCCCAAAATTCGCATCTAACTTAAAACAGTTAATTAAAGCCCAGGTGGAGGATGCGTTAAAAAGTGTTAAAAATGTAAAAAGAAAGCGTAAATCCAGACACAGATCCCCGGAGTTAAGTCCCAGTTAGGAAGATAGCGACCATTATAACTCGGACAGTTCACTCTCTTCTCCCTTTTCCTCTTCTTCCTCAGATGGGGGTCACAATTGCTTCCCCATCGAAGAGACAGACGCTTTAGTAAAAGCAGTAAGGACAACAATTTGGCTAGTGGAAACCAGGTCCAAGAAAACGGCGCAAGACTTTATGTTTAGCGGCCTAGAACAAAGGAAACGAAGAGCGTTTCCATTAAATGAAAAAATACAGGCTTTAATAAAAAAATAGTGTAAAAGACCAGATAAAAAAGTCCTTTTAACCCCAAAGAGGAAATATCGCTTTGATGACCTGGCTTGCTCTTTCTGGGGGAAGGTGCCAAAATTGGACGCCGCCATTGCAAAAGCCTCTAAAACATTTGCCTAAGCTTTTGAGGATATGGGGACCCTAAAGGACGCTATGGATGAAAAGGAGGAGGTATTCTTAAAAGGTTCTTGGGAAGCTGTCAGGGGCTGAAACCAGCCATAACTACCACATGTACCGCTAGAGCACTAATGGTGTGGCTAGACCACCTAGAGTCACAACTAACAGATAGATCCCTGAGAGAATCAATCTTGGACTCAGTCTCAATAATGAAAGGAGCAGCTGCTTTTCTAGCAGATGCCTCTATAGACTCGGTGAGACTGGCGGCAAGATTTGCATCCTTTTCAAACGCAGCAAGGAGAGCTTTATGGCTTAAGTGTTGGCCGGGGGACCTACAAACAAAAGCCAAATTATGCTCCATTCCCTGTGAAGGGGAGTTCTTATTTGGGCCTACTCTAGATGACATTCTTGAGAAAGCGGGGGACAAGAAAAAAGCCTTTCCGGAGTTTCCTAACCAATTGTATAGACGACCCTTTCTGAACAGAAAATTTATTCATAGAAAGCCCCCTAAAAATCAAAAGGAAGGATGGGAGGATTAAAGATTTAAGGGGAAAGGCTACATGTTTAACAAACCTGATAACAAAAAACAACCCCAATGAAGTTGGGCCCCAGGTGGGAGGAAGATTGACACACTTTCTTCCAGCCTGGGAAAAAATATCTGGGAGTGTATGGATATTGAACATAATAAAACAGGAATGAAGCTGAAGTTCCATACATTGCCACCTCATCATTTTGTCATAACACCACAAAGGAAAGTAAAGGCCGAACAACTGGGCCTTCAAAAAGAGGTGCAAGGTCTCCTAATAAAGAATACAGGAAGTCGTGGACCAGGAGAAAGGCATGGGATTCTATTCCCCTCTGTTTCTTTGAACGAAACTGGATGGATCTTACAGGACAATAATAAATTTGAAAAACTAAACAAGTGCCTAGTGACTCAAAGTTTCAAAATAGAAACAATAAAGACTTGTGTGAGAACGCTATATCCGTCTTGTTTTATAACTGTCATCGATTTAAAAGACGCATATTACCATGTGCCCATCCACTCAGATTACCAAAAATTTCTCAGAGTGGCGGTATTAATGCAAGGAGAGTTGAAACATTACCAATTCAGGGCCCTTCCCTTTGGCCTAGCCATAGCCCCGAGGGTATTTATGAAATTGATGGCAGAGGTCATGGCTCACATAAAAGAGCTAAACATATTAATAGTCCCATATCTGGACGACCTCCTGATAATTGGCTAATCTCCTCTCCATTGCAGCCAACAGTTGAACAAAGTAATGACATCCCTGACAAATCTAGGGTGGATGTTGAACCTAGCAAAGTCCAGAATCGTCCCAACCCAAGTACAACAGTACTTAGGGATAATAATAGACTCAAACAGACAAGAATGCCGCCTCCCGGGGGGAAAAATTTCAAACATGATCCAACTGGTAGAACAATTGAGGCGGTCCCCAGTTGTCACTCTGCGCAAAGTGATGTTCATACAGGGATCGATGACAGCCTGTCTTCCGGCGGTCCAATGGGCCCAGAGTCACACCAGAGTTCTCCAGTGGAAAATACTAGAAGCAGAATCTCGCTTTTTAAAGGGGGATTTAGATAAGCACTTAAAAATCTCCTTACAAACAATATGTTCCCTAGCTTGGTGGGTGAATCCAGACAACCTAAACAGGGGTGTTCCATGGGTAGGGCCAACATCTATAATTCTGACTACCGACGCGAGTTCTTGGGGTTGGGGGGCTCATTTAGACAATCAGAATGCTTAAGGGCCGTGGTTGGAGGAAGAAAAACTCGGTTCCTCAAACCTGAAAGAACTCCTGGCAGTGAAATGTGCGCTCAACCACTTCCTACACAACCTCCATTTCCAACACGTGAGGGTGCTCTCGGACAACAGGGTAGTGGTAGCATACTTGAATCACCAGGGGGGCACAAGATCTTGGGCATTGATGGAGGTGGCAAGATCCATCCTATTGTTAGCAGAGGCCAATCTGTCGTCACTATCAGCCCTTCACATCAAAGGGATGGAAAATCAGACTGCAGATTTTTTAAGTCGAACCCAGCTGAAGCAGGGAGAGTGGGAATTGAACCAAGCAGTATTCAACCACATAGTTGTTATGTTTGCTAATGACAGGTGTTATGAAGGCAATCCAGAAACACAGTGTGCTTAGCGATCAGAGCGCACACAGTGATCTGACAAATACCCAAAAATACAAGAACGAGCTCTGAGACGTGGAAACTCTGTAGACTGCACACCTGATCCTATCCTAAACACAACTAAAAGCGGCTGTGGATTGCGCCTAACAACTACCTAGGCAACTCGGCACAGCCTAAGAAACTAGCTAGCCTGAAGATAGAAAAATAGGCCTGACTTGCCCCAGAGAAATTCCCCAAAGGAAAAGGCAGCCCCCCACATATAAAGACTGTGAGTAAGATGAAAAGACAAAACGTAGGGATGAAATAGATTCAGCAAAGTGGGGCCCGATATTCTAGGACAGAGCGAGGACAGTAAAGCGAACTTTGCAGTCTACAAAAAACCCTAAAGCAAAACCACGCAAAGGGGGCAAAAAAAACCCACCGTGCCGAACTAACGGCACGGCGGTACACCCTTTGAGTCTCAGAGCTTCCAGCAAAACAAAAGACAAGCTGGACAGAAAAAAAGCAACAAAAAAGCAAAAAGCACTTAGCTATACAGAGCAGCAGGTCACAGGAACAATCAGGAGAAGCTCAGATCCAACACTGAAACATTGACAAGGAGCAAGGATAGCAGCATCAGGCGGAGTTAAGTAATGAAGCAGTTAACGAGCTCACCAGAACACCTGAGGGAGGAAGCTCAGAAGCTGCAGTACCACTTGTGACCACAGGAGTGAATTCAGCCACAGAATTCACAACAGTACCCCCCCCTTGAGGAGGGGTCACCGAACCCTCACCAGAGCCCCCAGGCCGACCAGGATGAGCCGCATGAAAGGCACGAACAAGATTGGAAGCATGAACATCAGAGGCAAAAACCCAGGAATTATCTTCCTGAGCATAACCCTTCCATTTAACCAGATACTGGAGTTTCCGTCTAGAAACACGAGAATCCAAAATCTTCTCCACAATATACTCCAATTCCCCCTCCACCAAAACCGGGGCAGGAGGCTCAACAGATGGAACCATAGGTGCCACGTATCTCCGCAACAACGACCTATGGAATACATTATGTATGGAAAAGGAGTCTGGGAGGGTCAAACGAAAAGACACAGGATTGAGAACCTCAGAAATCCTATACGGACCAATAAAACGAGGTTTAAATTTAGGAGAGGAAACCTTCATAGGAATATGACGAGAAGATAACCAAACCAGATCCCCAACACGAAGTCGGGGACCCACACGGCGTCTGCGATTAGCGAAAAGTTGAGCTTTCTCCTGGGACAAGATCAAATTGTCCACTACCTGAGTCCAGATCTGCTGCAACCTATCCACCACAGAATCCACACCAGGGCAGTCCGAAGACTCAACCTGTCCTGAAGAGAAACGAGGATGGAACCCAGAATTGCAAAAAAATGGAGAAACCAAGGTAGCCGAGCTGGCCCGATTATTAAGGGCGAACTCAGCCAACGGCAAAAAGGACACCCAATCATCCTGGTCTGCAGAAACAAAACATCTCAGATATGTTTCCAAGGTCTGATTGGTTCGTTCGGTCTGGCCATTAGTCTGAGGATGGAAAGCCGAGGAAAAGGATAGGTCAATGCCCATCCTACCACAAAAGGCTCGCCAAAACCTTGAAACAAACTGGGAACCTCTGTCAGAAACAATATTCTCAGGAATGCCATGCAACCGAACCACATGCTGAAAGAACAAAGGTACCAAATCAGAGGAGGAAGGCAATTTAGCCAAGGGCACCAGATGGACCATTTTAGAAAAGCGATCACAGACCACCCAAATGACTGACATCTTTTGAGAAACGGGAAGGTCAGAAATGAAATCCATCGAAATATGTGTCCAAGGCCTCTTTGGGACCGGCAAGGGCAAAAGCAACCCACTGGCACGAGAACAGCAGGGCTTAGCCCTAGCACAAATCCCACAGGACTGCACAAAAGTACGTACATCCCGTGACAGAGATGGCCACCAGAAGGATCTAGCCACTAACTCTCTGGTACCAAAGATTCCAGGATGACCAGCCAACACCGAACAATGAAGTTCAGAGATAAGTTTATTAGTCCACCTATCAGGGACGAACAGTTTCTCTGCTGGACAACGATCAGGTTTATTCGCCTGAAATTTTTGCAGCACCCGCCGCAAATCAGGGGAGATGGCAGACACAATGACTCCTTCCTTGAGGATACCCGCTGGCTCAGATAAACCCGGAGAGTCGGGCCCAAAACTCCTAGACAGAGCATCCGCCTTCACATTTTTAGAGCCTAGAAGGTACGAAATCACAAAGTCGAAGCGGGCAAAAAATAACGACCAACGGGCCTGTCTAGGATTCAAGCGCTTGGCAGACTCGAGATAAGTCAAGTTCTTATGATCAGTCAAGACCACCACGCGATGCTTAGCTCCTTCAAGCCAATGACGCCACTCCTCGAATGCCCACTTCATGGCCAGCAACTCTCGATTGCCCACATCATAATTACGCTCAGCGGGCGAAAACTTCCTGGAAAAGAAAGCACATGGTTTCATCACTGAGCAATCAGAACCTCTCTGTAACAAAACCGCCCCTGCTCCAATCTCAGAAGCATCAACCTCGACCTGGAACGGAAGAGAAACATCTGGCTGACACAACACAGGGGCAGAACAAAAACGACGCTTCAACTCCTGAAAAGCTTCCACAGCAGCAGAAGACCAATTAACCAAATCAGCACCCTTCTTGGTCAAATCGGTCAATGGTTTGGCAATGCTAGAAAAATTACAGATGAAGCGACGATAAAAATTAGCAAAGCCCAGGAACTTTTGCAGACTTTTCAGAGATGTCGGCTGAATCCAATCCTGGATGGCTTGGACCTTAACTGGATCCATCTCGATAGTAGAAGGGGTAAAGATGAACCCCAAAAATGAAACTTTCTGCACACCGAAGAGACACTTTGATCCCTTCACAAACAAAGAGTTAGCACGCAGGACCTGAAAAACCATTCTGACCTGCTTCACATGAGACTCCCAATCATCTGAGAAGATCAAAATGTCATCCAAGTAAACAATCAGGAATTTATCCAGATACTCACGGAAGATGTCATGCATAAAAGACTGAAACACAGATGGAGCATTGGCAAGTCCGAACGGCATCACTAGATACTCAAAATGACCCTCGGGCGTATTGAATGCAGTTTTCCATTCATCTCCTTGCCTGATTCTCACCAGATTATACGCACCACGAAGATCTATCTTAGTGAACCAACTAGCCCCCTTAATCCGAGCAAACAAGTCAGATAACAATGGCAAGGGATACTGAAATTTAACAGTGATCTTATTAAGAAGGCGGTAATCAATACACGGTCTCAGCGAACCATCCTTCTTGGCTACAAAGAAGAACCCTGCTCCCAGTGGTGATGACGATGGGCGAATATGTCCCTTCTCCAGGGATTCCTTCACATAACTGCGCATAGCGGCGTGTTCGGGCACGGATAAATTAAATAATCGACCTTTAGGGAATTTACTACCAGGAATCAAATTGATAGCACAATCACAATCCCTATGCGGAGGTAGAGCATCGGACTTGGGCTCTTCAAATACATCCTGATAATCAGACAAGAACTCTGGGACCTCAGAAGGGGTGGATGACGAAATCGACAAAAATGGAACATCACCATGTACCCCCTGACAACCCCAGCTGGATACCGACATGGAATTCCAATCCAATACTGGATTATGGGTTTGTAGCCATGGCAACCCCAACACGACCACATCATGCAGATTATGCAACACCAGAAAGCGAATAACTTCCTGATGTGCAGGAGCCATGCACATGGTCAGCTGGGCCCAGTATTGAGGTTTATTCTTGGCCAAAGGTGTAGCATCAATTCCTCTCAATGGAATAGGACACCGCAAAGGCTCCAAGAAAAACCCACAACGTTTAGCATAATCCAAATCCATCAGATTCAGGGCAGCGCCCGAATCCACAAACGCCATGACAGAAAACGACGACAAAGAGCATATCAAGGTAATGGACAGAAGGAATTTGGACTGTACAGTACCAATGACGGCAGACCTAGCGGACCGCTTAGTGCGCTTAGGACAATCAGAAATAGCATGAGTGGAATCACCACAGTAGAAACACAGACCATTCAGACGTCTGTATTCCTGCCGTTCAACTCTAGTCATAGTCCTATCGCACTGCATAGGCTCAGGTTTAACCTCAGGCAGTACCGCCAAATGGTGCACAGATTTACGCTCGCGCAAGCGTCGACCGATCTGAATGGCCAAAGACAAAGACTCATTCAAACCAGCAGGCATAGGAAATCCCACCATGACATCCTTAAGAGCCTCAGAGAGACCCTTTCTGAACAAAGCTGCCAGCGCAGATTCATTCCACTGAGTGAGTACTGACCATTTCCTAAATTTCTGACAATATACTTCTATATCATCCTGACCCTGGCACAAAGCCAGCAAATTTTTCTCAGCCTGATCCACTGAATTAGGCTCATCGTACAGCAATCCGAGCGCCAGGAAAAACGCATCGACACTACTCAATGCAGGGTCTCCTGGCGCAAGAGAAAATGCCCAGTCTTGAGGGTCGCCACGCAAAAAAGAAATAATAATCAAAACCTGTTGAATAGGATTACCAGAAGAATGAGGTTTCAAGGCCAGAAATAGCTTACAATTATTTTTGAAACTTAGAAACTTAGTTCTATCTCCAAAAAACAAATCAGGAATAGGAATTCTTGGTTCTAACATAGATTTCTGATCAATAGTATCTTGAATTTTTTGTACATTTATAACGAGATTATCCATTGAAGAGCACAGACCCTGAATATCCATGTCCACACCTGTGTCCAGAATCACCCAAATGTCTAGGGGAAAAAAAAAAAATGAACACAGAGCAGAGAAAAAAAAAAAATGATGTCAGAACTTTTTCTTTCCCTCTATTGAGAATCATTAGTATGGGCTCCTTGTACTGTTATGTTTGCTAATGACAGGTGTTATGAAGGCAATCCAGAAACACAGTGTGCTTAGCGATCAGAGCGCACACAGTGATCTGACAAATACCCAAAAATACAAGAACGAGCTCTGAGACATGGAAACTCTGTAGACTGCACACCTGATCCTATCCTAAACACAACTAAAAGCGGCTGTGGATTGCGCCTAACAACTACCTAGGCAACTCGGCACAGCCTAAGAAACTAGCTAGCCTGAAGATAGAAAAATAGGCCTGACTTGCCCCAGAGAAATTCCCCAAAGGAAAAGGCAGCCCCCCACATATAAAGACTGTGAGTAAGATGAAAAGACAAAACGTAGGGATGAAATAGATTCAGCAAAGTGGGGCCCGATATTCTAGGACAGAGCGAGGACAGTAAAGCGAACTTTGCAGTCTACAAAAAACCCTAAAGCAAAACCACGCAAAGGGGGCAAAAAAAACCCACCGTGCCGAACTAACGGCACGGCGGTACACCCTTTGCGTCTCAGAGCTTCCAGCAAAACAAAAGACAAGCTGGACAGAAAAAAAGCAACAAAAAAGCAAAAAGCACTTAGCTATACAGAGCAGCAGGTCACAGGAACAATCAGGAGAAGCTCAGATCCAACACTGAAACATTGACAAGGAGCAAGGATAGCAGCATCAGGCGGAGTTAAGTAATGAAGCAGTTAACGAGCTCACCAGAACACCTGAGGGAGGAAGCTCAGAAGCTGCAGTACCACTTGTGACCACAGGAGTGAATTCAGCCACAGAATTCACAACAATAGTAGAGCTGTGGGGTCTTCCAGGAATAGATTTATTTGCAAACAGCCAAAACTGGAAGACTCATGTCTTCTGTTTGATCGACCCGTGGGGGAGCCAGATGACCCTAGACGCTTTCTCAATTCCTTGGGATTTTCATCTAGCCTATGCTTCTTCCCCAATAGTGCTAATTCCCTTAGTGTTGAGTCGGGGAGATGGAGCGAAAGTCATCATGATAGCTCCCTTTTGGCCAAAAAGAGCATGGTTTCCGTGGTTATGGATAATGTCCATAACAGACCCTTGGGTTCTTCCAGATATTCCGAATCTGCTGCATCAGGGGCCGGTAAATCATCCGCAAGTAAAGAACTTGCATATGATGGCCTGGAATATGAAAGGGAACTTCTAATCAAGAGAGGATTCTCTTCAAATCTAGTTCCCACTCTCCTGTTACGTAGGAAACCAGTGACTACTAGAGCATATGGGAAGGTTTGGAGGAGATTTTTATCTGTTTCGGGTGCCAGTTTATCTGAGGAAATCCCAATTCAAAAGGTACTAGAGTTCCTTCGGAAAGGCTTAGCAACAAGCACCCTTAAGGTCCAAATAGCAGCACTAGGGGCCCTTTACAACTGTGACTTGGCGGGAAATCGCTGGATAAAGAGATTTATTAAGGCCTCGAGTAGATCTAGACCAGTTGTCCACCATTCTACACCTCCCTAGGACCTAAATTTAGTTCCCTCTGCACTGACTAAAGCACTCTTTGAGCCTCTGTCACAAACCTCTTTAATAATATCCCTCAAAACCTCCCTTCTTGTAGCACTAATGTTGGCACGCAGAATCAGTGATATGCAGGCCCTATCAGCATACCCACCTCTAACCCAGATACTAGATGACAGAGTAATCCTTAAGACCGACTCATCCTATCTCCCCAAAGTGGTGTCACGTTTCTATAGATCTCAGGAAATCTCTCTGTCCTCTTTCTGTCCAAACCCCATGATGTACAATAACAAATTGTATTGTGGTACCGTGTTAGCCAGAAAAATCGATCTGAATACTTTTCTGCCCAATGATGACAGAAGTATTCTAGGAGTGATACCTTTATTGGCTAACCAGAAAATAATATGTTTGCAAGCTTTCAGAGCACAGTGGCTCCTTCTTCAGGCAAGATTACAAATGTCCAAACCCCAGAAATAGAAAGGAAGAACTCCTACATACACTAGACGTTAAACGATGCTTAGTCCAATATCTAGCAGCCACGAGAGACTGTAGGAGGGATAGGTCTCTGTTTGTGTGCTTTCAGGGTCCAAATAAAGGACATAAAGGGTCGAAGGCCACACTTGCGAGATGGATAAGGGATGCCATCATCCTTTCGTATTCTTCGTCTAACGAAACCATTCCAGAGGGAGTCAGAGCTCACTCAACCACATTGGTGGCTTCCTTGTGGGCAGAGAGAGCGGGAGCATCAATTGAGCAGATACATGTATGTAGAGCGGCCACTTGGTGTTCTCCCTCCACATTTTTTAAACACTACCGATTAGACCTGACTTCTTCTTCAGACCTCACCTTTGGCAGAAAGGTCCTAGAGGCAGTGTTCCCCCCCTAATGTACATTCTATGAAATTCTCTCCATGGTGCCGTCATGGGGGGAAGAGAATATCATAGTTACTTACCGATAATGGTAATTCTCTGATCCCATGACGGCACCTGTACATTCCCTCCCTTCACGTGTGGGTGTGCACACTAGGATTAGTTATTAATATTTAGTCACGCGGTGCCTCTGATAAGCCTAAAATTAAAATATTTTCTGTTTGATAACCATTTAAGTTACAGCTGAAGTTCAGTTAAGGCTCTGTAAACCAACTGATGTGGGAGAGAGGTTCACCTGTAGGTTTCCTGTTCCTGGGGGCAGATCCCTCTCTCCGTGGTGCCGTCATGGGATCAGAGAAATACCGTTATCAGTAAGTAACTACGATATTCCCCACATAGGATGTCATAGTAGCTCCTATGTCAAGTGCGGGCATTTGACGCAGGCTCAAGAACTTACGTCTGCACCACAAAGGGCAGAAGCCAGCTGTGTTTTACATCTGGCACTTGCCTCTAGCAGCAGCGACTGGAATTCGCTCCAATCACATCTGCTTATCCACTTAAATTCTGCAGTCAGTCTCTGCCAGTGGCATATAAATGGCACAATCCCAGTGGGGTGTCTGTTTGGATACCCACATGAATGATTCAGCTGAAGGGAGCTTGCTTGAAGATTTTAGGCCTTCTAAAGGTCCCCGTCCCCATTATCTTGGTACTCCCGTGAAGACCATTCACTGAAATCATGCAGCATATTTATCCAGATATGCAGCATGATATCAGTATACATTCCCCAATGGGGTATTATTGAACAACTACAGAGCTGTGATTCGTTCCAAAAGCTTGATAAACCTGAAATCTGATATTTATGAAAATAAAAGTGAGGTTTAGAATTTCTTAGGACAATATCTGTGTGTACTATTATTGGGCAACTATTAGTGCACACAATTATTATGAAACCAAATGCAAATTTTTATATCTCAATTGTTTTTCATCTATTAAAATGAAAATAATTAGCAAAGCACTCAAAATGTAAAAAAATACATATCTGACATTTAAAAAAAAAAACAGTGAAAGCAAATAATTATTTGATCCTTGCTGATTTTGTAAGTTTTCCCACTGACAAAGACATGAACAGTCTATAATTTTAAGGGTAGGTTAATTTTAACACTGGGAGATAGAATATCAAAAATAAAATCCAGAAAATCCCATTGTATAAATCATATAAATTTATTTGCATTTTGCAGTGAGAGATAAGTATTTGATCTCTCTGGCAAACAAGAATTAATACTTGGTAGCAAAACCCTTGTTGGCAAACACATCAGACAGACATTTTTTGTATTTGATGATGACGTTTGTGAACATGTCAGGAGGAATTTTGTCCACTTCTCTTTGCAGAGCATCTCTAAATCATTAAGATTTTAAGGCTATCGCTTGGCAACTCAGAGCTTCTACTCCCTCCTTACGTTTTCTATGTGATTAAGGTCTGGAGACTGGCTAGGCCACTCCATGTGCTTCTTTTTGAGCCGCTCCTTTGTTGCTTTGGCTGTATGATTGAGTCATTGTCTTGCTGGAAGACCCAGCCATGACCCACTTTTAATGTCCTGGCGGAGGGAAGAAGGTTGTCACTCAGGATTTTATGGTACATGGCTCTATCCATTCTCCCATTGATGAGGTGAAGTAGTCCTGTGCCCTTAGCAGAGAAATATCTCCAAACATAATGTTTCCACCTCCATGCTTGACAGAGGGTATGGTGTTTTTTGGGTCATAGTCAGCATTTCTCTGCTTCCAAACACAGCGAGTTGAGTTAAGTTAATGCCAAAGACCTCAATTTTTGTCTCACCTGACCACAGCACCTTCTCCCAATCACTCACAGAATCATCCAGTTGTTCACTGGCCATCTTCAGATGGGCCTGCACATGTGACTTCTTGAGCAGGGGGACCTTGCGGGCACTACAGGATTTTAAACCTTTTAGACGTAATGTATTACCAATGGTTTTCCTAGTGAATGTAGTCCCAGCTGCCTTGAGATCATTAACAAGTTCGCCCAAGTAGTTTTAGGCTGATTGCTCACTTTCCTCATGATCAAGGATACCCCACAAGATGAGATTTTGCATGGTGCCTCAGATCGATGTCAATTGAGAGTCATTTTGTATTTCTTCCGTTTTCTTATTATTGCACTAACAGTTGTCTCCTTCTCACCCAGCATCTTACTTAAGGTTTTGTAGCCCATTCCAGCTTTGTGCAGGTCTATGATCTTATCCCTGACATCCTTTTAAAGTTCGTTGGTCTTGCCCATGTTGTAGAGGTTAGAATCTGACTGATTAATTGAGTCTGTGGACAGGAGTCTTTTATAAAGGTGACTATGTAAGACGGCTGTCTTTAATGCAGGTAATGGGTTGATTACGAGCGCCTAACTGGTCTGTAGGAGCCAGAACTCTTAATGGTTGGTAGGGAATCAAATACTTATTTCTCTATTTCTCAGTGCAAAATGCAAATAAATTTATATAATTTATATAATGTAATTTTCTGGATTTTATTTTTGACATCCTATCTCTCAATGTTAAGATTTACTGTACCTACCCTTAAAATTATAGACTTGTCATGTGTTTGTCAGTGGGCAAACTTATAAAATCAGCAAGGGATCAAATAATGATATCCTTCTCTGTATCAGTAACCAATATAGTCAGCCTTCATTAAATTAACAGTCATACAGTAATAAAGCCTTCCATTCATGGAGTTTATCAGTTTTTTAACTCAAATTCTCAATCACAAATTCAGCACGAATGTAGCATATTCGGATTCGTGTTCGGTTTCCAGATCATTTTTGCTCAAAGTCGGCAAAATTTGGTCACAGTTTGGTAAATAACTGCGTTTCCACTAATGCTTTTGTTATGACTTTAGCTAGGATAGTGGTGCTGTATGATGAGTGAATGGATGGGAGTACGTGTTAGATGATAGGAGTGGGTGTGTCTAGGTAAGAGGATCTGTGGAGTGTAATTTTTTTCCTTTTTTTTCTTTAATAACTTAATGTATGTACATTTAGGCAGCCAACCAAGGCGCAAAAAACATCCACAATGTCATGACACAAGGTCTTCTGTGATTGGCTGCTAAAATCATATGTCGCTGGCCATATAAAAAGTGGACATCTTTTGTTGCATTTGCCATTTTCTCAGTTTTACAGTGCAGAGAGGTCACTGCTGCTACTGCTGCAAACAACCTTGTCAGTTAGCTAGATAGGATCCTGTCCTGTGTGAAATCGATCTTCAAGCATCTAACTAGTTTGTGCTAAAACTGTGTTGCAGTCTCAGGAGGCCCCATTTGCTAATCCAAATTGTTTGTGATTAAACTGTGATTCAGTGAGAAATCAGAAGGCCAGATTTCCACTCAAAGATCGTTAGGCCCAATAATGGGTTGCAGCCAGGAGGCCCAGTTTGCTAATCCAAATTGTTTGTGATAAAACTATGTTTCAGTGAGAAATCAGAAGGCCACATTTCCTCTTAAAAATTCTTAGGTATGAGAATGCTGTTCAGGCACACTATCTAAGAAAACAAATAGTGATTGTTCATTTAGTGACAGGTGACTAACAGGTGTGGGCCTAAGGTTGTTAAACAGAAGATTACAAGAGGGGAAGGGTACCTACAACATGAGTGGTAAAAAGTGAGGTTGTAGTGGAAGGGGGAATAGGCTTGGTGTAGACGACTTGTATGTGGGTTAGGTTTTAATGTTAATGAAAGCTCAACTGAACAAACACCATCTTGTCCTATTCAAACACCACTGACAAAATCTGTTACTGGCAGGGCAACTCCTCTCCCTTTCTTTGGCAGCTACACAGCGGTATACCTTGAAAAAACACATCACAGCAGTATAACTTGTAGATGAGGGCTAGAAAGAACATGTGCTTCAGTGGATGGCAAGTGCTGCATTAAGTGGCCTCTTCTCCTCTTCCTCCACTAACATCCCACACAGTACAATCCTCATAGGTGGCACCCCAACTACCCTTGTTTCCCCCTGTGCCACAAATTTCCAATTGTCCAACTGACTGTTGGGGAACCACAGATTGGCCATTCTGCAGAGCTGTTTGCACATTCTATTCTATGAGCATCACAGTTCTGCTCCAAAGATTCACAGAATCCAGAGGAAAGCATCTTCACTGATGTTCAAAATTTTTTCATGTTGGCCAGACAAGTAAAGTCCAAGCAGAATCCAGACCCTTATCACCAGATGTTAACCACTGGGGGTCGAGCTAATCCAGCTGAGATTCAGATACCAGATGCGCACATGGACTGTACTGTGGTATCAGGGAAGGAAGAGGAGGAGGAGGGTGAATCTCACGGTGAGGTGTGTGAGAACAGAGAGGATGATGTTGAGGTTGTAGATCCCACTTGGTGTGAACTCAGAGGTATGCAGCTGAGCAGCTCAGCAGAGCAAGTGGAAAAGGAAGAAGACGAGGAGGGTACCTTGCGGCTTCCCGCTCAGACATGAATTGATGCAACCATGACAAACATTGCACATTCAGCCCCAACTCTGGCTGTGGTCAGACGAGGTCTTGAGTGTGCAGTTCACAGAGGCGGCAAGGGTTACCTAACCTGGGCCTTTTTTGAGACTGCAAAGGATGACCCAACTCACATTATCTGCTAAAATTGCAAAAAAAACACAGAAGAGGCAAAAATTGCACTAATTGGACAACTACATATGTGATCAATATGCCTTAGTGTAGGAAACTCCAGAAACGCCACTTGTTAACCCCCTACAGTTGGGGTCCACTTGTTGGTCTACTCCACTTGTTTACCCCCTACTGCTGTTACAGAAGTGAACACGCCTGCTGTTTTCTGTGTCACCTAGCACAAGACATCTTTTCTCAATCCACCATTATGTCTCCACCTGCTCCTCACTCACAGTCCAGCAATTTGTCCTGCTCTCCGTACTCCACCCTCTCTCACCACAGCAGCCAGCCCTTAGTACCGAAGTTGTGGTTACATAAAAGAATATTTCCTCCTACACATGCCAAAGCTAAGAGCTTGAACTCCACCATCTCCAAGCTGTTTGCTTTGCCACTGAAATGCTGCATTTCTACCAGTTAGATACAGATGGTTTTCAAAAATTGATAGCCATCGCAGCTCCCTAGTTCCAGTTGCCCAGTCACCATTACTTCTCAAAGAAAGCTGTGCCTGTGCTAACCAGCATGTCCCAGACAACATCACCCATTCCATGAAAAAATCTATGTTTGCCAGGGTGCATTTCATCAATGACCCCTTTATGAGCTAAACTTGGCACTGGGTAACTTTGGTGGCTTAAAGGGCAGGCGGGCAAGGGGTTGCTCCACAAGTCTTTGAATCCCCAAGGCTTGTGGGACATGCCTCTGTATCTAACACTTCCTCCACTTCTTCTGGCTCCTTGTGTGATAACGGTGAAAACCAGGTGTTGGCCCTACACTGGGACAACCTCACACATGTGCCTTGCAAGATTCATGTCCGCAACCTGGTGGTACAGCAATTTCTCTGACACTATCTCAGACTGGATGCATTGCTACAGAATGGTTGCTATGTGCTAACTTTCGATGATCGCACCCCACAGGTCTTTGACTTGCTAAAGAGTTCTAGCCGTTAACCATTTGATTTGTGATGGTCTGACACAGTGGAATTCCACTCTGCACATATTGCAGTGACTGTGGCAGCAGTGATGAGCCCTGGTGCAGTATGTCCTTTTTTATAGCCTGGGCCAACACAGTAGGGACATGGTGGAAATCACACTTACAGAGTGGGCACTAGGGTTGAGCGAAACGGGTCGTTCATTTTCAACAGTCGCCGACTTTTGGCAAAGTCGGGTTTCATGAAACCCGATCCGACCCCTGTGCGTGGTCGGCCATGCGGTACGCGACTTTTGCGCCAAAGTCGCGTTTCAATGACGCGAAAAGCGCCATTTCTCAGCCAATGAAGGTGAACGCAGAGTGTGGGCAGCGTGATGACATAGGTCCTGGTCCCCACCATCTTAGAGAAGGGCATTGCAGTGATTGGCTTGCTGTCTGCGGCGTCACAGGGGCTATAAAGGGGCGTTCCCGCCGACCGCCATCTTACTGCTGCTGATCTGAGCTTAGGGAGAGGTTGCTGCCGCTTCGTCAGAAGCAGGGATAGTGTTAGGCAGGGTCCATTAACCACCAAACCGCTTGTGCTGTAGCGATTTCCACTGTCCAACACCACCTTCGGTGTGCAGGGACAGTGGAAGCTACATTTTTTTTTTCTCAGCGCTGTAGCTCATTGGGCTGCCCTAGAAGGCTCCCTGATAGCTGCATTGCTGTGTGTACGCCGCTGTGCAAACCAACTGCTTTTTTCAAAGCACAAATCCTGTTGTTCCTTCCGTTCTGCACAGCTATCTTGTTTGTTTATCCACACTTTTTATTTCATTTGTGCATCAGTCCACTCCTTATTGCTGCCTGCCATACCTGGCTGAGATTACTGCAGGGAGATAGTAATTGTAGGACAGTCCCTGTTTTTTTTTTTTTTTGTGTGGGAGATTAAGATTGGCATTTCTGCTAGAGTGCCATCCCTGTGTGTGCCATCTCTCACTCAGTGGGCCATAGAAAGGCTATTTATTTTTTTGCTTGATTTAGGTTCTAAAATCTACCTGAAAAAATCACTACATCAATCAGTGGGAGATAAATATTGGCCTCTAGGCTTGTGTGCCACTCCTGACTCCTGTGTGTGCCATCTCTCACTCAGTGGGCCATAGAAAGCCTATTTATTTTTTTGCTTGATTTGGGTTCTAAAATCTACCTGAAAAAATCACTACATCAATCAGTGGAAGATAAATATTGGCCTCTGGGCTTGTGTGCCACTCCTGACTCCTGTGTGTGTCATCTCTCACTCAGTGGGCCATAAAAAGCCTATTTATTTTTTTGCTTGATTTGGGTTCTAAAATCTACCTGAAAAAATCACTACATCAATCAGTGGGAGAAAAATATTGGCCTCAGGGCTTGTGTGCCACTCCTGACTCCTGTGTGTGCCATCTCTCACTCAGTGGGCCATGGAAAGCCTATTTATTTTTTTGCTTGATTTGGGTTCTAAATCCTACCTGAAAAAATCAATAAATCAATCAGTGGGAGAAAAATATTGGCCTCAGGGCTTGTGTGCCACTCCTGACTCCTGTGTGTGCCATCTCTCACTCAGTGGGCCATAGAAAGCCTATTTATTTTTTTCCTTGATTTGGGTTCTAAAATCTACCTGAAAAAATCACTACATCAATCAGTGGGAGATAAATATTGGCCTCTGGGCTTGTGTGCCACTCCTGACTCCTGTGTGTGCCATCTCTCACTCAGTGGGCCATAGAAAGCCTATTTTTTTTTTGCTTGATTTGGGTTCTAAATCCTACCTGAAAAAATCAATAAATCAATCAGTGGGAGAAAAATATTGGCCTCAGGGCTTGTGTGCCACTCCTGACTCCTGTGTGTGCCATCTCTCACTCAGTGGGCCATAGAAAGCCTATTTATTTTTGTGTTTGATTTGGGTTCCAAAATCTAGCTGAAAAAATCACTACATCAATCAGTGGGAGAAAAATATTGGCCTCTGGGCTTGTGTGCCACTCCTGACTCCTGTGTGTGCCATCTCTCACTCAGTGGGGCATAGAAAGCCTTTTTTTTTATTTTTTTTATTTGGTTTCTAATGTCTCCCTGAAAAAAAAATAAAAAATAAAACAGTGGGAGATTAATATTGCCCTTTCTGCTTGTGTGCCAGTCTTGACTCCTGGGTGTGCCATCTCTCTCTCTCTCTCTCAAATTGAGGGCCATAGAAAGCCTATTTATTTTCTTGCTTGATTTGGGTTCCAAAAGCTACCTGAAAAAATCACTACATCAATCAGTGGGAGATAAATATTGGCCTCTGGGCTTGTGTGCCACTCCTGACTCCTGTGTGTGCCATCTCTCACTCAGTGGGCCATAGAAAGCCTTTTTTTTTTTTTATTTGGTTTCTAAATTGTCCCTGAAAAAATCATTTTATTTTATTTGGTTTCTAAATTCTTCCTGAAAAAATCATTTTATTTTATTTTGTTTCTAAAGTCTCCCTGAAAAAAAAAAAATAGGTGGGAGATTAATATTGCCCTTTCTGCTTGTGTGCCAGTCTTGACTCCTGGGTGTGCCATCTCTCTCTCTCTCTCTCTCAAATTGAGGGCCATAGAAAGCCTATTTATTTTTTTGCTTGATTTGGGTTCCAAAAGCTACCTGAAAAAATCACTACATCAATCAGTGGGAGAAAAATATTGGCCTCTGGGCTTGTGTGCCACTCCTGACTCCTGTGTGTGTCATCTCTCACTCAGTGGGCCATGGAAAGCCTTTTTTTGTTTTTTTATTTGGTTTCTAAATTGTCCCTGAAAAAATCATTTTATTTTATTTGGTTTCTAAATTCTTCCTGAAAAAATCATTTTATTTTATTTTGTTTCTAAAGTCTCCCTGAAAAAAATAAAAATAAAAAATAAAACTGTGGGAGATTAATATTGCCCTTTCTGCTTGTGTGCCAGTCTTGACTCCTGGGTGTGCCATCTCTCTCTCTCTCTCAAATTGTGGGCCATAGAAAGCCTATTTATTTTTTTGCTTGATTTGGGTTCCCAAATGTACCTGAAAAAATCACTACATCAATCAGTGGGAGAAAAATATTGGCCTCTGGGCTTGTGTGCCACTCCTGACTCCTGTGTGTGCCATCTCTCACTCAGTGGGCCATGGAAAGCCTTTTTTTGTTTTTTTATTTGGTTTCTAAATTGTCCCTGAAAAAATCATTTTATTTTATTTGGTTTCTAAATTCTTCCTGAAAAAATCATTTTATTTTAATTTGTTTCTAAAGTCTCCCTGAAAAAAAAAAAAAATAGGTGGGAGATTAATATTGCCCTTTCTGCTTGTGTGCCAGTATTGACTCCTGGGTGTGCCATCTCTCTCTCTCTCTCTCTCTCTCAAATTGTGGGCCATAGAAAGCCTATTTTTTTTTTGCTTGATTTGGGTTCCAAAATCTACCTGAAAAAATCACTACATCAATCAGTGGGAGAAAAATATTGGCCTCTGGGCTTGTGTGCCACTCCTGACTCCTGTGTGTGCGCCATCTCTCACACAGTGGGCCATAGAAAGCCTTTTTTTGTTTTTTTATTTGGTTTCTAAATTGTCCCTGAAAAAATCATTTTATTTTTATTTGGTTTCTAAATTCTTCCTTTTAAAATTATTTTATTTTATTTTGTTATAAAGTCTCCCTGAAAAAAAATAAAAAAAATAAAACAGTGGGAGATTAATATTGACATTTGTGCTTGAGTGACAGTCCTGCGTGTGTGGCATCTCTGTGATTTGGTGCCACAGAAAACAGAGTGTGTAACATTGTGCCTGATTTTCCTTGTGGTCTCACCAACCTGTAAAGGGATATTGAAATCATACTGAAGTTATAGGTCATCGTGTAATTTGTTTGACAGCAACAAATAAAGTTACTTTGGCTAAGTTTTTAAAACAATGAGGAAGTCTGGTGCAAGAGGTCGTGGCCGTGGGCATTCATTGTCAGCTGGTAATGATGGTAGTGGTAGTGGAGCATCAGGTGGTCGTGGGAAAAAAAATATTCCACCTAAGTCTGGAGCTGTGGAGCCAGGTTCGTCGTCTGGCTACACAAGGCCTCGAATGCTCTCTTTTCTGGGAGTAGGAAAACCGCTTTTAAAGCCGGAGCAGCAACAGCAAGTTTTGGCTTACCTTGCAGACTCAGCCTCTAGCTCTTTTGCCTCCTCTTCTGAAACTGGTAAATGTAAAAGCAGCGCGTCGCTTGTGGATGTTCACGGTCAGGGACAAGTCGCTTCCTTGTCCTCTTCAGCAAAAACAACAACAAGAGAGAAGGATGCAGCAGGCGACACAACGGGTTACTCCATGGAGCTCTTTACACATACCGTCCCTGGCTTAGAAAGTGAAGCAGTTAACAGTCCATGCCCATTACAAGTAGATTCTGACATGGAGTGCACTGATGCACAGCCACAGCCAGACTACTATGCTGGTCCTTTGACTCAGACCACAACATTGCCCTCTCAGGGTACTGATCCACAATCAGACCCTGATGAGACTATGTTGCCCCGTCACGAACGCTATACCACCGACCGACACGGTGACACAGACGAAGTTGCACACGAGCTAGAAGAGGAGGTAATAGATGACCCAGTTGTTGACCCCGATTGGCAGACATTGGGGGAACAGGGTGCAGGTGGCAGTAGTTCAGAAGCGGAGGTGGAGGAGGGGCCGCAGCAGGCATCAACATCGCAACAGGTTCCATCTGCCGGGCCCGTATCTGGCCCAAAATGCGTGTCAAAGCCAAAACCTGTTAGAGGACAGCGTGGCCATCCGGTTAAAGCTCAGTCTGCAATCCCTGAAAAGGGATCCGATGCTAGGAAGAGTGCAGTCTGGCATTTTTTTAAACAACATCCAATTGATCAGCGCAAAGTCATCTGTCAAAAATGTTCAACTAGCTTAAGCAGAGTTCAGAATCTGAAAAGTCTCAATACAAGTTGCATGCATAGACATTTAACCACCATGCATTTTCAAGCCTGGACTAACTACCAAACGTCCCTTAAGGTTGTAGCACCCTCGGCCAATGAAGCTAGTCAGCAACGCAACATCCCTTCCGTCACCATTTTCCGCACCACCGGCAGTATCTGTGCAGGTTTCTTTGCCAGCCAAAAGCAGTCAGGGTCAGGGAATCACCAGTTTTGCAGGAGGAAATATTGCATCTAGGGCACCGGCGGAAACAATAAGGTCTCCAACCGTCTCTCAGTCTGCCATGTCCACGGCACACCCGCAAGTTCCACGATCTCCAGCTCTCCAGTCCAGCTCACCCTACATGAGACTCTGGTTAGAAAAAGGAAGTATTTATCCTCGCATCCGCGTACACAGGGTTTTAACGCCCACATAGCTAGACTAATCTCGTTAGAGATGATGCCCTACCGGTTAGTTGAAAGCGAAGCTTTCAAAGCCCTGATGGAGTACGCTGAACCACGCTACGAGCTACCCAGTTGACACTTTTTTTCCAGAAAAGCCATCCCAGCCCTGCACCAGCATGTTAAACAGCGCATCGTCCATGCACTCAGGCAATCTGTGAGTACAAAGGTGCACCTGACAACAGATGCATGGACCAGTAGACCTGGCCAGGGACGTTACGTGTCCATCACGGCACACTGGGTGAATGTGGTGGATGCAGGGTCCACAGGGGACATCAATTTCGGGACAGTTGTGCCTAGCCCATGGTCTAGGAAACATTTGGCTGTAGGCGTTCGCACCCCCTCCTCCTCCTCCTCGTCCTCCGGCAGAAGCGACAGCTCTTCCACAGACCGCAGTCGGCCAACCACTCCATCGGCAGCTGACACTGTTGCACACCAGTTGTCCCATTATGGGCCAGCTACTGGCAAGCGTCAGCAGGCTGTATTGGCTATGAAGTGTTTGGGCGACAACAGACACACCGCGGAAGTTCTGTCCGAGTTCTTGCAACAAGAAACGCAGTCGTGGCTGGGCACAGTAGATCTTGAGGCAGGCAAGGTAGTGAGTGATAACGGAAGGAATTTCATGGCTGCCATCTCCCTTTCCCAACTGAAACACATTCCTTGCCTGGCTCACACCTTAAACCTGGTGGTGCAGTGCTTATTGAAAACTTATCCTGGGTTCTCCGACCTGCTCCTCAAAGTGCGTGGACTTTGCTCACATATCCGACGTTCGCCTGTACACTCCAGCCGTATGCAGACCTATCAGCGGTCTTTGAACCTTCCCCAGCTTCGCCTAATCATAGACGTTGCAACAAGGTGGAACTCAACACTGCACATGCTTCAGAGACTGTGCCAACAGAGGCGGGCTGTTATGTTTTTGTGGGAGGATACACATACACGGGCAGGCAGTAGGATGGCAGACATGGAGTTGTCAGGTGTGCAGTGGTCGAAGATACAAGACATGTGTCAAGTCCTTCAGTGTTTTGAGGAATGCACATGGCTGGTTAGTGCAGACAACGCCATAATAAGCATGAGCATCCCCCTAATGTGTCTGCTGATGCAAAGTTTGATGCACATAAAGGATCAGGCGTCTGCACCAGAGGAAGAGGAAAGCCTTGATGACAGTCAGCCATTGTCTGGTCAGGGCAGTGTACAGGACGAGGTAGTGGGCGAAGAGGAGGTAGAGGACGAGGAGGATGATGGGGATGAGTATATTTTTAATGAGGAAGCTTTCCCGGGGCACTGGAAATTGGTTGTGTGGCAAGGCCGGGTTCTGGTTTTTTGAGGGACACAAGTGACGTAGATTTGCCTGAAACTGCCCCTCAACCAATCACAACCGCAGATTTGACAACTGGAACTTTGGCCCACATGGCGGATTATGCCTTACGTATCCTCAAAAGGGACACACGCATTACTAAAATGATGAACGATGACGATTACTGGTTGGCCTGCCTCCTTGATCCACGCTATAAAGGCAAATTGCAAAATATTATGCCACATGAGAACTTGGAACTAATATTAGCAACCAAACAATCAACTCTTGTTGACCGTTTGCTTCAGGCATTCCCAGCACACAGCGCCCGTGATCATTCTCACACAAGCTCCAGGGGGCAGCAGACAAGGAGTGTTAGGGGTGCACACATCAGAAGTGGCGTTGGACAGAGGGGTTTTCTGACCAGGTTGTGGAGTGATTTTGCTATGACCGCAGACAGGACAGGTACTGCTGCATCAATTGAAAGTGACAGGAGACAACATTTGTCCAGTATGGTTACTAACTATTTTTCATCCCTTATCGATGTTCTCCCTCAACCGTCATTCCCATTTGATTACTGGGCATCAAAATTAGACACCTGGCCAGAATTGGCAGAATATGCATTGCAGGAGCTTGCTTGCCCGGCAGCTAGTGTCCTATCAGAAAGAGTATTCAGTGCTGCAGGTTCAATATTAACTGAAAAAACGACTCGTCTGGCTACCCAAAATGTTGATGATCTAACATTCATTAAAATGAACCACAACTGGATTTCGAATTCTTTTGCCCCACCTTGCCCGGCAGACACCTAGCTTTCCTATGAAAAGCTCTTGCCTGTGGACTACTATGAATTACTTTTCGAATGTCTAATTTGCTGCAGCTGATTGTCCAGCATACGACATGTTTACACCTCCCTAAATGGCCAAACTCCCCACACGGGGCCGTGGTATCGCGACTTGGCGCAAGCACCCGTGAGAGTGCTGTTTGTCTGAAGAGGTGGGTGTGCCCGCTTTTGGTTGACGGCACTGCCACTGGGCCCCTCATAGTACAATAAAGTGTCTCTGGCAGTGGTGGTGCGCACCCAACGTCAGACACACTGTTGTAACATGAGGGGCCCTGGGCCTGTACCGCCGGCCACAAGAGAGTTCACCCAACCCCAGGTCAAACATTGCTCTACCACTTCCACAGTTATCTCTCACACTTCCACCAATGTTTAGTCTATGCGCTGACATCCTTCCATTCCTGCCACTGACAATACCATTGTGTTGACATGTATGATGGTACTTAACATAGTCAGGGGCAGTGTCCTCTATTTACCACAGTAAATACTTTGCACTAAATTTGTAGGTCTGAAACTACGCAGAGGATCCCACCCCTGAACCTAATGATTGCACCCTTTAGTGTTTTCGTTTTGTTTTAATGCGAGACATTCACATTTATTTATTGTTTTGGACTACTAACTGGCAGACACTCATTACAATCGGCCTCCGCTGACCAGACCACTGCTGCCCGTCTACCCTTGGAACCAATTTTAAATTGCCTACAGCCAGCCCATTTTATTATGTTAGGCCTTCGAAGCCTGTCTGCGGTCCCTCCTTCCACTAGACCTCCACTGACCAGACCACTGCTGCCCGTGTACCCCTGGAACCAATTTTAAATTGCCCACAGCCAGCCCAATTTTTTTTATGTTAGGCCTTCGAAACCTGTCTGCGGTCCCTCCTTCCACTAGGCCTCCACTGACCATTCTACTGCTGCCCGTGTACCCCTGGAACCAATTTTAAATTGCCAACAGCCCTATTTTGTTATGTTAGGCCTTCGAAGCCTGTCTGCGGTCCCTTCTTTCTACTACTACTACACTGACCAGACCATTGCTGCCCGTGTACCCCTGGAACCAATTTTAAATTGCCTACAGCCCAATTTTTTTATGTTAGGCCTTCGAAGCCTGTCTGCGGTCCCTCCTTCCACAAGGCCTCCACTGACCATTCTACTGCTGCCCGTGTACCCCTGGAACCAATTTTAAATTGCCCACAGCCAGCCCAATTTTTTTTATGTTAGGCCTTCGAAGCCTGTCTGCGGTCCCTCCTTCCACTAGGCCTCCACTGACCATTCTACTGCTGCCCGTGTACCCCTGGAACCAATTTTAAATTGCCAACAGCCCTATTTTGTTATGTTAGGCCTTCGAAGCCTGTCTGCGGTCCCTTCTTTCTACTACTACTACACTGAACAGACCATTGCTGCCCGTGTACCCCTGGAACCAATTTTAAATTGCCTACAGCCCAATTTTTTTATGTTAGGCCTTCGAAGCCTGTCTGCGGTCCCTCCTTTCACAAGGCCTCCACTGACCATTCTACTGCTGCCCGTGTACCCCTGGAACCAATTTTAAAATGCCCACAGCCAGCCCAATTTTTTTTATGTTAGGCCTTCGAAGCCTGTCTGCGGCCCCTCCTTCCACTAGGCCTCCACTGACCATTCTACTGCTGCCCGTGTAACCCTGGAACCAATTTTAAATTGCCAACAGCCCTATTTTGTTATGTTAGGCCTTCGAAGCCTGTCTGCGGTCCCTTCTTTCTACTACTACTACACTGACCAGACCATTGCTGCCCGTGTACCCCTGGAACCAATTTTAAATTGCCTACAGCCCAATTTTTTTATGTTAGGCCTTCGAAGCCTGTCTGCGGTCCCTCCTTCCACTAGGCCTCCACTGACCATTCTACTGCTGCCCGTGTACCCCTGGAACCAATTTTAAATTGCCAACAGCCCTATTTTGTTATGTTAGGCCTTCGAAGCCTGTCTGCGGTCCCTCCTTCCACAAGGCCTCCACTGACCATTCTACTGCTGCCCATGTACCCCTTGAACCAATTTTAAATTGCCCACAGCCAGCCCAATTTTTTTTATGTTAGGCCTTCGAAGCCTGTCTGCGGTCCCTTCTTTCTACTACTACTACACTGACCAGACCATTGCTGCCCGTGTACCCCTGGAACCAATTTTAAATTGCCTACAGCCCAATTTTTTTATGTTAGGCCTTCGAAGCCTGTCTGCGGTCCCTCCTTCCACTAGGCCTCCACTGACCATTCTACTGCTGCCCGTGTACCCCTGGAACCAATTTTAAATTGCCTACAGCCCAATTTTTTTATGTTAGGCCTTCGAAGCCTGTCTGCGGTCCCTCCTTCCACTAGGCCTCCACTGACCATTCTACTGCTGCCCGTGTACCCCTGGAACCAATTTTAAATTGCCTACAGCCCAATTTTTTTATGTTAGGCCTTCGAAGCCTGTCTGCGGTCCCTCCTTCCACAAGGCCTCCATTGACCATTCTACTGCTGCCCGTGTACCCCTGGAACCAATTTTAAAATGCCCACAGCCAGCCCAATTTTTTTTATGTTAGGCCTTCGAAGCCTGTCTGCGGTCCCTCCTTCCACTAGGCCTCCACTGACCATTCTACTGCTGCGTGTGTAACCCTGGAACCAATTTTAAATTGCCAACAACCCTATTTTGTTATGTTAGGCCTTCGAAGCCTGTCTGCGGTCCCTTCTTTCTACTACTCCTACACTGACCAGACCACTGCTGCCCGTGTACCCCTGGAACCTATTTTTTATTGCATAGAGCATCCTTTTTTTAATAGTAGGCGTACAAAGTCTGTCTGCGGTCCACTATTGAAATTGTCCTCCACTGCCCAGAGCAATGCTGCCTGTGTACCCCTGTAACCTTTTTTAAGCTGCAGTGAGCCACATTTTTGGTTTAAGGCCTACTACCTGTGTCTGTCTGCGCCACTCAATTCAGCTGTGTTCCTTTGAAAAAAGCTGAGCGTCAATAGTCTTGTTTTCAGCCTCTAGGAATTTTAAAACTGCATTGGGGGTACAACTTTGGTAGGGCCTACTAACGGTGTCTGCCGCCCCAAGGTGTGCCCCAGGTTTCGTCCACATTGCTTCGGTCTTCCGACTCTCGTTTAGTAGTTGTAGAAAACTACACTGCATTAGGCCTACAAAATGGATATGGGGTGTAGAGAGATGGTGTGTTCCACTCCAAGGTGTTCCCCAGGTTTCCTCTCCATTGCTTCGATCTTCTAGCTCTCGTTTAGTAGTTGTTGGAAACTACACTGCATTAGGCCTACAAATTGGGTATGGGGTGTAGAGAGATGGTGTGTTCCACTCCAAGGTGTTCCCCAGGTTTCCTCGCCATTGCTTCGATCTTAATGCTCTCGTTTAGTAGTTGTTGGAAACTACGCTGCATTAGGCCTACAAATTGGGTATGGGGTGTAGAGAGATGGTGTGTTCCACTCCAAGGTGTTCACCAGGTTTCCTCGCCATTGCTTCGATCTTCTGGCTCTCGTTTAGTAGTTGTAGAAAACTACACTGCATTAGGCCTACAAATTTGGTATGGGGTGTAGAGAGATGGTGTGTTACACTCCAAGGTGTTCCCCAGGTTTCCTCTCCATAGCTTCGATCTTCTGGCTCTCGTTTAGTAGTTGTTGGAAACTACACTGCATTAGGCCTACAAATTGGGTATGGGGTGTAGAGAGATGGTGTGTTCCACTCCAAGGTGTTCCCCAGGTTTCCTCGCCATTACTTCGATCTTAATGCTCTCGTTTAGTAGTTGTTGGAAACTACGCTGCATTAGGCCTACAAATTGGGTATGGGGTGTAGAGAGATGGTGTGTTACACTCCAAGGTGTTCCCCAGGTTTCGTCCACATTGCTTCGGTCTTCCGACTCTCGTTTAGTAGTTGTAGAAAACTACACTGCATTAGGCCTACAAATTGGGTATGGGGTGTAGAGAGATGGTGTGTTACACTCCAAGGTGTTCCCCAGGTTTCCTCTCCATTGCTTCGATCTTCTAGCTCTCGTTTAGTAGTTGTTGGAAACTACACTGCATTAGGCCTACAAATTGGGTATGGGGTGTAGAGAGATGGTGTGTTCCACTCCAAGGTGTTCCCCAGGTTTCCTCGCCATTGCTTCGATCTTAATGCTCTCGTTTAGTAGTTGTTGGAAACTACGCCGCATTAGGCCTACAAATTGGCTATGGGGTATAGAGAGATGGTGTGTTACACTCCAGGGTGTTCCCCAGGTTTCGTCCACATTGCTTCGGTCTTCCGACTCTCGTTTAGTAGTTGTAGAAAACTACACTGCATTAGGCCTACAAAATGGGTATGGGGTGTAGAGAGATAGTGTGTTCCACTCCAAGGTGTTCCCCAGGTTTCCTCACCATTGCTTCGATCTTAATGCTCTCGTTTAGTAGTTGTTGGAAACTACGCTGCATTAGGCCTACAAATTGGGTATGGGGTGTAGAGAGATGGTGTGTTACACTCCAAGGTGTTCCCCAGGTTTCCTCGCCATTGCTTCGATCTTCTGGCTCTCGTTTAGTAGTTGTTGGAAACTACACTGCATTAGGCCTACAAATTGGGTATGGGGTGTAGAGAGATGGTGTGTTCCACTCCAAGGTGTTCCCCAGGTTTCGTCCACATTGCTTCGGTCTTCCGACTCTCGTTTAGTAGTTGTAGAAAACTACACTGCATTAGGCCTACAAATTGGGTATGGGGTGTAGAGAGATGGTGTGTTACACTCCAAGGTGTTCCCCAGGTTTCGTCCACATTGCTTCAGTCTTCCGACTCTCGTTTAGTAGCTGTTGGAAACTACACTGCATTAGGCCTACAAATTGGGTATGGGGTGTAGAGAGATGGTGTGTTCCACTCCAAGGTGTTCCCCAGGTTTCCTCGCCATTGCTTCGATCTTAATGCTCTCATTTATTAGTTGTTGGAAACTACACTGCATTAGGCCTACAAATTGGGTATGGGGTGTAGAGACGGTGTGTTCCACTCCAAGGTGTTCTCCAGGTTGCCTTTCCTGAGCTTCTATCTTCAGGCTCTCGTTTAGTAGTTGTTGGAAACTACACTGCATTAGGCCTACAAAATGGGTATGGGGTGTAGAGAGATGGTGTGTTCCACTCCAAGGTGTTCCCCAGGTTTCCTCGCCATTGCTTCGATCTTAATGCTCTCGTTTAGTAGTTGTTGGAAACTACACTGCATTAGGCCTACAAATTGGGTATGGGGTGTAAAGAGATGGTGTGTTACACTCCAAGGTGTTCCCCAGGTTTCCTCGCCATTGCTTCGATCTTAATGCTCTCATTTATTAGTTGTTGGAAACTACACTGCATTAGGCCTACAAATTGGGTATGGGGTGTAGAGACGGTGTGTTCCACTCCAAGGTGTTCTCCAGGTTGCCTTTCTTGAGCTTCTATCTTCAGGCTCTCGTTTAGTAGTTGTTGGAAACTACACTGCATTAGGCCTACAAAATGGGTATGGGGTGTAGAGAGATGGTGTGTTCCACTCCAAGGTGTTCCCCAGGTTTCCTCGCCATTGCTTCAATCTTAATGCTCTCGTTTAGTAGTTGTTGGAAACTACGCTGCATTAGGCCTACAAATTGGGTATGGGGTGTAGAGAGATGGTGTGTTCCACTCCAAGGTGTTCCCCAGGTTTCCTCGCCATTGCTTCGATCTTCTGGCTCTCGTTTAGTAGTTGTTGGAAACTACACTGCATTAGGCCTACAAATTGGGTATGGGGTGTAGAGAGATGGTGTGTTCCACTCCAAGGTGTTCCCCAGGTTTCGTCCACATTGCTTCGGTCTTCCGACTCTCGTTTAGTAGTTGTAGAAAACTACACTGCATTAGGCCTACAAATTGGGTATGGGGTGTAGAGAGATGGTGTGTTACACTCCAAGGTGTTCCCCAGGTTTCGTCCACATTGCTTCAGTCTTCCGACTCTCGTTTAGTAGCTGTTGGAAACTACACTGCATTAGGCCTACAAATTGGGTATGGGGTGTAGAGAGATGGTGTGTTCCACTCCAAGGTGTTCCCCAGGTTTCCTCGCCATTGCTTCGATCTTAATGCTCTCATTTATTAGTTGTTGGAAACTACACTGCATTAGGCCTACAAATTGGGTATGGGGTGTAGAGACGGTGTGTTCCACTCCAAGGTGTTCTCCAGGTTGCCTTTTCTGAGCTTCTATCTTCAGGCTCTCGTTTAGTAGTTGTTGGAAACTACACTGCATTAGGCCTACAAATTGGGTATGGAGTGTAGAGAGATGGTGTGTTCCACTCCAAGGTGTTCCCCAGGTTTCCTCGCCATTGCTTCGATCTTAATGCTCTCGTTTAGTAGTTGTTGGAAACTACGCTGCATTAGGCCTACAAATTGGGTATGGGGTGTAGAGAGATGGTGTGTTCCACTCCAAGGTGTTCCCCAGGTTTCGTCCACATTGCTTCGGTCTTCCGACTCTCGTTTAGTAGTTGTAGAAAACTACACTGCATTAGGCCTACAAATTGGGTATGGGTGTAGAGAGATGGTGTGTTACACTCCAAGGTGTTCCCCAGGTTTCCTCTCCATTGCTTCGATCTTCTGGTTCTCGTTTAGTAGTTGTTGGAAACTACACTGCATTAGGCCTACAAATTGGGTATGGGGTGTAGAGAGATGGTGTGTTCCACTCTAAGGTGTTCCCCAAGTTTCCTCGCCATTGCTTCGATCTTAATGCTCTCGTTTAGTAGTTGTTGGAAACTACACTGCATTAGGCCTACAAATTGGGTATGGGGTGTAGAGACGGTGTGTTCCACTCCAAGGTGTTCTCCAGGTTGCCTTTCCTGAGCTTCTATCTTCAGGCTCTTGTTAAATAGTGGTTAAATGGAACAACTGCATTTGGCGTACTAGTTGGTTTGGGGCCTACTAACAGTGTCTGCCGCTCCTTGCTGTTCTCCTGGTTTCCTGTCCTGAAATTCCATTTTCAGGCTCTCGTTAAGTAGTTGTTAATGTTAGACTGCATTTGGCCTACTAGTTGGGTTGGGGCCTACTATCGGTGTCTGCCACTCCTTGCTGTTCTCCACTGAACAAAGCTGTGCCGCCTGTTTACTACGGTTGCCAATTTTGAACTGCATTTCGACTACTTACTGATTTGGGCCTACTCTCTGTGTCAGCCTCTCATTCCAGTTGTCCTCCACTGCAGTGCCCCCTGGTTAGTCCTGTGTTACCAATTTTGAACTGCATTTAGCCCACTTTATTCTTTGGGCCTATATCTGTGTTTCCTTCTCATCCTGCCCATTGCCCAGCCAGTGATAGATGAGTCTGCAGGTACATTGACCCATAACGCAAAATTCCCCGTGCACGCTACACAGCAAGATTGTGACCCTGCTGAAAGTCAGGTTCCTCTTCCCGCATACCAAACCACCTTACACGGGGACAAAGAGGAAGGTGCAGATGAAAGTGCAGGTTCCTTCATCAGGTGGGGGGAGGAATACTAGTTGGCGACGTCACTGGCACAGGGCCTCTCATAGTACGCAAAAGTGTTGCTGCCGGTGGGAGGCGCCCCCGCCGTGCAAACACACCGCTGTACTTTGAGGGGCCCTGTGCCAGTGCCAATGCCAACGAGTGGGCCCCCCCTGCTTGCTCAGGATCCCAGCACTTGCAAAGTTGAAATACTTACCTCTCCCTGCTCCACTGCCGTGACTTGTTCCAGATTTCCTGGGCCCACTAATTACTTGAACCAGCCCTACCCCCCACAACGTTTGCCAAATGACCCCCAATTTCAAATGCCTTCCAATTATTATAAGGTAAATTACGATTGACAAGCTTCTGTAACAAGAATGGATGTTTTTGCCATTAAAATGGGCAGTGTAGGTGTTTTCCTGGCCTCCACTCACTGCCGACTATGCTCCCCCATTGACTTGCATTGGGTTTCGTGTTTCGGGCGGTACCCGACTTTTCGCCATAATCGGCCGATTCCACTCGACTCGACTTCTTTTATAGTCGGGTTTCGCGAAACACGACTCGACTCTAAAAAGGTCAAGGTCGCTCAACCCTAGTGGGCACAGATGAAGGACCCCTGCACCCTTCTGCACAATTTTGAAATGGCCACTAAGATGGTTAGCACTGATGATACCATCATCAGCATCGCTATTTCAGTCATCTACATGCTGAAGCACACTTTAAATAGTTTGCATGAGGAGGTGGTGGTCCAAGAAGAAGATGTGGAAGCAGAGGAGGATGCAGAAGGGATAACACTATCTCTAAGTTCCAGACTGTCATCGCACAGGCGGATGCCATGGGAGGGTGGATTTCAGTGATTGAGGAGGGCTCATGGTACGAGACAAACTGTTAGTGAAGGTGCTGGGGAACAAATGGCAGAGGACGAGGAGGAAGACTTGATGGACACGCAACAATCAGGAGATAAAGAAGATAATGATCCCCTCTCTGTTGTCCGTGGTTGGAGGGAGAGGATTGAGGAAACAACCTTGAGTGTTACCCTGCCACCAACACACCATGTACTTTAACCTCACAGAAGCATCTGACACATGAGTGCCTTCTTGCTGCACTATCCTCAACATGATGCACATATTCTTAGGGTTAAAATAGTGCTGACTACTCGGCTGTCACTCTGTTAGATCCATGCTACAAGAGTAAATTTAGACAGATGCTTCCCCGGGTAAAGGACACGCGCATGCTGGAGTGGTTTTCCCCAAGACAGCAGGGAGGCACACAGTGTACATCACAGTTCTAGATGTCCAACCCCAGGAATGTCAAGGCATCATCGCAAAAACATCAGCAGCAACAGCAGTGTAAGTGGCATAAGCAATTTCTGTGAGTCATTTTACACATTTTTTTAGACCAGCCTATGCACTAGCAGAGCAGAGTACAAGTCTGACACGTTATGAATGACTGGAAAGAATGGTGCAGGAGTATCTGGAACTCAATATCAATGCCATCAGGGGGGTTGGACTCTTTTGCATTTTGGTCTTCAAAAATGGAAGAGTGGCCTCAGCTCGCCTGTCACGCCTTGTAGGTTTTGTCATGCCCGGCAGCCAGCATTTTCTTAGAATGTGTTGTGAAGAAACCAGATTGTATCTTAATTACCCAGACAGCTACCTTTTTGCAAACAAATAAGAACTGACTTTTCATTTGTATATTGGCTTGTGGATTTAAGTGTTTATGTCTGGTGGTTCAAGAAGACAGACTTGCAAACTGATACCATTTAACATACAGTATAAGTCTGTAATAGTGACTTGTACATAGTGTGTGTTTATCTTTGCTTATTGATGTGTGCTGATATGCTAATTGTGCATTGAATTCCAGAACTAGCTTGGTGACTTCTAAAGCAGAGAAGGAAAGACTGTGCAAATAGATTGAATGGTCAAGTAGTACTACGTAATCTCATCACCATTGTTTGCCATATCTTGATGTTGAACTAAATGACACTGGGTAATTCTAAAAATAGCTTACATGCCTTGGGTATAAAAAGACTCAGAGATCACATCCTGGGGGGAGACGGAATAACACAGAGCTACCAGCCAGACATTCTGCAAACCACCCAACAGACAAGGGAAAGGACTGCAGCCAATTCATCATGGCACCATCACGAGGGACACTGATCTATGATTCTATAGGAAACAAACTAGGGATTTTTCACTGTGGTTGGAAGGACACATATCTGATCCCGTGACCATCTCTGAACCATAGATATGTTTGGAGAAAGCCAGGTTTGGGACCTGCTGGTCGCCTGGTTCAATAGAGATGGTCAGATAAGCCAGGTGGTGACTCTCGTGTCAACTGGCTTTGGACTTTGTATGGACTCTATGGACAGTTCTTGGTCATCTCCCTATGCTTGTCATTTCCCCTTCTCTGTGCGTGCATCCACAGATGGAGTAGCGACCCTGGGAGCTCTGACATCATGTCAACTGGCTTTGGACCTTGTATGGACGCTATTGACAGTTCTTGGTCATCTCCCTATGCTTGTCATTACCCCTTCTCTGTGCGTGCATCCACAGATGGAGTAGCGACCCTGGGAGCTCTGACATCATGTCATACTAGAAATACGTGGAGACGCAGTGATCTTTTATATGCGCCCATGTAATCAAGCAGTTCCAGCCATGTTGAGATTGTTCTGTTTTGCTATTGTGTGCTGTGGTTCAATAAAGTATTGCCACACTGTTTTACCTTAACCCTGTGTTGTCTGTGTAGTGTATTGCCCACTGGGAGATAGAGCGGGCGTTCAGTGGTATGAGCCGTGGTCCATGCAGTCTTGCTAAAGACAGCCAGGCCAGCAGACGAGAGCACCCACTGACCCCATTTCTTCACACGTGTGTTCAGCACTACTGGTGGTGTCCTGATGGGTAAGCACATCCAGCTGTCCCCTGAAAGTGTAAAGCACCTAAATTTCAGCAAAATTAACATGTCATGAATCTCCAATGACGAAGGTGTCATTTTTAGTGTCATGCATTGATCATGCGTTATTGCAGTCTGTGACACCTTTGTCGTGGCTTCTGTACCTGCTGTTGCTACCACTGCTGATATTAAAAACAATTTTGGTCTCCATCTGATGAGTTGCTTGTAGTGGAAGGGGTGTCAGAGGCCTATTATGCTGTTTCTACTCAGTGGAAATTGATGGCACTTTAGTGGTGTGTGACAATTATTTTTTGAAATGTGGAGACTCCAAGTTTGGCCTCCATCTGGTGGGTTGCCTGTATTGGAAGGTGTGTCAGAGGTCTATTATGCTGTTTCTACTCTGTGGAAATTGAAGCCATTTGACTGGTGTGTGACAAAAATTTTCTGAAATCTGGAGACTCCAAGTTCGGTCTCCATCTGGTAGATTGCATGTAGTGGTGTTAGAGGCCTATTATACAATGACTAATTTGTGGCAATTGATGCCACTTTAGCGGTGTGTGACAATAATTTTTTTAAATGTGGAGACTCCAAATTGGGTCTCCATCTTGTGGGTTGCCTATAGTGGAAGGTGTATCAGAGGCCTACTATACTTTTTCTACTCTGTGGAAATTGATACCATTTTAGTGGTGTGTGGCAATATTTTTTTTGAAATGTGGAGAATTCAAATTGGGTCTCCTTCATGTGCGTTGCCTGTAGAATTAGGGCTCCCAGACAGACAGGCCTGCACTTATTTTCACTCAACTACCTGTGTTATTTTCCATCCATTTTTCTACCAATAGTACTGTATGAAACTGATGTTTGTGCCATCTGAGTGTGGCTGTAAAATATGAATTGAGGCACCGCCGGAGCCCGCATCAAAGCGGGGCTTCTGACCTCGGACGTACTATCCTGTCCGAGGTCAGAAAGGGGTTAAACATTGGTTAGGCACACTACTCGCAAAGACTTGGGTGCAGAGTATTAAAACTGGATTAGGCACACTATTCCCACAAACATGGGTACAGAGTAGGAAAAATTGGTTGTAGGCACATTACTCCTACAGACACTGGTGCAAAGTGCACACTGAGAGGCTTTTTGGCAAACTGGTACACCCGAATCCTAATACTGTCCCTCACTCCAGCTGCACCCTGTCTCTACAATAAGCAGAGCAAAATGGCAGTGGCACCCATGATCAGGCATTTATACAGTTCAAATCATGTGGCGTGGTGCACCAGCCAATCACAGGCATGCCAATACTTGACATGGCTGTGGTCACTCCGGAAGTGCCCACAGCCTAAAAGCTTTTTGATTAGCTACATTGCAGCCTTTCAACAAACTACATTAGGCATCCAAACCGGAACAGGATTTCCGGTAAAAAGTCCATATTCAGGGTTCAGTACCAGACACTAGGTGTCCGGTACGAGCCTCAAACTTTATAGTTCGGGTTTGCTCATCCCTAATTTTGTGATTACACCCCAATATCAAACTAAATTTAAGAGTACTTCATTACTCTGTAAGTCTTTTAACAATTTTTGACTGTTTAAAGTCTTTTTGGCCCTTTGTGCTTGAAGAAAACAAGTTGCCTTATATTTCCGCGCACCTTGATAAAGAGTGTTGTATCCTTAGGCCACACTCTCGCTCATTACACAAATACATATTACCTGATCTGCTTCATCCAATAAGCATTCAAGTTTTTTGAGCTTGGAGGTGGAAAATCTGCATAAAAATTATGTGGTCAAAATACTCACTTGCCTGATAATTGTGCACACGATGTACAAATTGATTAGAAATTATTCATGTCCGCATATTATTCATGCCCACAAGTTGAGACCTATCAAGAAACACATTTATTTAGCTCATAACAGAAATTAAGTAAAGAAAAAAACATGAAATGTCAAATTTTTGGGTTGCTGCACCTTCAACAAAAATGCAAAAAAATCAATCAAAATGTATGTACCGCAATAGTACCATTAAAAACTACAGCTACAACACACAAAAATCAAGCCTTCATACACATCTCTATCAACAGGAAAAAAAATCATTAATGGCAACATGAAAAAAATATATTTTTCTTTCAAAGTTCAGAATTTCCTCAGCCACTAAAATAGTAAAAAAAACAATGCACGTTTGGTATTGTCATCACTAGAGTTGAGCGACCTTGACCTTTTTAGAGTCGAGCCGGGTTTTGCGAAACCCGACTATGTCCAAAGTCGGGTCGAGTGAAATCGGCCGATTATGACGTAAAGTCGGGATCGACCGAAACACGAAACCCAATGCAAGTCAATGGGGCAGCATAGTCGGCAGTGAGTGGGGGCCAGGAAAACACCTAGAGTGGCCATTTTAATGTCAAAACCATCCATTCTTCTTAATGAAGCTTGTCAAGCGTAATTTACCTTATAATAATTGGAAGGCATTTGAAATTGGGGGTCATTTGGCTAAAGTTGTGGGGGGTAGGGCTGGTTCAAGTAATTAGTGGGCCCAGGAAATCTGGACCACGTCACGGCAGTGGAGCAGGGAGAGGTAAGTATTTCAACTTTGCAAGTGCTGTGAACCTGAGCAAGCAGGGGGGGCCCACTCGTTGGCATTGGCACTGGCACAGGGCCCCTCAAAGTACAGCGGTGTGTTTGCACGGCGGGGGCGCCTCCCACCGGCAGCAACACTTTTGCGTACTATGAGAGGCCCTGTGCCAGTGACGTCGCCAACTAGTATTCCTCCCCCCACCTGATGAAGGAACCTGCACTTTCATCTGCACCTTCCTCTTTGTCCCCGTGTAAGGTGGTATGGTATGCGGGAAGAGCAACCTGACTTTCAGCAGGGTCACAATGTTGTTGTGTAGCGTGCACGGGGAATGTTGCGTTATGGGTCAATGTACCAGCAGACTCATCTATCACTGGCTGGGCAATGGGCACGATGAAGTGGAAACACAGATATAGGCCCAAAGAAGAAAGTGGGCTAAATGCAGTTCAAAATTGGTAACACAGGAATAACCAGGGGGCATTGCAGTGGAGGACAACTGGAATGAGAGGCTGACACAGAGAGTAGGGCCAAATCAGTAAGTAGTCGAAATGCAGTTCAAAATTGGCAACCGTAGTAAACAGGCGGCACAGCTTTGTTCAGTGGAGGAGAACAGCAAGGAGTGGCAGACACCGATAGTAGGCCCCAACCCAACTAGTAGGCCAAATGCAGTCTAACATTAACAACTACTTAACGAGAGGCTGAAAATGGTATTTCAGGACAGGAAACCAGGAGAACAGGAAGGAGTGGCAGACACCGATAGTAGGCCCCAAACCAACTAGTACGCCAAATGCAGTTGTTCCATTTAACCACAATTTAATGAGAGCCTGAAGATAGAAGCTCAGGAAAGGCAACCTGGGGAACACCTTGGAGTGTAACACACCATCTCTCTCCACCCCATACCCATTTTGTAGGCCTAATGCTGTGTACTTTTCTACAACTACTAAACGAGAGTCGGAAGACCGAAGCAATGGCAAGGAAACCTGGGGAACACCTTGGAGTGTAACACACCATCTCTCTCCACCCCATACCCAATTTGTAGGCCTAATGCAGCCTACTTTCCGACACCTACTAAACGAGAGCATGAAGATCGAAGCTCAGGAAAGGCAACCTGGGGAACACCTTGGAGTGTAACACACCATCTCTCTCCACCCCATACCCATTTTTTAGGCCTAATGCAGTGTACTTTTCTACAACTACTAAACGAGAGTCGGAAGACCGAAGCAATGGCAAGGAAACCTGGGGAACACCTTGGAGTGTAACACACCATCTCTCTCCACCCCATTCCCCATTTTTTAGGCCTAATGCAGCCTACTTTCCGACACCTACTAAACGAGAGCATGAAGATCGAAGCTCAGGAAAGGCAACCTGGGGAACACCTTGGAGTGTAACACACCATCTCTCTCCACCCCATACCCATTTTGTAGGCCTAATGCTGTGTACTTTTCTACAACTACTAAACGAGAGTCGGAAGACCGAAGCAATGGCAAGGAAACCTGGGGAACACCTTGGAGTGTAACACACCATCTCTCTCCACCCCATACCCAATTTGTAGGCCTAATGCAGCCTACTTTCCGACACCTACTAAACGAGAGCATGAAGATCGAAGCTCAGGAAAGGCAACCTGGGGAACACCTTGGAGTGTAACACACCATCTCTCTCCACCCCATACCCATTTTGTAGGCCTAATGCTGTGTACTTTTCTACAACTACTAAACGAGAGTCGGAAGACCGAAGCAATGGCAAGGAAACCTGGGGAACACCTTGGAGTGTAACACACCATCTCTCTCCACCCCATACCCAATTTGTAGGCCTAATGCAGCCTACTTTCCGACACCTACTAAACGAGAGCATGAAGATCGAAGCTCATGAAAGGCAACCCGGGGAACACCTTGGAGTGTAACACAACCTCTCTCTACACCACGAAAGGGCTGATTCTTAGGAAGGAAGGCTGTTGTAAATAAGCATTGCGCGTCCGAGGGTGATTATATTCTTATTCGGTATCTACTCACCCTCGGACGCGCCATGCTTCTTGATTTGTAATTAATGTTTATTTGCAATGTGCTTTTGACTTACTCAATTATTTTTTTAATTATTGATTTTATTAAATTAATAGTTTAACATCTTATTGGAAATAATTTAAAGGAGACGCGACAGGACAACACTCGGTGGATGCCATATCTGTGTTAACAACTCCAAAAAACTTTCAGTTAACTTCTTGCAGGAGAAAGAAATTGTAGCTGTTGGACCTTTGTAGTACAGTTCCAGATATTTGTTGTGTGTTTGTTTTGATTGTTAAAATGTCTGCATTTGAGATCTCAACACGATCTTATTTTTTATAATCAAATTAATTTTTTAAATATTTTATTAGGTTGGTTCAAGGGGTACACGGGCCGCAGTAGACAGGTCAGTGGAGGCCTAGTGGAAGGAGGGACCGCAGATGCGCCACTGTTTCACCCATACACAATTAGTAGGCCTAATGCAGCGTAGTTTCCAACAGCTACTAAACGAGAGCCGGAAGATCGAAGCTCAGGAAAGGCAACCTGGGGAACACCTTGGAGTGTAACACAACCTCTCTCTACACCACGGAAGGGCTGATTCTTAGGAAGGAAGGCTGTTGTAAATAAGCATTGCGCGTCCGAGGGTGATTATATTCTTATTCGGTATCTACTCACCCTCGGACACGCCATGCTTCTTGATTTGTAATTAATGTTTATTTGCAATGTGCTTTTGACTTACTCAATTATTTTTTTAATTATTGATTTTATTAAATTAATAGTTTAACATCTTATTGGAAATAATTTAAAGGAGACGCGACAGGACAACACTCGGTGGATGCCATATCTGTGTTAACAACTCCAAAAAACTTTCAGTTAACTTCTTGCAGGAGAAAGAAATTGTAGCTGTTGGACCTTTGTAGTACAGTTCCAGATATTTGTTGTGTGTTTGTTTTGATTGTTAAAATGTCTGCATTTGAGATCTCAACACGATCTTATTTTTTATAATCAAATTAATTTTTTTTATATTTAATGATGTTGGTTCAAGGGGTACACGGGCAGCAATAGACAGGTCAGTGGAGGCCTAGTGGAAGGAGTGACGGCAGACAGGCATCAAAGGCCTAACATTGGGCTGGCTGTAGGCAAGTTAAAATTGGTTCCAAGGGAACACGGCCATCAGTGGCCTGGTCAGTGTAGTTGTAGTTGAAAGAACGGGACGCAGACAGGCTTCGAAGGCCTAACATAATAACATAGGGCTGGCTGTAGGCAAGTTAAAATTGGTTCCAAGGGAACACGGCCATCAGTGGCCTGGTCAGTGTAGTTGTAGTTGAAAGAACGGGACGCAGACAGGCTTCGAAGGCCTAACATAACAAACTTGGGCTGGCTGTAGGCACTTTTAAATTGGTTCCAGGGGTACACGGGCAGCAGTGGTCTGGTCAGTGGAAGTCTAGTGGAAGGAGTGACCGCAGACAGGCTTCCAAGGCCTAACATAACAAACTTGGGCTGGCTGTAGGCACTTTTAAATTGGTTCCAGGGGTACACGGGCAGCAGTGGTCTGGTCAGTGGAAGTCTAGTGGAAGGAGTGACCGCAGACAGGCTTCCAAGGCCTAACATAACAAACTTGGGCTGGCTGTAGGCACTTTTAAATTGGTTCCAGGGGTACACGGGCAGCAGTGGTCTGGTCAGTGGAAGTCTAGTGGAAGGAGTGACCGCAGACAGGCTTCCAAGGCCTAACATAACAAACTTGGGCTGGCTGTAGGCACTTTTAAATTGGTTCCAGGGGTACACGGGCAGCAGTGGTCTGGTCAGTGGAAGTCTAGTGGAAGGAGTGACCGCAGACAGGCTTCCAAGGCCTAACATAACAAACTTGGGCTGGCTGTAGGCACTTTTAAATTGGTTCCAGGGGTACACGGGCAGCAGTGGTCTGGTCTGTGGAAGTCTAGTGGAAGGAGTGACCGCAGACAGGCTTCGAAGGCCTAACATAACAAACTTGGGCTGGCTGTAGGCACTTTTAAATTGGTTCCAGGGGTACACGGGCAGCAGTGGTCTGGTCAGTGGAAGTCTAGTGGAAGGAGTGACCGCAGACAGGCTTCCAAGGCCTAACATAACAAACTTGGGCTGGCTGTAGGCACTTTTAAATTGGTTCCAGGGGTACACGGGCAGCAGTGGTCTGGTCTGTGGAAGTCTAGTGGAAGGAGTGACCGCAGACAGGCTTCCAAGGCCTAACATAACAAACTTGGGCTGGCTGTAGGCACTTTTAAATTGGTTCCAGGGGTACACGGGCAGCAGTGGTCTGGTCAGTGGAAGTCTAGTGGAAGGAGTGACCGCAGACAGGCTTCCAAGGCCTAACATAACAAACTTGGGCTGGCTGTAGGCACTTTTAAATTGGTTCCAGGGGTACACGGGCAGCAGTGGTCTGGTCAGTGGAAGTCTAGTGGAAGGAGTGACCGCAGACAGGCTTCGAAGGCCTAACATAACAAATTTGGGCTGGCTGTAGGCACTTTTAAATTGGTTCCAGGGGTACACGGGCAGCAGTGGTCTGGTCAGTGGAAGTCTAGTGGAAGGAGTGACCGCAGACAGGCTTCGAAGGCCTAACATAACAAACTTGGGCTGGCTGTAGGCACTTTTAAATTGGTTGCAGGGGTACACGGGCAGCAGTGGTCTGGTCAGTGGAAGTCTAGTGGAAGGAGTGACCGCAGACAGGCTTCGAAGGCCTAACATAACAAAATTGGGCTGGCTGTAGGCACTTTAAATTGGTTCCAGGGGTACATGGGCAGCAGTGTATGGTCAGTGGAAGTCTAGTGGAAGGAGTGACGGCAGACAGTCTTCGAAGGCCTAACATAACAAAATTGGGCTGACTGTAGGCACTTTTAAATTGGTTCCAGGGTAACACGGCCAGCAGTGGCCTGGTCAGTGTAGTAGTTGTAGAAAGAAGGGACCGCAGACAGGCTTCGAAGGCCTAACATAACAAAAATGTCAAAACAATGGTATTGTCAGTGCCAGGCATTGAAGGATGTCAGCGCCTAGACTACACATTGGTGAAGCTGTGAGAGATAATTTTGCTAGTGGTAGAGCACTGTTTGAGCTGGGGGGGGGAACTGTCTTGTGGCCGGCGGTACAGGCACAGGGCCCCTCATATTACAACGGTGTGTCTGACGTTGGGTGCGCACCACCACCGCCAGAGACACTTTATTGTACTATGAGGGACCCAGTGGCAGTGCCGTCGACCAAAAGCGGCCACACCCACCTCTTCAGACAAACAGCACTCTCAAGGGTCCAAGCGCAAAGTGGCGATAGCACGGCCCCGTGTGGGGAGTTTGGCCATTTCGTGAGGTGGAAACATGTCGTATGCTGGACAATCAGGTGAAGAAAATTACGAGATTGGAAAAGTCATTCAGAATAGTCCACAGGCAAGACCTTTTCATAGGAAAGCTAGGTGTCAGCCGGGCAGGGTGGGGCAAAAGATTTTGAAATCCAGTTGTGGTTCATTTTAATGAAGGTTAGATCATCTACATTTTGGGTAGCCAGACGAGTCCTTTTTTCTGTTAGTATTGAACCTGCAGCACTGAATACTCTTTCTGATAGGACACTAGCTGCCGGGCAAGCAAGCTCCTGCAATGCATATTCTGCCAATTCTGGCCAGGTGTCTAATTTGGATGCCCAGTAATCAAATGGGAATGACGGTTGAGGGAGAACGTCGATAAGGGATGAAAAATAGTTTGTAACCATACTGGACAAATGTTGTCTCCTGTCACTTTGAATTGATGCTGCAGTACCTGTCCTGTCTGCGGTCATAGAAAAATCACTCCACAACCTGGTCAGAAAACCCCTCTGGCCAACGCCACTTCTGATTTCTGCCCCTCTAACACCTCTGGTCTGCTGGCCCCTGGAGCTCGTGTGAGAACGATCACGGGCGCTGTGTGCAGGGAATGCCAGAAGCAAACGGTCAACAAGAGTTGATTGTTTTGTTGCTAATATTAGTTCCAAGTTCTCATGTGGCATAATATTTTGCAATTTGCCTTTATAGCGAGGATCAAGGAGGCAGGCCAACCAGTAATCGTCATCGTTCATCATTTTTGTAATGCGTGTGTCCCTTTTGAGGATACGCAAGGCATAATCCGCCATGTGGGCCAAAGTTCCCGTTGTCAAATCTGCGGTTGTGCTTGGTTGAGGGGCAGTTGCAGGCAAATCTACGTCACTTGTGTCCCTCAAAAAACCAGAACCCGGCCTTGCCACGCCACCAATTTCCCGTGCCCCCGGGAAAGCTTCCTCATTAAAAATATACTCATCCCCATCATCCTCCACCTCCTCTTCGCCCGGTACCTCGTCATGTACACTGCCCTGACCAGACAATCGCTGACTGTCATCAAGGCTTTCCTCTTCCTCTGGTGCAGACGCCTGATCCTTTATGTGCGTCAAACTTTGCATCAGCAGACGCATTAGGGGGATGCTCATGCTTATTATGGCGTTGTCTGCACTAACCAGCCGTGTGCATTCCTCAAAACACTGAAGGACTTGACACATGTCTTGAATCTTCGACCACTGCACACCTGACAACTCCATGTCTGCCATCCTACTGCCTGCCCGTGTATGTGTATCATAGTTACATAGTTACATAGTTATTAAGGTTGAAGGAAGACTATATGTCCATCTAGTTCAACCCATAGCCTAACCTAACATGCCCTAACATGTTGATCCAGAGGAAGGCAAAAAAACCCCATGTGCAAAGAGTAAGCTCCACATTGGGGAAAAAAATTCCTTCCCGACTCCACATACGGCAATCAGACTAGTTCCCTGGATCAACGCCCTATCAAGGAATCTAGTGTATATACCCTGTAACATTATACTTTTCCAGAAAGGTATCCAGTCCCCTCTTAAATTTAAGTAATGAATCACTCATTACAACATCACACGGCAGAGAGTTCCATAGTCTCACTGCTCTTACAGTAAAGAATCCGTGTCTGTTATTATGCTTAAACCTTTTTTCCTCCAACCGCAGAGGATGCCCCCTTGTCCCTGTTTCAGGTCTATGATTAAAAAGATCATCAGAAAGGTCTTTGTACTGTCCCCTCATATATTTATACATTAAAATGAGATCACCCCTTAGTCTTCGTTTTTCCAAACTAAATAGCCCCAAGTGTAATAACCTATCTTGGTATTGCAGACCCCCCAGTCCTCTAATAACCTTGGTCGCTCTTCTCTGCACCCGCTCCAGTTCAGCTATGTCTTTCTTATACACCGGAGACCAGAACTGTGCACAGTATTCTAAGTGTGGTCGAACTAGTGACTTGTATAGAGGTAAGATTATATTCTCCTCATGAGCATCTATGCCTCTTTTAATGCATCCCATTATTTTATTTGCCTTTGTAGCAGCTGCCTGACACTGGCCACTGAATTTAAGTTTGTCATCCACCCATACACCCAGGTCTTTTTCATTGACGGTTTTGCCCAGAGTTTTAGAATTAAGCACATAATTATACATCTTATTACTTCTACCCAAGTGCATGACCTTACATTTATCCCCATTAAAGCTCATTTGCCATTTATCAGCCCAAGCTTCTAGTTTACATAAATCATCCTGTAATATAAAATTGTCCTCCTCTGTATTGATTACCCTGCAGAGTTTAGTGTCATCTGCAAATATTGAAATTCTACTCTGAATGCCCCCTACAAGGTCATTAATAAATATGTTAAAAAGAAGAGGGCCCAATACTGACCCCTGTGGTACCCCACTGCTAACCGCTACCCAGTCCGAGTGTGCTCCATTAATAACCACCCTTTGTTTCCTATCCCTGAGCCAGCTCTCAACCCACTTGCACATATTTTCCCCTATCCCCATTATTCTCATTTTATGTATCAACCTTTTGTGTGGCACCGTATCAAAAGCTTTTGAAAAGTCCATATACACTACATCCACTGGGTTCCCTTGGTCCAATCCGGAACTTACCTCTTCATAGAAACTGATCAAATTAGTCTGACATGAACGGTCCCTAGTAAACCCGTGCTGATACTGGGTCATGAGGTTATTCCTCTTCAGATACTCCAGTATAGCGTCCCTTAGAATGCCCTCCAGGATTTTACCCACAGTAGAGGTTAAGCTTACTGGCCTATAGTTTCCGAGTTCAGTTTTTGTTCCCTTTTTGAATATTGGCACCACATTTGCTATACGCCAGTCCTGTGGCACAGACCCTGTTATTATGGAGTCTTTAAAGATTAAAAATAATGGTCTATCAATGACTGTACTTAATTCCTGCAGTACTCGAGGGTGTATCCCATCCGGGCCCGGAGATTTGTCAATTTTAGTGATTTTTAGACGCCGCCGCACTTCCTGCTGGGTTAAGCAGGTGACATTTAATTGGGAATTTTTATCACTAGACATTTTGTCTGCCATGGGATTTTCTTGTGTAAATACTGATGAAAAAAAGTCATTTAGCATATTGGCTTTTTCCTCATCCTCATCCACCATCTCACCCAGACTATTTTTAAGGGGGCCAACACTATCATTTTTTAGTTTCTTACTATTTATGTAGTTAAAGAATATTTTAGGATTATTTTTACTCTCTCTGGCAATGAGTCTCTCTGTCTCAATCTTTGCTGCCTTGATTTGCTTTTTACAGAATTTATTTAATTTTCTGTATTTATTTAATGCCTCCTCACTACCTACTTCCTTTAATTCTCTAAATGCTTTCTTTTTGTCCCTTATTGCGCCCCTTACAGCTCTATTTAGCCATATTGGTTTCCTCCTATTTCTAATATGTTTATTCCCATACGGTATATACTGTGCACAGGTCCTATCCAGGATGCTAATAAACGTATCCCATTTTCTCTGTGTATTTTTGTGTCTCAGGATATCGTCCCAGTTAATTGCACCAAGATCCTCTCTCATCCGTTGGAAATTTGCCCTCCTGAAGTTTAGTGTCCTTGTAACCCCTCTACTACACATCTTTTTAAAGGATACATGAAAACTTATTATTTTGTGATCGCTATTTTCCAAGTAACCCCCAACCCTTATATTTGATATGCGGTCTGGCCTGTTGGTTAATATTAGGTCTAGCAGTGCCCCCCTTCTTGTTGGGTCCTGAACCAGTTGTGAAAGGTAATTGTCTCTCATAATTGTCAAAAACCGATTACCTTTGCTGGAACTGCAGGTTTCTGTTCCCCAATCTATTTCAGGGTAGTTGAAGTCCCCCATAATAATGACTTCTCCTTGAGTTGCAGCTTCATCTATTTGCTTTACGAGGATATTCTCCATGGCTTCCATTATTTTTGGAGATTTATAACAAACCCCTATCAGTAATTTATTATTTTTTCCCCCTCCCCTTATCTCCACCCACAGGGATTCTACATTTTCATTAAATTCACCTATATTATCGCGCAGGATGGGTTTTAAGGATGATTTTACATATAGACACACCCCTCCCCCTCGCTTATCTGTACGGTCATTTCTGAACAGGCTATAGCCCTGCAAGTTAACAGCCCAGTCATGGCTCTCATCCAGCCACGTTTCAGATATCCCCACCATGTCATAATTATGCTCCAACAACATTAGTTCTAATTCGTCCATTTTGTTGGCGAGGCTTCTGGCATTAGTATACATGCACTTTATGTTCCTCTCTGTACTTCTATTTCTTAAATTATTAACTGTTCTGACCCCACCCCCCATGCCACCGCCACCCCCAACTTCCTTATTTGTGCCCAGGTCTCTATCTGCACTATCTTCCCCTCCTATAAAATGAATACCCTCCCCCCCAATTCCTAGTTTAAACACTCCTCCAACCTTCTAGCCATTCTCTCCCCCAGCACAGCTGCACCCTCCCCATTGAGGTGCAGCCCGTCCCTAGCGTAGAGCCTGTAGCCAACTGAGAAGTCGGCCCAGTTCTGCAGGAACCCAAACCCCTCTTTCCTACACCAATTCTTGAGCCACTTATTAACCTCCCTAATCTCCCGTTGCCTCTCTGGCGTGGCACGTGGTACCGGCAGTATTTCGGAAAATACCACGTTGGAGGTCTTTGCTTTCAGCTTGCAGCCTAATTCCCTGAAATCATCTTTAAGGACCTTCCACCTACCTCTAACTTTGTCATTAGTGCCAATGTGCACCATGACCGCTGGGTCCTCACCAGCCCCTCCCAATAATCTGTCCACCCGATCAGCGATGTGTCGGACTCGAGCGCCAGGTAGGCAGCACACCGTTCGACGATCCCTGTCTTTGTGACAGATTGCCCTATCTGTTCCCCTAATAATTGAGTCGCCCACTACCAGCACCTGTCTGGCCTGCCCTGCTCTCCTATTTCCCTCCTTACTGGAGCAGTCACTCCTCCGGCTTTCAGAGGACATGCCTGGCTGCAGCAGTGCTACCCCTGTACTGGCACCCCCCTCATCTGCCAACTTAGCAAACTTATTGGGGTGTTCCAGATCAGGACTAGCCTCCCTGGCACTCTTCCCTCTACCCCGCTTCCTAACTGTCACCCAGCTTGCTACTTCATTGTCCTGCAGCTCCATCCCACCATCCCCCCCCTCATCTGTCCCATTGAGCATCTGCTCCGTGAGCAGAAGACTCCTCTCCATGTTGTCTATGGATCTCAGTGTTGCCAGCTGCACATTTAGAGTCAGAATCTGGGTTTCCAAATGCACAACGTGCTCACATCTCGCACAGCAGTATGCACCCTCGATCGGCTGCTCGAGGACTGCATACATGTGGCAAGATGTGCACTGGATGGCATTAACAATCGTGGAGCACATTTCCTAATGGGGATTGCACCAGACAGAACAGTTCAATAAAAAAAAATAATAAATACAAAGTATTAATAAAAATCAGACAGCAATTCAGTAATTCCTCCCCTGAAAACTCCCTGACTCCAAAGTCACTGAATCACAAGTCACACTTACCGCCGTCCACACTTACGCTCTGGTCACACTCAGCTCGCTCACACTCGCTCTGCTGAAGATTTATAGAGATTTTTTTTTTTTTTTTTTTTCCTAGTTCCCCTCAACAGCAATCAACCTTGCTGTTCAAATGCACTTCCAAAAAGGACTTGAGCCCCAAACAGCTGCCCCTTATAAACCCTTAACTATGAGCCCCCACCCTAAGTTAACCCTTATGAATATAGCTACCCCCAATTCAGCAACTCACACCAATTCACACAGGTATTTGTTAAAGGCTTTCCAAATACCTCTTCACTGAATCACAAGTCACACTTACCGCCGTCCACACTTACGCTCTGGTCACACTCAGCTCGCTCACACTCGCTCTGCTGAAGATTTATAGAGATTTTTTTTTTTTTTTTTTTTCCTAGTTCCCCTCAACAGCAATCAACCTTGCTGTTCAAATGCACTTCCAAAAAGGACTTGAGCCCCAAACAGCTGCCCCTTATAAACCCTTAACTATGAGCCCCCACCCTAAGTTAACCCTTATGAATATAGCTACCCCCAATTCAGCAACTCACACCAATTCACACAGGTATTTGTTAAAGGCTTTCCAAATACCTCTTCACTGAATCACAAGTCACACTTACCGCCGTCCACACTTACGCTCTGGTCACACTCAGCTCGCTCACACTCGCTCTGCTGAAGATTTATAGAGATTTTTTTTTTTTTTTTTTTTCCTAGTTCCCCTCAACAGCAATCAACCTTGCTGTTCAAATGCACTTCCAAAAAGGACTTGAGCCCCAAACAGCTGCCCCTTATAAACCCTTAACTATGAGCCCCCACCCTAAGTTAACCCTTATGAATATAGCTACCCCCAATTCAGCAACTCACACCAATTCACACAGGTATTTGTTAAAGGCTTTCCAAATACCTCTTCACTGAATCACAAGTCACACTTACCGCCGTCCACACTTACGCTCTGGTCACACTCAGCTCGCTCACACTCGCTCTGCTGAAGATTTATAGAGATTTTTTTTTTTTTTTTTTTTCCTAGTTCCCCTCAACAGCAATCAACCTTGCTGTTCAAATGCACTTCCAAAAAGGACTTGAGCCCCAAACAGCTGCCCCTTATAAACCCTTAACTATGAGCCCCCACCCTAAGTTAACCCTTATGAATATAGCTACCCCCAATTCAGCAACTCACACCAATTCACACAGGTATTTGTTAAAGGCTTTCCAAATACCTCTTCACTGAATCACAAGTCACACTTACCGCCGTCCACACTTACGCTCTGGTCACACTCAGCTCGCTCACACTCGCTCTGCTGAAGATTTATAGAGATTTTTTTTTTTTTTTTTTTTCCTAGTTCCCCTCAACAGCAATCAACCTTGCTGTTCAAATGCACTTCCAAAAAGGACTTGAGCCCCAAACAGCTGCCCCTTATAAACCCTTAACTATGAGCCCCCACCCTAAGTTAACCCTTATGAATATAGCTACCCCCAATTCAGCAACTCACACCAATTCACACAGGTATTTGTTAAAGGCTTTCCAAATACCTCTTCACTGAATCACAAGTCACACTTACCGCCGTCCACACTTACGCTCTGGTCACACTCAGCTCGCTCACACTCGCTCTGCTGAAGATTTATAGAGATTTTTTTTTTTTTTTTTTTTCCTAGTTCCCCTCAACAGCAATCAACCTTGCTGTTCAAATGCACTTCCAAAAAGGACTTGAGCCCCAAACAGCTGCCCCTTATAAACCCTTAACTATGAGCCCCCACCCTAAGTTAACCCTTATGAATATAGCTACCCCCAATTCAGCAACTCACACCAATTCACACAGGTATTTGTTAAAGGCTTTCCAAATACCTCTTCACTGAATCACAAGTCACACTTACCGCCGTCCACACTTACGCTCTGGTCACACTCAGCTCGCTCACACTCGCTCTGCTGAAGATTTATAGAGATTTTTTTTTTTTTTTTTTTTCCTAGTTCCCCTCAACAGCAATCAACCTTGCTGTTCAAATGCACTTCCAAAAAGGACTTGAGGCCCAAACAGCTGCCCCTTATAAACCCTTAACTATGAGCCCCCACCCTAAGTTAACCCTTATGAATATAGCTACCCCCAATTCAGCAACTCACACCAATTCACACAGGTATTTGTTAAAGGCTTTCCAAATACCTCTTCACTGAATCACAAGTCACACTTACCGCCGTCCACACTTACGCTCTGGTCACACTCAGCTCGCTCACACTCGCTCTGCTGAAGATTTATAGAGATTTTTTTTTTTTTTTTTTTTCCTAGTTCCCCTCAACAGCAATCAACCTTGCTGTTCAAATGCACTTCCAAAAAGGACTTGAGCCCCAAACAGCTGCCCCTTATAAACCCTTAACTATGAGCCCCCACCCTAAGTTAACCCTTATGAATATAGCTACCCCCAATTCAGCAACTCACACCAATTCACACAGGTATTTGTTAAAGGCTTTCCAAATACCTCTTCACTGAATCACAAGTCACACTTACCGCCGTCCACACTTACGCTCTGGTCACACTCAGCTCGCTCACACTCGCTCTGCTGAAGATTTATAGAGATTTTTTTTTTTTTTTTTTTTCCTAGTTCCCCTCAACAGCAATCAACCTTGCTGTTCAAATGCACTTCCAAAAAGGACTTGAGCCCCAAACAGCTGCCCCTTATAAACCCTTAACTATGAGCCCCCACCCTAAGTTAACCCTTATGAATATAGCTACCCCCAATTCAGCAACTCACACCAATTCACACAGGTATTTGTTAAAGGCTTTCCAAATACCTCTTCACTGAATCACAAGTCACACTTACCGCCGTCCACACTTACGCTCTGGTCACACTCAGCTCGCTCACACTCGCTCTGCTGAAGATTTATAGAGATTTTTTTTTTTTTTTTTTTTTCCTAGTTCCCCTCAACAGCAATCAACCTTGCTGTTCAAATGCACTTCCAAAAAGGACTTGAGCCCCAAACAGCTGCCCCTTATAAACCCTTAACTATGAGCCCCCACCCTAAGTTAACCCTTATGAATATAGCTACCCCCAATTCAGCAACTCACACCAATTCACACAGGTATTTGTTAAAGGCTTTCCAAATACCTCTTCACTGAATCACAAGTCACACTTACCGCCGTCCACACTTACGCTCTGGTCACACTCAGCTCGCTCACACTCGCTCTGCTGAAGATTTATAGAGATTTTTTTTTTTTTTTTTTTTCCTAGTTCCCCTCAACAGCAATCAACCTTGCTGTTCAAATGCACTTCCAAAAAGGACTTGAGCCCCAAACAGCCGCCCCTTATAAACCCTTAACTATGAGCCCCCACCCTAAGTTAACCCTTATGAATATAGCTACCCCCAATTCAGCAACTCACACCAATTCACACAGGTATTTGTTAAAGGCTTTCCAAATACCTCTTCACTGAATCACAAGTCACACTTACCGCCGTCCACACTTACGCTCTGGTCACACTCAGCTCGCTCACACTCGCTCTGCTGAAGATTTATAGAGATTTTTTTTTTTTTTTTTTTCCTAGTTCCCCTCAACAGCAATCAACCTTGCTGTTCAAATGCACTTCCAAAAAGGACTTGAGCCCCAAACAGCTGCCCCTTATAAACCCTTAACTATGAGCCCCCACCCTAAGTTAACCCTTATGAATATAGCTACCCCCAATTCAGCAACTCACACCAATTCACACAGGTATTTGTTAAAGGCTTTCCAAATACCTCTTCACTGAATCACAAGTCACACTTACCGCCGTCCACACTTACGCTCTGGTCACACTCAGCTCGCTCACACTCGCTCTGCTGAAGATTTATAGAGATTTTTTTTTTTTTTTTTTTTCCTAGTTCCCCTCAACAGCAATCAACCTTGCTGTTCAAATGCACTTCCAAAAAAACATAACAGCCCGCCTCTGTTCGCACAGTCTCTGAAGCATGTGCAGTGTTGAGTTCCACCTTGTTGCAACGTCTATGATTAGGCGATGCTGGGGAAGGTTCAAAGAACGCTGATAGGTCTGCATACGGCTGGAGTGTACAGGCGAACGGCGGATATGTGCGCAAAGTCCACGCACTTTGAGGAGCAGGTCGGATAACCCCGGATAACTTTTCAGGAAGCACTGCACCACCAGGTTTAAGGTGTGAGCCAGGCAAGGAATGTGTTTCAGTTGGGAAAGGGAGATGGCAGCCATGAAATTCCTTCCGTTATCACTCACTACCTTGCCTGCCTCAAGATCTACAGTGCCCAGCCACGACTGCGTTTCTTGCTGCAAGAACTCGGACAGAACTTCCGCGGTGTGTCTATTGTCGCCCAAACACTTCATAGCCAATACAGCCTGGTGACGTATGCCAGTAGCTGCCCCATAATGGGAGACCTGGTGTGCAACAGTGGCAGGTGCGGATGGAGTGTTTGTGCGACTGCGGTCTGTGGACGAGCTCTTGCTTCTGCAGGAGGACGAGGAGGAGGAGGAGGAGGAGGGGGTGCGAACGGCTACAGACAACTGTTTACTAGACCGTGGGCTAGGCAGAACTGTCCCAAACTTGCTGTCCCCTGTGGACCCTGAATCCACCACATTTACCCAGTGTGCCGTGATGGACACGTAACGTCCCTGGCCATGCCTACTGGTCCATGCATCTGTTGTCAGGTGCACCTTTGTGCTCACAGATTGCCTGATTGCATGGACGATGCGCTCTTTAACATGCTGGTGGAGGGCTGGGATGGCTTTTCTGGAAAAAAAGTGTCGACTGGGTAGCTCGTAGCGTGGTACAGCGTAGTCCATCAGGTCTTTGAAAGCTTCGCTTTCAACTAACCGGTAGGGCATCATCTCTAACGAGATTAGTCTAGCTATGTGGGCGTTCAAACCCTGTGTACGCGGATGCGAGGCTAAGTATTTCCTTTTTCTAACCATAGTCTCATGTAGGGTGAGCTGGACTGGAGAGCTGGAGATCGTGGAACTAGCGGGGGTGCCGGTGGACATGGCAGACTGAGAGACGGTGGGAGATGGTATTGTTGCCGCCGGTGCCCTAGATGCAGTGTTTCCTACTACGAAACTGGTGATTCCCTGACCCTGACTGCTTTGGCCTGGCAAAGATACCTGCACAGATACAGCAGGTGGTGCGCTAAATGGTGGTCCTACACTGCCGGAAGGGATGTTGCGTTGATGACTAGCTTCATTGGCCGAGGGTGCAACAACCTTAAGGGACGTTTGGTAGTTAGTCCAAGCTTTCAAATGCATGGTGGTTAAATGTCTATGCATGCAACTAGTATTGAGACTTTTCAGATTCTGACCTCTGCTTAAGGAAGTAGAACATTTTTGACAGATGACTTTGCGCTGATCAATTGGATGTTGTTTAAAAAAATGCCAGACTGCACTCTTTCTAGCATCGGATACCTTTTCAGGCATTGCAGACTGAGCTTTAACCGGATGGCCACGCTGTCCTCCACCAGGTTTTGGCTTTGCCACGCGTTTTGGGCAAGATACGGGCCCGGCAGATGGAACCTGTGGCGATGTTGATGCCTGCTGCGGCCCCTCCTCCTCCTCTGCTTCAGAACTGCTGCCGCCTGCACCCTGTTCCCCCAATGGCTGCCAATCGGGGTCAAGAACTGGGTCATCTAATAACTCTTCTTGTACCTCCTGCGCAACTTCGTCTGTGTCACCGTGTCGTTCGGTGGTATAGCGTTCGTGATGGGGCAACATAGTCTCATCAGGGTCTGATTCTTGATCAGCACCCTGCGAGGGCAATGTTGTGGTCTGAGTCAAAGGACCAGCATAGTAGTCTGGCTGTGGCTGTGCGTCAGTGCACTCCATGTCAGATTCAATTTGTAATGGGCATGGACTGTTAACTGCTTCACTTTCTAAGCCAGGGACGGTATGTGTAAAGAGCTCCATGGAGTAACCCGTTGTGTCGCCTGCTGCATTCTTCTCTGTTGTTGTTTTTGCTGAAGAGGACAAGGAAGTGACTTGTCCCTGACCGTGAACATCCACTAACGACGCGCTGCTTTTACTTTTACCAGTTTCACGAGAGGAGGCAAAAGAGCTAGAGGCTGAGTCAGCAAGATAAGCCAAAACTTGCTCTTGCTGCTCCGGCTTTAAAAGCGGTTTTCCTAATCCCAGAAAAGGGAGCGTTCGAGGCCTTGTGTAGCCGGACGACGAACCTGGCTCCACAGCTCCAGACTTAGGTGCAATATTTTTTTCCCCACGACCACCTGATGCTCCACCACTACCACTACCCTCATTACCAGCTGACAATGAACGCCCCCGGCCACGACCTCTTCCACTAGACTTCCTCATTGTTTTAAAAACGTAACCAAACTAACGTTATTTGTTGCAGTCACACAACTTACACGGTGAGCTATAACTTCAGTATGATTTAGCTACCCCTTTACAGGTTGGTGAGACCACAGCGAAAATCAGGCCCAATGTTACACACTCTTTTTTTGGTGGCTGCAAATTAGAGAGATGCCCCACACGCAGGACTGTCACTGAAGCACAAATGTTAATATTAATGTCACACTATTATTTTTTTTTTATTTTTATTTTTTTCAGGAACACTTTAGAAACCCCCCCAAAAAAAAAAATAGATTTTTGCAGGGAGAATTTAGAAAACAAATGTAACAAACTATATGCTTTCTATGGGCCACTGAGTGAGAGATGACGCACACAGGAATCAGGAGTGGCACACAAGCCCAGAGGCCAATATTTTTCTACCAATGATTGATGGAGTTATTTTCTCTGGTAGATTTTGGAACCCAAATCAAGGAAAAAAAATATAGGCTTTCTATGGACCACAATTGGAGAGAGAGAGAGAGAGAGAGAGAGAGAGAGATGGCACACCCAGGAGTCAAGACTGGCACACAAGCAGAAAGGCCAATATTAATCTCCCACTGTTTTTTTTGTTTGTTTTTGTTTTTTTTTTTTCAGGGAGACTTTAGAAAAAAAAATAATAAAAAAAATATGATTTTATCAGGAAGAATTTAGAAACCAAATAAAATAAAATGATTTTTTCAGGGAGAATTTATAAAAAAAATAAAAACAAAAATAGGCGTTCTATGGCCCACTGACTGAGAGATGACGCACACAGGAGTCAGGAGTGGCACACAAGCCCAGAGGCCAATATTTTTCTACCAATGATTGATGTAGTTATTTTCTCTGGTAGATTTTGGAACCCAAATCAAGGAAAAAAAATATAGGCTTTCTATGGACCACAATTGGAGAGAGAGAGAGAGAGAGATGGCACACCCAGGAGTCAAGACTGGCACACAAGCAGAAAGGCCAATATTAATCTCCCACTGTTTTTTTTGTTTGTTTTTTTTTTTTTTTTTTCAGGGAGACTTTAGAAAAAAAAATAATAAAAAAAATATGATTTTATCAGGAAGAATTTAGAAACCAAATAAAATAAAATGATTTTTTCAGGGAGAATTTATAAAACAAATAAAAACAAAAATAGGCGTTCTATGGCCCACTGACTGAGAGATGACGCACACAGGAGTCAGGAGTGGCACACCAGCCCAGAGGCCAATATTTTTCTACCAATGATTGATGTAGTTATTTTCTCTGGTAGATTTTAGAACCCAAATCAAGGAAAAAAAATATAGGCTTTCTATGGACCACAATTGGAGAGAGAGAGAGAGAGAGAGAGAGAGAGAGAGAGAGAGAGATGGCACACCCAGGAGTCAAGACTGGCACACAAGCAGAAAGGCCAATATTAATCTCCCACTGTTTTTTTTGGTTGTTTTTTTTTTTTTTTTTTCAGGGAGACTTTAGAAAAAAAAATAATAAAAAAAATATGATTTTATCAGGAAGAATTTAGAAACCAAATAAAATAAAATGATTTTTTCAGGGAGAATTTATAAAACAAATAAAAACAAAAATAGGCGTTCTATGGCCCACTGACTGAGAGATGACGCACACAGGAGTCAGGAGTGGCACACAAGCCCAGAGGCCAATATTTTTCTACCAATGATTGATGTAGTTATTTTCTCTGGTAGATTTTGGAACCCAAATCAAGGAAAAAAAATATAGGCTTTCTATGGACCACAATTGGAGAGAGAGAGAGAGAGAGAGAGAGAGAGAGAGATGGCACACCCAGGAGTCAAGACTGGCACACAAGCAGAAAGGCCAATATTAATCTCCCACTGTTTTTTTTGGTTGTTTTTTTTTTTTTTTTTCAGGGAGACTTTAGAAAAAAAAATAATAAAAAAAATATGATTTTATCAGGAAGAATTTAGAAACCAAATAAAATAAAATGATTTTTTCAGGGAGAATTTATAAAACAAATAAAAACAAAAATAGGCGTTCTATGGCCCACTGACTGAGAGAGAGAGAGAGATGGAACGCTTAGTACTGGCACACAAGCCCAAAGGGCAATATTAATCTCCCTTTTTTTTTCCAGGGAGAATTTCTAAAACCCAAAAAAAAAAAAAATAGGCTTTCTATGGCCCACTATTTGTGAGAGAGATGGGACGCTCAGGACTGGCACAGATGGCACGCTCAGGACTGGCACAGAAGCCCAGAGGCCAATATTAATCTCCCTTTTTTTCTGGGAGAATTTATAAAACCAAAAAAATATTTAAATAGGCTTTCTATGGCCCACTATTTGTGAGAGAGATGGCACGCTCAGGACTGGCACAGATGGCACGCTCACAACTGGCACACAAGCCCAGAGGCCAATATTAATCTCCCTTTTTTTCAGGGAGAATTTATAAAACCAAAAAAAAAATTAAATAGGCTTTCTATGGCCCACTATTTGTGAGAGAGATGGCACGCTCAGGGCTGGCACAGATGGCACGCTCAGGACTGGCACACAAGCCCAGAGGCCAATATTAATCTCCCTTTTTTTCAGGGAGAATTTATAAAACCCCAAAAAAAATAAAATAGGCTTTCTATGGCCCACTATTTGTGAGAGAGATGGCACACTCAGGACTGGCACACAAGCCCAAAGGCCAATATTAATCTCCCACTGTATTTTTATCAGGGAGAATTTATACACCCCACAAAAAAAAATACAGAAAAATGAAAAGGCTTTCTATGGCCCACTATGTGAGAGAGATGGCACACACAGGGATGGCACTCTAGCAGAAATGCCAAATTGCCAATCTTAATCTCCCACCAAAAAAAAAAAAAAAAAAAAACAGGGAATGTCCTACAATTACTATCTCCCTGCCTGCAGTAATCTCAGCCAGGTATGGCAGGCAGCTACTATCTCCCTGCCTGCAGTAATCTCAGCCAGGTATGGCAGGCAGCAATAAGGAGTGGACTGATGCACAAATGAAATAAAAAGTGTGGACAAACAAAAAAGATAGCTGTGCAGAAAGGAAGGAACAAGAGGATTTGTGCTTTGAAAAAAGCAGTTGGTTTGCACAGCGGCGTACACACAGCAATGCAGCTATCAGGGAGCCTTCTAGGGCAGCCCAATGAGCTACAGCGCTGAGGGGAAAAAAAAAAAAAAAAAAACTTCCACTGTCCCTGCACACCGAGGGTGGTGTTGGACAGTGCAAATCGCTGCAGCACAAGCGGTTTTGTGGTTAATGGACCCTGCCTAACGCTATCCCTGCTTCTGACAAAGCGGCAGCAACCTCTCCCTAAGCTCAGATCAGCAGCAGTAAGATGGCGGTCGGCGGGAACGCCTCTTTATAGCCCCTGTGACGTCGCAGACAGCAAGCCAATCACTGCAATGCCCTTCTCTAAGATGGTGGGGACCAGGACCTATGTCATCACGCTGCCCACACTCTGCGTTTACCTTCATTGGCTGAGAAATGGCGCTTTTCGCGTCATTGAAACGCGACTTTGGCGCGAAAGTCGCGTACCGCATGGCCGACCCCGCACAGGGGTCGGATCGGGTTTCATGAAACCCCGACTTAGCCAAAAGTCGGCGACTTTTGAAAATGTTCGACCCGTTTCGCTCAACCCTAGTCATCACTGTACTGATTTGGAAAAACATGATACCAACTCATTTTGAAATGCACAATTAATGGTGGAAAAATGAAAATAAATGTTATGGTAAGATGAAGGGTGTATTTCAAAATTACAATTTGTCCTGGCATTGGAAATGGAAAAAAAAAATGGGAAAAAATGAAAAATGTTTTAAAATGAAAAAGTAGAAGGAAATGATTGCAATTTCTCTAAAAAACCAAATAATGGCAATATCCCTTCAAGTAATATAAAATAGTTACCAAACTCTCCAAAGACTCACCCCACAGATTTACATATTTTAACAATTTGCAGGATATATTTATTCTCACTACGCCAAGATGAAAAATATAAATATATAGAAAGTAATCTTCTTTCCAATTAGTAGAAAATTCATTGAGCAAATACCTTTTCCAAGTGTATCAGGAAATCGGTGGCTCAAATGAAGCTGAATGATTTCATCACGAGCAAGCTTTTGAACTAATTCCACCAGGTCATGTCTATTTCTAGCAAATTTGTTACTAAAATTGTCCTTTAACTTGACAAGAGGCTTCAGCCTTTCCCTGAATGGCAGCACTTGGTTAGAAATAGATTGCGAGCCAGTGGTGCCAGGCACCCCTTGTTGTGGAGCCTTGGTTTGCAAAAGCAGACAGCTGGGAGAGTTCAGAGTTTTGAAGGTTATGATCACAGCATTTTCATAAGTGCTTTATTTCAGTTCTCTTTTGGCTGCAGTTGAGACAGGTGCGGTCTGGTTCTGATTTCACTGGTCTTAATTTCTTATCTGACCTGCTAGTCAATCAAGGGCATGAGAGGGAAAGAGTGTGTTAAAGGGAGAGCTAGAGCAAGAGAGCAATGCTAAGCATCTGACTTTTCTCATCCAGGAGCTTGCAGACCTGCCTGTCATTCAGTGCCTCTCCATATACAAGAGGCTGCCTTGTGCAAAATGGATTTTTGAGTGTTAACCAACATGTACTTCTTTTCCGAAGGGTCTTCTGTTGGATTTCATTTGCAGAGCACAGAGGGCAATATCTAGGGTAATTCCAGGGCTTAGTATCTGTGATCTTTTGTCAACTCAACTTGTGAGGGAAATTAAACTTGGTATGAGCACCCATGCTCCGAGCTAGTGCAACGCAATTTCAGGCCAATGAGTTCCTGGGCATGAGTAAGACAAGAAGTTATGAAAGAAGAAAATGAAAAGCCATAAAGTGACAGAAATGTGTTAATTAAAACGACTATTGGATGGTAGGACATGAAGCTGATTTTTTTACTATGGTCTACAAAAAAGAGATCTGTAAAATTATCTGAATGAGAAAGAGCAGACATACAATCCAAGCTATAAGAGTTAACATCCAGCTTACAATATATGCAAGAGGTGCTGGATTGTAGTTGTCTGCTTCATGTGCTAAGTAGTCATCATTTCCTTTTTTCTCAATAATATTGATGTTATGACAAAACTGTTTCATGGTGCTGGAGATACATAGACGTTACGCATAGACCAGTAAATGGATGTCATTCAAGGGAGACCATGATTTTTCCTTTACGCTGCAATACTACAGTATTGCAGTAGATAGTATAACTGATTAGACCTTTGCAGGTTCACCTACAAAATACTACAAAATAATGTAAAACTTAAAAAAATGTTCTGAAAAATAACAAAATAAAAGTTCTAATCACCTACCTCTTCCGTCAATAAAAATAAAGAATCTATCTATCTATCTATCTATCTATCTATCTATCTATCTATCTATCTATCTATCTATCTATCTATCTATCTATCTATCCCACATCTATCTATCATCTATCTATCTATCGATCACACATCTATCTATCTATCTATCTATCTATCTATCTATCTATCTATCTATCTATCTATCTATCTATCTTTCCGATATCTATCTATACAATATCTATCTATCTATAAAAATCCAGAAAAATTGGAGACAGCACACCATTTTCCGCAGCCTTCTGGGCTGATTAAATACCGCAGCTCCTTTTCACTACCAACGGTGTGCTGCCTCCAATTTTTCTGGATTTTTATAATTGAGGTTTGGTATTTGCCTGGGGTGCTCTGCACACGGACTCTTTCTTTGTGCTGCTCTAATTTTCTTCCTCTTATCTATTTATCTAGCTATACGATATCGATCTATCTATCCGATATCTATCTATATCTATTGTAAGATTGCTCTTACTAACGGGTAGGGGATTACTCGCTTGGCACGGGATTGACGTACACGGGCACGATTTTTTCAAACAAAACAGTCCATACGGTTTATTTTGTACAGCATAAACCGCATCGTAAGCCAAGTTGCATATCACTGACTTACATGTAGTCCATTCGTTAACACATTATCTTCACATTAAGTCTCAGAACCTTAGTCTGTGGTAACTAAACACGCTGGTCCTCCTGACCAGTTGCCGTGGGTTACCACACAGTTCATATCACACAGGTTGCAGCAACTAATCACGCTGGTCCTCCTCTGACCAGTTGCCGTGGGTTACCACACAGTTCATAGAACACAGGTTGCAGCAACTAAACACGCTGGTCCTCCTGACCAGTTGCCGTGGGTTACCACACAGTTCATAGAACACAGCAAGCAATTAGCACCAACAGACTATGGTACCTTCTGGGAGCTCCTGCTCCACCTGCTGACTCCTTGTCAGTCCTCTCTTCCGGAAAAGCTGCCAAACGGGGATCACCAACTTGCCGGGTCGGCACACATTAGTTAGTCCAGTCCCACCGAGGACTGTAGCTTCCCCACACAGTAGCTGACACTGGCTCTGCAGATCCCGGTCCTCACCTCGTGCTATTCAGGGATCCAGTCCTACTCCCAGGACCTCCCAACACCCAGGTTACACAGGATCACACAGGCGGCCAGTCCGGGTACTATTCAGGACGTCCATCCCCAGCTGGGACCGTCCAATACCCAGGCCACCAGGTCTGAAGCCCCACCATGTGCTGTTCAGGAAGCAACACAGGCTTCCCCAGGTCACTCACAGCGACCATACACAGGCACTCATACACAGGGACCATGTGACCCACACCCTGGTCACATTATATACCTTGAACAACTCCCCTGGGTGGGAGTGTGGGTGTGTGTGGCTAGTCTGACCCGCCCATCTCTCATGACTAGCCCTGCCAATCTCCCATTAGAACTTACACATTTACTTGTGGGACTACAGGTCCCAACACACCAACCAAACTACAGACTGGCAGCGCAGAGTCCCCTCCTCTGCGACACATATCGGCCATTCACCACAATGCCGGATTTTGTCACATCATCACATCCATGGCTGTGATTCCCATGCACTCTCACGGCCTCAATACACCTCTGTGCGCATACTTGGGAGACTATGCAGCGCCCCCTACCTGTTACAGGGGTCACTGCATCACACTATTTATTTATCTATCTGATATCTGTCTATATATCTAATAAAAAAAAGAGGGGAAACAGCACAGCTGTGCTGTTTCTCCTCTTTTCATTATCCTAAGGAGCCTTCTGTCACTGCTGGCTGGGGATGCATGTACATTGTAAAGGTATTTTGTCTGGTGCTGTTCCAAAATATTTTCACTATCTATATTATCTATCTGATATCTATCTATCTATCTATCCAATTTCTATCTATCCGATATCTATCTATACCTATCTATCTACAGTACAGACCAAAAGTTTGGACACACCTTCTCATTTAAAGATTTTTCTGTATTTTCATGACTATGAAAATTGTTCATTCACACTGAAGGCATCAAAACTATGAATAAACACATGTGGAATTACATACTTAACAAAAAAAAAGTGTAAAACAACTGAAATTAGGTCTTACACTCTAGGTTCTTCAAAATAGCCACCTTTTGCTTTGATGACTGCTTTGCACACTCTTGGCATTCTCTTGATGAGCTTCAAGAGGTAGTCACCTGGAATGGTCTTCCAACAATCTTGAAGGAGTTCCCAGAGATGCTTAGCACTTGTTGGCCCTTTTGCCTTCATTCTGCGGTCCAGCTCACCCCAAACCATCTCGATTGGGTTCAGGTCTGGTGACTGTGGAGGCCCAAATAATAAAGTGGGCTAAATGTCTGCCCAAAAATTGTTCATAAATAAACAGGAGGCATAGCTAGGTACAGGGGTGGGCTCCTCTGCTGAGTAGCAGACAGTTGTAGTAGGTGCAAAGTATTAACTGGTCTAAATTTAGGCCAGGTCCCCTGAATATTTTAACTATCATCTATCATTTCAACAAATTTGTATTGCCAGTGCCATTGAAGGATTTAACAGCACAGAGTACACAGTGGTGGAGCAGGGAGAGGTAAGTATTGCAAGTGGTAGAGCACTGTTTGAGCTGGGGGGAACACTCTCTAGTGGGCAGCGGTACTGGCACAGGGCACCTCATATTACGTTGTGCACCACCACCGTCAGAGACACTTCATTGTACTATGAGGGACCCCGTGCCAGTGCCATTGCCCAAAAGTGGGCACACCCACCTGTCCAGGCAAACGGAACTCGCACGGGTGCTTGCGCCAGGTGGTGACCATGGCCCTGTGGGGAGAGTCAGCCCATTTAGGGAGGTATAAAAATGGCCTATGGTGGACATTCAGCAGCTGCAACTGGAGGAATTGGAGAAGTCAGTAAGAGGAGGCCAAAAGCAAGACATTTTTCAGGCAAGCTACGTGTCAGCAGGGGAAGGTGGGGCAAAATAATTTGAAATCCATGATTGGTTCATTTTAATGAAGGTTAAATCATCAACATTCTGGGTAGCCAGACGTGTCCTTTTTTCGGTCAGTATTGAACCAGCAGCACATTCTGATAGCACACTAGCAGCAGGGCAAACGAGCTCCTGTAATGCATAATCTGCTAATTCAGGCCAGGTGTCTATTTTAGATGTCTAGTAATCAAAGGGGAATGACCTGTGAGGGAGAACATCGATAAGGGAGGAAAAGTAGTTTGTAGCCATGCTGGACAAATGCTGTCTCCTGTCACTTTGAATCGATGCAGCAGTACCTGTCGTGTCAGCGGTCATTGCAAAATCACTTCACAACCTGGTCATAAAACCCCTCTGTCCAACGCCACTTCGGATTTGTGCACCTCTAACACCTCTGCCATGTTGTCCCCTACGGCTCGTGTGAGAACCATCACCGCCGCTGTGTGCTGGGAATGCCTGAACCAAATCTGCAGCCTGCAGATGGTCTACAAGAGTTGCTTGTTTGGTAGCCAATATTTGCTCAAGGTTCTCATGTGGCATGATATTTTGTAATTTTTCTTTATATCGTGGATCCAGGAGGCAGGCCAACCAGTAATTGTCATCGGTCATCATTTTGATAATGCGGGGGTCCCTTTTTAGGATTCGCAAGGCATGCTCAGCCATGTGGGCCAATGTTCCAGGTGTCAATTCACTGCTTGTGCTGGGTTGAGGTGCACTTTCTTGCAAATCAACATCACTTGTGTCCCGCAAAAACCCTGAACCTGACCTTGCAACGCCACCAGTTTCTACTGCCCCCTGAGAAGCATCCTCCTCCCATAAATATTCATTACCATCATGCTCCTCCTCCTCCTCTTCATCCGCCACCTCGTCCTGGAGAGTTCCCTGAGCAGACAATGGCTGACTGTCATCAAGGCTTCCCTCCTCCTTGGCTGCAGACGCCAGCTCCTTAATGTGCATCAAACTTTGCATCAGCAGACTCATTAGTGGGATGCTCATGCTTATGATGGCGTCGTCTGCACTTACCAACCGTGTGCATTCCTCAAAACACTAAAGGACTTGACAGAGGTCTTGTAGCTTCGAACACTGCACACCAGACAACTCCATGACTGCCATCCAAGTGCCTCCGCGTGTATGTGTATCCTACCACAAATTAATTACAGCACACCTCTGTTCGCACAGCCTCTGAACCATGTGCAGTGTGGAGTTCCACCTTGTTGCAACGTCGATTATTAGACGGTGCTGGGGAAGATTCAGCAATCGCTGATGGTTCAGCATACAGCTGGAGTGTACGGGCGACCGGTGGATGTGAGAGCAAAGTGTTCGCACCTTCAGAAGCTGGGCTGGTAACTCCAGATAATGTTTGAGGAAGCACTGCACCACCAGGTTCAAGGTGTGAGCCAGGCAAGGTATGTGTTTAAGTTCTGAAAGGGCTATGGCAGTCATAAAATTCCTTCCGTTATCACTGACTACCTTGTCTGCCTCAAGATGTACACTGCCCAGCCATGACTGAGTTTCTTGCTGCAAGTACTCGGCCAGTACTTTCGCGTTGTGTCTGTTGTCGCCCAAACACTTCATTTGTTACACAGCCTGCTGATACTTACCACTAGCTGTTCAATAATGGGACACCTTGTGTGCAACACTGGCAGCTGCGGATGGAGTGGTCATGCGACTGCGCTCTCTGGACGAGCTTTCGCTTCTGGAGTAGGAGGTGGAGGGGTGGCGAATGCCTACAGCCAACTGTTTCCTAGACAGAACCGTCCCACTATGGCTGTCCCCTTTGGACCCTGCATCCACCACATTAAAACAGTGCGCCATGATGGACACGCAACGTCCCTGGCCATGCCTACTGGTCCATGCATCTGTTGTCAGGTGCACCACTGACTGATTGCCTCAGTGCATGAACAATGTGGTCTTTGACATGCTGGTGGAAGGTTGGGATGGCTTTTCTCGCAAAGAAGTGCCGACTGGGTAGGTCATAGCGTGGTACTGCGTAGGCCATCAGGTCTTTGAAAGCTTCGCTTTCAACCAACCAGTAGGGCATCATCTCTAATGAGATTAGTATAGCAATGTGGGCATTCAAACCATGTGTACGCGGATGAGAGGATGAGTACTTTCTTTTCCTAGCGAGAGTATCTTGTAGGGTGAGCTGGACTGGAGAGCTCCATATGGTGGCACTAGCGGTGGTGGTGGTGGACCTGGCGGATTGAGAGAGGGTTGGTGATGGTATTCTTGATGTTGGCCTACATACAGTGTTTCCTACCAAGAAACTTGTGATTCCCTGACTGCTTTGGCCTTGCGACGATACCTCCACATTTGCTGCTGGTGGTGTCCTAACTGATGGGCTTACAGTGAGAGAAGCAATGTAGCGTTGCTGACTACCTTCATTCTGATCAGGTGCACCAACGGTACGGGACGTTTGGTAGTTAGTCCAGGCTTGCAAGTGCATGCTGGTTAAATGTCTAAACATGCACGTTGTATTTAAATTTTGAAGATTCTTCCCTCATCTAAAGGTCTTTGAGCATTGCTTACAGATAACTTTTGACTAGTGTTGAGCATTCCGATACCGCAAGTATCGGGTATCGGCCGATACTTGCGGTATCGGAATTCCGATACCGAGATCCGATATTTTTGTGATATCGGGTATCGGTATCGGAAGTGTAAAATAAAGAATTAAAATAAAAAATATTGTTATATTCACCTCTCCGGCGGCCCCTGGACATCAGCGGGAGGATCCGGCGTCCGGCACGGCTTCTTTCTTCAAAATGCGCGCCTTCAGGACCTGTGGAATGACGTCCCGGCTTCTGATTGGTCGCGTGCCGCCCATGTGACCGCCACGCGACCAATCAGAAGCCGCGACGTCATTCCTCAGCTAAAGTCCTAGAATGAGCGCCTTCTAGGACCTGAGGAATGACGTCGCGGCTTCTGATTGGTCGCGTGGCGGTCACATGGGCGGCACGCGACCAATCAGAAGCCGGGACGTCATTCCACAGGTCCTGAAGGCGCGCATTTTGAAGAAAGAAGCCGTGCCGGACGCCGGATCCTCCCGCTGATGTCCAGGGGCCGCCGGAGAGGTGAATATAACAATATTTTTTATTTTAATTCTTTATTTTACACTTTAATATGGATCCCAGGGCCTGAAGGAGAGTTTCCTCTCCTTCAGACCCTGGGATCCATGAGGATACATTCCGATACTTGATGTCCCATTGACTTGTATTGGTATCGGATATCGGTATCGGCGATATCCGATATTTTTCGGGTATCGGCCGATACTATCCGATACCGATACTTTCAAGTATCGGACGGTATCGCTCAACACTACTTTTGACTGATCATTCAAATCTTGGTAAAAAAATTGCCACACTACATTCTTCCTACTATGGACTACCATTTCAGGCATTGCACGCTGTGCTACTTTCACTGGATGGCCACGCTGTCCTAAAACTGTTTTTTGTTTTTGACAAACGTTTTTGGCCTGATACGGGCCTGCCAGATGACAGCTGTTGCGATGTAGATGGCTGCTGCAGATCATCCTCCTCCGCTTCTGAGCTACTGGCAGCGGCACCCTCTTCCCCCAATGGCTGCCAATCTGGGTCAACAACTGGGTCATCTATCACCTCCTCTTCGTTCGGGACAGGGCACCATAGTCTCATCAGGGTCAGATTCTAGCACAGTACACTGCGAGGGCAATGTAGTGATCTGAGTCACTGGAACAGCATAATAATCTAGCTGTGGCTGTGCATCAGTGCACTCTATGTCTGATTCATCTTGTAATGGGCAGTTAACAATTTCCCTTTCTAACCCAGGCACGGTATGTGTAAAGAGCTCCATGCAGTAACCTGTAGTGTCGCCTGACGCATCCTTCACTTTTGGTTTGGGTGAAGGACACAAGGAAACGTCTTGTTCCTAACCGTGAGCATCCACTGACGACTCGCTGCTTTTATATTTGGAACTTTCTGGAGAGGAGGCGAAAGAGCTAGAGGCTGTGTCAGCAAGGAAAGCCAAAACTTTTTCCTGTGGCTTCGGGTTTAAAAGCTGTTTTCCTACTCCCAGATAAGGGAGCCTTCGAGGCCTTGTGTAGCCAGACAATGATGCTGACTCAACATCTCCAGCCTTAAGTGCTATTGTTCTTTTGCCACTACTATCAGATGCACCACCACCACCATCAGTACCAGCTGGCAACCACCGCCTACGGGCTCTTCCACCAGACTTCCTCATTTTTTGGAAAATCTAACCAAAATAACAACCGTTATATGGTACTGTAAAACAAGGTAGAAGGTGTATATAAACTTGTTGAGAATTTAAATCTCCCTTTTTTTGGGGAGACTGAACCAAAACTCAGGCCCTGTGCATGAAACAACACAATGTAAGTGGCAGAAAGTGGCTGGCTGATATACGACAAACTAACAGGACTGAAGTATATCCACTTTGTGAGAATTTGAATCTCACTTTTTTGGGGGGCTGAACCAAAACTCAGGCCCAGTGTATATAGCAACGCAATCTAAGTGGCAGAAAGTGGCTGGCTGACATACGACAAACTAACAGGACTGAAGTATATCCACTTTGTAAGAATTTGAATCTCACTTTTTTTGGGGGAGACTGAACCAAAACTCAGGCCCAGTGCATAAAACAACACAATGTAAGTGGCAGAAAGTGGCTGGCTGATATACGACAAACTAACAGGACTGAAGTATATCCACTTTGTGAGAATTTGAATCTCCCTTTTTTGGGGGGAGACTGAACCAAAACTCAGGCCCAGTGTATAAATCAACTCAATGTAAGTGGCAGAAAGTGGCTGGAAGATATATGAAAAAATACAAGGACTGTTGTACAATTTCAATCTCCCTACAATGATCTCAGGACAAGTTTGGCAGCAATAAAAAGGACTGCTGCACACAAAAGTGTGGACAAATAAACAAGATAACTGTGCAGAAAGGAGCAACAGGATTTTTGCTTTTAAAAAAGCAGTTGTATTGCACAGCAGCGTGCAAACAGCAATGCAGCTATCAGGGAGCCTTATAAGGCAGCCTAATAAGCTACAGAGCTGGTGCACAAAAATATAGCCTCCACTGTTCCTGCAAAAAAAATGGTGGTGTTGGACAGTGGAAATCGCTACAGCACAAGCAGTTTGGGGGTTAATCTTCCCTCCATAACTATATCCCTTCTTCTGATGAAGCTGCAGCAACCTCTCCCTATGCTAATGCAGCGCCCCAGAGACCTGGTCGTTGCAGTAACGTCGCTCTGCCACTATGGGGAGTGATGGTACATCTGATGGCACTAAAGGAGTTCATCTGACCAGGTATCACAAGCACACACTACACTTCACACTCAGGCCACTAGGGGGAGCAAAAGGCACTATTTACTAGGTCACTCCTCACACTGGTAAAAATAGGGGTTAGATAGCAAGTTAGGACAGAAGCTGACTGGGTTTTGCCCAGGCAACATCCCGTGGCAGGGGGTGTTGCGGGAGAGACTTCAAGGGAGTCCCTGTCAGGCGTGGGAACCTGGCAGAGACTTAGCGACAAGAACAGAATGAAACGGAACCGCGCCTGCACTACCTTGTGGCGGTATCCTTAGAAAGGACACGAAGCAAAGGATATTGTGGACAGTGAGAAACGAGATCAAGCACAAAGGAGAGCCAGTAGGAGTCGTGCCCCGAGAACGGCAACATCCTACTGAGGCGCGTAGCCGGTGCCCGGAACACCGAGGAAGTAACTGACTTTATGCCTTACTTCAAATACCGCAGGACAGTTAATTATAGGTTGGCTGTCTACCTTACATCACCTAAGCAGACATAGGGGGCAACCGTGGAGAGTGGCGTTTCTAGGGTCCCAGAATAGCTCCGAGCCTACCCATCAAACGGGTGCGTCCTAGCCATAACAAACTTGGAGGACAGAGAATAGAAAGAACAAGAAAGAACTAGAAAGAACGAGAAAGAACGAGAACAGAAGTTGTGAAGACTATCCCGAATGCTCAGCAGGGAAGCACTACAACACACAGGCGCTAGTGGTAGGCAACGATTTCCACCTACAAAGGGAACTCTGGATGTGCCTTCAGACCGGCCGGTCTCAGACAGCCCTGTTAACAGTGCTCTGGATTGAGGATCCTGAAGTCATCAGTAAAGAGGTAAAGAGACTGCACCCTGTGTCCTCGTTATTGACTGCACCTCACATCATCGCCACCTACACCACTGGGAAGCCCTGGGGATATACTTCACCTGTGGGAAGGTATACCATGTAGCTGCCATCACATCACCCCAGTGGACCCCGAGCAGCGTCGGTCACCCTGACCGAATACCACAGGTGGTGTCACGAAACCTTGACAGACTTGTATCACCTTTTATTGGACGCCCCTTAGCAGGGTCACGGACCGGGTCCAGCCACCGTGACAGCCCCAGAACTGAGCCAGAGAGGACCGTTACCGAGTAACCCGCGGCCCTGCGTCTGGGGGCGCTCCACTAAGATCTGCAGAACTACGATGGCGGTCAGTGTGCATGCCCCTTTATAGCCCCTGTGACGCCGCAGAAAGCAAGCCAATCACTGTCATGCCCTTCTCTAAGATGGTGGGGACCGAGACCTATGTCATCACGCTGCCCACACTATGCGTCCTCCTTCATTGGCTGAAAAATGGTGTTGAAAGCGTCATATGAAACGCGACTTTTGCGCGCAGATCGCCGACCTCATGGCCGATCCCACACTAGGATCGGGTCGTATTTCATGAAACCCGACTTTGCCAAAAGTTGGCGATTTTTTAATTTGTCCGATCCGTTTTGCTCAACCCTAATCTATATGATAAAAATAAGTTCATTAATTTTATGTAAATATACACAAGGATGTAGCTACTTTCAAGTATGTGTGGGAATGTAAAGGATTTACTTTCCAGGAAGTTATTGGTGTATATGTCAGTAGAGGTCAGCAATTTGAAAACAAATTCACATAGGGTCAATACCACAGTTTTAATTTACAAATAAGAATGCATAAAAAATGTGCATAAAGATAATATTTTGTGCAGAACAAAGGCCTATTCATAATTATTTAGCTACAAGAATGAAATCAGTTTTCTTTTCAGCATTCTGATCATAGTGGTGACTTGTATTTAAGATGTGCATTCATCTTTATTAATTGCATCCCATGTTGCTGAGACTTAATGACATATTCTTGTTAGCGAGAATGCCGGTATGGAACAAATACTCACTGCTTAGTAAAGTTGTCTTCCTAACTAGTGCTCTTGTTGACACTTTCTTTCATCGGGTATGAATCGTAACAATTGCTTCTGTTGAAAGGCATCAAAGGCCAACTCGTAGTTAACAAAGTCATTTCGGAATTAGAGATAAGAGACTAATGGCCACTGAAAGTGAAAGCGTAAAAATTACAAAGTGATATTTGTGGCAACACCTGGCATACGGACATCTCATTAGTTGTGCGATCTTACATTCATTTTATTTTCTTTAAATGTGGAAATGGGCAACTGTGTTTTCCAAGCCTGCAATGTATTCATAGTTTCTTCCTAAGGTACTGTAAGTATACATCTGATAGGAAATGTACTGGGATGTTTGGTGTAAATTCTTTTAATTGCTCAGTCAGCCAAGACCACATGTTAATAATATCAGATTGGGGAAGGCTCCATATATAATATTACAATAGGAAATCTAACTAAAGAAGAACACATAAAGAAGGATTGTATAGGCTGTGTTCTTCATTTCTTCATCGTTGTTGTTATTTATGTTTATTTATGTCATGAGAACAGAAAGATGGAAATAATAGCAGTGCCAGAGCAGTCAAATAAAGGACTCAAATTGAGTCCATCAAATTTTTGTCTGCCACCTTTTTGGAAAACGTAATGCTTCAAGCTGCAGTATTTTTCACATCCACTGCAAATATGTCACGTTTTGTTGCACTTCCATTGGTCCTAGAATGTTAAGGGCTGATGTCTTTGCTGGGCTGCCAGTTTTTAGAAGTAGTTGTCAGTGTCAGAGTGGGCTCACTCAGACCCCAACACTGACAGGGGGTGTACTTTGTGACAACTGACTATGGCATAGCAAAGTTAGTAGGGCGGAGCAAAGTCTATAAAATTAGTGTTTCACATCAAAGTGTGTTTTTGCAGTGATTCTCACATGGTTTTCATGTAACACTTTGTACTTGTAAATTTAGAGGTAAGTGTAGGTCAATAGGATTTGGATTATTTATGAAAATTGCAAAAAATTTTTAATTTTCCTCAAATGTCCAAATGTAAGTTTACCACACAAAGTAATTAATCAATAACATTTCTCATATATTTATTTTCTTCAAATGTCCTTTTATTTTTTTAGGACATTGGAATGGTTAATAGTTTATCAGCAAGTTTTCATTTTTTCAGCAAAATTTACAAAAACAATTTTTAACAGACCTGTTCAGTTTTGAAGTCATTTTGAAGAGCATACATGGCAGAAAACCTCAAAAAGTGACACTATTTTAAAAATTGCATTCAAAACCACATTCACAAAGCTTCTTAATGTTTCAGGTGCATCACAGATATTATATTATGTGGAATTTAAAAAAATGAAAAAATATATTCTTTCAACACTAAAATGTTTAGCCTAAAATTTTTCATCTTCACAAGCTATAATAACGCAAAATTCACACAAAAATTTGCTATGCAATTCCTACTAAAACATCCATATCCCCAATTTGATGAGAATCTACTATTTGTACACCAGGCTTGGCATGGAATTGAAGGTGCTCTATTAAACTTTTGGAGCTCAAATTTACCTGGAATAGATTGCAAATGCCATTAATCATATGGAGAGCTCATTTTGGAAACTATACTCCTCAAGGACTTCATCTAGGTGTCTATTGACTTGACCATTTGGAACCCATAAGTTCTTCACAAAAATGAAAATTACTGTATGTTTTTTTTCGTCTAAAATATTGCTTTAGCACCACTTTTTTATTTTCACAAGAGGTAGGAGTAGAAAATGAACCCACACAAGTCGGTACCCAATCTCTTCTGAAAATGGCAATAACCCATACTGTATGTGGTTGAAATATACTATTGGACACACAGAATGGCATGAAAAGGAATATGCGCTATTTGGCTTTTGTAGCACAAATTTTGCCGGAATAAATTTGAAACACAGGTGCTTCACAAATGTTTATAACATTGGGACTAAAAATAGGAAAAATTAAGTTTTTTTCACTAAAATTTAGCTTTTGCTCCAAACTTTCATTGTCACAAAAAATTACTCTATCTCTACTCAATGTGTCAATACTAGTGATGATCAAATAGTGAAATATTCGGATTCGGGAAAATCGACACAAATATTTTCTAATATCCATGTATTCATACCGAATAATGAATCCAATGCAAGTCAATACGAAAACCGAATATTTTACTGCTGGACCCAACAAACAGGTCTGGGGGCATGGGAAAAAAGCTGAAATTAATGGGAAAGAGCTAAAGCTAAATAGGAACAGCATCGAGAAGATGCCTGCGTGCCTTTCTGACTCACATATGGTTTCTGGAAATAATGTTGTCAGACGATTGCACTAGTTTTACAGATTTGCCAAACCAAACATTTTTTAAAGAGAAAAATGCTAAGAAACAGTGTTTCCTTCATAATAACACAATTCCTTCACAATAACATGTATATAATAATAATAATAATAATAATAATTTTATTTATATAGCACCAACATATTCCGCAGCGCTTTACAAATTATAGAGGGGATTTGTACAGACAATAGACATTACAGCGTAACAAAAACACAGTTCAAAATAGATACCAAGAGGAGCGAGGGCCCTGCTCGTAAGCTCACAATCTGTAGAAAAAATTGCTTTCGTTGTTCGGACCAGCCATAGTGTAAGGATCGGGTGTTCATGTAAAGCTGCATGAACCAGTTAACCGCCTAAGTATGTAGCAGTACAGACACAGAGGGCTATTAACTGCATGAAGTGTATGAGAACATGATGTGAGGAACCTGATTATGTTTTTTTTTTTTTTGAATGGGCCACACAGGGATAGTTAGGTTAATGCGTTGAGGCGGTAGGCCAGTCTGAACATAATGCATTTTTAGGGCATGCTTAAAATTGTGGGGATTAATCATATTAACTTGGGTAGTGCATTCCAAAGAATTGGCGAAGCACGTGAAAAGTCTTGGAGATGAGAGTGGGAGGTTCTGACTATTGACGATGCTAACCTCAGGTCATTAGTAGAACGGAGAGCACGGGTAGGGTGGTAGACTGAGACCAGGGAGGAGATGTACGGTGGTTCTGAGCTATGGAGTGCTTTGTGGAGGAGGGTGATAGTTTTGTACTGGATTCTGGAGAGGATGGGTTACCAGTGTAATGACTGGCACAAGGTAGAGGCATCGGTGTAATGGTTGGTGAAGAGTATAATCCTGGCAGCAGCATTCAGGACAGATTGAAGCGGGGACAGTTTGGTAAGAGGGAGGCCGATTAAGAGAGAGTAACAATAGTCAAGACGAGAATGAATGAGTGAAACAGTAAGAGTTTTTGCAGTGTTGAAAGTATGAAAAGGGAGAATTCTAGAAATGTTTTTTGAGATGCAGATAAGAAGAGCGAGCCAATGATCGGATGTGGAGGGTGAAGGAAAGCTCGGAATCAAGAATGACCCCAAGGCAGCGGGCATGTTGCATTGGGAGCAATAGTGGAACCACACACTGAGATGGCAATGTCAGGCAAAAGTAGGTTAGTGGAGGGAGAGAACAAGAGGAGTTCAATTTTAGACAGGTTCATTTTAAGATAGAGGGAGGACATGATGTTAGAGACAGCGGTAAGACAATCACTGGTGTTTTCTAAAAGGCAGGCGTGATATCAGGAGAAGAAGTGTATAATTGGGTGTCATCAGCATAGAGATGGTACTGGAACCCAAATCTACTGATTGTTTGTCCAATAGGGGCAGTATACAAAGAAAAGAGGAAGGGGCCTAGGACTGATCCTTGAGGTACCCCAACAGTACGGGGAAGGTGAGAGGAGGAGGAACCAGCAAAAGATACAGTGAAAGAGCAATCAGAGAGATAGGAGGAGAACCAGGAGAGAATGGTGTCCTTGAGGCCGATGAAGCGGAGCACAGTGAGGAGGAGCTGAATGCTGTGGAGAGATCCAAGAGAATTAGCATGGAGTAGTGACCATTAGATTTAGCTGTTAGTAGGTCATTAGAGATTTTAGTGAGGGCAGTTTCAGTAGAGTGTAAAGAGTGGAAACCAGATTGAAGAGGGTCGAGAAGAGAGTTATCTGAGAGATGGCGGATAAGACAGGAGTGGACCAGGCGTTTGAGGAGTTTAGAGATGAAGGGAAGATTAGAGACAGGTCTATAATTAGCGGCACAGCTTTGATCGAGGGATGGTTTTTTAAGTAATAGTTGTGTGATGGCATGCTTGAATGAGGAGGGAAAAATACCGTAAGAGAGAGAAAGGTTGAATATTCTTGTTAGGTGAGAGGTGACAGCCAGGAAAAGAGACTGGAAGAGATTTGACTGAATGGGGTCACTGGTGCAAGCGAGAAGATGCAAGGAGCCTGATTACTTCTTCTTCTGTGACTGGTTCACAGTCAGAGAGTGAACTAGATGCAGTGGGGGAGGGAGAACAGTGCATGGTATGAAGGGATTGGGATATAATTTCATGTCGAATGTGGTCAATTTTTTCTTTGAAGTAATTGGCCAGATCGTCAGCACGGAGATCTGTGGTAGGGGCCTGCACTCTTGGGTTGAGTAGGGACTGGAAAGTGTCAAGGAGACATTTAGGGTTATTGGACAGTGAGGTGATGAGGGTGTTAAAATAGGTTTGTATGGAGAGGTGAAGGGCAGAGTTGTATGTTTTAAGCATGAACTTATAATGGATGAAATATTTGGGAAGATTAGATTTTCTCCACAGACGTTTGACGCACCTGGAGCACCGCTGCAGGAAATGTGTTTGCAGCGTGTGCCACAGTTGTCACCATCTGTGCCGAGTTGTCCTATGTATAGGAGGTGAAATTTCATCCAGGGCACTTTGCAGGGTTTCATTGTACTGCTTCAGTGCAGAATCAGGACATGAGATGGAGGAGATAGGGGCCAATGATGACTACAAGTTCTTCATAGGTTTTTGGGTGTTAATGGCCTGTATGTTTCTATAAGTGTGGAAAGTGGGGGTGACCTTGCCGGGATGGCAGTTCTTGATAGAGAAAGAAAGGAGGTTGTGGTCAGAGAGCGGGAGAGGGGAGTTTGTGAAATCATCCACTGAGCAAAATCGGGAGAAGTCGAGGGAGTTTCCGTCTTCATGCATTGGAGAAATAGTATGCTGTGAGAGGCCGAAAGAGGAGGTTAAAGCTAAAAGGTGAGAAGCAGATGGGGAGAGGGGAAAAGCAATGGGGATGTTGAAATCACCCATGATGAGGGTGGGGATGTCACAGGAAAAAAAGTGAGGAAGCCAGGTGGCAAAGTGATCCAGGAACTGATGAGCGGGGTCGGGAGGACGATACACCACCACCACCACTCACATGGAGAAGGGGATGTAGAGTCTGACAGCATGGACTTCAAAGCAAGGGAACACAAGTGAGGGTACTTGGAGGATAACTTGGAAGGTACATTTGGGTGATAGGAGCAGACCAACTCCTCCACCTGCTCTGTTGTCTGATCTTGGGGTATGAGAAATGTGTAGTCCACCATATGAAAGAGCAGCAGCAGCGGTGGTTTCTAACTGCTGTATCCAGGTTAAGAGCCAAGAGGTTAAGAAAATCAGAAAGGAAGAAGTCGTTGGTGAAAGGGAGTTTATTACACACAGAACAAGAATTCCAAATGGCTCAATTGAAAGAGGTCGAAGGCATGCATGGAATATTAATAAGGTTAGAGGGGTTTCTGGGTGTAGCAGTTGGGAGGTTTGACTGGCTATAACATGGGGGACCGGGGTTGGGAGAGATGTTTCCAGCGACTAGGAGAAGGAGGATAGAAAGTGTAAGCAGATGGTTAAGTGATTTGTGAGAGCATCTCTTGTGTTGGATGGTGGGACTGAATGGATCTGCTCTGTTAAGCAATGTGAACAGAGCGTGAGTGCTATACATAGGAGAGGCCTGGACAGAGGCGCCGATATCGATGGAGTGTAAAGAGTTAATGCAAGGGCCGTGAATGTGAGTGAATGTGGCAGCCAGGATAAATATTATACAAATACATATGGTGAATATTTGTTCTGTTTCAAATGAACAGGGATTAGATTTAGATTGTCTTACCTGTCTCCTGCCCTGTCTAACTGCCATGTTTTAACTGCCAGTACTTAGAAAATTGTACTTCGAATAATAGTGCATGAATGCACCCCTTCATGAATGCTTCCCCAAAGTATGTCTAGATTTATAGTAGGCTAGCTCTTACGGCTCCTTTCCACTTACGAGATAAACGTCTGTGTCTCGCATGTGAAAACCAAGCTGTGGCGCCGGCACTCCAGAGCGGAGAGGGCGGCTACATAGCAACACATGGAGCCGCACACTTCGCTCCCAAGTGCCAGCGCCAGAGCAGGGTTTCACATGTGCGGCACGGACGTTTTTCTCGCAAGTAGAAAGGAGCCCTTAGATCTCACTTTTTTCCCTCTTTCTCATTAGCAATCAATCTAACTCGGTTGAGACAGCAGGACACAATAAATGTAGTGAACAGATAAACAAATGTCCAGGCCTACATGGATCATAAACCGCTTTGAAAACAGTTTTGTGATCTCTCGGCATAAGGACAAGCAGAAGTGAGGTCAATATCTATATACAAAAACAAATGCTTAATCAGATGGCTAACAAATCTACAGTAAATACATGCAGAGTTCAATGCCGTAGATAGAATGAGTTTGGCACCATTCAGGTTGCTTGCTGACAATGAATAGAAGAAAAAGACATGCAAGATTCAGTTCAGAGCTGGAATGATTTGATTACCTATGCCCTTGGTGTTCTTCTGCTCTTCTTTCTTGATTGAAGAGTTTTCCTCTGGTGAGCCCAAGATTTGTCTACTCCTCTTGGCTCCACTTCTTCTAACTAGGACCTCCTGATGACATTCCTGTTCTTCTTTCTGGCCTTGGTGATCAATGTTCTGGGAGATGATCTCCAACTCTGAGCCATATATAATGCTAAATATAAAAAAAATAAAATAAAAATGGTACCTCCCCTTTAGCATATGTTCACACGGAGCATTTTGGCTTTAGTTTTTCCCTCCCTCATGCCAAATAGTTAGCAAGATAGTGGAATACATGTTCCCCATCCCTTTACAATGCCATTTCAAACATGTAAATTTGAATTTTGGGCTTTGCTTGCTACCTCCACTATGTCCACCACCATGTCATTATGCAGCCCTCACTGACAATCTGCAGAGTGCCAGCAGGTTCCGTGAAACCTGAGTTTGGTAAGGGCAGAATTATTAGGCAAGCTGTATTTTAGAGGATTATTTTTTATTATTGATCAACAACTATGTTCTCAATCAACCCAAAAGACTTATAAATATCAAAGCTTAAAATTTTTGGAAGCTGGAGTGGTGTTTTTTTTAGATTTGGCTTTCTTAGGAGGATATCTGTGCAGGTAACTATTACTGTGCAGAATTATTAAGCAACTTAATAAAAGCCAAATATATTCCCATCTCACTTGTTTATTTTCAACAGGTAAACAAATATAACTGCACAAAATTATGAAATAAACATTTCTGACATGCAAAAACAAAACCCCCCAAAATTAGTGACCAATATAGCCACCTTTCTTTATGATGACACTCAACAGCCTTCCATCCATCGATTCTGTCAGTTGCTTGATCTATTTACGATCAACATTGCGTGCAGCAGCCACCACAGCCTCCCAGACTCTGTTCCGAGAGGTGTACTGTTTTCCCTCCCTGTAGATCTCATATTTTATGAGGAACCACAGGTTCTCTATGTGGTTCAGATCAGGTGAACAATGGGGCCATGTCATTATTTTTTGTTCTTTGAGACATTTACTGGCCAGCCACACTGTGGAGTAGTTGGAGGCATGTGATAGAGCATTGTCCTGCATGAAAATCATGTTTTCCTTGAACGATACCGACTTCTTCCAGTACCACTGCTTATAGAAGTTGTCTTCCAGAAACTGGCAGTAGGTCTGGGAGTTGAGCTTCACTCCATCCTCAACCTGAAAAGGTCCCACAAGTTCATCTTTGATGATACCAGCCCATACCAGTACCACCTCCACCTTGCTGGCGTCTGAGTCGGAGTGGAGCTCTCTGCCCTTTACTGATCCAGCCCCTGGCCCATCCATCTGGCCCATCAAGAGTCACTCTCATTTAATCTGTCCATAAAACCTTTGAAAAGTTAGTCTTAAGATATTTCTTGGCCCAGTCTAGCTTATGTTTAGCTTATGTTTCTTGTTCAAAGGTGGTCGTTTTTCAGCCTTCCTAACCTTGGCCTTGTCCCCGAGTATTGCACACCTTGTGTTTTTTGTTGCTCCAGTAACATTGCAGCTCTGAAATATGGCAAAACTGGTGGCAAATGGCATCTTGGCAGCTTCACGCTTGATTTTCCTCAATTCATTGACAGTTATTTTGCGCCTTTTTTGCCCAACACGCTTCTTGCGACCCTGTTGGCTATTTGCCATGAAACGTTTGATTGTTTGGTGATTATGCTTCAAAAGTTTGGCAATTTCAAGACTGCTGCATCCCTCTGCAAGACCTCTCACAATTTTGGACTTTTCAGAGCCTGTCAAATCTCTCTTCTGACCCATTTTGCCAAAGGAAAGAAAGTTGCCTAATAATTAAGCACACCTTATGTAGGGTTTTGTTGTCATTAGACAACACCCCTCCTCATTACAGAGATGCACATCACCTGATTTACTTAATTGGTAGTTGGCTCTCAAGCCTGAACAGCTTGGAGTAGGCCAACATGTATAAGAAGTATCATGTGATCGAAATACAACTTGCTTAATAATTCTGCACACAGTGTACATTTGTGAGAGCTCTAACTCCTATATTTAGGAAGTCCTGCCCTCATGACAAATAGCAAGATAGTGGAAAACATATTCCCCATCCCTTTACAATGCCCATTTCAAACATGCCCACTTGAATATTTGGCTTTGCCCGCCACCACCATGTCCACTGCCATGTCATTATGCGGCCCTTGCTGACAATTAGCAGAGGGCCAGCAGGTGCTGTGAAACCTGAGTTTTGTAAGCTCCATGGTTCATTTTTGCCATCGGATCTCAATTGGAACAACTGTCATAGTGGGTGAAGCCGCTGGAAAGTGAATATAATACAGTAGTTGGGGTAGCTGTATGATCAATGTCAGTAAATTGTAATCTACCAGACATCAAAAGCATTAAAATTAAATTTGGAATACTGTGTATGCAAGCGAGGGTCTGTATTGTGGTCAGTCTGTCAGGCCTGAAACCCATGTCAGGAACATTTACAAGCCTCATTTTACTTGGAAGCAGCCTCCTCAAGGGAAAGAGGCAGGATTGTCATTGACCAAACTGCACAAGCCTATGCACTTCTTCTGGAAACTACCCAACCAGGCACAATGTATCTTTTGCATGGTTTTGAACAACAATGGAGTAATTACAGGATGTGTCCCAGAGAGTGTCGAGGTCTGTGGAGTGCATTACTCAGGTGAAAGGCAGTATTACAGAGCTCAGGTAAAAACCTTAGCATAGCAATCACCATGTTTTAACATGTTAAGTCTGCGGCCTGAATAGGTCTGTGAAGCATTTCAACCCAGTCTCTTAGCTTAAAATATACAGAACCTGACCAATAACCCACCACCATTTTTTATAAGGACACAACTTTAGAAAATGTAAGGAAGCAACAGTTTAATAATGAGACACAAGTCTCATTTAGGAGCCTGGTTTTGTCCAGCACCAGACAATGTAAATTGCTAACGAATATGTATGCCCTATCTAACTAACAATTTGTAAACAGACATACTGTATATGCTGACAATGTACAACAGAACGCTGCACTGGGACAATGAACTGGATGTGGTTGCTGACTGTTGCGTCCGTGAACAAGGGGGCCATGTAATTATTTTTCTTCTTTGAGACCTTTACTGGCCAGCCACGCTGTGGAGTAGTTGGAGGCATGTGATAGAGCATTCTCCTGCATGAAAATCATATTTTTCTTGAACGATACCAACTTCTTCCAGTACCACTGCTTATAGAAGTTGTCTTCCAGAAGCTGGCAGTAGGTCTGGGAGTTGAGCTTCACTCCATCCTCAACCTGAAAAGGTCCCACAAGTTCATCTTTGATGATACCAGCCCATACCAGTACCACCTCCACCTTGCTGGCATCTGAGTTGGAGTGGAGCTCTCTGCCCTTTACTGATCCAGCCTCTGGCCCATCCTTAGCATGGCAATCACCATGTTTTAATATGTTAAGTCTGTGGCCTGAATAGGTCTGTGAAGCGTTTCAACCCAGTCTCTTAGACGTGCTTAAAATATACAGAGCCTGGCCAATACCCCACCACCATTTTTTGTAAGGACTCAAATTTAGAAAATGTAAGGGAAGCAACAGTTTAATAAAGAGACACAAGTCTCATTTAGGAGCCTGGTTTTGTCCAGCACCAGACATTGTAAATTGCTAATGAATATGTATGCCCTATCTAACTAGTAATTTGTTAACAGATATACTGTATATGCTGACAATGTACAACAGAACGCTGCACTGGGACAATGAACTGGATATGGTTGTTGAATGTTGCGTCTGTGCAACTGCAGGTTGTGGACAGGAGGCATCAGCGCCTCCTTCCTGGACAGCAGAGTGGGAATGATGTAACACAGGGGAAGGGCCAGTGGTTTCACCATCAGTTGTATATTTTGTACCCAGGCGTTCCGCTCACCTCTTGGGGTGCTGCGTATATGATCAGTATATGGTGTATGCTAACAGAGATATTATGTCGAATTTCCCTTTATAAAGGGATGTGTGGGTAATATTTTCGAACTAGCAGCATATACAGTATGTAGAGCATGTTTCATTACTCATATTGTTCTGTGTAAGGCTGAAACCTGAAGAATTGTGTGGAACATAGTAATGTATTTATGTTCCAAAATGTCCAAGTGCAGACAAAAACAACAAAATCAGGCTACCAGATACACGCTTAAAGAGACCGTGAGAAGGGCAAAACAATAAAAAAAATAATAATAGAATATAAAGAGATTGATAGTAGAAATTTGACCATTGCACAATGTACAAAGGTTTCCAAAAATTACCCAAGGGGTCTGTATCATACATGCTGAAATAAACCATGATGGGGACCTCACAATACATTTAGCAGTTATTAGAATAGGTAGAGATAAGGAGTACAAGTTTCACCATTGCACAATGTGCAAAGTTTTCCAAAAATTACCCAAGGTGTCTGTATCATACACACTGAAATATGCCGTGATGGGGACATCACAATAGACTTTGGAGTTATTTCAAGAGGTAGCAATAGGGAGTGGAAATGTGACATTGCACAATGTGCAAAGGTTTCCAAAAATTATCCCAAGTGGTTTGTATCATACACACTGAAAGATGCCGTGATGGGGACCTCACAATATATTTAGCAGTTATAACAAGGGGTAGACATAGATAGTACAAGTTTAACCCCTCTGTGACCTTAGACGTACTATCCCGTCGAGGTGCCCTGGGCTTATCTGACCCTGGACGGGATAGTACGTCATAGCCGATCGGCCGCGCTCACGGGGGGAGCGCGGCCGATCGCGGCCGGGTGTCAGCTGCTTATCGCAGCTGACATCCGGCACTATGTGCCAGGAGCGGTCACGGACCGCCCCCGGCACATTAACCCCTGGCACACCGCGATCAAAGATGATCGCGATGTGCCGGCGGTGCAGGGAAGCACCGCGCAGGGAGGGGGCTCCCTGCGGGCTTCCCTGAGCCCCCCGCAGCAACGCGATGTGATCGCGTTGCTGCGAGGGTCTCCTCACCTCCCTCCCTGCTCGAGTCCCGGATCCAAGATGGCCGCGGATCCGGGTCCTGCAGGGAGGGAGGTGGCTTCACAGAGCCTGCTTAGAGCAGGCACTGTGAAGGCTGCAGCGCTGCATGTCAGATCAGTGATCTGACAGAGTGCTGTGCAAACTGTCAGATCACTGATCTGTGATGTCCCCCCCTGGGACAAAGTAAAAAAGTTAAAAAAAAATTTTCCAAATGTGTAAAAAAAATAAAAAAAAATATTCCAAAATAATGAAAAAAAAAAAAAAATATTATTCCCATAAATACATTTCTTCATCTAAATAAAAAAAAAAAAACAATAAAAGTACACATATTTAGTATCGCCGCGTCCGTAACGACCCGACCTATAAAACTGTCCCACTAGTTAACCCCTTCAGTAAACACCGTAAGAAAAAAAAAAAAAAAACGAGGCAAAAAACAACGCTTTATTATCATACCGCCGAACAAAAAGTGGAATAACACGCGATCAAAAGGACAGATATAAATAACCATGGTACCGCTGAAAGCATCATATTGTCCCGCAAAAAAAGAGCCACCATACAGCATCATCAGCAAAAAAATAAAAAAGTTATAGTCCTGAGAATAAAGCGATGCAAAAATAATTATTTTTTCTGTAAAATAGTTTTTATCGTATAAAAGCACCAAACCATAAAAAAATGATATAAATGAGGTATCGCTGTAATCGTACTGACCCGAAGAATAAAACTGATTTATCAATTTTACCAAACGCGGAACGGTATAAACGCCTCCCCCAACAGAAATTCATGAATAGCTGGCTTTTGGTCATTCTTCCTCACAAAAATCGGAATAAAAAGCGATAAAAAAATGTCACGTGCCCAAAAATGTTTTCAATAAAAATGTCAACTCGTCCCACAAAAAACAAGACCTCACATGACTCTGTGGACCAAAATATGGAAAAATTATAGCTCTCAAAATGTGGTATTGCAAAAAATATTTTTTGCAATAAAAAGGGTCTTTCAGTGTGTGACGGCTGCCAATCATAAAAATCCGCTAAAAAACTCGCTATAAAAGTAAATCAAACCCCCCTTCATCACCCCCTTAGTTAGGGAAAAATAAAAAAAAATGTATTTATTTCCATTTTCCCATTAGGGCTAGGGTTAGGGCTAGGGTTAGGGCTAGGGCTAGGGTTAGGGCTAGGGTTAGGGCTAGGGTTAGGGCTAGGGCTAGGGTTAGGGCTAGGGTTAGGGCTAGGGCTAGGGTTAGGGCTAGGGTTAGGGCTAGGGTTAGGGTTAGGGTTAGGGCTAGGGTTAGGGCTAGGGTTAGGGCTAGGGTTAGTGCTAGGGTTAGGGTTAGGGCTAGGGTTAGGGCTAGGGTTAGGGCTAGGGTTAGGGTTAGGGTTGGGGCTACAGTTAGGGTTGGGGCTAAAGTTAGGGTTAGGGTTTAGATTACATTTACAGTTGGGAATAGGGTTGGGATTAGGGTTAGGGGTGTGTCAGGTTTAGAGGTGTGGTTAGGGTTACCGTTGGAATTAGGGTTAGGGGTGTGTTTAGATTAGGGTTTCAGTTATAATTGGGGGGTTTCCACTGTTTCGGCACATCAGGGGCTCTCCAAACACGACATGGCGTCCGATCTCAATTCCAGCCAATTCTGCGTTGAAAAAGTAAAACAGTGCTCCTTCCCTTCCGAGCTCTCCTGTGTGCCCAAACAGGTTTTTACCCCAACATATGGGGTATCAGCGTACTCAGGACAAATTGGACAACAACTTTTGTGGACCAATTTCTCCTGTTACCCTTGGGAAAATACAAAACTGGGGGCTAAAAAATAATTTTTGTGGGAAAACAAAAAGATTTTTTATTTTCACGGCTCTGCGTTATAAACTGTAGTGAAACACTTGGGGGTTCAAAGTTCTCACAACACATCTAGATAAGTTCATTGAGGGGTCTAGTTTCCAATATGGGGTCACTTGTGGGGGGTTTCTACTGTTTAGGTACATTAGGGGCTCTGCAAACGCAATGTGACGCCTGCAGACCAATCCATCTAAGTCTGCATTCCAAATGGCGCTCCTTCCCTTCCGAACCCTCCCATGCGCCCAAACGGTGGTTCCCCCCACATATGGGGTATCAGCGTACTCAGGACAAATTGGACAACAACTTTTGGGGTCCAATTTCTCCTGTTACCCTAGGGAAAATACAAAACTGGGGGCTAAAAAATAATTTTTGTGGGAAAAAAATTTTGTTTTATTTTTATGGCTCTGCATTATAAACTTCTGTGAAGCCCTTGGTGGGTCAAAGTGCTCACCACACATCCAGATAAGTTCCTTAGGGGGTCTACTTTCCAAAATGGTGTCACTTGTGGGGGGTTTCAATGTTTAGGCACATCAGTGGCTCTCCAAACGCAACATGGCGTCCCATCTCAATTCCTGTCAATTTTGCATTGAAAAGTCAAACGGCGCTCCTTCCCTTCCGAGCTCTCCCATGCGCCCAAACAGTGGTTTACTGCCACATATGGGGTATCAGCGTACTCGGGACAAATTGGACAACAACTTTTGAGGTCCAATTTCTTCTCTTACCCTTGAAAAAATAAAAAATTGGGGGCAAAAATATAATTTTTGTGAAAAAATATGATTTTTTATTTTTACGGTTCTGCATTATAAACTTCTGTGAAGCACTTGGTGGGTCAAAGTGCTCACCACACCTCTAGATAAGTTCCTTAGGGGGTCTACTTTCCAAAATGGTGTCACTTGTGGGGGGTTTCAATGTTTAGGCACATCAGTGGCTCTCCAAACGCAACATGGCGTCCCATCTCAATTTCTGTCAATTTTGCATTGAAAAGTCAAACTGCGCTCCTTCCCTTCCGAGCTCTCCCATGCGCCCAAACAGTGGTTTACTGCCACATATGGGGTATCAGCGTACTCAGGACAAATTGGACAACAACTTTTGAGGTCCAATTTCTTCTCTTACCCTTGGAAAAATAAAAAATTGGGGGCAAAAATATAATTTTTGTGAAAAAATATGATTTTTTATTTTTACGGTTCTGCATTATAAACTTCTGTGAAGCACTTGGTGGGTCAAAGTGCTCACCACACATCCAGATAAGTTCCTTAGGGGGTCTACTTTCCAAAATGGTGTCACTTGTGGGGGGTTTCAATGTTTAGGCACATCAGTGGCTCTCCAAACGCAACATGGCGTCCCATCTCAATTCCTGTCAATTTTGCATTGAAAAGTCAAATAGCGCTCCTTCCCTTCCGAGCTCTCCCATGCGCCCAAACAGTGGTTTACTGCCACATATGGGGTATCAGCGTACTCAGGACAAATTGGACAACAACTTTTTGGGTCCAATTTCTCCTGTTACCCTTGGTAAAATAAAACAAATTGGAGCTGAAGTAAATTTTTTGTGTAAAAAAGTTAAATGTTCATTTTTATTTAAACATTCCAAAAATTCCTATTAAACACCTGAAGGGTTAATAAACTTCTTGAATGTGGTTTTGAGCACCTTGAGGGGTGCAGTTTTTAGAATGGTGTCACACTTGGGCATTTTCTATCATATAGACCCCTCAAAATGACTTCAAATGAGACGTGGTCCCTAAAAAAAAATGGTGTTGTAAAAATGAGAAATTGCTGGTCAACTTTTAACCCTTATAACTCCCTAACAAAAAAAAAAATTGGTTCCAAAATTATGCTGATGTAAAGGAGACATGTGGGAAATGTTACTTATTAAGTATTTTGTGTGACATATCTCTGTGATTTAATTGCATAAAAATTCAAAGTTTGAAAATTGCGAAATTTTCAAAATTTTCGCCAAATTTCCGTTTTTTTCACAAATAAACGCAGGTACTATCAAAGAAATTTTACCACTATCATGAAGTACAATATGTCACGAGAAAACAATGTCAGAATCACCAGGATCCGTTGAAGCGTTTCGGAGTTATAACCTCATAAAGGGACAGTGGTCAGAATTGTAAAAATTGGCCTGGTCATTAACGTGCAAACCACCCTTGGGGGTAAAGGGGTTAACAATTGTACAATGTGCAAAGGTTTAAAAAAAATTAGCCAAGGTGTTTCTCTTAGACAAGCTGAAAGACGCAGTGATGGGGACATCACAATACACTTTGCATTTATTACAAGAGGTATAGATAGAGAGTACAAGTTTCACCATTGCACAATGTGCAAAGGTTTCAAAAAGTACAAAACAATACCCATGTGGGATATACATAGAAGAACACTAAGTACTTGTTGCAGAAGCAGGAGGAGGGGGAGGAGTTTATTTCCTGAACAAAATGATTTTGGATAGTAAGGGATGGACCTTAAGACAACTTCCCAAAAAATCCATTTGGCCTGTATTTACATAATGTTGCTTTCATCTATAGGGCTTACAAAGTTGGAAATCCAGCACTTGTTCAATTTTAGAAGAGTCAGACTGTCTGCATTTTCCATTGACAGTTGTGTGCGCCTATCCATTATGATTGCACCTGCGGAATTAAAAACCCACTCAGACAACACATCCACGGCAGGGGATGGCAGCACCTCTGAGGCGTACAAGGAGAGGTTGGGCCAAGTGTGCAGCTTGGACAACCAATAGTTAAAGGGCACTGAAGAATCAGGAAGGACGCGGGTATGGTTACTTAAGTAGTCCTTCACCATCTTAGTCAACTTCTCCCTCCTCATCATAGTTGCACCCACAGATTAAACTTCCTGATGGGATGGTCTCATGAAAATGGCCCAGTTGATGGACATCCTCCCCCCCGAGTTGCACCTGGTGTTTGTGGCCCTTTCCTGTAATCCTTGTGGGTGAAAAGAGTCGGTACCTTTGCAACTAGTGTTGTTTAAGGATAATCTTTTGAGCAAGTCTTCCACTACTGCCCTCTGCCATGCATGCACTGAAAATGTTACGTCTGCCTCCGACATTAGAGATGCAAATTTCTCCTTGTACCAGGGGTCAAAAAAGGTGCACAGCCAGTATTTTGTCATGGCCAAAATGTGTTTCATGCAACGGTCTTGGGAAATGCATCTGGACATGAACTCCACCATGTGTGGCAGACAACAAAGAGTCAAACGTTCAGTGTTCTCACCAGGAAGAACACTAGACATCCTCTCCTCCTCATGATGCATCGCCTCCTCCTCCTCCTCATCCTTTTCCTCCTCTTCAGGTCGTCTATGCTGTATAGGCATGAAGCTGGGATTGGGAGTCCCCTCTGTAGAGAAGAGCAAAATATCCTGTTCCTCCTCCTCTTCCTGTTCCTTGCCATCACCTAATGTGGCCTGCGAATACTGAGAGAGGCGGCACTGTGTGGTATCTGCCACTGTTCAATCTTGCTCCATAGGCACCTGCTTGGCGTTCAAAGCTTCCTCTTTCAGATTCTGCAGTAAACGTTTTAATAGACAGAGTAGTGGGATGGTTATGCTCATAATAGTGTCATCAGCGCTCACCATCTTGGTGCAGTACTCAAACTTTTGAAGAACCTCACATAGGTCAGCGATCCACACCCACTCAACAATTATTATGTGTGGGAGCTGAGTGTTACTCTGACTGGCATTGAGAAGCTGGAAATCAGAGACTGCCCTCTGCTGCTCACTAAGCTTTGCCAACATATGGAAGGTCTAATTCTAGTGTGTGGGCAGGTCACAAATCTGTTGGTGACAAGGCAAATTAGAGCGCTGCTGCAGCAAAGCTAGACCGGCCTGAGATGACTTTTGGAAATGTGTGCTAACACGACGTATCTTGGCAAGTAGGTCAGGCAAGTCAGGGTATGTTTTAAAAAACCGCTGTACAAACAAGTTCAGCACGTGAGCCATGCATGGCGGAGCTTTTAAGCAGCCATCAAGTTACACCCATTATCGCACAAAACAAGACCTGGTTGGAGGTTAAGTGGGGAGAGCCACTGATTGGTCTGTTCTTTTATCCCTTTCCACTGCTCAGCTGCATTGTGAGCTTTATCACCTAAACAGATGAGCTTCAGCAGAGCGTGCTGCCACTTCGCCATGCTTCGCGTCTTCAGCTAGTACTGCTGAGGATGAGGATGAGGAGAGACAGGAAGTGGAATGCAAGAAGACTGAAACACTGATGAAAGTTGGGCCCGCTATTCTTAGTGTTGGTAAGATGTGTGATGTCCCAGCCTCCAACATGTTAACCCAGTGTGCCATCAGGGAAATGTATTGTCCCTGTCCAAAAGAACTTGTACACGTGTCTGTGGTTAGGTGGACCTTCCCTGGGACTTCGTTGACCAGAGCACAGCTGCTATTGTGTAACACATGCTTGTGTAATGCGGGGACAGCACAGCGGGAAAAATAGTGTTGGCTGGGAATCGAGTACCGTGAGGCTGCACCGCCAAGAGGTTGCGGAAAGACTCAATTCCCACAAGTTGAAACGGTAACATTTCCAGGGCTTGCAATCTGGCAATGTGGGTGTTTAGTGTTTGGGCCTGTGGGTGGATGAATATTTCTGCTTTCTAGTAAACACCTGGGGCAGGGACAACTGAATGCTGCACTGGGACAATGAAGTGGACATGTTTGCTTACTGTTGCATGTGTGCAACTGCTGATTGTGGGCAGGAAGCTTCAGCAACTGCTTCATGGTCAGCAGATTGCGAAGGGCGTAACACAGGGGAAGGGGCAGTGGTTTTACCCTCAGACACAGATTTGGTACCCAGGCGTTCTGCCCACCTACTGGGGTGTTTGACTGCTATGTGCTTTTGCATTCTGTTGATGCTCAGGTTGGCAGTGTTCTTGCCTAGGGTTGAGCGACTTTTCTTTTTTTAGGATCGGGTTGGGTTTCACGAAACCCGACTTTCTCAAAAGTCGGGTCGAGTGAAATCGGCCTATCCTATAGAAAAGTCGGGTTCGGGGTCGGCCGAAACATGAAACCCAATGCAGTGCAATGGGATACTAATGGTTCCCAGGGTCTGAAGGAGAGGAAACTCTCCTTCAGGTCCTGGGATCCATATTAATGTGTAAAATAAAGAATAAAAATGAAAAATAGGGATATATTCACCCTCGGACGCGCCCTGGTTCTAACCGGCAGCCTGCGTTCCTAAAAATGAGCAAGTGAAGGACCTGCGATGACATCGCGGCTCGTGGTTGGTCGCGTGAGCGGTCACATGAGCGGTCACGCGACCAATCACAAGCCGCGATGTCATTGAAGGTCCTTCACTTGCTCATTCTTAGGAAGGAAGGCTGCCGGTTAGAACCAGGGCACGTCCGAGGGTGAGTATATCCCTAATAGGAATATACTCACCCTCGGACACGCCCTGGTTCTAACCGGCAACCTTCCTTCCTAAGAATGAGCGCATGAAGGACCTTAGATGACGTTGTGGCTTGTGATTGGTCGCGTGACCACCCATGTGACCACTCACGCGACCAATCACAAGCTGCGACGTCATCAAAGGTCCTTCACTTGCTCATTTTTAGGAATGCAGGCTGCTGGTTAGAACCAGGGCGCGTCCGAGGTTGAGTATATCAATATTTTTTTTTTTATTCTTTATTTTACACTTAAATATGGATTCCGTTACCGATTCCTGATATCGCAAACATATCGGAACTCGGTATCGGAATTCCGATACCAGATCAGAAGATCGCCGACCTCATGGCTGACCCCACACAGGGGTTGGGTTGGGTTTCATGTCGGCTACTTCTGAAAATGGCCGACCCGTTTCGCTCAACCCTATTCTTGCCTCTTCTTAACTTGGCTTGGCAGATGCTGGAAATAACAGTTGTTTCAACTTTTTTATCTGAGGACATTCAGAAAAAACTGCCATACAAGGGAACAATGCACCCTTGGCCTGTTATCTAGCTGAGTGGGGGGGGGGGGGGGGGCTCTGTGAAACAGTTGACTGAGTTCTATCTCTGGGCAAACCAATATCTCTTCTTGCCTGTTTTCTTGCTACAGATCCAGCCCTCTCTGCACTGCTGTGCTCGCTAGGTGTGCCACCGTGCCAGGTTGGATCAGTGGCGTCATCATCAACCAAATCGTCTTCCAATTCCTCAATCTGTCCTCCTTCTGAGCTATGATTTGAGGCTGACCTGATGGCAACTGTGTCTCATTATTATCCTCCACCTCTTCAGACATTAATTGACCTTCCCCAACTTGACTTTCTCCTGGCTGTTGGTGCTCAAATGTTTGGGCATCACTGCACTCAACCTCTTCATGACCCTCTTTAAGGCTAGTTTCACATTTGCGTTTAAATCGGCAGCGCTTAATACGCATCCGCAAGGGGTGGAAAAAACGCATATAAATGCGCACAAACATGGCGATTTTTAGACGCATGTGGTACCGCATGCGGTAAAAAAACCGCCGCATTTGTACGCGTTTATATGCGTTTTTTTCTGCATTTGTGTTTTTTGTGCGCATGATGAGAAATTTCACAAGAGAAAAATCTAGATAACCAGACACCGCCAATGGGACTACAGAGGGCGTGAATTATGGGATTTCTTTATATAGACCCCTGAACAGCTGTAATTTTCAGATTTTGCTCCTGTATCCAGTGTCATGATGGATTTTTGCATGGAGAGCTTTTATTTCAACCTGGATTTAAGTATCAAGCTGTTTCTTGCCTGTGCTTTTGCTTGGGAGCAAGACAGAAATCGCGAAAGATGGAGAAGGAGACAACCTCGGCATTTTTGGAGACACCCTATTATCGAACTACGTGAGAGCCGTGGAGCCTATCACACGCTGTATGGCGAGCTTAATGCCAACCCGGAGAAATTCCATGAATATACAAGGATGTCGCAAGACTCGTTCCGGGATTTGCTTGATCGTGTCCATAGAGTCATACGGAGACAGGACACCCAGCTCCGTAGAGCGATTCCACCATAGGAACTGTTATGACCTGGTGGTTAGGAGCACCCGGAATGACCTGATAGTTAAAACTCACACAAGACAAGCTCTGGGATGTGGGAGCTCTGCTGACCGCAATCCCTAATCCTATCACACACACTAGAAATAGCCGTGGAGAGCTCCTGACGCTCCCTAGGCGCCTCGTCACAGCCTAAGAGCTAGCTATCCCTAGAAATAGAAAATAAAGCCTACCTTGCCTCAGAGAAATTCCCCAAAGGAAAAGGCAGCCCCCCACATATATTGACTGTGAGCAAAGATGAAAGTCACAAACGCAGAAATGAAACAGGTTTCAGCAAAGGGAGGCCACACTTACTAAATAGACAGAGGATAGGAAAGGTAACTTTGTGATCAGCACAAAAACCTACAAAAGACCACGCAGTGTACAAAAAAGACCTCCGCACCGACTAACGGTGCGGAGATCCACTCTGCATCCCAGAGCTTCCAGCTAGCAAGACAAAAACATGATATCCAGCTGGACAAGAAAACAATGAACGAATTAGATACTATCAGGAACTTAGCTTCTGCTGGAGGAGACAGGTCACCAGAAAGATCCAAGAGCGAACTGAACCAATGCAGAAACATTGACAGCTGGCATGGAGTAACGATCTGAGTGGAGTTAAATAGAACAGCCAACCAAAGGATAAACCACGTCACCTGTGTAAGGAACCTCAGAAGCAGCAGCTCCACTCACAGCCACCAGAGGGAGCCCACAGACAGAACTCACCGAAGTACCATTCACAACCACAGGAGGGAGCTCGACAACAGAATTCACAACAAGGAAGTCTGCTGGTTACATTAAGGTACATTCCAAATCTAAACCAATGACAGTCCAAATTTTGGGTTTTCTGACATGTATGTTTTGGGTATGTTCTTTTCTTTCTTTAGCGTAACCACACCATAAATAGGATAGTTTGTAATTTTTGGGGGGTTTCTTTTCTTACAGATTTCTGGCAACTGGAGAGAGTTTATCATCCCTCCACTTCCAATACCGGCTTGGAATATCCACCCTGTCCAGAATAGTTGCGGACACCTGCCGGGCTTTGTGGAATGTACTCTGGGATGAGTTTATACCCCTACCACCGTGGACATGTGGCTTGAAATTGCGGAAAAATTCTGGAGAGTGTGTGATTTCCCAACTGTTTAGGAGCGGTGGATGGAAAGCACATCCGCATTTTCAAACCTGCCAGAACAGAGTATTTCAACTATAAAAAATATTTTTCTGTTGTGCTCATGGCAATAGCTGATGCGAACTGTCGCTTCATCGCCATGGACATTGGAGCTTTTGGCTGTGGCAACGATTCCCAGACTTTCATGAACTTGGATATGGGCCGCTGTGTGTATGGCAAAAATTTCAATTTTCCCCCGCCACAGCCTCTCCCCAACACTCAAGGTCCACCAATGCCATTTGTTATGGTTGGGGATGAGGCCTTTCAGATGTGTGAAAACTAACAAGCCCTATTACAGTCGGGACTTGAACCACACTAGAAGGATCTTTAACTACAGTCTGACTAGGGCCCGAAGACCGGTAGAGTGTTCCTTTGGCATTCTGGTCTCTAAATGGCGCATTCTTGCATCAGCCATAAATCTAAAAGTGGAAACAGTCGATGAGGTGGTCAAAGCCTGTGTGGTTCTGCACAATTATATAATGGCTAAGGAGCAACCCAACATTGAACTGTATGAGCCAGTTGCACACCCACTGCCCGATTTCCAGCATCACCCGCTGCGGTCAACTGCAGCAGTTGATCACATGCGGGACCAATTCGCTGCCTTTTTTTATTCAGATATTGGACGTGTCATGGCAGGACAATGTTGTGTAAATGTCCTGTTGTAATTAGATCTGTACCATTAATTTTCTGAAATGATAAGAACATTTCTCATTAATAAACTTTAGTTTTGGTTGTGTTGACCGTGTCTCCTATGTTTTTCCTCTACAAACCAAGGCTGTCCTAAAACTAGCAGTATTTGGTCTGTATGTAATATCAGTATTTGTAATCCAAAAGCAGGAGTGGGTGATAAAGGCAGAGGTGCTAGTTATTATGTTAATATCATAATTTACCTCTAATTGTTCCACTCCTTGTTTTGGCTTACAAATACTAATATAAAACACTGACCACATACTGCTAGTGTGACGGCAGCCATGTTGCTTTAAGCTTGGTGACGTCATTGCGTCCTGATTCTGTTCAGCAGTATCCATTGGACACAGACTGAAGAGACAATGACTGTCACATTAAAGAGATCCATACTCATGAAGTGAGGTGTCAGAAATAATGAATTCATGATGCACATATAACAGCCTCATGAATTCACTATTTCTGACACCTGTGCAGGTGAGCATAGATATGCCGTGTGTGACCACCATCGTCCCTTCAATTTGTGTGTAATAGATTATGTACAGTACACAGAAGAGAAAATGGAGGTTATACAAGGCAGTTCTCTACTCACCAGGTCAGGTGTCCTAACTAATGAGTTTTTTGACACCTGACCTGTTCAGGAGAGTTCTGCCCTGTATTTCCGCCATTTTCTCTTTTAGACTGCAACACTAGTCACAGACTAAGCAGAAAGAAGAGATTATGGAGATAATACATCTATTTTTTTTTGGGCCACCTCATATCTTTATACTACAGACACACAAAGCTGCAGTCTTTTTTTTATAACTACTGGAGATATGATGTGGCCCAAAAATTAAGTGTATGACGAAGTTTCTTATTTGGCGCATGGTGTGTGTTGCCGGCGGCAATAGACACAATAAACCAAACATAATTGGGGCAAATCAAATTGTATGTATTTTTTAACAACCAAAAAAATTTATTTAACTGCGCCGGCTTGGGGTAGAGTGATGTAAACGGGGGATGTTAAGAACTGAGGCTGTCTAACCGTGGACGACGCAGAGGTGACAGGAGAAGGGACAATGAAACTAGTGGGGTCTGGTGGTTTGGGGATGGAGCTTGACACATGAGAGGCTTGAGACGAGGAATGCTAAGAGTCCTCTGTTTTTCTGTTGTTGTTTTTTTTTACTTTGCCGGGTTCTGGGAGGTATTGGTGGGCTCATATGGCGTGGCGTGGTGGTGGGTGACCTGTCAGGGTCTGGCTGCACTGTGTCAGAGTCCATAGTGCTCATAGAGCGTGCAGCCATGCCAGAGTCCATAGTGCTCGTAGAGCGTGCAGCCATGCCAGAGTCCATAGTGCTCGTAGAGTGAGTAGCCATGCCAGAGTCCATAGTGCTCGTAGAGCGAGTAGAGCGAGTAGCCATGCTAGAGTCCATAGTGCTCGTAGAGCGTGCAGCCATGCCATAGTCCATAGCGCTCATAGAGCATGCAGCCATGCCAGAGTCCATAGCACTTGTAGGGCGGAAGGCCATGCCAGGGTCCTGCTGCATCGTGGTGGTGGCGGTACGGAAGGCCATGCCAGGGTCCTGCTGCATCATGGTGGTGGTGGTACGGAAGGCCATGCCAGGGTCCTGCTGCATCATGGTGTCAGTGGAGGAGGTCCAAGCAGGAGCAGTGGTTGTCATGGTGGTGGCGGTGGGATGTCCAACTGCACTCGGCATGGTGCTGGCGCTGTAGTGGTGTACGGCTGTGGAAGGAATTGAGGTGGCCATGCAGTGGTATGCAGCAGAGGTCGGCATTGAGGTTAATCGTGACAGTGAAGGCACAGTTGGATATGCCGACACTGTCTGCTGGAAATACCGACTCTGCTGCATAGCCTGCACATAAGCAGCATTGCAGGCCTGCATGACACTAAGCTGGAGATCAGGAGTAAGGTGTTCCGACAAGCCCTGCTCAATTTGGTTAAAAAAATGATGTGCTGGCCTCTGGAGGTCGGCTTTCACTTGATCAAGGCTTTTGGTGACCTCCTGGATACGTGCATTCAAGAGGCTATGTGAAACATCCATTCGGTCACCCAAAGCCTTGATTGCTTCGTGTAAAACCGAGCTCAAGTGCAAAAACTCGGGCATGAGTGACCTGTCCGAAGCCCTCTGCCGCTGCCGGGAGGAGCCCAAAAAAAAAGGGGCAGTGGAAGAGGACTGCGAAAGGGGAAGACCTGATAGACCAGCTCCCTGGTCTCCAGTTAGTGTGGAAGGCCCACTTGCTGCTGCGCTGCTGGATGGCTGGGACGGGTCCGCGGCTGTCGGATGAAGGACTGCTCCAGAACCTGGGCCAACAGTAGTGCTCCATGTGCTGTGAAAAAAGGAAAAACAAAATTAATACCAAAAAATAAACAGACGCAAAATCCTGTGGAATATAAAAATACAGATTATGGCAATACAATACAACCTAATGCACGTGATAAATACTTACGTTCTCTTGGCAAAGACTGATCTTAAAAATGCCAGAACATGATGGTATTTATATCTTCGGATCCTTGCTCCTGAAACACTGGGAACACGGCTCTCTTGACACAGGTCCTTGTTGAAGCGGTCCTTCATCGAACGCCACCGTGTTTTGACTTTGGCCACTGTTAAAAAAAAACCATTTTGGTTAGAAAAATGACTTTTGGCCATGCTCACACAACTGTGTGTGATGACAGAAACTCCAGAGAGTTTCTTTCATCACACACAGTCGAGTGAGCACGGCCAAGGTCTCTGCTGCTTCACACTGCAGTGCAATACTTACCAAATGCACTTCGGACCCGAGTCGGGGCGTTGTCCCAGCCATCCCACATCTCTTTGGCCACCTCATTCCATAGGCGCCGCATCATGACGTTGTTTGAGTGCAGTGGATCCCGGGTGTCCCACAATGGGACTCGCTCCTGGACCAGGGAGATGAGGAGGTCATTCTCAATTAGATCATCCTCCCATTGTGGAACCTAAAAATTAAATAAAGTCATTAAAGTTTGGTCAATAAACATAAGGAAAAGAAAGAAAAAAGATGCTGAGAAATGGCATGAATAGGAAAGTCAACATACAAAAGGATTCCAGAAGAACAAAGTAAAGAAATACGAATGGAAAGAAAGGAAGATTCAAGAATATTACACTGAGGATACATAAAACAGTCAGCCTTGTATACGTACCCGCTGCCGTCTTTCAACCCAACCTTGACTCCGCTGTTCCTGCTCAGTCTCTGCCGCAGATGAAGAAGTGCTCTAAAAAAATGAAAAACAAAAATTGACCCACGTGTGGATGTGACAGTGAATACTTATCAATCGGACGAGGCAAGTACTCACCTCACTGACATGCTCGACTTCCGACGGCCCAGGAAGAAACTCCTCATGAGAAGAAGCCGAAGAAGAAGACATTCTGATGCATGTAGAAAGAAAGAAATGGCAGAAATTAGGACATGTAGAGACAGAAAATAGAAAATAAAGGCATTGGCTAGGATATACTCACATTGTTGAGTCTGGCTTCCTCCAAGGTGCTTGTGTCTGTCTGCTCTGCTTCAGTGTCTGCTGAGTAGTGACCTGCAAATGTCCACTACCTCCCTTTATAACCTACTATGTGGGGGGGTGGCTCATCAGTGTCTAGACATGTTTTCCTCTTGTGAAACGCATGCGTTCACGAACGCAAGCAAACACATGTGCTTGTGAACGCATGCGTTCATATTGACAGCAATGCATTTTTTTGTTGCAAACCTTGCGCAATCGACCGCATGCGTTTCCAGGCAGCAAATTGACGCCTCTAAAAATTACTACATGTTGCAGTTCCACGCCAAGCCGCAAAAAACGAAACAACGCATGTGTCGTCAAACGCGGCAAAACGGGAACAATCACAAACGCATGCGTCCCTAATGTTAAATATAGGAATACACAACGCATGCGGATATATGCGGTAGAAACGCTGTGGACACAAAAGCAAATGTGAAACCAGCTTAAATGTGCATGTTGAGAGGCCTGACAAATAGCAAGAATATGTAAACAGTTCCTCAGAGTGGCCAGTGTTGGGGTTATATGTCTGCTGGGACTCTTGATGGTGGGAGGAAGAAGGACCAGGTTGAGGATTCCAGTCTCTTGGCTACTGAGAATGGATCGTGTGAAAGACTTTGTGGTGCTGCTTGTCAACACACTGGAACCTTTGTCTGCCATCCAACCCACAGCATCCTTGCACTTGTCCCTGCTTAGATAAAACCAGATTACCATCCGAGATCCGTACCCTCTTCTTCTGATTCCAGATCTGTTAAGCCAGGTTGTGGGAGCTAAAGTGTTCTACAAGTTGGATTTAAGGTGGACGATATTTTGGTTTACTCACTGGATTTGGAGACACATTGGGGGCATGTTAAACAGGTGTTTCAAATATTAAGGGATAACAAACTATATGCCAAACTTGAAAAATGTGTTTCCGACATTCAGGAGGTACAGTTTTGGGGGTACCTGTTGTCATCTTCAGGTTTTCGGATGGATCCAGAGAAGGTCCGTGCTGTCCTTGATTGGTACCGTCTGTTAGGGGTCAAGTTCCCACCTCTGCACAGGGGAAATCTCGAGCCATCTCCGCTGTGGTCTCCCATTCTTCTCCAGCTGCAGTGGAGCCTGCTCAGTGGATACGTCGGTCCCAGCGTCTGGCCCAGCCTGATACGATGCGGATGATTACTGCTGCCTTTCCAGGTTCAGCCATTGTAACCAGTACTGGTCAGCGGTGAGCAGACGTCTCTGGGACTAAGTCTTGCTTTTCCCCTTCTGAGCATGACCAGGGTAAGACCTCTCATTGGAGGTCGGGAGTCACATGCTCAGGTACTCCCATTGGTCCTCTAGGAAGGTCCTGAAGTTGCTCAGGTACGGCAGCAGCTCCCATTGGTTCTCTAGGAAGCTACTGAAGTTGCTGCAGCTATAAAAGGTTCAAATGGCTGCACGGCCATGCGCTATTATCAGCTAACTTATGTGTTCTGTGCCAGTGTGGTCATGTGTATGTGGTTTCAGGGTTTGGCTGAAATAAGCCCCTAGAATACCAGCACCTCAGGTGAGGAGTTTTGCTGGTGCTATTCTGACTGCATGACCACTGTTCACTCTATTTGGTAGCTGTGTTCCTCTGTGAGGTTAACAGGGCACAGCGTTCTCTTGTCTTTAGTGACTCTGTGAAGTAACAGAGATCACTTATACTGTCATATAGTACCGTCAGTTACTAGTAGCGGATTTTACTCCTGCACAGTGGACCTCAGGTTGTGAACGCACCGATTACTCTATAAATATATATTTGGTGCGTTCTGACAAACCCTAACATAATACTAGCGCTAGGGCCTGGCTAGTAAATGGCGGTTAAACAGCAATCTTTGCAGTACATCCAGCAGCTGGAGGGTAGGTTGGCGGCTCTCGAGCACTCATCCTCAGCACTGGATGTTACCGCAGTTGCTGTTCAGGCTGCTAGCATGGCTGCAGCAACTTTGTCCACTGCCACCCCTGCTCAAACTCTTTCTCGCCTCCCGCTGCCAGAGAAATTTTCTGGAGATAGTAAATCTTGTAGGGGTTTCATGAGCCAGTTACATTTTGAGCTTATGGCCGCACATTTCCCCACAGAGCTGGCAAAGGTGGGATTTATAGTATCTCTCCTGTCAGATGGGGCATTGGAGTGGGCTACGCCACTGTGGGAGCGTGGCGATCATGTGGTGCAGAGTGCTCCACTGTTCCTGAGCACTCTGAAACCCGTCTTTTTAGGACCTCGAGTCACCCATGAAATGGCGCTCCAACTATTGGCATTGACTAAGGGCTTGTCCTTGGTCAGCCATTTTGCTGTCCACTTCCATACCTTAGCATCTGAGTTGGAGTGGTCGGATAAAGCCCTTATCCCAATATTTTGGGGCTGCCTGACCACGTGAAGGAAGCTCTGGCCACTAGGGAGATTCCTGCCACACTCTAGTAGTTAATAGCTGTGTCCACTCGTATTGACCTCCATTTTTATGAGCAGAAGTTAGAGTGAGCCCAGTGTAGACAGAGGTTTCAGCTGGCTCCCACCTTCGCCCAACCTTTGGAATCTCCAGTCCTGGTCCCTGAGTCACATGAGGCCATGGAGGTGTCACGAGAGAGATCTAAGTCCTGGACCGCTCGTACACTCAAGGTCTGTCATGTTTGCCAGCAATCAGGACATCTTGCCACCAGATGTCCCCAGCGGTTGAGGAAACATCAGGGTCTAGTGGTAGTAGGTGGAGGTACATCAGACACGGCGACATTTGCCTCAAAATTGTCCTTTAAGGAGACAATTCCTATAGCCTCATTCTCCTACTCGGTAGAGCTCTGCGTGGATACTGGGTTGGAGGGCAATTTTATGTCTTCAGCCTTCGCCCAACGTCATGCAATTCCCCTGGTAATGCTTGCTCAACCAGTTACCGTACGTGTGGTGAATGGGTCGACACTGCCCTCTCAGAAAACCCACCAGACCATCCCCTTCACTCTGTCCATGTCGCCATCTCATAAGGAGATTATATTTCTGCTCATCATTCCTGAGTGAATTGATGAGGTCCTGTTATGGATACCTTGGCTACGGTACCACTCTCCTCATATTGAGTGGTCCACAGGCAGAATTTTGGGAAGGGGTGAATCTTGAGTTGGTAGATGCCAGAGGGAATACGTTCAGGTTGCTACTACCGAGGTACCTGCAGATCTATTCTCTCTCCCCAAGCATAATTGGCCCTATATGGACATGTTCTCCAAAAGGGCTGCGGAGACCCTTCCATCTCACCACCCCTATGACTGTCCTATAGACCTCTTGCCTGGTGCTGAGCCTCCCCGGGGTCGAGTCTATGCATTATCTCTCCTGGAGACGGAGGCAATGTCACAGTACATCCAGGAAAATCTGGCAAGGGATTTCATTAGAAAGTCAGTGTCACCTGCAGGGGCCGGGTTCTTCTTCGTGCAAAAGAAGAACGTGGAACTACGTTCATGTATAGACTACAGGGGTCTTAACGCCATCACTGTTAAGAATAAATATCCCCTGCCCCAGATATCTGAGCTCTTTCATAGGCATCCGGGAGCAAGGGTATTTACTAAACTAGATCTGCGGGGTGCTTACAACCTAATTTGCATCCGTGAGGGGGATGAATGGAAGACGGCTTTTAACACCAGGGATAGGCACAATGAATATCTAGTGATGCCCTTTAGGCTCTGTAATGCCTCAGCCGTTTTCCAAGACTTTGTAAATGATGTCTTCCGGGATATGCTCTCCACCTGGGTCGTAGTCTATCTGGATGATATCCTCATCTACTCTCCAGATATTGACTGCCACCGGAGAGATGTTTACAAAGTCTTCGACCTCTTACGAGCTAATTCCCTCTTCGACAAGTTGGAGAAATGTGTGTTTGAGCAGGAGTCCTTACTTTTCCTGGGCTTTTTCATCTCCGCCCAGGGATTGGCTATGGATCCTGCCAAACTACAGGCTGTGATGGACTGGCAAGAACCTCATTCCCTTAAAGTGGTGCAGCGCTTTATGGGGTTCATTAACTATTATCGCCAGTTCATTCCTCATTTCTCAACTTTGGTAGCTCCCTTGGTAGCCCTCTCTAAGAAGGGAGCAAATCCCAAATTGTGGTCTGAGGAGGTCTTCAAGGTCTTCACTTCTATTAAGTCCCATTTTGCTAGCGCTCCTATCCTACATTGCCCCAATGTAGATAAGCCGTTTATAATGGAGGTGGATGCCTCTTCCGATGGTGTTGGAACAGTCCTCTTTCAAAAGGATGCTCAAGGTCGGAAGCATCCTTGCTTCTTCTTTTCCAAGACCTTCACACCAGCGGAGAGGAATTATTCCATCTGGGACAGAGAGTTGCAAGCACTGAAGTTGGCCTTCTCTGAGTGGAGACATCTTTTGGAGGGGGTTCGCTTTCCTTTCGAAGTGTTCACAGACCATAAAAATTTGGTTTACCTACAGACAGCCCAGCGGTTAAATTCTCGCCAGGCCAGATGGTCCTTGTTCTTCTCCCGGTTCCGTTTCACCCTCCATTTCCTTTCCGGGGAGAAGAACATTCGTGCCGACGTTCTCTCTCGCTCCGTTGTGTCATCTGAGGAGGAGGAAGAGGATCCTCAGCTTATTGTCCTTACCAAGAGTCTGAGAACTGTGGCCCTGGTTTCGCTAGGCAAGACTTGTACCATCCAGTCTGTGTCCGGAGGTTCTCTCTTAGGCTCACTCGTCCAGGGTGGGTGGACATTTTGGGTCCAAAAGGACCTCTGAGCTACTGGCGAGGACATACTGGTGGCCGCATATGTCCCGTGACGTTGCTGACTATGTTCGGGCTTGTGTCTCCTGCGCCAAGAACAAGTCTCCTCGTCAACGGCCAGCTGGGTTGCTTTACCCCCTGCCAGTGGCGGACAGGCCCTGGGAGATGGTAGGGATGGATTTTGTGGTGGGCTTACCCAAGTCTCGTAGCTGAACCATTATTTGGGTGATCACTGACCATTTTTCCAAAATGGTGCACTTGGTGCCTCTTCCACAGCTACCTTCTGCACGGGCGCTGGCAGCATTGTTTATTAAACATATCTTTCGCCTACATGGTATGCCGGACAAAATTGTCAGTGACCGGGATCCCCAATTTGCATCTCGATTCTGGAGAGAGCTTTGTCGTCTACTCAGCATTGAGTTGAATCTCTCCTCGGCATATCATCCCGAGATGAATGGGTTGATAGAGAGGATCAACCAGACTCTGGTCACATATCTATGTCATTTTGTTTCTGCCAGGCAGGATGACTGGGCATCCTTGCTACCGTGGGTGGAGTTTGTATTAACAATGCCATAGCCGACTCCACCGGTCAGACTCCATTCCTCCTTAATTACGGCCAGCATCCGCATATCCCTGTGCCCATGCCCATGTCTTCCGCCAACTCCAGGCTGGCAGACTGTGCTGTGTAGGCATGGGACATTTGGGACCGCACTCAGGATGCCATTAAGGCCTCCAAGGAGAGAATGAGGTCCTCCACTGATGCTCATCGGTGCTCTGCTTTGACCTTTGCTCCTGGTGACTTAGTGCGGCTCTCCGCCCGTAACATCAGGCTGCGAGTTGAGTCCACTAAGTTTGCACCTTGCTTCTTGGGTCCCTTCAAGGTCCTCGAACAGGTTAACCCTGTGGTCTACCATCTGGCCTTTCCTCCATGACTAGGTATCACTGACACCTTTCATGTGTCCTTCTTGAAGCCCGTATACATGTCCCGGTTTTCTGAGTCATCTGCTGGGACATCGGGTTCCTCTATGGACGCTTATGAGGTGAACGCTATTTTGGGGTGCAAGGTGGTACAGGGCAAGAAATTTTATTTGGTGGCCTGGAAGAGTTATGGCCCAGAGGACTGGTCTTGGTAGCCTGCTGAGCACATTCGAGCTCCGCAGCTCATTGCGGCCTTTGAGTGTAGCGAGGTCGAAGGAGAGGGGGGCCCTAGCAGGATGGTAATGTTAGAGGTTGAGTTCCTGCCTCTGCACAGGGGAAATCTCGAGCCATCTCCGCTCTGGTCTCCCATTCTTCTCCAGCTGCAGTGGAGCCTGCTCAGTGGAGACGTCAGTCCCAGCGTCTGGCTCAGCCTGAATCGGTGTAGATGATTACTGCTGCCTTTCCAGGTTCAGCCATTGTAACCAGTACTGGTCAGCGGCGAGCAGATGTCTCTGGGACTAAGTCCTGCTTTTCCCTTCTGAGCATGCCCAGGGTAAGGCCTCTCATTGGAGGTCGGGGGTCACATGCTTAGGTATTGTAGCAGCTAACATTGATCCTCTAGGAAGGTTCTGAGTTTGCTCAGGCATTGCAGCAGCTCCCATTCGTCCTCTAGGAAGGTCCTGAAGTTGCTGCAGCTATGAAAGGTTTGCATGGCCGCATGGCCATGCACTAGTATCAACTAACTTATGTGTTCTGCGCCAGTGTGGTCATGTGTATGTGGTTTCAGGGTTTGGCTGAAATAAGCCCCTAGAATACCGGTACCTCTGGTGAGGAGTTTTGTGTGAGTGGATTCAGGGCCCGGCTGAAATAAGCCTCTAGAATACCGGCACCTCCGGTGAGGAGTTTTGCCTGTGCTATTCTGACTGCATGACCACTGTTCGCTCTATTTGGTAGCTGTGTTGCTCTGTAAGGTTAACAGGGCACAGCGTTCTCTTGTCTTTAGTGACTCTGTGAAGTAACAGAGTTCACATATAGTGCCATATAGGACCGTCACTTACTAGCAGCGGGTTTTACTCCTGCACAGTGGACCTCTGGTTGTGAATGCACCAATTACTCTATAAATATATATTTGGTGCGTTCCGCCAAACCCTAACACTGTCCAAAGAACCTGACGTCTCTACAACATTTCCTGGGCTTTACTAATTTCTACCAGAAATTCATCCAAAATTATTCTGCAGTTGTGAAACCCCTTACTGACATGACAAAGAATGGGTCTGATTTTTCCAAATGGTTGGATGCCGCCCTGCAGGCTTTTTCTTCCGTAAAGAGCAGTTTTGCCTAGGCCCCTATACTTATTCAACCCGATGATTCCCAACCCTTTGTTGCAGAGGTTGATGCGTCAGAGGTAGGGGTTTGGGCTGTGTTGTCTCAGGGTCTGTTCCCAGGTAAATGGTGTGCATGTGCTTTGTTTTCTATGAAACTGTCTTTGACTGAGAGAAATTATGATGTGGGCAATTGGGAACTTTTTGTGATTAAATTGGCATTTGAAGAATGGCAACAATGATTGGAGGGGGCTGTCCATCCCATTACTGTTATTACTGACCATAAGAACCCCTCACAATTGGCTAAATGTCTCAACCCTAGGCAAGCTAGATGGTCCTTGTTTTTTACTTGGTTCAATTTTGTGGTCACTTTCCATCCAGGGGTCAAACATGTCAAGGCTGAATCTTTGTCCTGGAGCTTCCTTTCTGGTGGTGACCATGAGAACCCTGCTACAATTTTGAAGAAGGGGGAAAGTCATTTCAGCATTGTACCTTGAGCTTGAAGGTGAGATGTTGGAGGCCCCGGCCCCCTGCCCTTCAAGAAGGTTATTTTTTACCCTCTAATCTGCGCTGCAAAGTAATTAAGGAACATCACAACTCTGTGCTTGCTGACTATCCAGGTGGTAAGGTAACTGCAGACCTCATTTTTCAAGGTTTTTGTGGCCGGGGTTGCATCAGGATGTGGTTGAACACGTATCTGCTTTTAGTATCTGCGAATTGCCTCTTCTGAGAAAAAGAGGACTTAAACTCTATAGCGCCACCTGTTGGAAGTAGCGATCCTACAAGTCACAATCAACCCTTTAACGAGTTGTGCAATATGACTTAGGATAAAAGCCAAATCAATATCTCAATTCGCAGACACGGTGTTTCGGGCTGTTTGCCCTCGTCAGTGCGAAGCATGAGAACTAATTTGGCTAGGTGAGATGCTCTGGACTGGGGTCTAAGGGGTATCGTTCCTCCTTATGGAGAGTGACATACCATCTCTGGCTTGTCAAGGTAAGGAGGCTTATTCGCCGTGCAATGCTCCTCTGGGAAATATAATATGCAAATTACCTCTTCTGAGAAAAAGAGGACTTAAACTCTATAGCGCCACCTGTTGGAAGTAGTGATCCTACAAGTCACAATCAACCCTTAAACGAGTCGTGCAATATGACTTAGGATAAAAGCCAAATCAATATCTCAATTCGCAGACACGGTGTTTCGGGCTGTTGGCCCTCGTCAGTGCGAAGCATGAGAACAGATTTGGCTAGGTGATATCAGATCACAGCTGTATAGTTAGCATTTACTGGTTATTAACAAGGGGTGACCCTCCCCAAAAATGCCCCCATATTTTTAATAACCAGCAAAGGCTAGGCAGACAGCTGTAGACTGATATTAATAGGCTAGGAAGGGGGCCATGGATATTAGCCCTATCACAGACTAAGAACATCTGCTCCAAGCCTCCCAAAAAATGGCACATTCATTAGATGCACCAATTCTGGAGCTTATCCTTGGCTGTTTCCACTGGTTGATGTCAGATTTGTTATGTCCGCAGACATCAAGCCCAGGGGTTAGTAATGGAGAGGCGTCTATAAGACACCCTAGTTGCTAACCCCATCAGATTAAGTTAAAAAGCACACAGAGCAAAGTCCTTTATTTCCTTTATTTGAACAAAAATTCTTTCACCCACTTTTACTCATTTATTAATATGCAAAGATAAACAAAAAAAAGCAAAGAAATCCTGACCTGCTTGCCGATAATCCTTATGCTTCCCTTGCCCATTCAGATCCTGGAGACAAGACACTCTCACGAACATTGCTGCTGTTCAAAAAGGAGACGGCTGACTAGCTAGTAGAACTGCAAGAGTAGGACATGAAAGCAGGGCAAACTGACTCCACACGCAAAGAATGTCCTGGCATTTACATGATCTAGCTTCAGACTTAACCTTTCTTTGTCTACAGTTAGTAAGTACAGGCCTGTGAAGATCTCATTTTGCTGCCACCTAGGCTACTTTCACACTAGCGTCGGAATCTCCCCGTCGCAATGCGTCGGGCAGAGATTCCGACGCTAGCGTTTGACGCACTGCACAACGGGTGCAGCGGATGCATTTCTCCGGCGCATCCGCTGCCCCATTGTGAGGTGCGGGGAGGTGGGGGCGCAACCGTCGCACGACGGTTGCGACGTGTGGCAAAGTGTCGCAATGTTAATCTATGGGGCAAAAACGCATTCTGCAAACAAGTTTGCAGGATGCGTTTTTTGCCATAAACGACGCATTGCGACGTCTGGCAAAAAACGCCAGTGTGAAAGTAGCCTAAGAGAGACCTCAGACCGCCACTTGAGGTGATATGCTTTTCTCACCTCATGGCAGAGATGGCCTTGGCTTGGACACATGGCAAAGCTCAGGGAGAGAGAAATTTCCATTTAGCTTTTGGAGTGCAAATTTGACTGGAATAGTTTGTAGGTGACACTTTAAAAACTCTCTAAGTGCCAGAACTGCACACAATCCCCAAAGTGACCGGAAATTGGAAAGTAAACCCTTCAATAAAATCATCTAGTGATGTGGTGAGCATTTTGAACCAACAGCTGCTTCACAGACTTTTAGAATGCTGGGATATGGAAATAAAAAATTACAGTTTTTTTCACTAAAATTATTTTCTAACCCTAAATTATTCATTTTCTCAAGGAGTAAAAAGAGAAAATAGACCACACAATTTGTAAAACAACTATTCCTATACATGGTAGTACCCAATATGGCAGTGCTTAGAGGAGAATTAATGCACAGTGGTTGTTGCAGAATGAAACTTAGAATTATGCCATTTTAGTGTCCAAAACAAACTGCCAAGCTTGTACTTCTAGAGACATGTGCTCCATAAATGGTTAAAGAGCACCTTTCACCTTTTTTAACCCCTTTCTGCCATTAGACGTACTATTCCATCCGTACGGAATAGTATGTCATAGGCAATGGGCCTGCTCACAGGGGGAGTGCGGACGATCGCTGCCAGGTGTCAGCTGATTATTACAGCTGACATCTGGAAGTATGGGCCAGGAGCGGTCACGGACTGCTCCTGGCACATTAACTCCCAGAACACTGCGATCAAAGATGATTGTAGCATTTTGGCGGCATAAGGAAGCATCGCGCTGGGAGGGGTCTCCCTACGTGCTTCCCTGACACCCTTGGAGCAACGCGATGTGATCGTGTTGCTCCTAGGGTCTCCTACCTCCTCCTCCCTGCAGGCTTTGGATCCAAAATGGCAGCGGGGCTCCTTCCGGGTCCTGCAGGGAGGTGGCTTGCAAGTGCTTGCTCAGAGCAGGCGCTTGCAAGCCTGCAGCACTGCCTGTCAGATCGCTGATCTGACACAGTGCACAGCAAAGTGTCAGATCAGTGATCTGACAGTATAACATGATGCTCCCCCCTTGTTATAAAGTTAAAAAAATATATTTACATATGTAAAAAAAAATCCTAAATAATGAAAAAAAAAAATATTGTTCCACTAAATACATTTTTTTATCTAAATAAAAAAACAATAAAAGTACATATATTTAGTATCGGCGCGTCGGTAACAACCCGACCTATAAAACTGTCCCACTAGTTCACCCCTTCAGTGATAACCGTAAAAAAAAAAAAAAGAGGAAAAAAACAACGCTTTATTATCATACCGCCAAACAAAGTGGAAAAACACACGATCAAAAAGACGGATATAAAAAAATGGTACTGCTGAAAAAATCATCTTGTCCCTCAAAAAACGAGCTGCCATACAGCATCATCAGCAAAAAAATAAAAAAGTTATAGTCCTCAGAATAAAGCGATGCAAAAATACTTATTTTTTACATAAAATAAATTTTATCATGTAAAAGAGCCAAAACATAAAAAAAGATATAAATGAGGTATCGCTATAATTGTACTTACCCGAAGAATAAAACTGCTTTATCAATTTTATCAAACGTGGAACGGTATAAACGCCCCTCCAAAAGAAATTCACGAATTGCTGGTTTTTGTTCATTCTGTCTCACAAAAATCTGAATAAAAAGTGATCAAAAATGTCACATGCGCGAAAATGGTACCAATAAAAACGTCAACTCGGCTCTCAAAATGCAAGACTGCACATGACTATGGACCAAAAAATTATAGCTCTCAAAATGTGGAGACGCAAAAACTATTTTTTGCAATAAAAAGCATCTTTTAGTGTGTGACAGCTGCCAATCATAAATATCAGCTAAAAAACCCGCTATAAAAGTAAATCAAACACCCCTTCATAACCCCCTTAGTTAGGGAAATAATAAAATTTAAAAAATGTATTTATTTCCATTTTCCCATTAGGGTTAGGGTTAGGGTTGGGGCTAAAGTTAGGGTTAGGGCTAAAGTTAGAGTTAAGGCTACAGTTAGGGTTGGGGCTACAGTTAGGGTTAGGGTTGGGGCTACAGTTAGAGTTAGGACTACAATTAGGGTTAGGGCTAAAGTTAGGGTTAGGGTTGGGGCTATATTTAGGGTTAGGGTTGGGGCTAAAGTTAGGGTTAGGATTGGGGCAAAAGTTAGGGTTGGGGTTTGGATTACATTTACGGTTGGGATTAGGGTTGGGATTAGGTTTAGGGGTGTGTCATGGTTAGGGGTGTGGTCAGGGTTATGGTTGGGATTAGGGTTAGGGGGTGTGTTGGAGTTAGGGGTGTGGTTAGGGTTGGGATTAGGATTAGAGGTATGTTCGGGTTAGGGGAGTGGTTAGGGTTATAGTTGGGGTTGGGATTAGGGTTAGGGGTGTGTTTAGGTTAATATTTCAGTTAGAATTGGGGGTTTCCACTGTTTAGGCACAATAGAGGCTCTCCAAACACCACATGGCGTCCGATCTCAATTGCAACCAATTCTGCGTTGAAAAAGTAAAACAGTGCTCCTTCCCTTCCGAGCTCTCACATGCGCCAAAACAGGGGTTTACCCCAACATATGGGGTATCAGTGTACTCTGGACAAATTGGACAACAACTTTTGGGGTCCAATTTCTCTGGTTATACTTGGAAAAATAAAAATTTGGGGGGCTAAAAAATCATTTTTATGGGAAAAAATGATTTTTTATTTTCATGGCTCTGCGTTATAAACTGTAGTGAAACACTTGGGGGTTCAAAGTTCTCACAACACATCTAGATAAGTTCCTTGAGGGGTCTAGTTTCCAATATGGGGTCACTTGTGGAGGGTTTCTACTGTTTAGGTGCATCAGGGGCTCTGCAAACGCAATGTGACGCCTGCAGACCATTCCATCTAAGTCTGTATTTCAAACGGTGCTCCTTCCCTTCCGAGCTCTGCCATGTGCCCCAACAGTAGTTTTCCCCCACATTTGGAGTATCAGCATACTCATAACAAATTGGACAACAACTTTTGGGGTCCAATTTCTCCTGTTATCCTTGGGAAAATACAAAACTGGGGGCTAAAAAAGATTTTTTGTGGAAAAAAAAAGAATTTTATTTTCACGGCTCTGCGTTATAAACTGTAGTAAAACACTTGGGGGTTCAAAGTGCTCACCACACATCTAGATAAGTTTCTTAGGGGGTCTACTTTCCAAAATGTCACTTGTGGGGGGGTTCAATGTTTAGGCACATCAGTGGCTCTCCAAACACAACATTGCGTCCCATCTCAATTCCAGTCAATTTTGCATTGAAAAGTCAAACGGCGCTCCTTCCCTTCCAAGCTCTGCCATGCACCCAAACAGTGGTTTACCCCCACACATGGGGTATCAGCATACTCAGGACAAATTGCACAACAACCTTTGGGGTCCAATTTCTTCTGTTATCCTTGGAAAAATAAAAAATTGGGGCCAAGAGGTCATTTTTGTGAAAAAATATGATTTTTTATTTTTAAAGCTCTACATTATAAACTTCTGTGAAGCAGTTAGTTGGTCAAAGTGCTCACCACACATCTAGATAAGTTCCTTAGGGGGTCTACTTTCCAAAATGGTGTCACTTGTGGGGGGTTTCTATGTTTATGCACATCAGGGGCTCTCCAAACGCGACATGGCGTCCTATCTCAATTCCAGTCAATTTTGCATTAAAAAGTCAAATGGCGCTCCTTCCCTTCTGAGCTCTGCCATGCACCCAAACAGTGGTTTATCCCCACATATGGGGTATCAGCATACTCAGTAGAAATTGGACCCCAAAACTTGTTGTACAATTTGTTCTGTTACCCCTGGTAAAATAAAACAAATTGGAGCTAAAGTAAATTTTTTGTGAAAAAAAGTTAAATGTTATTTTTTTTTTTAAACATTCCAAAAATTCCTATGAAATACCTGAAGGGTTAATAAACTTCTTGAATGTGGTTTTGTGCACCTTGAGCGGTGCAGTTTTTAGAATGGTGTCAAACTTGGGTATTTTCTATCATATGGACCCCTTAAAGTGACTTCAAATGTGATGTAGTTCCTAAATAAAAGGTGTTATAAAAATGAGAAATTGCTGGTCAACTTTTAACCCTTAAAGCTCCCTAACAAGAAAAAGATTTGGTTCCAATATTGTGCTGATGTAAAGTAGACATGTGGGAAATGTTACTTATTAAGTATTTTGTGTGACATAACTCTGTGATTTAAGGGCATAAAAATTCAAAGTTGGAAAATTGTGAAATTTTCAAACTTTTCGCCAAATTTCTATTTTTTTCAAAAATAAACACAGATAATATCATATAAATTTTACCACTAACACGAAGTCCAATATGTCACGAGAAAACAATGTCAGAATCACTGGGATCTGTTGAAGCGTTTCAGAGTTATAACCCCATAAAGGGACAGTGGTCAGAATTGTAAAAATTGGCCTGGTCATTAACGTGCAAACCACCCTTGGGGGTTAATAATGAATTGGACACAATGTAATAGTGACTGCAGAGGACAAGTACAGTAGTTTTCCAGCTGTGCCATATATGTCAGAGAGGGATTAATCATTCTTAAAAAAAAAAAAAAATTCTTTAATTAACTGGTTTTAATATTCAATAGGGCATTAAAGTACAGTATGCTTTGAAGTTGCAAAATGGGTCATAATTTCGTAGGACAAGCATGGGAATAAAGTGATAGTCATATTTATCTAACAAGAAAGAAGTAAAATAGTGTGTGAAAATGATTGCAAAAGCTTGGTTTAAGGTATTGCAGATTAAAGCTATCCTGTTAAATACTCACTTGAGTAAATGTTACTTTGTTAGCATAGCAGCGGGATACTTTGGAGACTGCTGGGCTCTGGAGGATGCTCATAAAAACTCAACAGACCAACTGGACATAATTTACATCAATATTGTATGTGTAGAAAGAACATATTAATGAGGATTACATTTACTCATATATGATTATGTTGAATTACTTCTTGTCTGCATATTTTTTGTTAAAAGAATGTACATGTTTGACAGTAGCATAAACTGCATAATTTGTTATATATATATATATATATATATATATAGACACACACACATATATATATATATATACAGTATATATTTAAGGTATTTTACAAATATAAACAATAATGATAACTAGCATTTAAAATTTATTTCATAACCTGAGTCAAGCGTACTAGGGTGAAACATATAATACAAGGGTAAATAAATTTAAACTAATCTTTCTAATATCTATCTATCTATCTATCTATCTATCTATCTATCTATCTATCTATCTATCTATCCATCTATTTTTAGAAAAATGGAGCAGCACAGCATTTAGTCAGTGGGTGCACAGGCCTCCCAAACAAATTATCCGTTACGTGCCAGAAATATAGAAGTAAAAAAGGAAGCATCACTCCAATAATTACCAAAAAGCGAAGTGGACTTTATTTGTCCCACAAAGTGTGGCTAAAATGTGGGCCAAATAATGTCCACTTCACTTTTGGGGTAATTATTGGATACATCTATCTATCTATCTATCTATCTATCTATCTATCTATCTATCTATCTATCTATCTATCTATCTATCTATCTATCTATCTATCCCATAACTATCTTCTATCTATTTATCTATCTATCTCTATCACATATCTATCTATCTATCAAGGAAATTATAACAGCACACTACAAAAAAATGCAATGTGTGTGCAAAGCATCACATACAAAGAATACAACTTTTGTAAAAATGCACATAAAAATAGAAAAAGTAGTCAGCACTCCAATATTTACCGAATGCAAGTGGACTTTATATTGTCCATATGGCGTGGCAACGTTTCGGCTCAAATGAACCTATCTCAAGCAGTCAGATAAGTGTACATAGGAATTATATGTAGGAACATTTCCAAATTGCATGTGTTAGACATCGAGATTTTACTGCTGCAGTACCATCTCTACGCTGACGACACGCAGATCTACCTCTCCGGACCTGACCTCTCCTCCTTGCTTACCAAAATCCCGCACTGTCTGTCTGCCATTTCAGCCTTCTTTTCTGCTCGCTTTCTACAACTGAACATGGACAAAACAGAATTCATCATCTTTCCCCCATCTCACTCTACCCCTCCACCAGACCTATCCATCAATGTCAATGGCTGCTCACTATCCCCAGTCCCACACGCCCGGTGCCTCGGGGTGATCCTCGACTCTGCCCTCTCTTTCAAGCCACATATCCAAGCCCTTGCCTCCTCCTGTCGTCTCAAACTCAAAAATATTTCCCGGATCCGTGCTTTCCTTGACCGCAACACTGCAAAAACGCTAGTGCATGCCCTTATCATCTCCCGCCTCGACTACTGCAACCTCCTACTCTCTGGACTCCCCTCTAGCACTCTGGCACCACTCCAATCCATCCTACACTCTGCTGCCCGACTAATCCACCTGTCCCCCCGCTATTCCCCAGCCTCTCCCCTGTGTCAAGCCCTTCACTGGCTTCCTATCGCCCAGAGACTCCAGTTCAAAACCCTCACACTGACATACAAAGCCATCCACAACCTGTCTCCTCCATACATCTGTGACATGGTCTCCCGGTACCTACCTACACGCGACCTCCGATCCTCCCAAGACCTCCTTCTCTACTCCCCTCTCATCTCTTCTTCCCATAACCGCATCCAAGACTTCTCCCGTGCTTCCCCCATACTCTGGAACTCTCTACCCCAACACATCAGACTTGCGCCTACCATAGAAACATTCAAAAAGAACCTGAAGACTCATCTCTTCCGACAAGCCTACAGCCTGCAGTGATCCTCAACCTACTGAACAGCCGTACAGCCAGCTCTTCCCTCTCCTAGTGTATCCTCACCCACCCCCTGCAGACTGTGAGCCCTCGCGGGCAGGGTCCTCCCTCCTTATGTACTCGTGTGCCTTGTTATCTGCTCATGTTTAATGTATTTGTCTATATTTGCCCCGTATTCACATGTAAAGCGCCATGGAATAAATGGCGCTATAAAAATGTATAATAATAATAATAATAATAGATTCCAAGCATTATCTGCTCCTGCGGTCTCCCATTCAGGTCCAGCCGAGGCGGATGCTGCTAAGCACAGACGTCGATCCCAGTATCTTGCTCAGGCTCATGGTATATATTTGGTTACTACTGGCTCTTCAGCCAAGTCTATGGTAACCAATGATATTCTGGTGAAGCCCTGCTCTCCGGAGTCTAAGTCCAGAAATCATCTTACTGAGCATGTCCGTGATGTGGTGTCTTCTCATGGGTGGTTGGACACTACCTGCTCTGGTGATGTGGCAGTCCCAGATTTGCCCGTGGGGGAAGCCTCGACTGACTGGGCGTGAGTGTTTGGGGTGGAGCCTAACGTTTAAAAGGGTCTCAGAGGCACCCGCGGGCGCCCTAGTGTAATTTATGTTTGGGGTATATGGGTGGATACTCCACCACTCTGTCTGCACATTCATGCGGTTTCGTTCCCTTGGCTCTATGCCAGAGTCTCTAGTCTGCTACATGCTTTGGGTGCCGGCTATGCACAGGATCAGTAGTGTCAGGAGAGGGATAACTAGCTGCTTGACTTTGCATCTGTTTCATTCATGTGTGCAGTTAGCACAGTTTAGTCACTGAGCAAGCTCAATTCTTAGGCTTTATTTCTCAGTGGAGGCAACAGGGTATCTTATCTAGCGTCATAAGAGTTCTATCTATTGGCTCAGCATCTGCTTCATTCATGTGTGCGATTGACACAGTTTAGTTGCAGAGCAAGTCTAATCCATGTGCTTACGTCCCTGTGTCGTGAACAGGGTTTAGCACTTTGCGTTCTAAATTTAATACCTCTCGGTGAAGTAACTGAACTTGGTACTCAGTGTTCTAAACACACTGTGTGGCGTAAACTCAGTGTGTCTAGAATAAACGCTCACTGCTTGGTTCCTTCATTGTTCACACTAGCAGCAGGTAACATCTCTGCATGGTGGACCCCGGATTGCGATTGCACTTTAATTTATATTTTATTTTGTGCAATCCACCAACCCTAACAGCATGTCCACTGATATACCATAAGGAAGAAAAGACTCGATCTTCTGATCTCTAAATATTTTTTTGAAATGGGATGCAACTCAGATTTAAAATCATTGCTAACTATCAATCTATCTATTTATCTATCTATCTAATAAAAATCCACATATTGAAGAAATAAAGTTGTAAAATATTAGTAATATATTTGCAATGACAACGATTACATAATTAGAAATTGTACCTTTAATAGTTTTTGGGTTTTGCAACTCCACATTTAATGTAAAGTATCTAAAACCGTTATACTGATCTAATGAATAATCCCTGTATTTCTGTAGTTCTTAGGATAGGATATAAAATACTTTTTTCACTAAATTGGTAACAGATACATTGAAGACAGTGAATTGAGATGGGCATTTAACACAGATTATTTTGGGAATTTGTCATGGATACAATTAGTGTCATGGGTGTCTGGACCTTTGTCACCATTTAGCCTCTAATTAGGTAGAACAGACTCCTGTAGATTCACAAACATAATCATGTTGCTACAATAACACATGACAGCTTCCTTCAAGTGCATGATTAGCATATTTTAACATGTGTTCAAGGAGGTAACTAATTCTTTGCTGGTTTCTAAATGGCTTATTAGCACTTTTTTAATTATTTAAATGGGTAGAGGAATCACCTTTCTGTTTTTTTGTTTAGTGTAACCTACAGGCTCAGTAGCCTACAGGCATTGTCAGCTTGGCACCTTTATACTGATTAAAATGATACCTTGGTTGATGAAATCCATCTTTTGGTTGTTGTTTAATCTTTATTTTCAGTTTTGAGTTAATAATATGCTCGTGCTCTGGGGCGGCCTGTGGGGGGCCTCATGTGGTGCTCTAATTAGGCATTCATCAGTATGGCTTCTGACAGGTCACTGATCCCTTAGTGACCTGCCTTCTATTTTACATAATGAATAGTATATATATATATTGAAAATAAAAATCCCCTTTTGCAGGCAGGCGCTGGCGCCTGTGCTGTAGCATGACAGCATCGATAACATGTATTTAATTCTTTTCTTTGATAGTATCCATAAATTCATAAAAAACAAAAATATCAGTTTGAAAATGGTGCCAGCCGCGCCTGTGCAGTAGTAGCTATCAGCGATCCGATAGCTGCTATTGCGCAGGCGATGACATATTGCTAGGGAAAAAAAATTGCTTCCTCCAAGACGGCGGGGCTGGTGCCTATGCAGACGCCATTTTAAGACACTTTTTTAAAATTAATTAAAAGAATTTAATGCACATTACACATGCGATCATGCTGCAGTGCAGGTGCTGCCACCTGCCTACTGCAGGTGATTTTTTTCTCTATATATAATATTCATTATGCAAAATAGGGAGTAGATCACTGAGGGATCAGTGACCTGTCACAAACCATACAGATGAATAGCTAAGCAGAGCACTACATGAAGACCTCGCCCCAGAGATCAAGCATGTCATTAACTCAAAACTGAAAACAAAGATTAGACAACAAACCACAAGATGGATTTCATTAACCAAGGTATCATTTTAATCAGTTTAACTGCGCCAACCTGACACTGTCCGTAGGTTACTCAGCACAATACTGCTGACAGGGTCCCTTTCAGGAACTTCAGGATTGAACTAGCAATACTGACTAAAGACATGATACTTGTTATGCATGTACCACGCTCACACATGAGTAAGGGTACCGTCACACAGTGAAATTTTGATCGCTACGACGGCACGATTCGTGACGTTCGAGCGATATATCTGTGACGTTCGAGCGATATCGCAATGTCTGACACGCTCCTGCGATCAGGGACCCCGCTGAGAATCGTACGTCGTAGCAGATCGTTTGAAACTTTCTTTCGTCGTCTAGTGTCCCGCTGTGGCGGCATGATCGCATGGTGTAACATATATCGTATACGATGTGCGCATAGTAACCAACGGCTTCTACATCGCACATACGTCATGAAATTATCGCTCCAGCGTCGTACATTGCAAAGTGTGACAGCAGTCTACGACGCTGGAGCGATATTGTTACGACGCTGGAGCGTCACGGATCGTACCGTTGTAGCGATCAAAATTTCACTGTGTGACGGTACCCTAAGGAGACTTACTATAGAAGCCATACCTACACCCAATTGGTCCCTGCACAGACTAGTCAATCCCTAGCTGATGTGAGGGCTGATGTGTGATCCTCTCTTCAGCCACTTGTTAGTCGGGTTCAAATTTTTACCATGATAATTTGAATAAGGCTGCATTGAATTTTAAACAAAAAATTATTTCTATTTCCTGGAGCTGGATTTCTTTGAGTTTTTCCTGTATTCTCCATGTCACTGGCTGGACGTTTATCCTTGCTCGGATGTCTTCATCATATTTGGATCTTTGTTGGGTGAGCTGAATATTTTTCTTTTTGTACACAATCCCTAGCCTCACAATTAAAAACAAGACTTTGCACCTGACTACAGAAAAGGCCAATGAAGTTTTTTTTGTGCATCCTGAGGAACCAGCGGGGAGGCTTCAACACACTGGCACAAGTGGAGAGAAAGTTGTTCAGGTGGACATGAAGACCCATGGTGAGAAACTTAAAGCAGGTTCATAAATTGGGAGAGAGGGAATAGTAAGGAGAAACAAATAAATGAAGCTAGAATCATCTCCCAGAAAGCTAAAATTGGTAAAAGGAAAAGATGTCGCGAAGGTACACAAGCAAACAAACAGCAAGAATATAAGCTTAGCACAAATCCACCTTTAAGCACATGCAGCAAGGAAGTGTCGTGCAGGGATATTATAGTAAGCCCCACCCAGAACGTGATAGGGCAAGCCAAAATGCTAAAATTGTAATCTCCTGGAAAGGAGCAAACCAAGATGGGAGAATAAATATAATGGAAACAATCAGCAATTGGACAGGGAAGGGAAAAAGCAATAAATCAAACAGAAGAACCGACCATGAAGTAACGGGTCACCGGCTTAAATCCTCAAACTGAACAATGACAGTACATCCCCTTCTATGAGAAGCCACCGGACCCTCAGAAGCCCGCATTGTCAGACATTGCCAATAGAACTCCCTCACCAGGCCTTGCCTCCACTTGAAGATCTTCCGAGTCAACCTAGGAGTTATCTTCAGGACCATAACCTTGCTACTTACCGAAATGGATATCTGGTTTGGCTGATTGAGAGGTGTCTGACTGGGATCCAAGAAGTATTGTTTCTCCTTGCAGAGAGTGACATGTTAAGCATGTCGTGGTGAGGAGACTTAAAGCCGCAAGCCAGTGATCGGCGTGAGCAAAGGAGAATGATGTCCGAACTATGACAGCAGATGGGGCTTTTGGGACTCTTACCCCCATGATCTGACACCTGCTGCTACTAATAACAGTGACAGCAGGAGCGGATGATCGTTCCATAGCTGCCGACTGCGATCTAACTAAATAGATGAATGAAAAACCTGATGTGAGTTCCTCCTATTTTCTTGAACCAACCAGGCAAAACTCACAGCTGGGGGCTGCAACCTGCAGCTGTCAGCTCCTGCAAGGTTGGTTATCAAGATTCGAGGGGTCCCCATCCTGTTTTTTAAATTATTTAAATACATAATGTACAAAAATGGCATGGGGTCCCCCCCATTTTTGACAACCAGCCTTGTGAAAGCTCACAGCTGGGGGTTGCAATTCTCAGGCTGGCAAGGGGCCATAGATAATGACCCCCAACCTAAAAATAGCAGACCGCAGTTGCCCAAAAAGGCACATTTATTTATTTATTTTCTGGCACTTTGCCCGGCTCTTCCCGTTTGCCCTGTAGCGGTGGCAAGTGTGGTAATATTTGTGGGGTTGATGTGTATGGTGCTGAAGCCGGCTGTCATCCCTTCTCTCATGGGGAGCAGTGTAAGCAGGGGAGAATGAATGAATGAAATGCAGCAGGCACAGGCTCATTAACTAGTACTGGCATCATTGAGTCTGTGCTCACTTGCCGGCATGAGCGCCTGTGACCTTAGGACCATGGGAGAATGCAAGTGATGAGGTCTCTGTGACAGAGCTTGAACTGCCGTGACCTCATCACTTGCACTCTCCTACGGTCCTGAGGTCACAGGAGTTCATGCCGGCAAGTGAGCACAGACTCAGTGACATCACCGCTAGTTACTGAGCCTGCGCCCACTGCTTCTCATTCATTCCCCAGTAGTTTACAGCCTGGCCTGTCGCATTAGCACCACTCCTAGTTGTAAACTGCCTATCCCCCAGATATGGATTACGCCGTGGGACTGACTGAATGCCGGACAGGAATGGGTATATTGTTGGTTTGTTATTTTTATTTTTTTTACAGGAGATTGAGGGCGTCGCTTGGATTACCCGTATAATAAAGATGGGAAACTTTGTGATGTATGATTTCATTAAAATACTTTATTCTTACTATGTGGTGTGTTTAATTAACCCTTTACCAACTATAGGATTAGTAATGGAGAGGTGTCTTTCTTATTAAGCCGGCTTAATGTCACCTTACAATAGGAAGGTGACATTAACCCCTTCCCGACCCATGACGCCACGTAGGCGTCATGAAAGTCGGTGCCAATCCGACCCATGACGCCTATGTGGCGTCAAGGAAAGATCGCGTCCCTGCAGATCGGGTGAAAGGGTTAACTCCCATTTCACCCGATCTGCAGGGACAGGGGGAGTGGTAGTTTAGCCCAGGGGGGGTGGCTTCACCCCCTCGTGGCTACGATCACTCTGATTGGCTGTTGAAAGTGAAACTGCCAATCAGAGCGATTTGTAATATTTCACCTATTATAACGGGTGAAATATTACAATCCAGCCATGGCCGATGCTGAAATATCATCGGCCATGGCTGGAAATACTAATGTGCCCTCACCCCACCCCACCGATCGCCCCCCCAGCCCCCCGATCTGGCCGGTACACTGCTCCGGCTCCCCTCCGTCCAGTGCTCCGCTCCCCCCCTGTGCTGTTGTCCGCTCCCCCCGTGCTCCAATCACCCCCCCGTGCTCCAATCACCCCCCCTGCACTCCGATCCACCCCCCCGGTGCTCCGTTCCACCCCCCCGTGCTCCATTCCAGCCCCCCCGTGCTCCGTTCCACGCCCCCCGTGCTCCGTTCCACCCCTCCCGCGCTCCGATTCCCCCCCCGTGCTCCGATCCCCCCCCCGTGGTCCCCCCCACCCCATCATACTTACCGATGCAGCCGGGGTCCCGTCCGTCTTCTCCCTGGGCGCCGCCATCTTCCAAAATGGCGGGCGCATGCGCAGTGCGCCCGCCGAATCTGCCGGCCGGCAGATTCGTTCCACAGTGCATTTTGATCACTGAGATAGATTATATCTCAGTGATCAAAATAAAAAAAATAATAAATGACCCCCCCCCTTTGTCACCCCCATAGGTAGGGACAATAAAAAAATAAAGAAATTTTTTTTTTCCACTAATGTTAGAATAGGGTTAGGGTTAGGGGTAGGGTTAGGGGTAGGGGTAGGGGTAGGGGTAGGGTTAGGGTTAGGGGTAGGGTTAGGGTTAGGGGTAGGGTTAGGGGTAGGGTTAGGGGTAGGGTTAGGGCTAGGGTTAGGGCTAGGGGTAGGGTTAGGGTTAGGGCTAGGGTTAGGGTTTCGGTATGTGCACACGTATTCTGGTCCTCTGCGGATTTTTCCGCTGCGGATTTAATAAATCCGCAGTGCTAAACCGCTGCGGATTTATGGCGGATTTACAGCGTTTTTTTCTGCGCATTTCACTGCGGTTTTACAACTGCGATTTTCTATTGGAGCAGTTGTAAAACCGCTGCGGAATCCGCAGAAAGAAGTGACATGCTGCGGAATGTAAACCGCTGCGTTTCCGTGCAGTTTTTCCGCAGCATGTGTACAGCGATTTTTGTTTCCCGTAGGTTTACATTGAACTGTAAACTCATGGGAAACTGCTGCGGATCTGCAGCGTTTTCCGCAGCGTGTGCACATACCTTTAGAATTAGGCTATGTGTACACGGTGCGGATTTGGCTGCGGATTCGCAGCAGTGTTCCATCAGGTTTACAGTACCATGTAAACATATGAAAAACCAAATCCGCTGTGCCCATGGTGCGGAAAATACAGCGCGGAAACGCTGCGTTGTATTTTCCGCAGCATGTCAATTCTTTGTGCGGATTCCGCAGCGTTTTACACCTGTTCCTCAATAGGAATCCGCAGGTGAAATCGGCACAAAAAACACTGGAAATCCGCGGAAAATCCGCAGGTAAAACGCAGTGCCTTTTACCCGCGGATTTTTCAAAAATGGTGCGGAAATATCTCACACGAATCCGCAACGTGGGCACATAGCCTTAGGGTTAGGGTTGGAATTAGGGTTGTGATTAGGGTTATGGCTACAGTTGGGATTAGGGTTAGGGGTGTGTTGGGGTTAGTGTTGGAGTTAGAATTGAGGGGTTACCACTGTTTAGGCACATCAGGGGTCTCCAAACGCAACATGGCGCCACCATTGATTCCAGCCAATCTCGTATTCAAAAAGTCAAATGGTGCTCCCTCACTTCCGAGCCCTGACGTGTGCCCAAACAGTGGTTTACCCCCACATATGGGGTACCAGCATACTCAGGATAAACTGCGCAACAATTACTGGGGTCCAATTTCTCCTGTTACCCTTGTGAATCTAAAAAAATGCTTGCTAAAACATAATTTTTGAGGAAAGAAAAATGATTTTTTATTTTCACGGCTCTGCGTTGTAAACGTCTGTGAAGCACTTGGGGGTTCAAAGTGCTCACCACATATCTAGATAAGTTCCTTGGGGGGTCTAGTTTCTAAAATGGGGTCACTTGTGGGGGTTTCTACTGTTTAGGCACACCAGGGGCTCTGCAAACGCAACGTGACACCCGCAGACCATTCCATCAAAGTCTGCATTTCAAAAGTCACTACTTCCCTTCTGAGCCCCGACGTGTGCCCAAACAGTGGTTTACCCCCACTCATGGGGTATCAGCGTACTCAGGAGAAACTGGACAACAACTTTTGGGGTCCAATTTCTCCTGTAACCCTTGGGAAAATAAAAAATTCTGGGCTAAATAATTATTTTTGAGGAAAGAAAACGTATTTATTATTTTCACGGCTCTGCATTATAAACTTCTATGAAGCACTTGGGGGTTCAAAGTGCTCACCACACATCTAGATAAGTTCCTTTCGGGGTCTAGTTTCCAAAATGGGGTCACTTGTGGGGGGTTTCTACTGTTTAGGCACATCAGGGGCTCTGCAAACCAACGTGACGCCCGCAGAGCATTCCATCAAAGTCTGCATTTCAAAACGTCACTACTTCAATTCCAAGCCCCGGCATGTGCCCAAACAGTAGTTTACCCCCACATATGGGGTATCACCGTACTCAGGAGAAACTGGACAACAAATATTGGGGTCAAATTTCTCCTGTTACCCTTGGGAAAATTAAAAAATTCTGGGCTAAATAATTATTTTTGAGGAAAGAAAACGTATTTATTATTTTCACGGCTCTGCATTATAAACTTCTATGAAGCACTTGGGGGTTCAAAGTGCTCACCACACATCTAGATAAGTTCCTTTCGGGGTCTAGTTTCCAAAATGGGGTCACTTGTGGGGGGTTTCTACTGTTAAGCCACATCAGGGGCTCTGCAAACGCAACGTGACGCCCACAGAGCATTCCATCAAAGTCTGCATTTCAAAACGTCACTACTTCACTTCCGAGCCTCGGCATGTGCCCAAACAGTGGTTTACCCCCACATATGGGGTATCAACGTACTCAGGAGAAACTGGACAACAACTTTTGGGGTCCAATTTCTTCTGTAACCCTTGGGAAAATAAAAAATTGCAGGCTAAAAGATCATTTTTGAGAAAATAATTTTTATTTTTTATTTTCATGTCTCTGCGTTATAAACTTCTGTGAAGCACTTGGGGGTTCAAAGTCCTCACCACACATCTAGATTAGTTCCTTTGGGGGTCTAGTTTCCAAAATGGGGTCATTTCTGGGGGATCTCCAATGTTTAGGCACACAGGGGCTCTCCAAACGCGACATGGTGTCCGCTAATGATTGGAGCTAATTTTCCATTTAATAAGCCAAATGGCGTGCCATCCCTTCCGAGCCCTGCCGTGCGCCCAAACAGTGGTTTACCCCCACATATGGGGTATCAGCGTACTCAGGACAAACTGGACAACAATATTTGGGGTTCAATTTCTCCTATTATCCTTGGCAAAATAGGAAATTCCAGGCTAAAAAATCATTTTTGAGGAAAGAAAAATTATTTTTTATTTTCATGGCTCTGCGTTATAAACTTCTGTGAAGCACCTGGGGGTTTAAAGTGCTCAATATGCATCTAGATAAGTTCCTTGGGGGGTCTAGTTTCCAAAATGGGGTCACTTGTGGGGGAGCTCCAATGTTTAGGCACACAGGGGCTCTCCAAACGCGACATGGTGTCCGCTAACAATTGGAGCTAATTTTCCATTCAAAAAGTCAAATGGCGCGCCTTTCCTTCCGAGCCCTGCCGAGTGCCCAAACAGTGGTTTACCCCCACATATGAGGTATCGACGTACTCGGGAGAAATTGCCCAACAAATTTTATGATCCATTTTATCCTTCTGCCCATGTGAAAACGAAAAAATTGAGGCGAAAAGAATTTTTTTGTGAAAAAAAAGTACTTTTTCATTTTTACAGATCAATTTGTGAAGCACCTGAGGGTTTAAAGTGCTCACTAGGCATCTAAATAAGTTCCTTGGGGGGTCTAGTTTCCAAAATGGGGTCATTTGTGGGGGAGCGCCAATGTTTAGGCACACAGGAGCTATCCAAACGCGACATGGTGTCCGCTAACGATGGAAATAATTTTTCATTCAAAAAGTCAAATGGCGCTCCTTCCCTTCCGAGCCTTACCATGTGCCAAAACAGTGGTTTACCCCCACATGTGAGGTATTGGTGTACTCAGGAGAAATTGCCCAACACATTTTAGGATCCATTTTATCCTGTTGCCCATGTGAAAATGAAAAAATTGAGGCTAAAAGAATTTTTTTGTGAAAAAAAAGTACTTTTTCATTTTTACGGATCAATTTGTGAAGCACCTGGGGGTTCAAAGTGCTCACTATGCATCTAGATAAGTTCCTTGGGGCGTCTAGTTTCCAAAATGGGGTCACTTGTGGGGGAGCTCCAATTTTTAGGCACACGGGAGCTCTCCAAACGTGACATGGTGTCCGCTAAAGAGTGGAGCCAATTTTTGATTCAAAAAGTCAAATGGCGCTCCTTCCCTTCCAAGCCCTGCCGTGCGCCCAAACAGTGGTTTACCCCCACATATGAGGTATCAGCGTACTCAGGACAAATTGGACAACAACTTTCGTGGTTCAGTTTCTCCTTTTACCATTGGGAAAATAAAAAAATTGTTGCTAAAAGATAATTTTTGTGACTAAAAAGTTAAATGTTCATTTTTTCCTTCCATGTTGCTTCTGCTGCTGTGAAGCACCTGAAGGGTTAATAAACTTCTTGAATGTGGTTTTGAGTACCTTGAGGGGTGCAGTTTTTAGAATGGTGTCACTTTTGGGTATTTTCCGCCATATAGACCCCTCAAACTGACTTCAAATGTGAGGTGGTCCCTAAAAAAAATGGTTTTGTAAATTTCGTTGTAAAAATGACAAATCGCTGGTCAAATTTTAACCCTTATAACTTCCTAACAAAAAAAAATTTTGTTTCCAAAATTGTGCTGATGTAAAGTAAACATGTGGGAAATGTTATTTATTAACTATTTTGTGTCACATATCTCTCTGGTTTAACAGAATAAAAATTCAAAATGTGAAAATTGCGAAATTTTCAAAATTTTCGCCAAATTTCCGTTTTTATCACAAATAAACGCAGAATTTATTGACCTAAATTTACCACTAACATGAAGCCCAATATGTCACGAAAAAACAATCTCAGAACCGCTAGGATCCGTTGAAGCGTTCCTGAGTTATTACCTCATAAAGGGACACTGGTCAGAATTGCAAAAAACGGCAAGGTCTTTAAGGTCAAAATAGGCTGGGTCATGAAGGGGTTAACCCCTCATTACCCCACTTGCCACAACTACAGGGTAAATGGGAAGAACTGGGCAAAGCTCCAGAATTGGCACATCTAATAGATGCGCCTTTTCTGGGCAACTGTGGGCTGCTGCTTTTAGGCTGGGGGGGCCATATCAATGGCCCCTTACCAGCCTGAGAATAGCAGCTTGCACCCGTGAGTTTTCCCAGGTTGGTTTAAAAACATAGGGGGACCCCACGTCGGGTTTTTCATTAATTTATTCTCCCCTGTTCACGCTGCTTGCCGACACAGCAGGGGTGAGTGGATAGAGGAAAGCCGCATTCAGCACCACACGCAGGGGAACAGCGCTTACAGTAGCGCTACTTTCTCGGCAGCCATCCATGCACATGGAGGACAGTGTACACTGTTCTCTGTGTGCATGTGTGTGGCGCGTGTGTGGCACGTTTTGCGGCCCGTGCATCTGGGTAAAAACGGACATGTCTGCGTGTTTTGCACACGGACACACAGTCCGTGAAAACACGCTGCTGACATGTGCATAGACCCATTCATTTGAAAGGGTCTACGTGTGGTAGTGTCTCTAGTGTGTGAGAAAACTGTCACCACATGTACCAGAGACTGATGTGTGAAACCAGCCTAACGGCAATGGTTACCATTACTAATGAAATGTATGTAAGCTTTTGACTCTGCAGTAAGTAATAAAAATGTCTTAAAACATTCTCTGTCACTTATTATTCTGGCATTTGACAAATATTAATAATTATAGTAATCCTAATTGACCTAAAACGGGAAAGGTTTATTCTGATTTCATGTCAGATTTTGAGAAAAACATGCATATGTGTCTTTATATAGTGTATGTAAAGTTCTGGTTTCAACTCTATATACAGTGTGTGAGGAAGGTTGCATTAACAGGGGCAGAAGAAGGCAAAGTTTCTCAAATACTGCACAATTCTCCATGAAATGAATGAAAGCTGCTGAAAGAAGATGTGACCAGACCTATCCATAATCCTCATCCATTTTCAAAACAACTTTCCATTGTGATGCATTTTTCAGTTGGATAATGCTACTGAAATAGTTTGGTCACATGCTTCTCCATCAGCAGGCATTTTATGGGCTGGATAGTTGTGGCATCTGGGAGGAAGCTGCACTTCCAATGTAAAGGTAGAGAACCCTATTGTTAGGGTTGGTGGATTGCACTAAGCAAAATATAAATTAAAGTGCAATCGCAACCCGAGGTCCACCATGCAGAGATGGATGACTGCTGCTAGTGTGAACCATGGCAGAATGAAGTTTCAAGTTTTAACCTAAATCAGACTGTGTTAACTCCACACAGTATGAACAGAACGCAAAGTACCAAGCTCAGTTACTTCACTGAGAGGTATTGCACTCAGACCGCTGAGTACTATTCCCTGTTAAATGTCACAGGGATGGAAGCACGTGGATTGCGCTTGCTCTGCAACTAAACTGTGTCAATCACACACAAGAATGAAGCAGATGCTGAGCCAAAGGAAGAGCTCATGTGATGCTAGGTTCAAACCCCTGATGCTTTCCCTGAGCTGTGTAGCCTGAGGGTTGGACTTGCTCTGTAACTCAACTGTGCTAACCGCACACATCTAGGAAACAGATGCTATGCCAAGGGAAGCTACTAGCTACCCAGTCCTAACCCTACCTGCCAACGTAAGGACTCTCAGAGTATAGAGTGACACACGCAGAGTGGTAGCGTATCCACTCACATACACCACACATAAGTGATACTAGCGTGCCCACATGTGCCGCTGGGGGTCTTTTATACACAAAGCTCCACCCCAAACACTCACGCGGGACAATCCGGAACTGCCACCTCATTGTTGCAGCAACCGTCTGACCACCAATGAGCAGATGCCACATCACAGACATGCTCAGTAGGGTGATCTCTGGACTTAGACTCCCGAGCATCAGTCTGTGCCTGCCTACCGCTGGTTACCATAGGTTTGACTGGAAAGTCAGTAGTAACCAAACACATACCATGAGCGTGAGCAAGACGCTGGGACCGATGTCTGTGCTGAGCAGCACCCGCAGGGAAACCATAGCACCAGTGATGTATCCTGTGCAGCGGGAAAATCTCGACGCATAACACCTATATTATTTAAATATTAGTTGTTGCCATAAAATCATGTGCCCAACGCATTTGCTAACATAAGAGTAAATTCACCATCCCCTTTAAGTGACAAATTGCAACACTTACAAGTGGTAAAGAGATAATGGGAAATCTGCGCTGCTGGTGTGCAATCAATCAAGGAGTCCAGATCAAATAAGGATATTGAGAGTGCGGTTTATTCTCAACACATTTCGAAGTATTACAACTTCTTTTTCAGGATCAAAAATCCTCGTGGTTCTCCTGAAGAAGTTGTAATATTCCGAAACACGTGGAAAATAAACCGCACTGTCAATATGTTTGCTTGATCTTGACTATTTGATTGATTGTACATCAACAGCACAGATTACTCGCAATCTCTTTATCACTTACAATACTACATTGCATCTACCAACCAGAGGGGTTTCAGGAGCTGTAACCTTACATATATGTATATACTAGATGGTGGCCCGATTCCAACGCATCGGGTATTCTAAAATATGCATGTCCACGTAGTATATTGCACAGCCCACGTAATATATTGCCCAGCCACGTAGTATATTGCCCAACCACATAGTATATTGCCCAGCCACATAGTATATTGCCCAGCCACATAGTATATTGCCCAGCCACATAGTATATTGCCCAGTGACATAGTATATTGCCCAGCCACGTAGTATATTGCCCAGTCACGTAGTATATTTCCCAGTCAAGTAGTATATTGCCCAGTTAGGTACTATATTGTATAGTGACTTAGTATATTGCCCAGCCACGTAGTTTATTGCACAGCGACATAGTATATTGCACAGCGACGCAGTATACAGCACAGAGCCATGTAGTATACAGCACAGACACGTAGTATACTGCCCAGTCACGTAGTATATTGGCCAGTCACATAGTATATTGCCCAGCTACGTAGTATATTGTCCAGCCACGTATGTAACAGGTTAAAAAATAAAAAAGAAACATATACTCACCTTACGAGGGGCCCCTTGTAGTCCTGTCGCCTATGTGCGGTGCATGCGGCAGCTTCCAGTCCCAGGGTTGGTATGAGCGCAGGACCTGTGATGACGTCGCGGTCACATGACCGTGACGTCATGGCAGGTCCTTCTCGCATAGCATCCTTAGCACCGGAACCTGCCGCTTGCACTGCCAAGGACAGCGTGACATGGGAGGGTGAGAATAACATTTTTTTTTTATTATTATTATTATTTGTAATATTAGATCTTTATACCATTGATGCTGCATATGCAGCATCAATAGTAAAAAGTTGGTCACACAAGGTTAATAGTTGCGTAACCGGAGTGCGTTATACCGCGCTCTGGTAACGCCGGTATTAACCCTGTGTGAGGGCTGACTGGATGACTGGAGGGGAGTATGGAGCGGGCACTGACTGCGGGGAGGAAAGAGCGGCCATATTGCCGCCGGACTGTGGCCGTCACTGATTGGTCGTGGCAATGGTTGTGGGAGTTTTGCCATGACCAATCAGCAACTTGGATTCCATGACAGAGAGAGGCCGCGACCAATGAATATCTGTGACAGAAAGACAGAAGGACAGACAGACAGAAAGACAGAAGTGACCCTTAGACAATCATATAGTAGATATATAATATATATTATACCTTTTCAGAGTTGTATGTAAACCTACAACATAATGCACGACTCAAATAAGTATAATAAACATAATTATAAAAATTGCAATAATTTATTTTGTGGGTACTTATGCATAAAAATTTTGTATGTTTTAGTGTCCATTTAAGGTATATGAATTAATTTTCAACATTGATATCTACTTCAGATTTTATGGGCAACTATATATATACTGTGTTAGTCCATGTGACACCTCGTACTTTTTAACACTTGTTTTTGTTTTCCCTTGTATATGTGTTGTGTTATGTTTTTATGACTAATAAAATTATGTTTATTATACTTATTTGAGTCGTGCATTATGTTGTAGGTTTATATATTATTGGTGAATGTACGCTGTATATCTATTTTTGTATATATGTGTATTCTTTTCAGAGTTGTGTTTTCTTTGATGTCCTGTTATTTTCTTAAATGCAAACAATGTAGATCATTTGTAAAAAAACAAACCAAAAAAAACCAAAAACTGATAATATTTAATTTAGGGGAGCTCAATAGATGAATATGTTTTTCAGAAATGACAAAATTGAACTGCCCAACTGGATAAAATCATCTCAATATGGAGGTCTTCCAGCGTCAGCTGTTATAGGCACATAGGCTACAAAATAAACTGCAATTTTCTCTTTCAGTCTTGCCAGGTAAATTTAGATGCTACAAGGTGCCTAGTGACTAGTGTTGAGCCACGTCCCTAGTGTTCGGGTTCGGTTTGGTTCGTCGAACTGGGATGTGTTCGACGAATGTTCGTCGAACATTCGACGAACACCGTCGAGCCCCATTGAAACCAATGGCAGGCAAACACAAACACATACAAACACATAGAAAACACATAGAAAACACCTTAAAAGGTGTCCAAAAGCTGACAAACTGCTCAGAAGACACAACAAACACATGGAAAAGTCACAACTACATATAGTCATGCAAAAAGAAAAGAGGTGGAGGAGTAAAAGGAGGAGGAGACACAGATCTAGGCATGTCATGCCCTTCTAAAATTAAGAAAGGCTGTAGTCAAAATCTAAAATCACTCGACCAACACCCAGACATCTTGACAAAAAAAATAAAAAAATTAAATTATCTTTAGGTAGAATGGCGGCGGGTCCATTCAGAACACTTTACTTAGAAGACGTAGTGGTACCCCCATTGAGAGTTGTGCCAAAAAATGAACCCAAAACATTCAGACTAATCCACCATTTGTCATATCCAAGGGGCAGGTCAGTAAATGACAACATCGACGCGGAACCAAGTACAGTACTATGTACTGTGCCTCCTTTGACGAGGCAATTAGTCGGGTCAAGAAGTTGTTAAGGGGCACCCTAATGGCCAAAACAGACATTGAGGGGGCGTTCCGGTTACTACCTGTACCTCCGAATAGTGTCCTCCCTTTGGGTTGCTTCTGTGAAGGAGCATGCTACATTAATCGCTGTTTGCCCATGGGGTGCTCCATATCCTGCTCACTATTTGAGGCGTTTCCTCGAATGTGTCGTCATGGACGTTTGTAAGGCGGCACATATTATCTATTACCTCGATGAGTTCTTATGCCGGGGCACAAAAGATTCACCACAGTGTGAAAACACGCGGTAGTCCACCTGTGAGAAGGAGAGAGCAGGAGGGAAAGTGGACACCCCAGATCCAAAGGGTTAGATTGAGAAAGAAATAAGGCGGTGTAGCTTGCTTCATGGGTGGGGTACTCTGCTGAGTAGCACTAAATTCTACTAGGCCCAAAAGGATTTCCTGGGCTAGATGCCTGTTGTGAGTTCTGTTTTTGGGCTCCCTCTGGTGGTTACTGATGGTACTGGGTGACTTGTCTTTCCTGGGTTTCTGGGTTCCACCTGTTCCATCAGCATATGGGAGTTTCCTATTTAACCTGGCTTTGCTGGCATTTCCTCGCCGGTTATCAATGTATCCAGTGTGTCTTGTTACCTCTGCTCCCTGCTCCTAGTACCTTCTGGACAAGCTAAGTTTGGATTTTCCTGTTTTGTGTTTTGCTTAATTTGGTTTTTAGTCCAGCCTGCAGATATGTGATTCTCTGCTGCTGGTTGCTCTAGTGGGCTGAAATTACTTTTCATGTACCATGAGTTGGCACATGAGTTCAAGTAATTTCAGGATGGTTTTTTGAAGGGTTTTTCGCTGACCGCGCAGTTCACTTTTGTATCCTCTGCTATCTAGCTTTAGCGGGCCTCATTTTGCTGACACTGTTTTCATACTACGTATGTGCTTTCCTCTCATTTCACCGTCATTATATGTGGGGGGCTGCTATTTGCTGTGGGGTATTTCTCTGGAGGCAAGAGAGGTCTGTGTTTCTTCTGATAGGGGAAGTTAGATCTTTGGCTGGAGCGAGACGTCTAGGATCATCGTAGGCACGTTCCCCGGCTACTTTTATTTGTGTGTTAGGTTCAGGGTCGCGGTCAGCTCAGGTTCCATCGCCCTAGAGCTTGTTTGTATCTGTGCTTGTCATTTTTGTGATCCCCTGCCATTGGGATCATGACAGTATAACCGGCCCACAAAGTGTTAATTGTATTGGCTGAAGTAGGAGGATAAGTAGTCTGAGGAAGTTTTTTTTTTTTTTTTTTTTTCTTTCCCCTTTCCCTCAGAGTTTGCTGCCTAGCCTTATTGCAGCCTGGCTACTTCCTCCTCCTCTTAATGTTTGAATGGCTCTGATCTCAGCTGTTTATCATGGACGTCCAGAGTTTGGCTTCCAGCCTGAATAATCTTGCCGCTAAGGTTCAAAATATACAGGATTTTGTTGTACATGCTCCTATGTCTGAACCTAGAATTCCTGTCCCAGAGTTTTTTTCTGGAGATAGATCTCGTTTTCTGAATTTTAGGAACAATTGCAAGTTGTTTCTTTCTTTGAAATCTCGCTCCTCTGGAGACCCTGCTCAGCAAGTCAAGATAATTATATCTTTCCTGCGGGGTGACCCTCAGGATTGGGCATTTGCATTGGCACCAGGGGACCCTGCGTTGCTTAATGCGGATGCATTTTTTCTGGCATTGGGTTTGCTCTATGAGGAACCTAACCAAGAGATTCAGGCTGAAAAAGCTTTGTTGGCCCTCTCTCAGGGGCAAGATGAAGCAGAAATTTATTGTCAAAAATTTCGGAAGTCGTCGGTGCTTACTCAGTGGAATGAGTGCGCTCTGGCTGCAAAGTTTAGAGATGGCCTTTCTGAGGCCATTAAAGATGTTATGGTGGGGTTCCCTGCGCCTGCTGGTCTGAATGAGTCTATGACTATGGCTGTTCAGATTGATCGGCGTTTACGGGAGCGCAAACCTGTGCATCATTTGGCGGTGTCGTCTGAACCGTCACCTGAGATAATGCAATGTGATAGAATTCAGTCCAGAAGTGAACGGCAAAAGTATAGGCGGAAAAAAGGGTTGTGCTTTTATTGTGGTGATTCAGCTCATGTTATATCAGCATGCTCTAAACGCACAAAAAAGGTTGATAAGTCTGTTGCCATTAGTACTTTACATTCTAAGTTCATTCTGTCTGTGACTCTGATTTGTTCATTATCATCCATTTCCGTCGATGCCTATGTGGATTCAGGCGCTGCCCTGAGTCTTATGGATTGGTCATTTGCCAATCGCTGTGGGTTTAGTCTGGAGCCTCTGGAAGTCCCTATTCCTTTGAAGGGAATTGACTCTACACCTTTGGCTATGAATAAACCTCAGTACTGGACACAAGTGACCATGCGTATGACTCCCGTTCATCAGGAGGTGATTCGCTTCCTGGTACTGTATAATTTGCATGATGTTCTAGTACTTGGTCTGCCATGGTTACAAACTCATAATCCAGTCCTTGACTGGAAATCAATGTCTGTGTTAAGCTGGGGTTGTCAGGGGGTTCATGATGATGCACCTCCGATTTCTATCGCTTCATCTACTCCTTCTGAGATTCCTGTGTTTTTGTCTGATTATCGGGATGTTTTTGAGGAGCCTAAGCTCAGTTCGCTTCCTCCTCACAGGGATTGCGATTGTGCTATAAATTTAATTCCAGGCAGTAAATTTCCTAAAGGTCGTTTGTTCAATCTGTCAGTGCCAGAGCATACTGCTATGCGGGATTATGTTAAGGAGTCCTTGGAAAAGGGACATATCCGTCCATCTTTGTCACCTTTGGGAGCAGGTTTTTTTTTCGTGGCCAAAAAAGATGGTTCCTTGAGGCCTTGTATAGATTATCGTCTTTTGAATAAGATTACCGTAAAATATCAGTATCCTTTGCCATTGTTGACTGATTTGTTTGCTCGCATTAAGGGGGCTAAATGGTTCACTAAGATTGATCTTCGGGGTGCGTATAATCTTATACGAATAAAGCAAGGTGATGAGTGGAAAACCGCATTTAATACGCCTGAGGGCCATTTTGAGTATTTGGTAATGCCTTTTGGACTTTCTAATGCTCCTTCAGTCTTCCAGTCCTTTATGCACGATATTTTCCGTGAATATCTGGATAAATTTATGATTGTGTATTTGGATGATATTTTGGTTTTTTCTGATGACTGGGAGTCTCATGTTCAGCAGGTCAGGAAGGTGTTTCAGGTCCTGCGGGCCAATTCCTTGTTTGTAAAAGGCTCAAAGTGTCTCTTTGGAGTCCAGAAGATTTCTTTCTTGGGGTATATTTTTTCCCCTTCTACTATTGAGATGGATCCCGTCAAGGTTCAGGCTATTTGTGACTGGACGCAGCCTACATCTCTTAAGAGTCTACAGAAGTTCTTGGGCTTTGCTAATTTCTATCGTCGTTTTATAACTAATTTTTCTAGTGTTGTTAAGCCTTTGACGGATTTGACTAAGAAGGGTGCTGATGTTGCTAATTGGTCTCCTGCGGCTGTGGAGGCCTTTCAGGAACTTAAGCGCCGGTTTTCTTCTGCTCCTGTGTTGCGTCAGCCAGATGTTTCGCTCCCTTTTCAGGTTGAGGTTGATGCTTCCGAGATTGGAGCGGGGGCGGTTTTGTCACAGAGAAGCTCCGATGGCTCAGTGATGAAGCCATGCGCGTTTTTTTCTAGAAAGTTTTCGCCGGCTGAGCGGAATTATGATGTTGGTAATCGGGAACTTTTGGCCATGAAGTGGGCATTTGAGGAGTGGCGTCATTGGCTAGAGGGTGCTAGACATCGTGTGGTGGTCTTGACTGATCACAAAAATTTGATTTACCTTGAGTCTGCCAGGCGTCTGAATCCTAGACAGGCTCGTTGGTCACTGTTTTTCTCTCGTTTCAATTTTGTGGTTTCATACCTGCCAGGTTCAAAGAATGTGAAGGCGGATGCTCTTTCTAGGAGTTTTGTGCCTGACTCCCTTGGAAATTCTGAGCCCTCTGGTATCCTTAGGGATGGGGTGATTTTGTCTGCTGTCTCCCCAGACTTGCGACGTGCTTTGCAGGAGTTTCAGGCGGGTAAACCTGATCGTTGTCCGCCTGAGAGACTGTTTGTTCCGGATAATTGGACCAGTAGAGTCATCTCCGAGGTCCATTCTTCTGCGTTGGCAGGTCATCCTGGAATATTTGGTACTAGAGACTTGGTGGCCAGGTCTTTTTGGTGGCCTTCCTTGTCGAGGGATGTGCGTTCTTTTGTGCAGTCTTGTGAGGTTTGCGCTCGGGCTAAGCCTTGCTGTTCTCGGGCCAGTGGATTGTTGTCACCTTTGCCTATCCCGAAGAGGCCTTGGACGCACATTTCCATGGACTTTATTTCGGATCTCCCTGTCTCTCAAAAAATGTCCGTCATCTGGGTTGTGTGTGATCGCTTTTCTAAAATGGTTCATCTGGTACCCTTGCCTAAGTTGCCTTCCTCCTCTGAGTTGGTCCCTCTGTTTTTTCAGAATGTGGTTCGTTTGCATGGGATTCCTGAGAACATCGTTTCTGACAGGGGATCCCAGTTTGTGTCTAGATTTTGGCAGACGTTCTGTGCTAAGATGGGCATTGATTTGTCCTTTTCGTCTGCATTCCATCCTCAGACGAATGGCCAGACTGAACGAACTAATCAGACCTTGGAAACTTATTTAAGGTGTTTTGTTTCTGCTGATCAGGATGACTGGTTTACCTTTTTGCCGCTGGCCGAGTTTGCCCTTAATAATCGGGCTAGTTCTGCTACCTTGGTTTCTCCTTTCTTTTGTAATTCGGGGTTTCATCCTCGTTTTTCCTCTGGTCAGGTGGAACCTTCTGATTGTCCTGGAGTGGACATGGTGGTGGATAGGTTGCATCGGATTTGGAGTCATGTGGTGGACAATTTGAAGTTGTCCCAGGAGAAGGCTCAGCAGTTTGCTAATCGCCGTCGCCGCGTGGGTCCTCGACTTCTTGTTGGTGACTTGGTGTGGTTGTCTTCTCGTTTTGTTCCTATGAAGGTCTCTTCTCCTAAGTTCAAGCCTCGGTTCATCGGTCCCTATAGGATCTTGGAAATTCTTAACCCTGTGTCGTTTCGTTTGGATCTCCCGGCATCGTTTGCTATTCATAATGTGTTCCATCGGTCGTTGTTGCGGAAGTATGAGGTACCTGTTGTTCCTTCGCTTGAGCCTCCTGCTCCAGTGCTGGTGGAGGGAGAATTGGAGTATGTTGTGGAGAAGATCTTGGATTCTCGTGTTTCCAGACGGAAACTCCAGTATTTGGTCAAGTGGAAGGGTTATGGTCAGGAGGATAATTCTTGGGTGGTTGCCTCGGATGTTCATGCTGATGATTTGGTTCGCGCTTTTCATAGGGCTCATCCTGGTCGCCCTGGTGGTTCTCGTGAGGGTTCGGTGACCCCTCCTCAAGGGGGGGTACTGTTGTGAGTTCTGTTTTTGGGCTCCCTCTGGTGGTTACTGATGGTACTGGGTGACTTGTCTTTCCTGGGTTTCTGGGTTCCACCTGTTCCATCAGCATATGGGAGTTTCCTATTTAACCTGGCTTTGCTGGCATTTCCTCGCCGGTTATCAATGTATCCAGTGTGTCTTGTTACCTCTGCTCCCTGCTCCTAGTACCTTCTGGACAAGCTAAGTTTGGATTTTCCTGTTTTGTGTTTTGCTTAATTTGGTTTTTAGTCCAGCCTGCAGATATGTGATTCTCTGCTGCTGGTTGCTCTAGTGGGCTGAAATTACTTTTCATGTACCATGAGTTGGCACATGAGTTCAAGTAATTTCAGGATGGTTTTTTGAAGGGTTTTTCGCTGACCGCGCAGTTCACTTTTGTATCCTCTGCTATCTAGCTTTAGCGGGCCTCATTTTGCTGACACTGTTTTCATACTACGTATGTGCTTTCCTCTCATTTCACCGTCATTATATGTGGGGGGCTGCTATTTGCTGTGGGGTATTTCTCTGGAGGCAAGAGAGGTCTGTGTTTCTTCTGATAGGGGAAGTTAGATCTTTGGCTGGAGCGAGACGTCTAGGATCATCGTAGGCACGTTCCCCGGCTACTTTTATTTGTGTGTTAGGTTCAGGGTCGCGGTCAGCTCAGGTTCCATCGCCCTAGAGCTTGTTTGTATCTGTGCTTGTCATTTTTGTGATCCCCTGCCATTGGGATCATGACAGATGCCGTTACAAAATAGTAGTTAGGTAAACAGGCGGTGTAGCTTGCTTCAAGGGTGAGGTACGCTGCTGAGTAGCAGAAATTGCTACTAGGCCCAAAAGGATTTCCTGGGCTAGATGCCGTTACAATATAGTACTTAGGTAAACAGGAGGTGTAGCTTGCTTCATGGGTGGGGTACACTGCTGAGTAGCACTAAATTCTACTAGGCCTAAAAGGATTTCCTGGGCTAGATGTCATTACAAAATAGTACTTAGTTAAACAGGCGGTGTAGCTTGCTTCATGGGTGGGGTATGCTGCTGAGTAGCACTAAAATCTACTAGGCCCAAAAGGATATCCTGGGCTAGATGCCATTACAAAATAGTAGTTAGGTAAACAGGTGGTGTAGCTTGCTTCATGGGTGGGGTATGCTGCTGAGTAGCACCAAATTCTACTAGGCCCAAAAGGATTTCCTGGGCTAGATGCCATTACAAAATAGTAGCTAGGTAACCAGGCATGTAGCTTGCTTGATGGGTGAAGTACGCTGCTGAGTAGCACCAAATTCTACTAGGCCTAAAAGGATTTCCTGGGCTAGATGCCGTTACAAAATAGTACTTAGGTAAACAGGCGGTGTAGCTTGCTTCATGGGTGGGGTACGCTGCTGAGTAGCAACAAATTCTACTAGGCCCAAAAGGATTTCCTGGACTAGATGCTGTTACAAAATAGTAGTTAGGTAAACAGGTGGTGTAGCTTGCTTCATGGGTGAAGTACGCTGCTGAGTAGCACCAAATTCTACTAGGCCCAAAAGGATTTCCTGGGCTAGATGCCGTTACAAAATAGTATTTAGGTAAATAGGCGGTGTAGCTTGCTTCATGGGTGAAGTACGCTGCTGAGTAGCACCAAATTCTACTAGGCCCAAAAGGATTTCCTGGGCTAGATGCCGTTAAAAATAGTACTTAGGTAAACAGGCGATGGGTGGCTGGGCTATTCTGCTGACTAGCAGACACTGAAGCTTTGGAGCAAACCTCTGAATCCTAGGCCATAGTATGAGTAAACAACTCTGCAGATGACCCCACCCACCTGGAATTAACGATGGCAACGTCATGTAAAACTCAGCAAGGGGACAAAATAAAGAGTCTCCATTTTTTCCAAATATTCGGCCACGGACACCACTTAACCCCTTCACCCCAAAGCCTGTTTTCACCTAAGTGACAGGGCCAATTTTTACAATTCTGACCACTGTCACTTTATGAGGTCATAACTCTGAAACGCTTCAACGGATCCTGGTGATTCTGACAATGTTTTCTCGTGACATATTGTACTTCATGATAGTGGTAAAACTTCTTCGATATGACTTGCATTTATTTGTGAAAAAAACAAAAATTTGTCGGAAATTATGAAAATTTAGCAATTTTCAAACTCTTAGTTTTTATGCCCTTAAATTAGAGAGTTATATCACATAATATAGTTAATAAACAACATTTCCCACATGTCTGCTTTACATCAGCACAATTTTGGAAACATAATTTTTTTTTGTTAGGACGGTATAAGGGTTAAAAGTTGACCAGCAATTTCTCATTTTTGCAACAAAATTTGCAAAACCATTTTTTTACGGACCACCTCACACTTGAAGTGACTTTGAGGGGTCTATATGACAGAAAATGCCCCAAAGTGACACCATTCTAAAAACTGCACCCCTCAAGGTACTCAAAACCACATTCAAAAAGTTTATTAACCCTTCAGGTGCTTCACAGGAATTTTTTGAATGTTTAAAAAAATTGAACATTTAACTTTTTTTTCACAAAATTTTTACTTCAGGTCCAATTTGTTTCATTTTACCAAGGGTAACAGGAGAAATTGGACCACAAAGTCGTTGTACAATTTGTCCTGAGTACGCCGATACCCCATATGTGGGGGTAAACCACTGATGGGCACATGGCAGAGCTCGGAAGGGAAGGAGCGCCATTTGACTTTTCAATGCAAGATTTGCTGGAATTGAGATCGGAGCCCATGTCACGATTGGAGAGCCCCTGATGTGCCTAAACAGTGGAAACCCCCACAAGTGACACCATTTTGGAAAGTAGACCCCCTAAGGAACTAATCTAGATGTGTGGTGAGCACTTTGAACCTCCAAGTGCTTCACAGAAGTTTATAATGTAGAGCCGTAAAAAAAATTTTATATTAATTTTCACAAAAAATGATCTTTTTGCCCCAAATTTTTTATTTTCCCAAGGGTAACAGGATAAATTGGACCCCAAAAGTTGTTGTGCAATTTGTTCTGAGTACGTCGATACTTCATATATGGGGATAAACCACTGTTTGAGCGCATGGCAGAGCTCGGAAGGGAAGGAGTGCCATTTGACTTTTCAATGCAAAATTGGCTGGAATTGAGATCGGACGCCATGTCGCATTTGGAGAGCCCCTGACGTGCCTTAACAGTGGAAACCCCCCACAAGTGACCCCATTTTGGAAAGAAGACACCCTAAGGAACTTATCTAGATGTGTGGTGAGCACTTTTAACCCCCAATTGTTTCACTAAAGTTTAGAATCCAGAACACATGAGCTGCGTGCACAGTGAACAAGCCCATAGAGACATGTTCACACCACCAAGAGACTTGAAAACACAAAAAAGCACAGTAAAACCAAAAACACACTGTTGCAAAAAAATCACAGTGGACAGCAAGTGCTAGTAAAAAGATGGAAAAAACAGGGTATTTGGTTGATACGTTTTTTGCAAAAAATGTATATTAAGCCGCTCTACCAAACGTCAAGGTATACCCATATCAGAGCAGTCCTAACTAATGTATGTAATCCCTATCTGATGTATTTAAAACCTGGTCATATGTACAATACCTGTATGAGCAGGATTCAGAAAAGGAATGTCCATGTGGACACGCTGGACAGAACGGCTCCTGTGCGCACAGCTCAAAAAAAGAGGGGTGGAGGCCTCCCCAGTCTTGTGTACACAAGAAAACAATTATATGAAACCAGAACACATGAGCTGCGTGCACAGTGAACAAGCCCATAGAGACATGTTCACACCACCAAGAGACTTGAAAACACAAAAAAGCACAGTAAAACCAAAAACACACTGTTGCAAAAAAATCACAGTGGACAGCAAGTGCTAGTAAAAAGATGGAAAAAACAGGGTATTTGGTTGATACGTTTTTTGCAAAAAATGTATATTAAGCCGCTCTACCAAACGTCAAGGTATACCCATATCAGAGCAGTCCTAACTAATGTATGTAATCCCTATCTGATGTATTTAAAACCTGGTCATATGTACAATACCTGTATGAGCAGGATTCAGAAAAGGAATGTCCATGTGGACACGCTGGACAGAACGGCTCCTGTGCGCACAGCTCAAAAAAAGAGGGGTGGAGGCCTCCCCAGTCTTGTGTACACAAGAAAACAATTATATGAAACCAGAACACATGAGCTGCGTGCACAGTGAACAAGCCCATAGAGACATGTTCACACCACCAAGAGACTTGAAAACACAAAAAAGCACAGTAAAACCAAAAACACACTGTTGCAAAAAAATCACAGTGGACAGCAAGTGCTAGTAAAAAGATGGAAAAAACAGGGTATTTGGTTGATACGTTTTTTGCAAAAAATGTATATTAAGCCGCTCTACCAAACGTCAAGGTATACCCATATCAGAGCAGTCCTAACTAATGTATGTAATCCCTATCTGATGTATTTAAAACCTGGTCATATGTACAATACCTGTATGAGCAGGATTCAGAAAAGGAATGTCCATGTGGACACGCTGGACAGAACGGCTCCTGTGCGCACAGCTCAAAAAAAGAGGGGTGGAGGCCTCCCCAGTCTTGTGTACACAAGAAAACAATTATATGAAACCAGAACACATGAGCTGCGTGCACAGTGAACAAGCCCATAGAGACATGTTCACACCACCAAGAGACTTGAAAACACAAAAAAGCACAGTAAAACCAAAAACACACTGTTGCAAAAAAATCACAGTGGACAGCAAGTGCTAGTAAAAAGATGGAAAAAACTGTTTTTTCCATCTTTTTACTAGCACTTGCTGTCCACTGTGATTTTTTTGCAACAGTGTGTTTTTGGTTTTACTGTGCTTTTTTGTGTTTTCAAGTCTCTTGGTGGTGTGAACATGTCTCTATGGGCTTGTTCACTGTGCACGCAGCTCATGTGTTCTGGTTTCATATAATTGTTTTCTTGTGTACACAAGACTGGGGAGGCCTCCACCCCTCTTTTTTTGAGCTGTGCGCACAGGAGCCGTTCTGTCCAGCGTGTCCACATGGACATTCCTTTTCTGAATCCTGCTCATACAGGTATTGTACATATGACCAGGTTTTAAATACATCAGATAGGGATTACATACATTAGTTAGGACTGCTCTGATATGGGTATACCTTGACGTTTGGTAGAGCGGCTTAATATACATTTTTTGCAAAAAACGTATCAACCAAATACCCTGTTTTTTCCATCTTTTTACTAGCACTTGCTGTCCACTGTGATTTTTTTGCAACAGTGTGTTTTTGGTTTTACTGTGCTTTTTTGTGTTTTCAAGTCTCTTGGTGGTGTGAACATGTCTCTATGGGCTTGTTCACTGTGCACGCAGCTCATGTGTTCTGGTTTCATATAATTGTTTTCTTGTGTACACAAGACTGGGGAGGCCTCCACCCCTCTTTTTTTGAGCTGTGCGCACAGGAGCCGTTCTGTCCAGCGTGTCCACATGGACATTCCTTTTCTGAATCCTGCTCATACAGGTATTGTACATATGACCAGGTTTTAAATACATCAGATAGGGATTACATACATTAGTTAGGACTGCTCTGATATGGGTATACCTTGACGTTTGGTAGAGCGGCTTAATATACATTTTTTGCAAAAAACGTATCAACCAAATACCCTGTTTTTTCCATCTTTTTACTAGCACTTGCTGTCCACTGTGATTTTTTTGCAACAGTGTGTTTTTGGTTTTACTGTGCTTTTTTGTGTTTTCAAGTCTCTTGGTGGTGTGAACATGTCTCTATGGGCTTGTTCACTGTGCACGCAGCTCATGTGTTCTGGTTTCATATAATTGTTTTCTTGTGTACACAAGACTGGGGAGGCCTCCACCCCTCTTTTTTTGAGCTGTGCGCACAGGAGCCGTTCTGTCCAGCGTGTCCACATGGACATTCCTTTTCTGAATCCTGCTCATACAGGTATTGTACATATGACCAGGTTTTAAATACATCAGATAGGGATTACATACATTAGTTAGGACTGCTCTGATATGGGTATACCTTGACGTTTGGTAGAGCGGCTTAATATACATTTTTTGCAAAAAACGTATCAACCAAATACCCTGTTTTTTCCATCTTTTTACTAGCACTTGCTGTCCACTGTGATTTTTTTGCAACAGTGTGTTTTTGGTTTTACTGTGCTTTTTTGTGTTTTCAACTAAAGTTTAGAATGTAGCTTTGTGAAAATTAAAAAATAATTTTTTCTTTCCACAAAATGATGTTTTAGCCCGCAATTTTTTTTCCCCAAGGGTAACAGGAGAAATTGGACCACAAATGTTATTGTCCAATTTGTCCTGAGTACGCTGATACCCCACATGTGGGGGGAACCACCGTTTGAGTGCATGGCAGAGCTCGGAAGGGAAGGAGCACCGTTTGAAATGCAGACTTAGATGGAATGGACTGCAGGTGTCATGTTGCATTTGCAGAGCCCCTGATGTACCTAAACAGTAGAAACCCACCACAAGTGACCCCATATTGGAAACTAGACCCCCCAAGGAACTTATCTAGATGTGTTGTGAGAGCTTTGAACCAACAAGTGTTTCACTACAGTTTATAACGCAGAGCCGTGAAAATAAAAAATATTTTTTTTTCCACGAAAATGATATTTTATCCCCTATGTTTTTATTTTCCCAAGGGTAACAGGACAAATTGGACCCCAAAAGTTGTTGTCCAACTTGTCCTGAGAACGCTGATACCCCATATGTTGGGGGGAACCACTGTTTGGGCACACAGGAGAACTCGGAAGGGAAGGAGCCCTGTTTTACTTTTTCAAAGCAGAATTGGCTGGAATTGAGATCGGACGCCATGTCGCGTTTGGAGAGCCCCTGATGTGCCTAAACAGTGGAAACCCCCAATTATAACTGAAACCCTAACCCCAACCCTAACCCTAGCCCTAACCCTAGCCCTAGCCCTAACCCTAGCCCTAAACCTAATCCCAACCCTAGCCCTAACCCTAGCCCTAACCCTAGCCCTAACCCTAGCCCTAACCCTAGCCCTAATGGGAAAATGGAAATAAATACATTTTTTTACATTTTATTATTTTTCCCTAACTAAGGGGGTGATGAAGGGGGGTTTGATTTACTTTTATAGCGTTTTTTTGGTGGATTTTTATGATTGGCAGCCGTCACACACTAGAAGACGCTTTTTATTGCAAAAAATAGTTTTTGCATCACCACATTTTGAGAGCTATAATTTATCCATATTTTGGCCCACAGAGTCATATAAGGTCTTGTTTTTTGCGGGACGAGTTTACGTTTTTATTGGTATCATTTTCGGGCAGATGACATTTTTTGATCGCTTTTTATTCCGATTTTTGGGAGGCGGAATGAACAAAAACCAGCAATTCCTGAATTTCTTTTAGGGGGGGCGTTTATACCGTTCCACGTGTGGTAAAATGGATAAAGCAGTTTTATTCTTCAGGTCAGTACGATTACAGCGATACCTCATTTATGTAATTTTTTTTATGTTTTGGCGCTTTTACACAATAAAAACTATTTTATATAAAAAAATAATTGTTTTTGCATTGCATTATTCTGAGAGCTATAACTTTTTTATTTTTCTGCTGATGATGCTGTGTGGTGGCTTTTTTTTTGCGGGACAAGATGACATTTTCAGCGGTACCATGGCTATTTATATCCGTCGTTTTGATCGCGTGTTATTCCACTTTTTGTTCGCCTGTATGATAATAAAGCAATGTTTTTTGCCTTGTTTTTTTTTTTTTGCGGTGTTCACTGAAGGGGTTAACTAGTGGGATAGTTTTATAGAGCGGGTCGTTACGGATGCGGCGATACCAAATATGTGTACAATTATTGTTTTTTGTTTTTTTTACATAAATAAATGGATTTATTGGGAAATGTTTTTTTTTTTTATTTGGGGATTTTTTTTTTTTTTTTTTACACATTCTATTTTTTTTTTTTTAACTTTCTAACATTGTCCCAGGGTGGGACATCTCTGTAATAGATCAGATCGTTGATCTGACACTGTGCATAGCACACCGTCAGATCAACGATCTGACATGCAGTTTAGCTGGCTTTCCAGCGCCTGCTCTCAGCAGGCGCCGGCTAGCCAGGTCACTTCATGACCCGGAAGGAGTCCGGCGGCCATCTTGGATCCGGGGACTCCTTCCGGGTCACCGGAGCAACGTGATCTCATTGCGTTGCTCCGGTGGGAGAGCGCAGGGAGCCCCCGTCCCTGCGCGATCCACCTCTATGCCGCTGTCACAACTGACAGCGGCATCAGAGGGGTTAAATGCCCGCGATCGGCGATAGCGCCGATCGTGGGCATTGCTGCGGGGTGTCAGCTGTCATATACAGCTGACACCCGCACCCGATCACCGCGGCGCTCAGCGCGAGACCGCGGTGATCGGTGCGCCGTACTAGTACTGCTGCTGGCACAAATGCAGTGCCGGCAGCGCAGTACTAGTACGGTGCATGGCGCGAAGGGGTTAAGTGGCATCAATTTCGCCAGTGTTTTTTAAAATGGCTGGTGAGGTGATTTTCAAAAATCATCAAGCTTTTAGTCTCCCCAAGATGACACAGGGGTAGAAAAGTCCTTGCAGATCCAGGATTTGTTCATCTTGATGAACGTTAGTCTGTCTACATTGTCACTGGACAGCCGCTTGCGCTTATCTGTCCATCAGCACACCACCAGCAGCGCTGAACACGCGTTCAGAGAGAATGCTGGCTGTGGGGCACGACAAGATCTTCAAGGCGTGAGTGGCGAGCTCAGGCCATTTTTCAAGATTGGAAGCGAAAAAGGAGCAAGTTTCCAGTTCCAGAGTCATGGCAGCGATGTTAACTTGGAGATACTCTTGTACCATCCTCTCTAGGCGTTGGCTGTGCGTCAAACTTCTTGTCTCCTGTGGCCTTGCAAAGGATGGTCTAAAAAAATCTTGAAACGATTGGAAAAAATTGCTGTTGCCACCAGATACGATGTTACTGTTACGGTTTTAGTGATGACTCGATAGTCCCACGGTTGGCAAGTTAGAACTCAGAGATTCACTACGTGCACCACTGGTGTTTTGTGGAAAACCAGATGTTAGATTCTGTAACAGTCTCTGCTGATACTCCTGCATGCGTGAATCCCTTTCTATGGCAGGAATTATTTCACCAAATTTGCTTTTGTACCGGGGATCTAAGAGTGTGGCAACCCAGTAGTCGGCATTACTTCGGATTCTGACAATCTGAGGGTCATGTTGCAGGTAGTGCAGTAAGAAGTCACTCATGTGTCTTGCGCATCAAAGAGTACCAAGTCCTTGTTGTCTTGGTGGTGGCGAGGTGAGAATCATGCTTCCTTCATCTGCCCTCTCCCCCCCAACCTCGCACAACAGAAATTTGATCAAGGTCTCCCTCATCTGATGAGTCTTCCATGCCCAGCACCATTTCGTCCTCCACTTCTTCCTCGCCTCCTGCACCTTCCTCAACAGTTTGGCCGCTACCATGTGCCCTTGGTAATCCCTCTCCCCCAGCCTCCAATGCCAGCCGCATTGGTGCTGCCAACCTTCTTGACCTTGGAGATATTATCCCTTCCTCATACGACTCCTCCTTTTCCTCCTCCTCCTCCTCTTGTTCCACCACCTGACTCCGAACACTGTGTAAGGTGTGCTCCAGCATGTAAATCACCGGAATGGTCATGCTGATAATGGCATCGTCAGCGCTAAACATCTTCGTTGCTATTTCAAAACTGTGCAGAAGGATGCATAGGTCCCTGATCTGAGACCACTCCTGCAGCGTGAATTGCCCCACCTCTTGATCTCGTTGGCCCAGGCTATACATCATAACGTATTGCACCAGGGCTCGTCGTTCCTGCCACAGTCGCTGCAACGTGTGCAGAGTTGAATTCCACCATATGGGCACATCGCATTTCAGCCAGTGAACTGTCAGGCCCAACAACTTCTGTAGAGATGTAAGTCATTGAGCTGCGGGATGCGAATGGTGGAAGTGAGCACCCAGCGACCGTGACCTCTGCAGAAGCCCATCTAGTCCGGGATAGTGGGATAAAAATTGCTGGACAACCAGGTTCAAAACATGGGCCATACAAGGCATGTATGCGACATTGCCCCGGCGAAGGGCCACACCAATGTTTGCAGCATTGTCGCACACAGCCTTCCCTGGCTGCAGGTTGAGTGGAGACAACCATTGATGGAACTCGGTCTCCAGAGCTGACCACAAGTCCTCAGCTGTGTGACTCACATTTCCCAGACATTTCAATGTAAACACTGCCTGATGTCGTTGAGCCCTGGTGACTGCATAGTGAGGAGGTGTGCAGGAATCCTTCTGCACAGTTACAACGTGGGTGGCATTACCAGACAGGCTTTGGGTGCAGGTGGAGGACCGAGAGGAGGTTGAGGAGGCAGAAGCAGTGGAGGAACTTCTAAATACAGAGGATCGTCGAGCAACTCATGGGGACGGCAAGACCTGGACAGCAGCCCCTTCTCCTGATGTCGCCGTAGTTACCCAGTGCCCAGTCACCAACATGTAACGCCCCTGTCCATGTCTACTTGTCCAAGTGTCTGTGGTGAAATGCACCCTGTCACACACAGAGTTTCTCAAGGAAGCAGTGATGTTGTGTGCGACATGCTGGTGTAGCGCAGGCACAGCTTTCTTTGAGAAGTAGTGGTGACTGGGCATCTGGTACTGGGGCACTGCGACAGACATAAGGTCTCAAAAATCCTCTGTGTCCACCAGGCGGAAAGGCAGCATTTCTGTAGCCAACCGCTTGCAGACGGAGAAATTCAACCTCTTAGCTTTGTCATGGCTAGGAGGAAATGGTCCTTTACTTGTCCACATCTGAGGGACTGAGGGCTGGCTGCCGTGCTTAGACGGAGTTGAGTAGGGTGTCCCCGGCAAACTGCTGGTCTGTGCGGAAGGTGCAGGCAGAGATGTTATGTTGCCTTGATCAAAATGTGGTGTCGATGTCGGAGAGCGCTCAACAACAGCAGGTGTTTCCACTTGCAAATGTCCTGACGACCTGCCAATCACACTGGCTGTTGCGGGTAAAAGGTGTAAGGTCTGCGTCCACAACCATGTGCGACTGCTGTCCCCACGGTCACAGAGAATGAAGAGGACGTGGATGCACTTGATGAGGCAGATGGTGGTTGACCCGGCCCACTAGGCCGCATTGTAGCACAGTGAGCTTCCCACTGCAACTTATGCCTCATATCCATGTGACGGTTCATGCATGAAGTACTGAAGCTAGTCATTTTTTGGCCTCTACTGAGATTTTGTTGACAAATCTTACAGACAACATGAGTTGGGTCATCCTTTGTAATGTCAAAAAATGCCCAGGCTATGCAAGGATTAGAGCCAGTGAGGCCTGAAGAGCCACCACGACTTCTGGTCTGAGGCACAGTTGGGGTTGAGGATGCAGTTGTTGACGTGCTTCCAGTACTTCGTCTCTGTCCAGGAAGGCGCAACGTAACCTCGTCATCAGAGTCGTCACTAGCATCCTCCTACACCTCCTCTGCTGACCTCATGGACTGGCGGACTGGGGGTTGACAGAAAGTGGGTCTACAACCTCGTGAGCATCATCCTGTGTGTTCTCACACCCATCATCCTCAGAGACAACCTCTTCCTGCGCTGACCGAAAAGTCAGGTTTTCATTCCAATCAGGTATCTCAGTCTCATCATCATCTTCTTCATTGTCTCCACCAACAGTAGTTACAGTTTGGTAATGAGGGTCTACATTATGCTCAGAACCTTCTTCATCTGGGCCTGGATCCGACTGACAAAGATTCTTGGCATCAGTGCAGATCATTTCCTTGTCTGGATTCACAGAAGCTCTGGAGCAGACCTCTGATTCCCAGGCTATAGTATGCGTAAATAGCTCTACAGACTGAACCATGTGTGTTACCCCATGCTCAGACGGGCAGCTGGAGACTTGGGAGCTGTGAGGAAGCAAGTGCGATTGGGGTGACAACTCTGAGGACTGGAGTAGTTGTGATGTTGAAGTTGACATGGAGGAGAGCCCACTTGAACGAGCACTTGATATCCGTTCAAGCACCTGCTGTTTTTGGGCCTCATCTGGAATTTTTGGCGATGCTTGTAGCGATGGTCGTAAGAAAGGGATCATATCAGATTGTCCACGAAAAGAAGTAGACATCTTACTTTGGCTGGAAGATGGTCTTTCTTCTGCAGATGTTACTGTTGCTTTACCACCTACCCCACGGACACAACCTTTATTTTCCTTTCCAACATGCCTATTCCCCTTTCCACAGGCAGCAGGCCTTTTGCCACTCATTTTAGTGCTTAACTAATTGGCAACTATGTATCTGTAGTTGTTGGCAAAAACAACCGATGGATGAAAACCGAGCAGAACTGAGTGGCCAAACTGTGGTACTAGGCCCATAACTATTAACTGGTTTAGATGCAGTAAAAATTTAGAGACACAGGCGGTGTAAGTAGTTTCACAGGCGGGCTACTCTACTGACGTGCAGACACTGCTCCTAGGCCCAAAACTATTAACTGGATTAGATGCAGTAAAAATAGAGATATACAGGCGGTGTAGTTAGTTTCACAGGTGGGCTACTCTGCTGACGTGCCGACACTGCTCCTAGGCCCAAAAATATTAACTGGATTAGATGCAGTAAAAATTGAGATACACAGGCGGTACAGTTAGTTTCACAGGCGGGCTACTCTGCTGAAGTGCAGACACAATGCTACTAGGCCCAAAACTAGGGTTGAGCGACTTTTACTTTTATAGGATCGGGTTGGGTTTCCCGAAACCCGACTTTTGAAAAAGTCGGGTCGAGTGAAATCGGCCGATCCTATAAAAAAGTCGGGGTCGGCCGAAACATGATCCCAATGCAGTGCATTGGGTTTCCAATGGTTCCCAGGGTCTGAAGGAGAGGAAACTCTCCTTCAGGCCCTGGGATCCATATTTAAGTGTAAAATAAAGAATTAAAATAAAAAAATATTGCTATACTCACCCTCTGACGCGCCCTGGTACCAACCAGCAGCCTTCCTTCCATAGAATCAGCACGTGAAGGGCCTTAGATGACGTCGCGGCTTGTGATTGGTCGCGCGAGCGGTCACATGGGCAGTCGCGCGACCAATCACAAGCCGCGACGTCATCTAAGGCCCTTCACGCGCTGATTCTAAGGAAGGAAGGCTGCCGGTTAGTACCAGGGCGCGTCAGAGGGTGAGTATAGCAATATTTTTTATTTTAATTCTTTATTTTACACTTAAATATGGATTCCGATACCGATTTCCGATATTGCAAACATATCGGAACTCGGTATCGGAATTCCGATACCAGATTCAGAAGATCGCCGACCTCATGGCCGACCCCACACAGGAGTCGGGTCGGGTTTCATGAAACCCGACTTTGCCAAAAGTCGGCGACTTCTGAAAATGGCCGACCCGTTTCGCTCAACCCTGCCCAAAACTATTAACTGGATTAGATGTAGTAAAAATTTAGATACACAGGCGGTGTAGTTAGTTTGACAGGTGGGCTACTCTGCTGATATGCAGACACTGCTCCTAGGCCCAAAAATATTAACTGGATTAGATGCAGTAAAAATAGAGATACACAGGCAGTGTAGTTAGTTTCACAGTCGGGCTACTCTGCTGACGAGCAGACACTGCTTCTAGGCCCCAAACTATTAACTGGGTTAGATGCAGTAAAAATTGAGATACACAGGCGGTGTAGTTAGTTTCACAGGCAGGCTACTCTGCTGACGTGCAGACACTGCTCCTAGGCCCAAAACTATTAACTGGGTTAGATGCAGTAAAAATTGAGATACACAGGCGGTATAGTTAGTTTCACAGGCGGGCTACTCTGCTGACGTGCAGACACTGCTCCTAGGCCCAAAAATATTAACTGGGTTAGATGCAGTAAAAATTGAGATACACAGGCGGTATAGTTAGTTTCACAGGTGGGCCACTCTGCTGACGTGCAGACACTGCTCCTAGGCCCAAAACTATTAAATGGGTTAGATGCAGTAAAAATTGAGATACACAGGCGGTGTAGTTAGTTTCACAGGCGGGCTACTCTGCTAACGTGCAGACACTGCTCCTAGGCCCAAAAATATTAACTGGATTAGATGCAGTAAAAATTGAGATACAAAGGCGGTATAGTTAGTTTCACAGGCGGGCTACTCTGCTGATGTGCAGACACTGCTCCTAGGCCCAAAACTATTAACTGGGTTAGATGCAGTAAAAATTGAGATACACAGGCGGTGTAGCTAGCTTCACAGGCGGGCTACTCAGATGACTATCAGACAATGCTACTAGCCCAAAAGGATTGGCTGAGCTAGATTACACCAAATGCTGTGACAAACACTTGCACAGCACTGGCACAGACCTGCCTGGCAAACAGTGAACTGCTATAACCTACCCTGAAAAGGGCTGATATTACAACTAGCCCCGACTCCTCCCGACTCCCTAAACCTATCTCTCTGAAAATTCACTCCAAAAAACACTCTTAGGCTGCCGTCACACTAGCAGTATTTGGTCAGTATTTTACATCAGTATTTGTAGGCCAAAACCAGGAGTGGGTGATAAATACAGAAGTGGTGCATATGTTTCTATTATACTTTTCCTCTAATTGTTCCACTTCTGGTTTTGGCTTCCAAATACTGATGTAAAATACTGACCAAATACTGCTAGTGTGACGGCAGTCTTATACAGTATAGCGCCCACAGCAGCAGCGGTGCCGTCTAACACTAAGCTGCAGCAGTGAGGAAATGGTGGTGATGGGGCAAATGGCTGGTTCTTAAAGGTTAAGGACATGTGACATACACAGCCAATGACACATGCCCTTGCTTGTGCGCATCACATGCACATTGATGTGTGTGTGTGTGTGTGTGCACTGCTGATAGGCTGAGAGACTGCACCGCCCCACTGTAAATGCGGGAAAGAAAAAAAAAGGAGATTGGCATTATTTCAGCAAAGATCTATCCTCCTCCCCCCGCCCACTATACACTGAAACAGTCTATTAAAAATGATAAACAGTTTTAATGTGCAAATCAACTTAGGCTTTTGGTGAACGAACAGTTATCAAACAGAAACTCGAACAGCCGAATTTTAAGCAAATTGTTCGAGTTCGTCGAACGACTCGAACACCGCCCAAAACAGCTCGAATTTGAAATTGGCGAACAGTTCGACTCAAACACCGCTCATCTCTACTAGTGACTTCATTATACCTATAGTTCTCTAAAGTTTATAGCTTCATTTACTAGACTACATTGCATTAGGTAAAAACAACCTAAGTCCTCCTTCACATGTCCGTTAATTTTTTCAATACTATGGCCTCCGTTTTCTTCATGGATACCACACGTACCCATTATACCCTATACTGCTATGCACATGTCTGTGTTTTTACACTGACCGTGTGTCAGTGCAAAACACACAAAGATATGTCCATTTTTTTGGCAGCACAGATGACAAGGGCCAATACAAGTCTATGGGTCCATGAAAAGCACGTACAGAACCCATGTAATGCACCTTGGAATAAATGTCGCTATAGTAATAAATAATAATAATACAACTTTAACATTGCAAAGTATAGGAAAAGCTTTCTTTAACCACACCATAAAAAACACTGATGGTAAACATGGACACACGGCTGACACATTGATGGAAAACGCTGATGGCACCAGTACTGTTTTTTTATGTACAGTATGTATGTAAGCAAGGACATGTGAATGAGTCCTAATAGGGTAGAAGACCAGAAGTTGTCTAAAGCAGGCACTTTTTTTGCTGGATATGATGTCTTTCAATGTTAACTGATGATGTCAAACAAATGTAGTAACTTTTTCAGAGTTTCATGAAGCTCAAAAACTTTTTGAAAAGGTGATATGAGTCTTAAACTAATAAATTCAACTCATGTTGCAGTGCTTTTGTTTAGATATGATTAGTACAAAGATGAGATGCAGAAGTTTAAAATAATACAAAAGCGCTATCTTCACAGGTTTTATGGAATGAAAAACACTTGCAAAAATACCTAAAAGAAGAATAAACAGTAACCAAATTGATTCCTGTAGCAAACCATAACATTTACTTTTGCTATCAGCATGATACTCTGTAAAAGACAAACTACTATTCTTTTAATAGATCCCAGGCTGGTGGGTACTATATGACAAGTAAGCTGTGACCAGGTCAAGAGCAGGTCAAAAGTAAGAACCTGTGTGAACACTCAGCTGGCAGCACAATCAGGTCAAAATAAATGGACTTGACTGTTTGCTAATAAAAGCCAGCACATTTTACTGTCCTATTTGGTGAACATTTCCTAAATGCTACATCCTAAAATACACAGTACCATATCTAAAGCAGTCATGGGGCCATTATAGTAATACACTTAAATTTATACTATTCTATGGCTATTTAAGAAAATGTTATTAATGATTCCCCAACCTTGGATGTACAGGACATGGCCTGTCGATTTTGTGGCAGTTTAAACCTCTAAATGCTAGGCTCCACATCAATCTCAGCATTTAGAAGCAAGGGAGATTGAGGGGGTTCCCACTCTCCTCTGATTGGTGCCCCCATGACGTCAGTACCAGAGCCCGATCATTGCCATGGTGAGCCGAGGCCCTCATGACAACATCCAGGTCACCAGGCTAGCAAGCTTGTTAGACCAAGCCCAGGGCATGGTCTAACAAGCTTGTGTGAGTGCAGAATTGACAGTTTATAAAGCTCGTGCAGACCGTCCTTAAAAATGTCCTATCTGTTGGTGAAAGTGCGGGCAGTGTGTGTGCACTTTTGGTGTTCCCATCTCGCTGTCTGCATTGCAGCGCCACTTCTGTTTTCCTGCTCACAACAAGGTGGAACTCCACCTTACATTTGTTTTATAGGCTGTGTGAGCAGCAGTAGGCAATAGTGGAATTCCAGCTGCAGCACGCAGGGGTGAGTTGCTCGACTGAACAATCCCACTTCACTAGAAATGAGTGGGCATCTATGCCGGACGTGTGTGGCATGCTGCAATGCTTTGAATATTCCAACAACATTGCCAGTCATGATGATGACGCCATCATCTAGCCTGCACTAAAATGTCACAATATCAGTATGCCTGTTGGAAACAACAGTGCAAGCAATGATGCATGAGGTAGTGGTGCATGAGAAAGAGGAACAAGAGGGCCAGGGACCATTTTCAAAGTCATCAGGACGGTGGTCCTCACATGGCTCAGAGGGTGGTTTGTTGCATCAACAGCAGCCAGGTACATAAGTATCCAGCCAGGGGACAGTTTTAGAGGATGAGGATAAGGAACAACAGCCGTGTTCACAGCACGGTGCCTCTCAGATGAGCTCATGGGCATCACTGAATCAAAGCTGAGGGGATAGTGAGGACCCAGAAAATACACCTGTCACCAAGGACAGCTTGTTGTTGCCTCTGGGTTGTCTGGCACAAATGAACCAATACATGCTGCAGAGCCTGAGCAATGACACCCCCTATTGTCATGAGTGCAGATTACTGGGTGGATACCCTGCTGGATCCCAGCTACAAGGACAACATACCATCATTGCTTCTGTCACTGTAGCATGAATTGGACACATACAGGTAGTGTCATCACAGACAAGCACATCCACCTGTCCACAAAAAACGTGGAGAACCTAGCATTAATAAAAAAGAATCAGGTGTGGATCACACAGGATTTCCCCATTCCTTTGGCTGACTAAACAATTATACCAGCCGCCCCAACCATGGTTACACTCAATTTTGCATTAGTTTCATTTTCTTGCATCCCTAAATTTAAGCAAAATTTTGTTTTTAATAAAACAGTGTTGGCCTTCCCCAAGAATTATTTTTTCTTCATTTTGAGAGCTATAACTTTGCAATCTTTCCAGTAAGTGAGCTGTATGGCGGCTTGTTGTGTGCGTTACTTGAGTTTTCCGAGCATGCTGGGGGGGTTCTCTGAGCATTTTTTTGGTGCACTTGTAGATTATGTTTGCGGCTGCTAGACAAGCTGAACACATGCAAGGATTGCCTGTTTGTTAGGGTAGGGAATCCTCACATGTATTCAGGCTGAGGGGACTCAAACATAATCTACTAGCACGCCCCAAATACTCAGAGAACACCCAAGCATGCTCAGAAAACTCGAGTAACGAGCACACTCGCTCATCATTAATGATGATAAAGCATACAGTAGTTGTATGCCTTGTTTTAATTATTTTAATGGTGTTCACTGAAGGGGTTAACTAGTGGGACCGTTTTATAGGCTGAGTGATTCTGGATGCGGCGGTACCAAATATACGTACTTTTTTTCATAAATAAATGTATTTATTGGATTAATATTTTTTCCTTAGTTTGCAATTTTTTTTTTATATTTTTACAATTTTTTAAAACTTTTTTTTAACTGTTTTACATTATTCCAGGATGGGACATCAACTTCACACTAACAGATCGCTGATTAGTGCACACATATCTGTGCGGTCTGCGGATTTTTTCGTAGCGGATTTGATAAATCCGCAGTGCAAAACCACTGCGGTTTTTCCTGCGGATTTATCGCGGTTTCTTTTGCGGATTCGGCTGCGGGTTTACACCTGCAGTTTTCTTTTGGAGCAGGTGTAAACCCGCAGCGGAATCCGCACAAAGAATTGACATGCTGCGGAATGTAAACCGCTGAGTTTCCGCACGTTTTTTTCCGCAGCATGTGCACTGCGGATTTCGTTTCCCATAGGTTTACATTATACTGTAAACGCATGGGAAACCGCTGCGGACCCGCAGCAAAATCCGCAGCATGTGCACATACCCTAATACTCTGCAATGCTTCTTTTCAGATAATTTGATCAGCATCTGACATGCAGGCAGGAGGCGTGTCAGCTCGTGCTCTGAGCATGAGCTGAGAGACACCATCAATGGGTGATCCCAAGGCTCTCTTTTGGCCTTTTGTCACCATGGAGACCATCGGCATAATGTGATCTCATTGCGCTGGGCCAATGAGAGCACAGAGGGAGCTCTCTCCCTCTGCAATTCCCCGTGATGTAGCTGTCACTATTGACAGTGGCATCACAGAGGTTAAATGCCCACAATCAATGTTAGCACCAATTGTAGGCATTGGGGCAGGGTTCCAGCTCTCATATAGCGCTTACACCCGCATTTGATCCTGTGCAATAATGGCGCTGTATACATAAGGCGGTTTGCGGAAATACAGCTTCTGCAGTGCTATATATATGTATATATACAGTATATATATATATATATATATATATATATATATATATACGACGCATGTCGGGAATAGGTTAAATAAAAAAGTGGTGGTCCCCTCCTCCACTTCCTGTCCACCTCCACCCCTTCCTCCACTTAAACGTCTGTCTCTTGGTAAATTTTTTTGCTGTTTTTGGTTATTATTTTTTGTCTCTGTTATTTTAAGTAATTTTCTTTAAAAAAGAAAAATAATACAAATAAAAAGGTGTTGGCCCCTCTCTTTCATATCCACCTCCACCACTTCCTCTACCCCCCTCCTAAACCCCATCCTCAACTTGGACCTCTGCCTCATGGCTAAATTTTTTATTTTGTTATTTTAAGTAATTTTTCTTAAAAAAAGTGTCAGCCCCCTCCCCACCTTCCTATACCACCTCCCCCACTTGGCCCTCTGCCTTATAATAATAATAATCTTTATTTTTATATAGCGCTAATATATTCCACAGCGCTTTACAGTTTTGCACACATTATCATCACTGTCCCCAATGGGGCTCACAATCTAAATTCTCTATCAGTATGTCTTTAGAGTGTGGGAGGAAACCCATGCAAACATGGAGAGAACATACAAATTCTTTACAGATGTTGTCCTTTGTGGGGTTTGAACCCAGGACCCCAGCGCCGCAAGGCTGCAGTGCTATCCACTGAGCCACTGTGTTGCCCTGTAGTTCTTTTTTTTGCCTGTGTTATTTTAAATTATTCTCCTTAAAAAAAAGTGTTGTCCACCTCTGCCCCTTCCATGTAAACCTCCACTCCCATCTCCACTTGGACCTATGCCTCATGGTTCAATTTTTTATTATTTATGGTTATAATTTTTTAGTCTCTGTAGTTTTAAGTAATTTTCCTTAAGAAAAAAAGTGTTGCCCACTCATTCCCTTCCTGTCCACCTTCACCCCCTCCTCCATCCCCTCCATCACTTGGACTGCTTCATGGTTCAACTGTTTGTTACTTTTGCTTATAATTTTTTTGTCTGTATTATTTTCATTCATTTTCCTTAAAAAGAGGGTTAGCCTACTCCTCCTCTTCAGTCCACCTCCACACTCTCCTCCACTTGAACCTCTTCCTCATGGTTCAGTTTTTTTTTGTGTTATTTTAAATAATTTTCCATTAAGCAAAAGTTTTGGCCCTTTCCTTCCTGGTGTCTCTCATCTTACTCTTGACAATACTCCATAGGGTTAAGGTGAGGATAGTATGTTGGCTAATCAAGTACAATGATACAGTTGTTTTTAAACCAGGTATTGGTACTTTTGGCAGTGTGGACAGGTGCCAAATCCTGCTGGAAAATGAATTTTCCATCTCTAAAAAGCTTGCCGGCAGAGGGAAGCATGAAAAGCTCTAAAATTTACTGGTAGATGGATGCACTGACTTTGGTCTTAATAAAACATAGTGGACCTACACCAGCAGACGACATGGCTCCCCAAACCATCACTGATTGTGGAAACTACACACTAGACCTCAAGCAGCTTGGATTGTGGCCTCTCCACTCTTCCTCCAGACATTGGGACCTTGATTTCCAAATGAAATGCAAAATTTACTTTAATCTGAAAACAACACCTTGGACCACTGAGCTATAATCCAGTTGTTTTTTTCCTTGGCCCAGGTAAGGTGCTTCTGACATTGCCTATTGGTCATGAGTGGCTTGATACAAGGAATGCCCCCACACTTGTAGCCCATGTCCTGGATACACCTGTGTGGTGACTCTTGTGGTGGCATTTTCTTCACAATCCTTTCAAAGCTGCGGTTATCCCGGTTGCTTGTGCACCTTTTTCTACCACACTTTTTCCTTCCATTCAACTTTTCATTAATATGCTTGGATACAGCAATTTGTTAACAGTTAGCTTCTTTATCAATGATGTTTTGTGGCTTACCTTCCTTGAGGAGTGTGTCTTTAACTGCCTTTTGGACATCTGTCAAGTCAGCAGTCTTCTCCATGATTGTGGAGCCTACTGAAACAGAATAAGGGACCTTTTTAAACACTTAGGAAGCATTTGCATATTTTTTTGTTAATTATTCTAATTTACTGAGATAATGACTTTTGGGTTTTCATTGTCTGTAAGCCATAATCATCAATTTTAACAGAAATAAACACTTGAAATAGATCACTCTGTTTGTAATGACTCTATATATCAGTTTCACCTTTTGTATTGAAGAACTGAAATAACTTTAACTTTTTGATGATATTCTAACTTAGTGAGATGCATTTGTATTTATTATGGCTACATAAGGCGATTTGCAGAAACACAGCCTCTGCGGTGCCGTATATATATAGAGAATATGTCTGGAATAGGTTACATAAAAAAGTGCTGGCCCCCTCCTACCCTTCCACATCCACCTTCACCCCCTCCTTCACTTCTACATCTGCCTCATGTTTCAATTTTTTGTTATTTCTGGTTATTTTTTTTGTCTGTTATTTTAAGTAATTTTCCTTTAAAAAAGGAAAACAAAAGTGTTGGCCCCTTCCTCCCTTTCCTGTCCACCTCCATCCCCTCCTCTATCCTCTTCTCCACTTGGACTTCTGCCTCATGGCTACATTTTTGGTTATTTTTGGTTATTTTTTTGCCTCTTATTTTAGTTACATTTCCTTAAAAAAGGGTTAGCCTCCTCCTTCTCTTCCTGTCCACCTCCACCCCCGTTTCCATAAGTTCCTCTTCATCAGGGTTCTTTTTTGTAATTTTTGTTTGCTATTTTTTTTCTTTGTTACTTTACCCTTGTTACCACCATTTTATGGCACAGAAATATGGGAGAACACACCTTTTTATTGTGTTAATTATTTATAAAAAAAATAAAGAAAAAAACCATGGGATTCACCCCCTTCATTTTTCATTACCAGGTAAAGCAAAGCAGACATCTGGGGGCTGCAGATCTTAGTTCTCTGCTTTCCCTTATATTAAATAAATTTTAAAAAATGGCCTCAATTACCCTCCATTTTTGATAACCAGCAAAGGGAAAGCAGACATCTGGAGGCTGCAACTCTTAGCTCTCTGCTTTCCCTTAGCTGGTTATGAAAAATAGGGGAACATATGCCGTTTTTGATAATAAGTTATTGATTACTAAATACATAAATAAATAACAAAAATGACTCATTTTAGTAACCAGTCAAGTGTAAGCAGACAGCTGTGAGCTGGTGTTATTATACTGGGAGGGGGCCAATATCCAGGAAGATTCCAAATCTATTAATATCAGCTCACAGCTGTCTGTGCAGCCTCTGCTGGATAGCAAAGGAGGAACAAAAGATGTGGGGTCCCCTCAAATATTACTAACCAGCAAAGGCTGAACAGACAGCTGCATGCTGATCTTATTAAGCTGTGAAGGGGCCATGGATAATGGCCAAAAATGGCGCATCCATTAGATGCGCTAAAACTGGTGCTTAGCCTTGGCTCTTCCCACTTGCACTGGTGCAGCGCCAAGTTGGGTAATAGTTTTTGGGTTGTTGTCAGCTGTTTTGTATCTGCTGACATCAAGGCCAGGGGTTAGTATTGGAGAGGCATCTGTGAGACATCCCCAATACTAACCCTGTTGTCAAAATTAAATAAAGACACAGACATGAAAAAGTCCTTTAACTGAGCAAAATACTCATAAAAAATGCTTAATTTGAAATAAACACTTCCCACCCTCTTTTACCCATTTATCACTGTAAAACTAAAAATAATAAAACACATAAACATTATTCCTAAACTGGCCAACAACAATCTACTGTATTTGACCCATGAAGAGGCTAACTCTGCTTCCTCTGAATTTGAACTCTGGTCACCTTTTGATGTCAATGCTTGGCACTGAAGCTGAGATATCAGGTACAGCTCAGTGTCTCCTGGATTCAGGGCTGAGGGGTCGCATCATGCCACTGCTCAGTCATGTAATCCAAATGTAGCAGAGTTAGAGCACGTTGTGGGAGAAATGGATTATCGCTGTTCAGGTGAGGAATACGGTGTTTTGTTATTTGTAATTTTACAGAAAGAAATAGGTGAAATAGGGTGGCGAGTGTTTATTTCAATTAAAGGACTTTACTCTGTGTATTTTTACTAAGGAAATGATGAGGAATCCAGCTCAATGAGGTAGTGAAAAAAAACCTTCCTTTATTCAGTTCAAATCATATTCAGTGGAGGATAAAACATCAGCAACAACATGGATTAAAATGCGATATCAACGTGTTTCTAGTGAACAAGCACCCTTAATCATGATGTTTTATCATCCACTGAATATGATTCGAAGCGAATAAAGGAAGGTTTTTTTTCACTACCTCGTTGAGCTGGATTCCTCATCATTTCCTTGGTTCTTCTATGCCCTGACACAGCGGTTCCATGCTCCGAGTTCCACAGGATGTCGAGTATTGTGAGCTGGACTTTGTTTCATTTTGTATTTTTTAACTACATGAAGACTACGGGGTTACTAATGGGAGTGTCTTAAAGACACCATTCCATTACTAACAACCTGGGCTTGATGTCAGCTGACATTACAAAGCTGACATCAACCCCACAAATATTACCCAACTTGCCACTGCATCAGGGCTAGTAGGAAGAGCTGGGCAGTAACAAACTTACCTTTCATCAGAGAATAAAAAACAACCGGATGTTCATTCATTTGAATGAAGTTTGGGTTCGCTGTACGCATTTTGACTAACACTAACTACTGGTTGGTCACCCATCTGGACCCACGCTACAAGGAGAACTTTACATATCTCCTTCCCATATAGGAGTGGTCTAATAAAATGTTGCAGTCCCAGCTGCGCGTCCGAGGGTGAGTATATTCCTAATAGGAATATACTCACCCTCGGACGCGCCCTGCTTCTTTCCGGCAGCCTTCCTTCCTAAGAATCAGCGCTTGCAGGACCTTGCGGTGACGTCGCGGCTTGTGATTGGTCGCACGAGCGGTCACATGGGCGGTCGCGCGACCAATCACAAGCCGCGACGTCACCGCAAGGTCCTGCAAGCGCTGATTCGAAGGAAGGAAGGTTCCCGGTTAGTACCAGGGCGCGTCCGAGGGTGAGTATAGCGATATTTTTTATTTTAATTCTTTATTTTACACTTAAATATGGATCGCAGGGCCTGAAGGAGAGTTTCCTCTCCTTCAGACCCTGGTAACCATTGGAAACCCAATGCACTGCATTGGGTTTCGAGTTTTGGCCGACCCCAACCCCGACTTTTTTATAGGATCGGCCGATTTCACTCGACCCGAAAAAGTCGGGTTTCGTGAAACCCGACCTGATCCTATAAAAGTAAAAGTCGCTCAACCCTAGTACAGACACATTTTTAAGGGTGTTTATGATGCCTGCATTAACAATTTTTAGAGGCCAGCTCGAACATTCTTTTATATATATATATATATATATATATATATATATATATATATATATATATACCCTCCAGGGGTAAATGTTTTTTAGCCATGCACTTAGTGCTGGGCATTAGCAGTCTATAGTCTAAGAAGCCCTCCACTATGTCTTTTCAAAGGGGTATTGGAGTGCCTCCTAATTTTTGGCATCCCGTGCACTTAGTGCATACGCTTTACCAGTGTAGGAGACCAAGTCCTTAGTAATGGGGAAAAATGCTTTTCTGTGGATCCACCATCTAGCGGAGGAAAAAAAAATTGAAACCAAAAGAGCTGATGGGTTCTATTAATATATGATACAGTGGCTTGTTGTGAGCTGTCAGGTGGTTGTCAGATATGGAGTTCTCACACTGGAAACAGTTTTTCACAGCCCGGTCAGGAGAGTTTGTACAGTAAGTACAGAAGATCCTGGTATCCTCCATATAAGGCTGAGTAGATGAAAAATACTGCACTATTTTCCCCAGCAGGGTTGATGAAATAACAGTCCCTGAAGATGCTACATTAAACTAATTGCTATTTTCAGGGCTAATTCAAATAGATTCTATTCTGTTATAATAATACCGCTCTGCAATTTGTGTAGGGTGAGATGTGGCAGTAGGTATAGCGTATGACAGGCATCTAGTCAGGGATTATTGCCTTATAAATTCTAAGCCTTCCTGATGCTGCTTTTTTCCATGGACTTATAGACCAATTCATGTTTTTATGTAATCTATACTCTAAAATTCATCCAAGCTGCCAGTGTTACTTTTGTTCCTCCAGACTTTGTGGCTGCATTGTACAACAAAACTTTTTGGGGGCCAGTTTAAATCCCTTCTATATTCTACAAAAATACCTCTCTTATCTGAAATTGTTTCAGTAGGTATTGCGTATAATAGGCATCTAGTCAGGAATTATTGCCTATTAAATTCTAAGCCTTCCTGATGCTGCTTTTTTCCATGGACTCATTAACTGATTCATTTTTTCATGGTAATCTGTACGCTGAAATTCATCCAAGCTGCCAGTGTTACTTTCTTTTCTCCTGACTTTGTGGCTGCCATGTACAACAAAAAATCTTTTCAGGGCAAATTCAAAATGCCTTCTTTATTCTACAATAATACCGCTCTAATCTGCCATTCATGTAGGGTGAGGTGTGACAGTCGGCATAGCATATGACAGGCATCTAGTCAGGGATTATTGCGTCATAAATTGTACGCCTTGCTGCTGGTATTTCCAATGCAGTCATTGACCAATTCATTTTTATGATGTTCTATACTCAGAAATTCATCAAAGCAGGCAAAATTAAATGATTTACTGGGTCTATTCACAGTTTCTCTGCAGCATCTGTTTGTAAGAGGTAGTGGTGGGAGACTTTATGCTACAGGAGCTGGAAATACCACTTCTGAACTCTGCAGTGCTTTGTTTCCATCTATTTCTGGGTGGTGCTTGAATTATGTTTGGGGTCATTGTCCTGATGGAAGACCCATGACTTAATACGATGCAAACCCAGCTTTCTGACCCCAGGCACTGCATTGTGACTCAAAATCATTTAGAAATACTCACATTTAAAGACACTCAGAGCCAGAGGCAGCTAAACACCCCCAAAATATTTTTGAACATTTCCCATATTTGACTGTAACTACTGTGATACTTTATTTGTAGGTCTCATCCATTTACAGTAAACAGAAGAATTATGTGGTTTACCAAAAAACTCTATCTTGGTCTCATTTGTCCTCAAGACAAGAGATGAGCGGTGTTCGAGTCGAGCTGTTCGCCAATTTCAAATTCGAGCTGTTCTGGGCGGTGTTCAAGTCGTTCGTCGAACTCTAACAATTTGCTTAAAATTCAGCTGTTCGAGTTTTTGTTCGATAACTGTTCATTCACGAAAAGCCTAACTTGATTTGCACATTAAAACTGGTTATCATTGTTAATAAACTGTTTCAGTGGCGGTGAAGGGGGTGGGGGTGGGGGTGGGGGAGGGGCGGTTGATAGATCTGTGCTGAAATAATGCCAATCTCCATTTTTTTTTCTTTCCCGCATTTACAGTGGGGCGGTGCAGTCTCTCTGCCTATCAGCAGTGCACACACACACAGCAATGTCCATGTGATACACACAAGCAAGGGCATGTGTCATTGGTTGTGTATGTCACATGTCCTTGCCCTATAAGAACCAGCCATTTGCCCCATCGCCACCATTTCTTCACTGTTGCAGCTTAGTGTTAGATGGCACCGCTGCTGCTGTGGGTGCTATAGAGTATAAGAGTGTGAATTGCGAGCAAATTGTCAGAGAGATAGGTTTAGGGAGTTGGGAGGAGTCGGCATTATTTGTAATATCAGCCGTTTTCAGGGTAGGTTACAGCAGTTCCTAGCACTTTTTGCCAGGCAGGTCTGGGCCAGTGCTGTGCAAGTGTTTGTCACAGCATTTGGTGTAATCTAACTCAGCCAATCCTGTTAGGCTAGTAGCATTGTCTGGTAGTCATCTGAGTAGCCCGCCTGTGAAGCTAGGTACACCACCTGTGTATCTAAATTTTGGGCCTAAGAGCAGTGTCTGCACGCCTGTGTATCTAAATTGTTACTGCATCTAACCCAGTAAATAGTTTTGGGCCTAGGAGCAGTGTCTGCATGCCTATGTATCTAAATTTTTACTGCATCTAACCCAGTAAATTGTTTTGGGTCTAGGAGCAGTGTCTGCACGTCAGTGGAGTAGCCCACCTGTGAAGCTAACTACACCGCCTGTGTATCTAAATTTTTACTGCATCTAACCCAGTAAAGTTTTAGGCCTAGGAGCAGTGTCTGCACGTCAGCGGAGTAGCCCGCCTGTGAAGCTAACTACACCGCCTGTGTATCTAACTTTTTACTGCATCTAACCCAGTAAATACTTTTGGGCCTAGGAGCAGTGTCTGCACGCCTGTGTATCTAAATTTTTACTGCATCTAACTCAGTAAATAGTTTTGGGCCTAGGAGCAGTGTCTGCACACCTGTGTATCTAAGCTTTTACTGCATCTAACCCAGTAAATAGTTTTGGGACTAGGAGCAGTGTCTGCACGCCTGTGTACCACCAAGACAACAAGGACTTGGTCCTCCTGGATGCGCAAGACACATGAGTGCCTTCTCTGCACTACCTGCAACATGACCCTCGGATTGTCAGAATCTGAAGTAATGCCGACTACTCGGTTGCCACACTCTTAGATCCCCGGTACAAAAGTAAATTTGGCGAAATAATTCCTGCCATAGAAAGGGATTCACGCTGCAGGAGTATCAGCAGAGACTGTTACAGAATCTAACATCCGGTTTTCCACAAAACACCAGTAGTGCACAAAGTGAATCTCTGAGTTCTAACTTGCCAACCATGGGACTATCGAGTCATCACTCAAACAGTAACAGTAACATCGTATCTGGTGGTAACAGCAATTTTTTCCAATCGTTTCAAGATTTTTTTAGACCATCCTTTGCAAGGCCACAGGAGACAAGAAGTTTGACGCACAGCCAAGGCCTAGAGAGGATGGTACAAGAGTATCTCCAAGTTAACATCGATGCCATGACTGTGGAACTGGACCCTTGCTCATTTTGGGCTTCCAATCTTGAAAAATGGCCTGAGCTCGCCACTCACGCCTTGGCAATCTTGTCGTGCCCCGCAGTCAGCGTTCTCTCTGAACGTGTGTTCAGCACTGCTGGTGGTGTGCTGACAGATAAGCGCACATGGCTGTCCAGTGACAATGAAAACAGACTAACGTTCATCAAGATGAACAAATCCTGGATCCGGAAGGACTTTTCTACCCCTGTGTCATTCTGGGGAGACTAAAAGCTTGATGATTTTTGAAAATCACCTCACAAACCGTTTTAAAAAACTCTGGCAAATTTGATACCACTTAAGTGGTGTCTGTGGCTGAATTTTTTGAAAAAATGGAGACTCTGTATTGAGTCCCCTTGCTGTCTTTTACATGACGTTGTCATCGTCATTTCCAGGTGGGTGGGGTCATCTGCAGAGTTTTTTACTCACACTATGGCCTGGGATTCAGAGGTCTGCTCCAAAGCTTCAGTGTCTGCTAGTCAGCAAAGTAGAACCGCCTGTTTACCTAAGTATTATTTTTTAACTGCATCTAGCCCAGGAAATCCTTTTGGGCCTACTAGGATTTTGTGCTTCTCAGCAGTGTACCCCACCCATGAAGCAAGCTACACTGCCTGTTTACCTAAATACTATTTTTTAACTGCATCTAGCCCAGGAAATCCTTTTGGGCCTACTAGAATTTTGTGCTACTCAGCAGAGTACCCCACCCATGAAGCAAGCTACACCGCCTGTTTACCTAAGTACTATTTTTTAACTACATCTAGCCCAGGAAATCCTTTTGGGCCTACTAGAATTTTGTGCTACTCAGCAGCGTACCCGACCCATGAAGCAAGCTACACTGCCTGGGTACCTAAGTTCTATTTTTTAACGGCATCTAGCCCAGGAAATCCTTTTGGGCCTAGTAGCAATTTCTGATACTCAGCAGAGTACACCACCCATGAAGCAAGCTACACCGCCTGTTTACCTAAGTACTATTTTTTAACTGCATCTAGCCCAGGAAATCATTTTGGGCCTAGTAGAATTTTGTGCTACTCAGCAGCGTACCCCACCCATGAAGCAAGATACACTGCCTGTTTACCTAAGTGCTATTTTTTAACTGCATCTAGCCAAGCAAATCCTTTTGGGCCTACTAGGACTTTGTGCTTCTCAGCAGCGTTCCCCACCCATGAAGCAAGATACACCGCCTGTTTACCTAAGTACTATTTTTTAACTGCATCTAGCCCAGGAAAACCTTTTTGGCCTAGTAGAAATTTCTGCTACTCAGCAGAGTACCCCACCCATAAAACAAGCTACACTGCCTGTTTACCTAAGTACTATTTTTTAACTGCATCTACCCCAGGATATCCTTTTGGGCCTAGTAACAATTTCTGCTACTCATCAGAGTACCCCACCCATGAAGCAAGCTACACCACCTATTTACCTAAGTACTGTTTTTTAACTGCATCTAGCCCAGGAAATCCTTTTGAGCCTAGTAGCAATTTCTGCTACTCAGCAGAGTACCCCACCGATGAAGCAAGCTACACCGCCTGTTTACCTAAGTAATATTTTTTAACTGCATCTAGCCCAGGAAATCCTTTTGGGCCTAGTAGCAATTTCTGCTACTCAGCAGAGTACCCCACTCATGAAGCAAGGTACACCGCCGGTTACCTAAGTACTATTTTTTAACTGCATCTAGCCCACAAAATCCTTTTGGGCCTAGTAGAATTTTGTGCTACTCAGCAGCGTACCCCACCCATGAAGCAAGCTACACCACCTGTTTACCTAAGTGCTATTTTTAACTGCATCTTGCCCAGGAAATCCTTTTGGGCCTACTAGGATTTTGTGCTTCTCAGCAGTGTACCCCACCCATGAAGCAAGCTACACTGCCTGTTTACCTAAATACTATTTTTTAACTGCATCTAGCCCAGGAAATCCTTTTGGGCCTACTAGAATTTTGTGCTACTCAGCAGAGTACCCCACCCATGAAGCAAGCTACACCGCCTGTTTACCTAAGTACTATTTTTTAACGGCATCTAACCCAGGAAATCCTTTTGGGCCTAGTAGCAATTTCTGATACTCAGCAGAGTACACCACCCATGAAGCAAGCTACACCGCCTGTTTACCTAAGTACTATTTTTTAACTGCATCTAGCCCAGGAAATCATTTTGGGCCTAGTAGAATTTTGTGCTACTCAGCAGCGTACCCCACCCATGAAGCAAGATACACCGCCTGTTTACCTAAGTGCTATTTTTCAACTGCATCTAGCCAAGCAAATCCTATTGGGCCTACTAGGACTTTGTGCTTCTCAGCAGCGTTCCCCACCCATGAAGCAAGATACACCGCCTGTTTACCTAAGTACTATTTTTTAACTGCATCTAGCCCAGGAAATCCTTTTGGGCCTACTAGGACTTTGTGCTTCTCAGCAGCGTTCCCCACCCATGAAGCAAGCTACACCGCCTGTTTACCTAAATACTATTTTTTAACTGCATCTAGCCCAGGAACTCATTTTGGGCCTACTAGAATTTTGTGCTACTCAGCAGCGTACCCCACCCATGAAGCAAGCTACACTGCCTGTTTAACTAACTACTATTTTTTAGCGGCATCTGGCCCAGGAAATCCTTTTGGTCTTACTAGAATTTAGTGCTACTCAGCAGCGTACCCCACCCATGAAGCAAGCTACACTGCCTCTTTACCTAAGTACTATTTTGTAACGGCATCTAGCCCAGGAAATCGTTTTGTACCTAGTAGCTTTTGTGCTACTCAGCAGAGTACCCCACCAATGAAGCAAGCTACACTGCCTGTTTACCTAAGTACTATTTATTAACGGCATCTGGCCCAGGAAATCCTTTTTGGCCTAGTAGCAATTTCTGCTACTCAGCAGAGTACCCCACCTATGAAGCAAACTACACCGCCTTCTTCCTTTCTCAATCTAACCCCTCGGCTCTGGGGTGTCCACTCTCCCTCCAGCTCTCTCCTTCTCACAGGTGGACTACCGCGTGTATTCACACTGTGGCGAATCTTTGGGCCCAGGCATAAGAAGTCATTGAGGTAATGGATAATATGTGCCGCCTTACAAACGTCCATGATGACACATTTGAGGAAGCAACTAAACGCCTCAAATAGTGAGCAGGATATGGAGCACCCCATGGGCAAACAGCGATCTATGTAGTATGCTCCTTCACAGAAGCAGCCCAATGGGAGGACACTATTTGGAGGCACAGGTAGTATCTGGAACGCCCCCTCAATGTCTGTTTTGACCATTTGGGTGCCCCTTCCCAACTTCTTGACCCGCCTGATTGCCTCGTCAAAGGAGGTACAGTACATAGTACTGTACTTGGTTCCACGTCGATGTTGTCGTTTACTGTCCTGCCCCTTGGATATGACAAATGGTGGATTAGTCTGAATGTATTGGGTTCCTTTTTTGGCACAACTCCCAATGGGGGTACCACTACGTCTTCTAAGGAAAGTGTTCTGAATGGACCTGCCGCCATTCTACCTAAAGATATTTATTTTTTTATTTTTTTTGTCACGATGTCGGGGTGTTGGTAGGGTGATTTTAGATTTTTACTCCAGCCTTTCTTGATTTTAGAAGGGCATGACATGCCTATATCTGTGTCTCCTCCTCCTTTTTCTCCTCCACCTCTATTCTTTTTGCATGACTATATGTAGTTGTGACTTTTCCATGTGTTTGTTGTGTCTTCTGAGCAGCTTGTCAGCTTTTGGACAACTTTTAAGGTGCTTTCTATGTGTTTCTATGTGTTTGTATGTGTTTGTGTTTGCCTGCCATTGGTTTCAATGGGGTTCGACGGTGTTCGTCGAACACGTCCCAGTTCGACGAACCGAACTCGAACACTAGGGAGGTGGCTCAACACTACTCAAGAAATCTGCTGGCTCTCAAACAAAAAAAAATTATGACTTTCCATGTGTCTGATCATGTCTCACACACCATATGGCCAGATAAGGTATTAAAGTGATAAAATCCCATTTCCTCACCACAGTCTTCATCCCAATCCTAACCCATCTCTTCAACCTATTACTAACAACTGGTGTTTTCCCCTCATGCTTTAAATATGCCTCCATCACACCTATCCTCAAAATGCCCTCTCTTGACCCATCCTCTGTATCTAGCTATTGCCCTATATCACTTCTCCCTTATGCCTCCAAACTACTGGAACAACACGTTTACCTTGAACTGTCCTTCCATCTCTCTTCTTGCTCCCTCTTTGACCGCTTACAATCTGGCTTCCGGTCACACCATTCCACTGAAACTGCCCTAACTAAGGTCACCAATGACCTCTTAACCGCCAAGAGCAAGCGACACTACTCTATCCTCCTCCTCCTCGACCTGTCGGCTGCCTTTGACACAGTGGACCATTCCCTATTATTACAGACCCTCTCATCCCTTGGCATCACAGACTTGACCCTATCCTGGATCTCATCATACCTAACAGACCGGACATTCAGCGTCTCCCACTCACACACCACCTCCTCACCTCGCCCCCTATCTGTCGGAGTCTCGCAAGGTTCAGTCCATGGGCCCCTGCTCTTCTCCATTTACACCTTTGGTCTGGGACAGCTCATAGAATCTCATGGCTTTCAGTATCACCTCTATGCTGATGACACACAGATCTACATCTCTGGACCAGATATCCCCTCCTTACTAACCAGAATCCCTCAATGCCTGTCCACTATTTCATCCTTCTCCGCTAGATTTCTGAAACTTAACATGGACAAAACAGAATTCATCATCTTTCCCCCATCTCACGTGACCCCCCCCCCAATGAACCTATCCATTACAGCAAATGGCTGCCCAATCTCTCCAGTCCCACAAGCTCACTGCCTCGGGGTAATCCTTGACGCTGATCTCTCCTTCAAACCACAAATCCAAGCCCTTTCCACTTCCTTCCGACTTCAACTCAAAAATATTTCACGAATCCGTTCATTCCTCAACCAAGAATCTGCAATAACCCTAGTCCATGCCCTCATCATCTCTCGCCTTGACTACTGCAACCTCTTGCTCTGTGGCCTCCCCTCGAACACTCTCGCACCCCTCCAATCTATTCTAAACTCTGCTGCCCGACTAATCCACCTGTCCCCCCGCTATTCCCCGGCCTCTCCCCTCTGTCAATCCCTTCACTGGCTCCCCATTGCCCAGAGACTCTACTACAAAACCCTAACCATGACGTACAAAGCCATCCACAACCTGTCTCCTCCATACATCTGTGACCTCGTCTCCCGGTACTTACCTACACGCAACCTCCGATCCTCACAAGATCTCCTTCTCTACTCCCTCTTATCTCCTCTTCCCACAATCGTATACAAGATTTCTCTCGCGTATCACCCCTCCTCTGGAACCCTTTACCACAACACATCAGACTCTCGCCTACCATCAAAACCTTCCAAAAGAACCTGAAGACCCACCTCTTCCGGCAAGTCTACAACCTGCAGTAACCACTGATCGACCAAACCGCTGCATGACCAGCTCTATCCTCACCTACTGCATTCTCACCCATCCCTTGTAGACTGTGAGCCTTCGCGGGCAGGGTCCTCTCTCCTCCTGTACCAGTTATGACTTGTATTGTTTAAGATTATTGTACTTGTTTTTATTATGTATACCCCTCCTCACATGTAAAGCATCATGGAATAAATGGCGCTATAGCAATAAATAATAATAATAATAATTTCCTGTTGAATGTTTTTCACCATTGAAAGAAATACAAATGTGGAAAAATGCTGCAAAAACACTACGTGTGAACTTAGCTGAAGGTGTGGAGGAGCATTTTTTTCCTCTTAATTATTTTGCTTTATATACAAGTCATTATCCTGGAAAGAATGTTTCTTAACATTTTTCCAGTCAAATCCATTTTAAGTGCGGTTTTGTATGTTTCATTGTTAGTCTGTACAGGTGGAGTAATACTCTGACAACATTGTTCTCAGCACTGACCTGGGATTCAGAGATGCTTCCAGAGGACTTCCTCATGCTGTTCTCATGCTATTTCAGCATTGTTTACATGGTTTTCAGCAATTTTTAGACCCCTTCCAGACTTCCAGGATGGGGGAGGCAACGGAAAAAATGCTCAAGTTTTCCTTTGACTTCCATTTTACTCTGTTACTTGGGTCGAGCACCTGAGCATTATGATTTGCTCTACTCGAGTATGAGCATTTTAGTGCTCGCTCCTCACTAGTTACTAGCTCAAAAATAAGCTCTGAAAGTCATCTTAAGATTTTCCACAGTCCACATCCAGTCTAAAGGTACCGTCACATTTAGTGACGCTGCAGCGATCTAGACAACAATCCTGATCGCTGCAGCGTCGCTGTGTGGTTGCTGGAGAGCTGTCACACAGACAGCTCTCCAGCAACCAACTATGTGAAGTCCCCTGGTAGCCAGGGTAAACATCGGGTTACTAAGCCAGGGCCGCGCTTAGTAACCCGATGTTTACCCTGGTTACCAGTGTAAATGTAAAAAAAAACAAACACTACATACTTACATTCCGGTGTCTGTCCCCCGGCGCTGTGCTTCTCTGCAATGTGTAAGCGCCGCCGGAAAGCAGAGCACAGCGGTGACGTCACCGCTGTGCTTTCCGGCCGGCGCTCAGTCAGTGCAGAGAAGCACAGCGCCGGGGGACAGACACCGGAATGTAAGTATGTAGTGCTGTTTTTTTTTTTACATTTACACTGGTAACCAGGGTAAACATCGGGTTACTAAGCGCGGCCCTGTGCTTAGTAACCCGATGTTTACCCTGGTTACCAGTGAAGACATCGCTGAATCGGCGTCACACACGCCGATTCAGCGATGTCTGCGGGAGTCCAGCGACGAAATAAAGTTCTGGCCCTTCTGCGCCGACCAATGATGGCACAGCAGGATCCTGATCGCTGCTGCGTGTCAAACTCAACGATATCTCTATCCAGGACACTGCAACGTCACGGATCGCTAGCGATATCGTTCAGTGTGAAGGTACCTTTAGTATCATAGATAATATTGTTTTGGACAGTGCATAGAAACAATAGACAAACAGCATTGGCATGAAACCCCCTCAAGCTGTCACATAGTTTAGAGCAAGGCCCAATGTCATAGTAGTAACTAGTTAGAGAATAGTTTGGAGGGGACACGTTCTCGTCATCACTGATTGACCAGTGTATTATAACATTAATAAAAGAAAATACTTTGCAGCACTAATTCACTAATTATTAATTCATATTTTTATTGCTCGTACACATAACCAGTACAAATGTTCATAGCAAACACGGCAGATTGATAGCTAGATAAATAGACAGATGATAGAAAAATATAGCGAAGCAGAGCCAAAGGGCGATAATGCAGGTGCAAAGCTTTTTTGATACCTACCTATTTGGTCCAAAATAATATAGAAGAAAAATAAGCAGCACTTCAATTCAATATTAAAAAAAAGTGGAGAACTTTTTATCAGCCAAATGGGTTAATAAAAAGTCATCCACCTTTTTTCATATTCAATTTAAGTGTTGCTTATTTTTCTTTTATAGAAAGATAGATATTGTTCTGAGTTTAGTTTTTATATATACTTTTAGGTCCATTGCAATGTATTATACAGATATTGGGATAATCTATAGGTTGTCACTTATGTGGTCCCTAGATGTACAATAGAATAATTGTTTCAGTTAAAGTTGAACCAAAAGATATGCAATTAACTTTATTTTTATGGTGTATATTCTTGGAGCACTACATTGTATAAAAATAATCCCAGTGAAGTCATATTTGTATTTATTAATGACTGAGTGACTTGCTATCAAGCTGTTCCTCTGAAAATATATTGATGAACTACAGTGGAAAGAACGTAATAAATTTTATATCACCAAGAAACTCTTATTTTGGACACCTAATAACAGCCTATTTAGTCTTGTTATACGGCCATGGATTGTAGTTTGTGCAATTATATTTATGTAGTTCAATAAAATTCTCTTTCTAGCTATATGTATGGTTTGCATCTTCCAGAGCTGTGGAATATAGTGTGACCTGGCTCTCGGAGGAACCCCCTATTTGCTTTGTTGGTTTGACGTCTTATATTGAGAATTGATTAGCAAACGGCTGGCTGCACAGTGAATCCTTATATAGTGTGTTTGTGTTGGGTGTTCTAAACAGAAGTGTCTTTATTGCTTTTCTCCTGTCATGATGAATTAGCAGTTATGACTTTCCTTTGTTAGTTTAGGTGAAAATCAAATGAAATCCAGCAGGAGTTTCCAGGGTGCATTGTCTGATAGTGTAAAAATGCTGTGTCGATGACAGATCATACTGTTTTTATTAACAAAAAGAACAGTGACTTTACTTTGCTTTTTGACCTTGGTGCGTTACTGTCAAGGTGATTTTATTTCTACAAATTTTCCTTCTGCGGGCCCCCTCTATGATCTGCCATAAAACGTAAGACAAATTCCCGTCATCTGTATGTGATTATGGCAGGTTCAGTCGCGCCATTTCAGAAGTGCTTTCGAGCTGTTTCTCTCTCTGGCCTACAAAGAAATAAATGTAGTAGCATTATTTCCTGACAGAAGGTTTATTCCTTCCTCTCAAAGTAGTCTATGGAAGCAAATTTGCAGATGGAATATCAATGGTTCTTCAAGTTTAGTAGATCTGATATACCCGTGGCTACTCTTACATGATATATGCCTCACTATACATGCAAGCACATCAATTCAAGGGTCACAAAAGTGCATTCATGAAAGGGGAGACTAAAATATCATCCAATTCTTTGGTTCCCAAAGTTTTCATCCATTACTCTAAGGGCTTGTTTTCACTTGCGGGGAACACGTCCGTGTCTCGCATGTGGAAACGAAGTTCTGGCGCCGACACTCCGGAGCAGAGCGTGCGGCTGCATGTGTTCCTATGCAGTCGCACGCTCCGCTCCACAGCGCCGGCGCCAGAACTTCGTTTTCACATGCGAGACACGGACGTGTTCCTCGCATGTGGAAACAAGCCCTAATCCTAATCCTGCTTTAAAAAGAAACCTGATTTCAGAACAAAGTATTCATCTTTGGTCAACTCTTTGGTTTGTGAACCCCGATTTCAAAAATGACAGCAATTACATGTAACGTCTTTAAATATTTCCTGTTTTTGTAATTTCTTTTAGATCCTTGTCGCTAAAGACATTATCGTGAATCTCCTTTTCTACCAGCCCTTTTACATTGACTGATTTAAACCCATAAATTATGATATATTCACTATAGTCGATCAGCGCTTGATTTTGGGTCACAGGATTATTGTTAATATCCTTATTCCCTCCCCATAGAGGATGTACGGCATCCCCTGCACATCCCCTGTTTACACAGGACAATATGTTGTTGACAGTGAGGATTTTTGTGTCTTTAAATGATTAATGAGCGTTTCACTCATTCCTCAGCTATATAACACCATCATAAGAGGCATTAACAAAACCCAGAAGATGCAAGGTAATAAAGAGAGATGAATAGCCAAAAACTTTATTAAAGCCAAAAAGTATAAAAAAACAACACTTTTTTTTTAAAAGTATAGCAAGACATTACACAGACTGAGTAATCAAAGGAAAGACTTGAGGTAAGCCTCTGGAAAGACACCAAAACATGCCCTGCACAATTATAGCACATCCTCAAAAAACATAAGTAGCACAAATATGAGTAAGGATAAACAATAAGTAAAATTTAAAAAAAAATTGTACAGAAAATAGTGAGAAGCGTGGTGTGGAGACAATCTCTATAAGTAAGGTGAAGAAAGTACCAAGTACACCACCCACTGATGAGACCTGCATGCAATTAACACTGTAGCCATCATAATACAATGATATGTTACTAAAACCAATTTCTTAAAAGATCATTGTTATATTTCTGTTATTGTTTGTAATTTAGACATTTAGAATTTGGAGTAATTTTAAATTCTTGAAAAATCTCTTTAAAGGAAATCTGTCAGCAGCTTTTGTCTACATAATCTGAGAACAGCATGAGCGGGGTTAAAACGCTGAATTCAACAATGTGTCACTTATTGGGCTGTGTGCTGTTGCTTAATTACAATGAAGGTTTTATCACTAGGATATTATTATTGCTGGCACAAGCTGCCTAGTGCCAAGTCGTCCGACCCAGCCCCCTTCTATGATAAGCAGCTCACTGTCAATAGACAATGTACATTTAGAGCCTGGTGTGGGCGGAGTAAGGTGTTAGGTCTTTGAGCTCTGCTGCATGATGCATCTAAGAACTTTGATTGTGTCACTACTGCTGCACCCAGTAAACTAAGTGATACACTGCTGGTATCAGGGTCTCTTTTCCTACATTATGCTGCTCTCAGATGAAGTAGCAAAAACATGGTGATGGATTCCCTTTTAAGATAGTAGGACAGAGTAAAGGGAATCTGACATCAAGTTTTTACTATGTGATCTGAAAGCAGCATGATACATGGACAGAGACCCTGTATAACCCAGCCCACATCAGTGATTGACGGCTTTCTGTGTATTATATACAATGACAGAAACCTGCTAACTAGTGGTTGGTGTGGGATAACACAGAGCAAGGTGAATAGATCAGCTAGTCCTCTAGTGATAATCTCCTGCTGATAAAACAGTGATTTTATTGTAACAATAACACACAGTGTAGTAGGTTCTTTGCCCCTACATCATGCTGCTCTCAGATCACATCGCAAAAATCTGCTAATAAATTACCTTTAATTAATGTTGTGCTAAACTAGAACAGGCAGACAAATGTGAAAAATATATCACAGCTTAATGGTAGTGATGAGCGAGTAACCTCGTTGCTCGGGTTTTCCTGGGCACGATAGGGTGATCTCCGAGTATTTGTTAGTGTTCGGGAGATTTAGTTTTCGTTGCCTCAGCTGCATGATTTACAGCTGATAGACAGCTTGAATACATGTGGGGATTCCCTAGCAATTGGGCAAGCCCCACATGTACTCAGGCTGGCTAGCAGCTGTAAATCATGCAGCTGCGTCAACAAAAATGAAATCTCCAAGCAGTTACAAATACTCAGAGATCACCCGAGCGTGTTTGGGAAAACCTGAGCAACGAGTACACTCGCTCATCACTACTTAATGGCTTTCTCTGCTCTCTCCATAGAGAACACATGAACACCCATCCGAGTCCAGCATCATGTTAATTGTAGAGACAGGGGAGATAGCTTTTGGTCAAATGAGCATTCGGCCTGTGGCTATCCAAGGTGTATTGGGGCCTTTAAACATACTGGCCATGTCTTTGTGTAAACTAGCGTTCAATAGAATCTTGCGTAGAGGTTTCACTTATTTTCATAAAATAGCCCCTAAATGCATCGTTATCAATTTCACTGACACAGCAGAAATTCGCAATAATATTGATAATATCAGACATTTTATCTTCCCGTTCTTATACTTTAGGATCTTAATTTATACAATTTCCTATTTAAATCACAAAAGTAAAGTACAGTAGAGATTTCTGCTTTTAATTCTATTAAATATAAGCACAAACTTTATCTGTGGAGCAGCAAAGAAGCCTCTATCCATCCATTATCAATTTATGAGCTGTACACATAGGAAAAATGAGAACAGCAAAGTAACCTTCTGCCAGTAAATCAGCATCTCTGCAACAGCAGCATGTACTATGTATGGGAAGGTAGTCGGTATGAGTGTGAGTCCTGAGCAATGTGTTAGAACAGGGCTTCATACATTCCAGATGGCACCAAGGCAGAGATAAAGCATTCCCACAAGGCACAGCTAACGCTCTATGTTTCAGAAGAACTGGAGTTGAACTCGCTACCAAATGCTCATGTCATGTATGATGGGTGTGTGACCTTTCAGAGCTATAGGGAACTGTGGCGGTGCTGTTTTGTTTGTTTAGGAAGTTCGAGGGCTTCTGATTCAGTATCAATGTTGATGTTTTGTGTAACATGATATATGTTCAATTAAAATCTGTGACTAGATCAAATAATAACAACCACTTTTTCCAGGTTTCCGATCTTTGTTTTGCTTCAAATATTACTTTGATGATATTTTCTGAAGATTTGCTAAAAAAATGAAAGCTGGACTTTTTCGTCACATATATAAATGTAGAATACTAAAGTGAACCTGTCAGCAGGAATATGCATGCCAAACAAAATGTATGGGCAGCATAGTGCTGTCATACTGATTTTATACACACCATATACATTTCAGTTTCCTCATCTCTTCGTGCTTCGGGGCAGGAATTATGCGTGAGACTGTGGGTAGGGTCTTCAGTTCAGAAGGCTCAGCCATGGCCCATCCGCCGCCTCTGTTGTTTTCATCATCTTCATCATTTAAATATTGGGCTGGCGCCATCCTAACTGTGGGCGGCACCCTTGCAGACTCAGCTGGTGGCGGTCTTCAGGAAAATGACGCCAGAGGTGGCACAGGCACAAAATGAGATCTCAACTCGCCAGTATGAGCAAGCCCTTAGTCCTTGGCTACAATGCAAATTTTTGTAGAACTACTGATTTTAACTATTTAGCTACAGCTGCCATCCAAAGCAATGCATTGGGTGGCATACAACTCTTTGGAGTGCGGCTGCCACTGAATAGGTAAAATCAATCAGTAGCACTTAAAAAGTGGCAGTGAAGACAAGGTCTTATCCAGACACTGTCATGTACCCACTTCTCAGCTTGTGACTAGCGGTTGCACCTGCAAGGTTGATCTATCTCCTCTCACTTAATCCAGCATTCAACCTCTGTCCTATGCTGCAATGGGGGCATAAATCACAACCCAACACAGACGATGCACTCCGCTTCACTCACGGTGCCACCACTCACCAAACACACGGGCGATGAGTCCCGGAAGTACTACTAGTACTGTTTGCCAATCAGAAGGGTCACACACTCTAGGGCTATGGATTCTTTTAGCATATACAAGGCTCAAACTTATTAAAGTTTTAAGCTTTAATAGATAAGGTACAGTACTTACAATAAAAGAATATCAAAATATGGAAATAAAAAGTGACATATAAATATGCAAAACAGTTATAAAATAAAAGGGAGAAGCTTACAGATATATCTAAACTTTGCAGTCTGATATTCTGTTCCCTGGGGGGGAGGGTGATATGAAATGGATCACATCAGCTTGGCTGCCCTCAATCTGTGAACACCTTTCTTTGAGGAGGGCCCAATTTATAGGCTTAGTCTGGAGATCAGATCTCTAGACCAGCCTATCATGTTAATATTCTAATTCCTGGTTTGTGACTGGACTACAGCTACTTTACCAATGAAAGTAAAGTTTTCTCTAAACTCCCTTCGTCATAACGTTTCTTTCCCATAGTAAATAGAAAGTGTCAGGTTGCATTAGGTCCCATTTGGCGCATTCCTTCAAAGGCACCAGCGGTGTGAAATGGTTCCAATTCTGTGTGTTCTCAGGAAGGCACCCTGGGGTCTGAGTCCCTGAGACCAAATAGAGTGATCTATTTCTAGTGTTTATTTCTGTTAATGTTGATGATTAGGCTTACAGACTATAAAACCCAAAAGTCATTATTTCAGTAAATTAGAATAATGAACAAAAATTCCTGCAAAAGCTTCCTAAAAGTTTAAAAAGGTCCTTAGTCTGTTTCAGTAGCCACAGTAGATAGATAGATAGATAGATATATAGATAGATAAATACAAATATGTCAATAAGATATATAATTAGTGGAGTGTGTGTAGTTTATTGTACATGTATTTAGGTATTAATTAAATAATTAAAAGAAAAAAAATGTGGGATCCCCTAATTTCAAATAATCAACTGAAGGAAAGCTGACAGCTGGTGGCTGATGTTTATATCAGCTCACACCTGTCTACTTAGCTACCCAGCCTTTACTGGTTATCAAAATGAGGAACTCCCCCAAAAAGGCTAATAACCAACAAAGGCTAGGTAGACAGCTGTGGGCTGATATTAATAGGCTAGGAAGGTGCCATGGATATTGGCCCCTTCTACAATAGCATCAGCCCTCAGCCGCCCCTGAAATGGCGCATCCATAAGATGCTCCAAATCTGCCTCTTAGCCTCGCTCATACCACTTGCCCTGGTGTGGTGGCAAGTAGGATAATATTTATGAGGTTGATAACAGCCTTAACCAGCTGACATCAAGCCCATGGGTTAGTAATGGAGAGGCATCAATAAGATGCCCCCATTACTAAACCCCATAGTCATATTGTGAAAAATACACAGCCAGAATACACAGAAACACAGCCAATGTCCTTTAATTAAAAGAAAGACACAAACTCTTTTATTTGAAATTAAACTCCCCACCCTTTTTTAATCATTTATTAATATAAATAAAAAAATAATAAACCACCAAATTCCTCACCTGTCGGACGAGAAGACAATCCATATGTGTTACACAAAGAACTCCAGCTTTGCTATATCCAGGTGGTTTGTTAAGGAATATGTCTTAGTAAGGTGAAAGATTAAGATTTTCCTTCAATGGAACTAAGGAGTCTAGACCAACCCCTGAAAGGCAACACCTTAACATTATTCTTCCACCAAATTTTACACATGGCATAATACAGCCGGGCAGCCAATGTTCTCCAAGCATTCTCCATACCCACACTTGACTATCAGTCAGCTAGATAGCCAAGCATGATGTGTTACCCCACAGAACACATTTATATTGCTCTACTTTGATATAAAGCTGGAATGCAGCTATTCATCCATGGAAACCCACGCCATGAAGCTCTAGGAGCACAGTTTTTGTGCTTATGTTAATTATAGAGTAGGTTTGCAAGTCTTCAGTTGCTGATGTTTTATAGCCCAAATTATTGAAATTGTCTCTTCAGAGAGGAAAAGAACTCGAACTCTTGTGTCACCTATTGGAATTAGCAATCCTAACAGTCAATGTCGACTCTTTAACGAGCCTTGTCACATGACTTAGGATAATAGCCAAACCAGAATCTCAATTTGCAGACACTGTGTTTCGGGGTACTGCCCTTCATCAGTGCAAAGTGGCGATCTGGTTTGGCTGATTGAGAGGTGCCTTTCAATCAGCCAAACCAGATCTCCACTTTGCACTGATGAGGGGCAGTACCCCGAAACACAGTGTCTGCAAATTGAGATTCTGGTTTGGCTATTATCCTAAGTCATGTGACAAGGCTCGTTAAAGAGTCGACATTGACTGTTAGGATTGCTACTTCCAATAGGTGGCACAAGAGTTCTAGTTTTCTTCCTCTCTGAAGAGACAATTTGCATATTTCCCAGAGGAGCATTGCGGCTTTAAGTCTCCTCACCTCGACAGGCTTATCATGTCACTCTCCGCAAGGAGAAACGATACTTCTTGGATCCCAGCCCAAATTATTAAAACACCACTACAGCAGGTTTTTTTCATTGCATCGCTGAAGTGGTGCTTTAACTGTAATTCCCCTGCCCCCTGTCTCATACTCAACTGCCACCTCCTTCATCCTTTTACAGTGTCGCTCTTATTGGTCTCTGGCGAAAAGTGACCTGTGAGCAGCTCCAGTGTTTTATGGAGCATCGGAGGTCACTTTTCAATACATTTCTATGAGAGCCTTGTCCTTGCTCTCATAGAGTTGCATTGAGTTTTTGTGATGTAACTTCTGACTTCCGGCCGGACTTGTGTTACGGACACAAGATGGCATCATTTTACCAAATCAAAGATAAGTATAAGAACTGGGACAGGACGCTTCCATTTAAACCACCTCTCCAGCGCTAAGAAAAGAATGCTGGAGTGGTGCTTTGAGACTGGCGCTGTACAGGCTTAACGATGTGGCATGCAGAATTAATAATTTAATTATTAATTCATTGAGGCCTATACCACTTATTGAATTAGGTGCATTTTACAAGCCCTGTGTTCTTCCACCAGATATGTACTTCAATTAGGAATTAGAGTACATTTCTCGATGGTTGGATGTAGCCATGCCAGAAAACTAGCAAAAACACCATTGTGAAGTTCTTGAAGAATGTGATAAAATGACCTCATTATGCAATTCATACAGCAGACTGTTCTAGTCATATGTCAAGACAGGTTGTAGTCTGAAGAAACACAGTCCAATAAACTCATCTGACAGGAGAATTGTGTCATAAGCACACATACTGGTGAAAAATGAAGATAGAATGGCACCAAGTGTTTCCTCCACAACTATGATGTAACGTGGAGTTCGCCTAAATGAACTTTAAACAGCGCTAGAAAAATAGAGACTCAATTCAGAACCACTGCGGCGCGCAGTAATCAATAGCAGGCGGGTGGTGCTCAACAAAAAAGCAATGAAGATCCAGAGAATAAAGGTGAAATGAAGTGGCACTCACCTGATCTTGCTGAATGAAAAGTGTCCTTTATTCAGAGTGCATACTCACAGACATCTAAAGGAGAGGCGGCTTGGTAGAAGGAAGGGTGCGAGGGGAGGCAAGAGGACGACGGCCGTTTCGCGCCTGCGCGCTTCAACGGGTCCAGGTGCGTGAATTAAGAACGTCACGTCCTATATAGAGGACTAAACGTCTTGGTGTGAACAGGTGATACCATTAAAAACATCTTTAGATACAAACACCAAATTATGCTATTAAGCACAGACATAGACGCTTATTATATATATCATACATAGTGATAATACAAAGAATATAATTCTTACAAAAAAATGGACATGTCCAATTTGTCATTCAGTCCTATTGCGCCCTGCGCATTCGTTTCGATAATCCACCTCGCTTCACGCTGTAGCAGTGCAATCCCACGATCTCCTCCATTCTGGGGATTTTTTACAATTTCTAAGCCTGCAAACCGCAAGACATTCGGGTCTGCATTATGCATATCGCGCATATGCTTAATAAAACGAGGACAGCCCTTCCCAGAGGAAACCGAACTGTAATGTTCCCTAAACCTGTGGTAAAGTGGGCGGATAGTTTTACCAATATAAAAAGAATGGCATGGACACATAATTAAGTAAACCACGTACTGTGATTTACAAGTTATTAATTGACGGACTGTGTGATAAATGGGGCCGATATGAATAGGGTTATCAAGTAATCTAAATCGACAATAGCTACAGTTTCCACATTTGTGATTGCCTGTAGGTTGTAATTCCCTCAACCAATTTGGATTTTCATTGATTGACAGGCGATTTTTCACAATAAGATCTCCCAAATTTTTTGTTCGTCTATAAGCGAAGATTGGATGATTTTTTGTCAAGGAAGAAAGTTCCCGATCAGACTGCAAAATGTGCCAATTTTTTTGTATAGCCGCATAAATTACTTTATTCATTGGGCTATGCATAAATGTAAATACAAATTTATTATCATCTCTAGGAGAACTTTTTATTTTTTTATTTTTACGACATTTAAGCAAATCTTCTTGTGCTAATTTTCTGACCCTATTTTCTGCTGAAGACAGAATCTTAAGGGGATAATTTCTTTCCAAAAAATTAGTTTTAAGTTCAGCTATTTGTTTATCAAAAACTTCCTCATTATTAATAATTTTCCTATATCTAACCATCTGGCTACAAAAAAATTGGCACATTTTGCAGTCTGATCGGGAACTTTCTTCCTTGTGAAAAATCGCCTGTCAATCAATGAAAATCCAAATTGGTTGAGGGAATTACAACCTACAGGCAATCACAAATGTGGAAACTGTAGCTATTGTCGATTTAGATTACTTGATAACCCTATTCATATCGGCCCCATTTATCACACAGTCCGTCAATTAATAACTTGTAAATCACAGTACGTGGTTTACTTAATTATGTGTCCATGCCATTCTTTTTATATTGGTAAAACTATCCGCCCACTTTACCACAGGTTTAGGGAACATTACAGTTTGGTTTCCTCTGGGAAGGGCTGTCCTCGTTTTATTAAGCATATGCGCGATATGCATAATGCAGACCCGAATGTCTTGCGGTTTGCAGGCTTAGAAATTGTAAAAAATCCCCAGAATGGAGGAGATCGTGGGATTGCACTGCTACAGCGTGAAGCGAGGTGGATTATCGAAACGAATGCGCAGGGCGCAATAGGACTGAATGACAAATTGGACATGTCCATTTTTTTGTAAGAATTATATTCTTTGTATTATCACTATGTATGATATATATAATAAGCGTCTATGTCTGTGCTTAATAGCATAATTTGGTGTTTGTATCTAAAGATGTTTTTAATGGTATCACCTGTTCACACCAAGACGTTTAGTCCTCTATATAGGACGTGACGTTCTTAATTCACGCACCTGGACCCGTTGAAGCGCGCAGGCGCGAAACGGCCGTCGTCCTCTTGCCTCCCCTCGCACCCTTCCTTCTACCAAGCCGCCTCTCCTTTAGATGTCTGTGAGTATGCACTCTGAATAAAGGACACATACTGGTGATCTGCCAGAGAAAAGCTGTGAGAGTAGAAGAAATAAATCTTGTCCTTGAATGACTGCGCACAGAGTACTGTGACTGGAGGAGAAAATTGTTTGTGCTCAGTCAGTTGAGAAGACTTATTCTCCTGTCATAGCCTTTCTTCAACAGATCATCGGTAAATGTGCTTACTATACAGTTCCTCTGCCAGTTGAGAAACAGGTCTCAGGAAATCTGTGTTTTCAGACTGTAGCACGCCATCACATGTGACTAAGGTGGATTGCTGCTTGAATTACGTGGCAGGGCAATTTTATTACATTCTTGTAAAACCCTTTTAATGAACTGGGGTCTATGTGCATCTGGACTTGGTTACCCTACTCTGTAACTTTACTTGGTCTGCCACTTTGTGGCTGAATTGCTATAGCTCCTAAATGCTTCTACTTTTCAATATTACAATTCACAATTGTAGAATATTTAGCTTAGAAGAAAGTTCATAAATTGGCTTGTAATGTCATGCACCATGGCAAGACTTTGAACAGCAACAAGGGGTTTCAAGATGTGCTGTTCAATTTCTTTTGAAGAAGCACCCACCAAGATATGGACAATATTGAGGACCATAGACACTGTGGTTGGCCAAATGCAGCAAACGAAAGAGACTTCCGTTCAAAACTGGAAGATGTCAGGAGTGCCATCAGCTCAGAACTGGCAGTAACCAGTAGGGTCAAGCTACATCCATTTACTGTTCAGAAATGTCTGTCCAGAAGTGGTTTTTACGGAATAATTGCGGATAAAATACCATACCTTTGAGAACAAAATAAGGCAAATCGACTAAGCTATGCACAAAAACATAAGAACTGCCATGCTATGATAGAAGAGGAGCACACACTTTCCAATAAGGAATTAGAAGAAAACAATAATTGAATGTAGTATAAAAATCTAATCATACTAATCATTATGCCAGCAGCATGTAATTTCCCATAATAAATGTATCCGATTGTCAAAAAACATTTTTCTTCTGGTAAAAGTAATGAGATGTTGGTATTCATAGCCTGGAATAGTTAATAATAATAATAGTAATTTTTTACACAAAAACCTACCCAAAGTGGGAGTGGGATGGCAACATCATAAACCATTGCTGAGATGGATAAGAAAAAGTAAAAACAGCAAATACTACAATATAAAGTCGTAATTTAGTGGCATAACCATCGACATAGAGGTAGATGGATGTATATACGGTGGGAAGGATCACTGACCTGAATTCATGCTGCTATATATGTTGCATTATCAACAATGTCATAGTTGGGATCCAAGGCAACTCACATGATTGGGATCTGATTGAAGCAACGGGCACGCGCTATACTGGGCATCCCGAGCAGCAGTGATGCAGCCATGCATGCAATGTGAGAAAATGCATAAAAAATAGGATAATCAATTTCACACAAATCTTTCACAATATGTTACAGGATATTATGGTATTCTATGTTGAAAGTCAAATCAAGAACTAAAGACTGTGTAGTTTTTCGAATACTTGTTCAAGAATCCGTATTTAAGACCCATGTTGAAAGAACTAAGTTAAATATAAGAAATAAAAACAGTAAAAAAAAGTCAACAAAGTATTAAGTTACTAAATACAAAGTAAAACACAATCCGTAGTCGGGAAAAAGGCTAAAATGTGCTGTGCTAGAAAAGCCATGAGCAAGAAAGCCGTGGAGTAAAATGTAAGGTATGTAAGCTTTAAGTCTATTAGATGAGATGTCTCTCAACCTTACGCATAAAGTACCCGCTGCTATAGATTTTGGTCTTAAGGCGACATCACGATAGCATGTAAGAGCAGTTACTGTTGATCTTTTATACTAATTTTGGATTAATTGTGATCTGCTGCAGTGTGTAAACATGCTAACATAGTGCTTCAGCTTCACCACAGATAAACATTAATCCCTCTTAATGCTCTAAGTCAACTTTTAGTCCTTAGCAGAATTTACCTTAATCTCAGGCGAGGAAGCAAACTGATTTGCAAGACATAATCCAGGGTCTTCTGATACACACTATAGAACTGGTCAGCTGCTGTTTCCCATGATAGGAGCCTCTGGAATTGAAAGAGTCTTGTAGAAAGTGAAATCTGACTGATCGAAAATAACATACTTATTTTTCCTTCTCAGTTACATTTATTTTGTTCATGATTGATATATATATATATATATATATATATTTATATATATATATATATATATATATATATATATATATATATATATATATTCATATCCATTATAATTGAATCCAGGCTGCAGAGTGTTAAAGAACAGTCTTCTTTGATTATTTTGGGTAAGAATTTGGGTGAAACAATAAACAGTTTAAAGCAATTTGCTTAAACAACGGTCAGCATGTTTATTTATATATACCACTTGCCTATTATATCACTGTTATTGGAAACCCTACCTTAATTAGTGGGAGGGCTTCATCCCTAAGCAGGAAAAAGTGGGTAAAACTAATTTTTTAGCATTTCGCAGTTTTCAACTTTACAGTACTATTGACATGTAACAATTCCTCAATTTCGGAGCGATTGACAACAGTAAATGCAGAAAATAATGAATACACTATCAAGCAAAATGTATACTTGTGAAAAATTGGTCCACGCTTTATAGTATAAAGCACTTTTATTTATAAATGCGAAAGTTCCATATATGTTTTTTATTCTACAAGTAAATTATGGAACAGTCAAATTTGAATTAGAATAGTAACGTAGGAATAGCAGAGGGATGGAATAACTTTATTAAATGGTTAATCCAGGGGTATCAAACTGAAATACACAGAGAGAGAAAATTAAAAACTTGGACAAATTCACGGGCCAACCTTGATATTTATTACAAAAAATGCCTACAGTTGAGGAAGTTTTTCTTTATCGCTGAGAGAGCAGGTTTTGGTTGCAAAAAGGAAGGTTTCGCTGATTCTAAACATATCCTTTAAGATTGCCTTTAAATGATTCAAGTGCCAGTAGTTTGGTCAACATGAGTTTCGTTTCATGATTAGACAGACTGATAAGATGTCACCTGTGCGCTGCACAGTGAACAGATGATGTCACACCAGGCCGGCAAATCAAATGCTCTGTCGGGGAACCCAGAAACTCAGGATAATTGCTTTCCTCCTATCCATGGCCAGAGAGTACCGACATGGATAAGTTCATCTCTAGATTGGGGATAACTTTCTGATTGCTTGTGGCCCCAGCAGTTAAACTCCCAGTGATTCCAAGCACGGGGCTTTGGACTCAACAATTGGGCCCCTCTGAATACTATTGGCACCATAGCGGGGAGATAAGTCGCTGTCAGAGGAGGCAGCACTCTCAGAGAAAGCATTAACTCAGTTGAGTCAAGTGTTCATTCCAAGTGAATCATTTGTATATGGGAGTCAGGAGAGATGGCTTGCCTATGCCATTTAATAAGTATATATGTAAAGACACAAATACATTATATAATATACATTAAATATGCAAACAGGTAGGATATAGCAATATACAATATATATGTTTTATATATGTGTATATACTAGATCTTTATGAGTAGCTGATCATTTACATATAACACAGGTACAGTGTGTATATAACAGGTACAGTATTTCTCTATTAATATACAGACTCCAATGTATGGGGGATAGGGTCAGGGGACAGGGATCAGTCGCAGCCTAGATTCACAGTAGCAGTTACAGGAGGCTGCACTGTCAGAGATTAGAACCTGTGATATTGCGTGTGCTCGAAGTTTCCTGATGGTTGGTGCAGTGTGTGGCTGAAAAACCTGATCCTGCACCAACCAGCATGGAACGCAGAATACAGAGTCACTAAACCACTCAGACTCTGTGACCATTCCTGCTGTGAAAAAGCTGACAGGCAGCAGGAAGCATTTTCACCTCCATCAATAGAGGAGGCTTTGGGTGAGTGAGTGAGAAGATGCTGTTCTGCACAAGCTGAAGGCTTGGAGGTGGCTCTATGTTTGTAGGCTCCAGAGAGCAGGACCTGGGAGGAGGAGCAGCCTGCTTGCATGGACTGAGACGCCAGTGTGTGAGAAAGAGTATATGTACACAATCAGTAATTGGCAGTGCTTTGGATGCAGCACATGTCCGCTGTGTCCAAAGCGCTGCGAGTTTTGAACGCAGGTGATTCTGGATGTGTTCATTGAACCGTGTGGAATCAACGCGTCCAATACACTGTATGGGTGAGATATATCTTGCGGAGGCTCGCCTCTCCACAAGATGAATTGACATGCTGTGGTCTGGAAATACGCACCGCATATCCATCTTCGCAGGTTATCTGTGGCTGCATGCATAGTGGACATGGGACTTCTTGAAATCCCATCCACTATGCTGTAACTTCTGGATGCTGTGGGTTGGTTTACTAAGTTACTAGAACAACTCCTCATAGTATAAAATATATCTATTTTGGTGCCAGATGATCTTTAAGACATTTGCCCACTTATGATTTGTTACATAAATAAGATTTAAGAAATCTGAGACATTGGAAATGTTGAATGAGAGCCCCTATTTAAATGCGTTATGCACTGACCTCGGATCCAGGCTTTGCAGCCTTCTCCCCTTTTTCCCTGAATTCGCTCCACGTTGGCCTTTGCAGTAGGCCCGGTGTGATCTCATGGGATCATTACCTAGGCTTATATAAGGCCTACCAACACACACACACAGTCTCCTGGATCTCAGCTACTTGTCCCTAGTCTCCTGTCTGCCTGTGGTCCCCAGTACCTCTTCTACCTGTTCTCGGTCTCCTGTCCACCTACAGTTTCCAGGACTTCTGCTACTTGTTAGCTGCCTTCTGTCTGCCTAAAGTCTCCAGGACCTCTACTACCTGTTCCCAGTCTTCTGTCTGCCTTCGGTCTCCACATACTTTGCTACCTGCTTCTCTCATACCTCACTTGCTTACTGCACCGATGCCCATGACCCGTGAGCCCACCCGGATCTTAGGGTTAGAGGAACTACCAGATGAGGCTACCAAAATATCTTTGAGCACTCAAAAAACTCATAGTCTCTCAATTCAAATACCTTTTTACCTTAGTTTATCATATTGTATCATAAGCATTGCATTACAATGCTCACTTCAAAATGAGTTAACAGTGAAATCTGTTAGGGAGCTTAACAACTAAAAGCTGGGCTTGTAATCCTTATTTATTTTCTATTAATTATTTTCTAAGTTGATTTATGACTAGTTGAAATTGATCCAGTCATAAATCAGCTTAGAAGACTGTTTATGTTAGGAGAGATAAGGTTACAAATAGGGTTGAGCGAAACGGATCGTTCATTTTCAATAGTCGCCGACTTTTGGCAAAGTCGGGTTTCATGAAACCCGACCCGATCCCTGTGTGGGGTCGGCCATGCGGTACGCGACTTTCGCGCCAAAGTCGCGTTTCGTATGACGCGCTTGGCGCCATTTTTTCAGCCAATGAAGGAGCGTGGGCAGAGTGATGACATAGGTCTTAGGGGCGTGGACGCCTATCGCCATCTTGTCGCTTGTGCGCTGTAGCGATTTGCAATGTGTAACACCAGCTTTTCTGTTCAGGGACAGAGGGGAGAGAGAGAGAGAGAGAGAGAGAGAGAAGAAGAAAAAAAAATCCCATTGACTTTGCATTGGGTTTCGTGTTTCGGTCGATCCCCGACTTTTCGCCATAGTCGGCCGATTTCACTCGACTCGACTTTTGAGATAGTCGGGTTTCGCGAAACCCAACTCGACCCTAAAAAACTAAAGGTCGCTCAACCCTAGTTACAAACCCTGCCATCACACATGTTCATGAAGCTTTACTGTTAACCCATTCTGCAGTCTTCTATGTACAGAGATAGCCATAGGATGTAGAATATAAATAGTCTAATTTATTTACTGAAACTAAATTGTAGAAATACTTTACCACATATGCAATAGAGTAAAAAAAAATCCCCCAAAGGTGCTCATATCCTTTAAGACCAAACAATTTAAAAGGTTGGAAAAACTTATATTATTACAATGTTATAATAGCCGGCAAACTTTTTTTTAGTTCACCTTAAAAAAAGTAGTGAAATATATGCAGAGGAATAAGTTTATATATTCAGCAGGATGAGGAAAAAATAGAAATTATTGATACATATGGGAAATCCTTTAAAGCCAGTGATCATAATCATGAATTTATAATGTCTTCATTTTAGTGATTAGACCTTTTTACAATTGTTGAAATATATGTTATAGATAAGTGTCAGTATTCATAACAAATATCAGAGGTAAGCTACATAAAACGTCTCTGTAATGTAAAGCTACAAAATAATGAGGTCTATAAAGAAGACAAAGACAAAAAGGAGCTGGGTTTGTCCAGCTTGATTCAAATGGGTATAAAGTTAGTACTTTATTTCAAACATTTAAAATCTATAGAACAATGGCGAGTACATATTGATCATCAATGTGTTTCAAACATAATATAATATTTGCATAATTTCATTGTTAAGAATGCATAGAGCATTTCAAACACATTGATGAACCGTGATGAAACGCATTGATAAACACACTATACAGTTAAGCAAATTAACGCTAAAAAACAACATGCAAGGTTGTCGGATTGCACTAAATAAAATAAAAGTTAAAGTGCAATCGCATCCCGGATTCAACTGTGCAAAGATGTATAACTGCTGCTAGTGTGAACAATGGCGGAACGAAGCAGCGAGTGTTAATCTCAATCAGACTGTGTTAACTCCACACAATATGAACAGAATGCAAAGTACCAAGCTCAGTTTCTTCACTAAGAGGTACTGCACTCAGTATGCAGAGTACCATACCCTGTTAAATGTCACAGGGATGGAAGCATGTCGATTGCACTCGCTCTGCAACTAAATTGTGTCAATCGCACACAGGAATGAAGCAGATGCTGAGCCAAAAGAAATAACTCATATGACGCTAGGTGCAAAGCCCGGATGCTTTCCCGGAGCGGTGTAGCCTGAGGGTTGGACTTGCTCTGTAACTCAACTGTGCTAACCGCACACAAGAAGGAGACAGATGCTAAGCCAAGGGGAAGTTACCCAGTCCTAACCTTACCTGCCAACAAAAGAACTCTCAGTGTATAGAGTGACACGTGCAAACATACACCTCACATACGTGATACTAGCGCGCCTGCGTGCACCCTGGGGGCCTTTTATACACTAGGCTACACCCCAAGCATTCACGCCCAGTCATCCGAGATGTCACTCGCGGACCAATCTGGGGCTACCACCTCACCAAAGCAGAAAATGTCCAACCACCAATCAGCAGAGGCCACATCATGTACATGCTCAGTTGGGTGAACTCAGGACTTAGACACCCAAGCATCAGGCCGCACCTGCCTCTCGCTGATTACCATAGGCTTGGCTGGAGAGCCAGCAGCAACCACACAAATATCACGAGCCTGAGCAAGATGTTGGGAACAACGTCTGTGCTGAGCAGCACTTGCAGCGGCCAGGCCAAAATGAAAGCCCACAGCACCAGGCAATGCCTGGGATCTATCCCATGCAGCTGGACAATCCCGACGCCTAACACAACTGCTTCAGAAAATTGTTCATGTAAATCTGGCAATGGCTTGCACAGACAGGCTTGGCACTAGACACTTCGCTTAACACATCCTGAAGGCACTCTGGCCTTCTCCATTTAATCTGCAGGGATTTAGACTTACAACAGGTCCCACTTGATTTTTTCCATGGAATAGCTGCTGGCCTGTAGAGCATGTTCACAGAAAATAGCTGACAGGCTAGGTCAGTAACAGGGGGACTGAACCAAGGGTAAAAACAATAGGCAAAAACATTGTCAAATGGGAAACTGATGGGTCAGGAGAACTTAGTACCAGAAGTATGGAATTCAGTGAAGAATCATAAGGCCGAGTGAAGAATTTGTTCCATCCAGAGCGAGCAATGATATCCAAGAGTAAGACAAAATGAATAAGGAGTTTAGAACTAAAAACAAATAATGTCAGGATTCAGAATAAGGACAACAGCATATAGCACAAAAAAGTAGAATAAAACCTATAACTGTCATGGACTAAGTAAATATGGGGGATTTAAAAAGAGAGCCAAGCAACACAATAGATCACAGAACCTTCACTGTGATTTGCTTGCTGATGGCTCTTGCTACTGATTGGCCAGCAAACTCTAATTAGCATACAACTATGTGAAGATGAGAAGTAATAACACTGCTCAGTTTGAGAAACACATCTAATACTGGGTTGTGCTCACACTGCCCAGCCTAATGCACAGACTGAGTAATTAAAGTGCTGGGTGACAAGTGAGCTGTCCAGCCATGATATAAGTGCTACCTCCTATGCTGTCATTGCCACTTGCCAAGATAAAGCAATGGTGTCCGATAGTAGAGACAAATAGCACAAGAATGTTAGGTAAGCTTATACTGTAACTACAATAACAGTGTACTTATACAACAATATACGCAAGCCTATAGTGATTAATAGAAAAGTTGGTAATAACAATGAAATTGTAACGGTGAATACCTGACAAGTTACTAGGTAAGTAATTTTCCGGGCCGGTCACATGGACCTTCTGAACCCCTGCGTCAGGCATTTCAGGTGTAGTAACGAACATTAATGTTTTTTGTACTTTATATGGTTGCAATATATAGATAGCTGGTATATGTCTTATTTCCTTATATGGGTACCATTTAGGGTTATCTTGCCTCATATATGTGTAACACTCCTTTCTATGTATTGTATAACCAACTGCCTGATTCTATTACCTGTGAGAAGATTTAATATATGTAATATACATTTCAATTTCTATATGGGTCTCTCATGGTCTTATGTGCCTTCAGCATGTAGTTTGTATGTTGGTTCACCATGTTTGTCCACATTTATCCTTGCCTGTTAAATTATTAATAAAGCAATTTTATATTTATCATATACTTACTGGACCTATGGTTGTCTTTTGGGTTCCCCCTTACCCCTTTTCAGATACAGTTGCTTGACAACCGGTCTTAATTTTAAAGTTCGTCACATATGTTGGAGGATATATATCTTTATATTTAAATTTTGGATACTCCCCACTGTAGGGGATATGAAACCTTGTATCTCTGTTTGTTTTTCCTCCTCCAACATATCAATGCCTGTCACTAATCTTCTTTATTTCATATATACATAATAGCAATAATTGATTGACAGAGCTAACATGCTCAATACATAAGATTTTGTAAGTAGAGATGAGCAAATATGTTCTGAAAATGATCGCCAAACATAAATTCCGCACGAATATGGTGCATTCGGATTCGTGATTGGAAACACAAGCATTTTTTTCTTAAAATTGGAAATAGTCAGTAAAATTCTGTAAAGGTGCAGGAAAATAATTTGCTGTTAGCTCCCAGTCTCGACCAGCGTCAGTACAACTGCGTTCCTCCAGTACTGCAAAAGGCAAGTGACTAGGGGCATAACTACCAAGGTCACAGGGGTCACAAAGTACTTAGGGGCCCGCCAAGTCTAGCAAAGAAGCAGCCGGCTCCTGTCTGTGAATGTTAGTAATCGTGCGGATGTCTGTGTGTGTGTGTGAGGATGTCTGCGTGTCAGTGCAGCTGTGTGCGGGTGTTTGTGGGTGTGTGATAACGCTACCGCCGATACTATCAGTCACAGTGCTGCGAGATCATGCTGGCAGATGTCACCGTGATTTTGCAGCTGACTGTGACCCGCAGTGGTGACCTACGGTAAAAAAGTAGGCGTGGGCCAATGAGACTACTGCTCCCATCGGGCCATGTCTACTGTCACTGATAACAGTGACAGCAGATGCCGCTGATGGGAGAGTAGTATCATCTGCCCCAGGGCCTGTGCACACAGTTTAAAAAAAAAGTAAAATTACGCAGATATTCATATAAAAATAAAAACCCATTATACTCACCTCACACCAAATCCCCGACGCCCTCGTCTCCTAGAAATAACGTAAAATAATAAAACAGCATATACTCCCTTTCCGCTGTAGTCCAGGTAATCTGGATGTCCCATGGCGATCTTACGTGTAGAACAGTCACATCAGGAGATGTTGTAACGCTCGCACCCAGACTGGTTGGCGCGGGAGTGTGGGGGTGTGGACCCACTTGTCCACAGACCAGACTTCCATGGAAGGGGTTTAACTAAGTAGCTTCCTAGGTGTTCGCTGGAGCCTCTGATGGTGAGGTCAGACTTGTGCGACAGGTAGCTACCAGGTACCACTCCAGGGTGGTGTCTGGCTGTGGATGCTGATCCCACCGGGGAACAGGACACAGACAGGCAGTCACGGCTGTTACACTGACTGACAGACGGATACTGCAGAGTCCCTGATGGGCAGACTGGCTTGACGGAGACACAGACAGGCAGGCGGGCACGGCAGAGACACGGGCTGACGGACAGGTACAACAGAGGCCCTAATAGATACGGCTGGCACTCTGGCAGACAGGTGGGCAGAACTGGAACACTGGCAGGACTGGTATGGACCAGTATACAGGCAGGCACAGCAAGTACTTAGGAACAGGTAGGGATCTGATCCAACAGGAGGAACAGAGTAAGTGAAACACCGCAAGAGCGGAAGCAAAGCAGGAGCACAGGAGGAGGAGCCAAGGGCAAGAGCCAAGAATGGAAATGCAGGAGGCGGAGCCAAGAGCGGGAAGCGGAGTAAAGTACAAGAATGCAGGAGGTGGAGCAAAGAGCGGGAGGCGGGGCAGAGAGCAGAGAAGGAGAAGACGGAGCTAGGAAGAAACGCAAGAAGCAGAACCACAGAGCAATAACTGAGCGGAGCCGCAGAGTGCAGAGCAAGGCCACAGAGTGAAGAGCTAGCAAAGCCACAGAATGCAGAGCTGAGTGTAGAGCAAATCTAGACAAAGAGTGCAGAGCCGAGAGCTGAGCAGAGAAGGACACAGAGTGCAGAGCAAAGAACAGGGCAGGACACAGAGTGCAGAGCCAAGAGCAGAGCAGAGCAGGACACAGACTGCAGAGCCGAGAGCAGAGCAGTATACAGAGGACAGAGCCGAGAGCAGAGCAAGACAAAGAGGGCAGAGCTGAGAGCAGAGCAGAGAGGTGCAGAACCACTGGTATCGGCAAACAGAGCAGAGAGATGAGGCAGAGGTACACACAGCAGATTGGAAATGGTTAACAAGCAAGGAGACAACAAGAACGGACATAGACCAGTGTTCAGACAGGAACAGACACAGATACTAGAACTGGATACGGATAGAGGCCTGCGGATTGCAGGCCTCAGAGTCAGACAGAGAAGTAATGGAACACAGATTCAGACCAGGGTACGACGCCCCACTGTGTGGCAGACACATAACACAGACCAGGGTACGACGCCCCACTGGGTGGCAAACCCAGACCAGGGTACTACACCCCACTGGGTGGTGGACACAGAGACAGAACCAAACACCTCAGCAGCAAAGTACTGACTCAAGAAGTAAATTTGCTCAGGCGTCCTCCAAGGATGCCTTAAGAATCAGAGGCATCTAGGCTATTGGTCAGGAACAGCTTAGGGAGGTGCACACAGACTGAATAAGAAACAGGAGTTGCTGGCGCCACCCCCTATGTACACAGAAAGAAAGTGTACACAAAGCAAGTGGCCATGAAGCACACGGCATGGAGCCAGCAGCAGACATATCTCACAGCATGGCACAGGGTGAGTGAGTTGATGTATCAAGCAGGGGAGGGACGAAAGGCCATGCAGTGATGCCGGCAGGATTGTTACAGATGTGACCGCTCTACCCAGCTTCCGGCGATACACTGACAGGAGGTAATATCTCCCACATCTCCCACAGTGTATCAGCTGATCAGCTCTGATGCTGTCACTTACGGCACCGCTGCGTGGGAAAGTTCTCACACAGCAGTACTGCTGGAAGTGAGAGCATCGGAGCTGATGAACTCCGGTGAACTCTCACGGCAGCGGAGTGATACACTACAGGAGCGATAACCTCCGGTAAGTGTATCGCAGGAAGCCGGGTAGAGCAGTCACATCTCCCGATGTGACTCTTCTAAATGTGAGATCGTCTTGAGGCACTCGGTAAATGGACTACGGCAGACAGGGAATATTATATGTCAATTTATTTTTTTATTTTTGTTGCAGGAGACGAGGCGTTGGGGATAAGGTGTTCAGTAAGTATGGTAAATTTAATAAAGGAGTCTAGCTATGTCTATATTTACATAGAGGCATACTTCTAGCCGGATATCATAGGGCGGATGTCTTAAAGAACCGCTGGAGGGTCCGGCTATATATCTAACACCTGCAGGAGGACTGTGATAATCTTCAGTACCAGCAGATGAGTATATGAGTACATATGGATTGAGGAAATACAGGATTTAATCCCACTAGATGGCACTTTAGACACACACCGTGATAAGTTTCCAGTATTGGGAAACGGTGTTATTGTTCGTCTGGCCTTTTGTTTGGGAGATAACTGTCCCTCAGAATAACGTGCTCTTTACGTTGTGTTATTATGTTTGCGGTATTTTTAGCATATCGTATGTTTACATTGCCATTCTGGGTTTCACCTATACTGGTCGTACACCCCCTATAGAGGAGCTCCGTTAAAAGTTTTACCCCGTTATACCTGGCACCCCATGGTGTACTGTTCTCAGTGTACACGGTGCTTTATGGTATCCCTGCTGCATTTGCTTTGGTAGGGGGAGGTTCCTGCTTATACGGTACGGTGGACTCCATTAGTGGTCTGGTGGATTTTTCTCTCTGTATAAATTGGTGACCAGTTTGTGGCCCTAACAAAGGGGTCCGTGGCAAAAACTTTTTTATGGGGTGTCTGTTTCTGTGTTTGATTGTGGTATATGTTAGCACTAGCACCTTAGTGGCACAGTTCGTCTATAATATTTTTTATTAAGACTATAGAGTAAAAGTTATGTTTTAACTTCTTTATTTCTGCAAAAACCTGCTGCCGATGGTATTTCTATTTTTTGGTTTTTGACCTTTTGTTAAAGCCAGGCTAATTCAAGTATGTCTATATTTACTATGTAACTATACGATTAGTAATGAAGAGGTGTCTGATAGACATCTCTCCATTACTAACCTGTGGGCTTCATGTCACCTGACAATACAAAGGTGACATCAACCCCACAAATATGAACCCCACTTGCTACTACTACAGGGCAAGAGGGAAGAGCAGGGCTAAATGCCAGAATTGGCTGATGTTTTTAGCCTGGGGGAGTGCAAATATCCATGGCTCCTTCCCAGGCTATTAATATCAGCCCACAGCTGTCTGCTTAGCCTTTGCTGGTTCGATTTTATAGGGGGACCCTGTTGTGAGTTCCGCTCTGGAGCTCCCTCCTGTGGTTGCTAATGGTATTTTTGCGAGTTCTGCCCTTGGGCTCCCTCTGGTGGTTTCGAGTGGAACTGCTGCTCCGTTGGGTGGCTGTAGCAGCTGCCTTCCATAATCGCCTTGCATGGGTTTGATATTTAAACCTGCTCTGGGCTTTAGTCCATGCCTGCTGTCAATGTTCTTGGTTGGATTTGATTCTTCCCTTGGATTTCTCATATGCCAAGTCCTTGTCTGCAAAAGATAAGTTTTGCTAGTTTTGTTTGTCCATTTGTTTGGACTCTATTGCTTGCATTTTGTCTCTTTTGTCCAGCTTGTCACTATGTCTTATTCAGGCTAGCTGGAAGCTCTGGGAAAGGAGATTTGCCCCTCCACACCGTGAGTCGGTGTGGAGTTCATTTTTGTAAACTCTGCGTGGATTTTGTAGTTTTTAATACTGACCGCACAGTATCCTTTGCTCTCTGTCTATCTAGTTTAGTTTTGGCCTCCCTTTGCTGAATTCTAATTTCATTTCTGAGTTCGTCATTTCCCTCTCCTTTCACAGTCAATATTTGTGGGGGGCTATCTTTCCTTTTGGGGGTTTCTCTGAGGCAAGATAGCTTTCTATTTCCTTCTTTAGGGGTAGCTATATCTGAGGCTGTGACGAGGTGTCTAGGGAGTGTCAGGAACATCCCACGGCTATTTCTAGTTGCGTTGTTAGGATTAGGGACTGCGGTCAGTAGAGATATCACCTTCTCAGAGCTCGTTCCATGTTGCGTTTTAGCCACCAGGTCATATCAGTGTGGCCTCTTAACCACCAGGTCATAACAGTACAGCAGGCCAAGAATGAATTAAATGTATCTCAAAAGAAGGAAAAGAAAGTTCTGAACCATTTTTTTTTCTGTGCTCTGGTTTGCCTCTTTTTTCCTCTTGATATCTGGGTGGTGCTGGATATATGCTCTGGTATGGAGGTTCAGGGTTTGTTTTCTCGTGTGGATCAACTTGCTGCAAGAGTCCAGAGTATCCAAGATTATATTGTTCAGACTCCGGCTCTAGAGCCAAGAATTCCTACTCCTGATTTGTTTTTTGGGGACAGATCCAAGTTTTTGAACTTTAAAAATAGCTGCAAATTGTTTTTTGCTTTGAAACCCCGTTCTTCTGGTGATCCCATTCAGCAAGTGAAAATCATCATATCCTTGCTGCGTGGTGATCCTCAAGACTGGGCATTTGCTCTTGAAACAGGGAATCCGGCATTATTGAATGTAGATGCATTCTTTCAGGCACTCGGATTGTTGTATGACGAACCTAACTCTGTAGAGCATGCTGAGAAAACACTGTTGGCCTTGTGTCAGGGTCAGGAAGCGGCAGAGTTATATTGCCAGAAATTTAGAAAATGGTCTGTGCTCACTAAATGGAATGAAGAAGCGCTGGCTGCTATTTTCAGAAAAGGTCTTTCTGAAACCCTTAAAGATGTTATGGTGGGCTTTCCTACGCCTACCGGTTTGAGCAAATCTATGTCTCTAGCCATTCAGATTGATCGGCGCTTGCGTGAGCGCAAGGCGGTGCACCATATGGCAGTGTCCTCTGAGCGAAGTCCTGAGCCTATGCAATGTGATAGGATTTTGACTAGAGCAGAACGGCAGGAATTCAGACGTCAGAATGGCCTGTGTTTTTACTGTGGTGATTCAGCTCATGCTATTTCTGATTGCCCTAAGCGTACTAGGAGGGTCCCTAGCTCTGTTACCATTAGTACTGTGCAGCCTAAATTTCTCTTGTCTGTTACCCTGATTTGCTCATTGTCGTCCTTTTCTGTTATGGCATTTGTGGATTCTGGCGCTGCCCTGAACTTAATGGACTTAGAATTTGCCAAGCGCTGTGGTTTTTCCTTGGAACCTTTGCAGAGTCCTATTCCCTTAAGGGGGATTGATGCTACGCCATTGGCCAAGAATAAACCTCAGTACTGGACACAGTTAACCATGTGTATGGCTCCAGCACATCAGGAAAATATTCGTTTTTTGGTGTTGCATAATTTGCATGATGTTGTTGTGCTGCGTTTTCCATGGTTACAGGTACATAATCCAGTGCTGGATTGGAGATCTATGTCTGTGACTGGTTGGGGTTGTCAGGGTATACATAGTGATATTCCTTTGATGTCCATTTCCTCGTCCCCTTCTTCTGAAGTTCCTGAGTTTTTGTCGGATTTCCAGGATGTATTTGATGAGCCCAAGTCCAGTTCCCTACCTCCTCATAGGGATTGCGATTGTGCCATTAATTTGATTCCTGGCTGTAAGTTCCCTAAGGGCCGACTTTTCAATCTGTCTGTGCCAGAGCTTGCCGCTATGCGGAGTTATGTAAAGGAGTCCTTGGAGAAAGGGCATATTCGCCCGTCTTCGTCACCCTTGGGAGCGGGATTTTTTTTTTTTGCCAAGAAGGATGGCTCCTTGAGACCCTGTATAGATTATCGCCTTCTCAATAAGATCACTGTCAAATTCCAGTATCCGTCACCTTTGCTTTCTGATTTGTTTGCTCGGATTAAGGGTGCTAGTTGGTTTACTAAAATCGACCTTCGAGGGGCGTATAATCTTGTGCGTATTAAACAAGGTGATTAATGGAAAACAGCATTTAATACGCCTGAAGGCCATTTTGAATATCTTGTAATGCCATTTGGGCTCTCTAATGCTCCATCGGTATTTCAGTCCTTTATGCATGATATCTTCCGGAATTATCTGGATAAATTTATGATTGTGTATTTGGATGATATTTTGGTTAGGATGGTGTTTCAGGTCCTTCGTACTAATGCGTTGTTTGTGAAGGGGTCTAAGTGCCTCTTTGGAGTTCAGAGGGTTTCTTTTTTGGGTTTCATTTTTTCTCCCTCGGCTATTGAAATGGACCCTGTTAAAGTCCAGGCCATTCATGATTGGACTCAACCTACATCTGTAAAGAGCCTTCAGAAATTTTTGGGCTTTGCCAATTTTTATCGTCGCTTTATTGCTAATTTTTCTAGTGTTGTGAAGCCTCTGACCGATTTGACGAGGAAGGGCGCTGATGTGGTGAATTGGTCCTCTGCGGCTGTTGAGGCCTTTCAGGAGCTTAAACGTCGTTTTACTTCTGCCCCTGTGTTGCGTCAGCCAGATGTTTCTCTCCCTTTTCAGGCTGAGGTTGATGCTTCGGAGATTGGGGCAGGGGCTGTTTTGTCTCAGAGAAATTCTGATGGCTCTTTGATGAAACCTTGTGCCTTCTTCTCCAGAAAATTTTCGTCTTCTGAGCGTAATTATGATGTCGGCAATCGGGAGTTGTTGGCTATGAAGTGGGCATTTGAGGAGTGGCGACATTGGCTTGAGGGAGCCAAGCATCGCGTGGTGGTCTTGACTGATCACAAGAATCTGATTTACCTCGAGTCTGCTAAGCGGTTGATTCCTAGACAGGCTCTGTGGTCTTTGTTTTTCTCACGTTTTGATTTTGTGGTCTCGTATATTCCTGGATCTAAGAATGTGAAGGCTGTTGCCCTTTCTAGGAGTTTTTTGCCTGATTCTCCGGGAGTTCTTGAGCCGACTGCGATCCTCAAGGAGGGGGTGATTCTTTCTGCCATCTCCCCTGATTTGCGGTGGGTACTTCAGGAGTTTCAGGCTGATAAACCTGACCGCTGTCCTGTGGGGAAATTGTTTTTTCCTGATAGATGGACTAGTAGGGTAATTTCTGAGGTTCATTGTTCGGTGTTGGCTGGTCACCCTGGGATTTTCGGTACCAGAGATTTGGTGGCTAGGTCCTTTTGGTGGCCTTCCTTGTCACGGGATGTGCGTTCGTTTGTGCAGTCCTGTGGGACCTGTGCTCGGGCTAAGCCTTGCTGTTCCCGTGCCAGCGGGTTGCTTTTGCCTTTGCCTATTCCTGAGAGGCCCTGGACACATATTTCCATGGATTTTATTTCTGATCTTCCTGTTTCTCAGAAGATGTCTGTCATCTGGGTGGTTTGTGACCGGTTTTCTAAGATGGTCCATTTGGTGCCGTTGCCTAAGTTGCCTTCCTTTTCTGATTTGGTTCCATTATTTTTTCAGCATGTGGTTCGTTTGCATGGTATTCTGGAGAATATTGTGTCTGACAGAGGTTCCCAGTTCGTTTCTAGGTTTTGGCGGTCCTTTTGTGCTAGAATGGGCATTGATTTGTCTTTTTCTTCTGCATTCCATCCTCAGACAAATGGCCAAACGGAGCAAACCAATCAGACCTTGGAAACCTATTTGAGATGCTTCGTGTCTGCTGATCAGGATGATTGGGTGACCTTTTTGCCGTTGGCCTAGTTTGCCCTTAATAATCGGGCTAGTTTGGCTACCTTGGTTTCGCTTTTTTTTGTAACTTTGGTTTTCATCCTCGTTTTTCTTCAGGGCAGCTTGAGCCTTCTGACTGTCCTGGTGTGGATTCCGTGGTGGACAGGTTGCAGCAAATTTGGACTCATGTGGTGGACAATTTGACGTTGTCTCAGGAGAAGGCTCAGCGTTTTGCTAACCGTCGTCGGTGTGTTGGTCCCCGGCTTCGTGTTGGGGATTTGGTCTGGTTGTCTTCTCGTCATGTTCCTATGAAGGTTTCTTCCCCTAAGTTCAAGCCTCGCTTTATTGGGCCTTATAAGATTTCTGAAATTATCAATCCAGTGTCTTTTCGTTTGGCCCTTCCAGCTTCCTTTTCCATTCATAATGTGTTCCATAGATCCTTGTTGCGGAGATATGTGGTACCTATGGTTCCCTCCGTTGATCCTCCTGCTCCGGTGTTGGTTGAGAGGGAATTGGAATATGTGGTAGAGAAGATTTTGGATTCTCGTTTTTTGAGGCGGAAGCTTCAGTATCTGGTCAAATGGAAGGGTTATGGCCAGGAGGATAATTCTTGGGTTGTTGCCTCCGATGTTCATGCTCCCGATTTGGTTCATGCTTTCCATTTGGCTCGTCCAGATCGGCCTGGGAGCTCTGGTGAGGGTTCGGTGACCCCTCCTCAAGGGGGGGTACTGTTGTGAGTTCCGTTCTGGAGCTCCCTCGTGTGGTTGCTAATGGTATTTTTGCGAGTTCTGCCCTTGGCCTCCCTTTGGTGGTTTCGAGTGGAACTGCTTCTCCGTTGGGTGGCTGTAGCAGCTGCCTTCCATAATCGCCTTGCATGGGTTTGTTATTTAAACCTGCTCTGGGCTTTAGTCCATGCCTGCTGTCAATGTTCTTGGTCGGATTTGATTCTCCCCTTGGATTTCTCATATGGCCAGTCCTTGTCTGCAAAAGATAAGTTTTGCTAGTTTTGTTTGTCCATTTGTTTGGACTCTATTGCTTGCATTTTGTCTCTTTTGTCCAGCTTGTCACTATGTCTTATTCAGGCTAGCTGGAAGCTCTGGGAAAGGAGATTTGCCCCTCCACACCGTGAGTCGGTGTGGAGTTCATTTTTGTAAACTCTGCGTGGATTTTGTAGTTTTTAATATTGACCGCACAGTATCCTTTGCTCTCTGTCTATCTAGTTTAGTTTTGGCCTCCCTTTGCTGAATTCTAATTTCATTTCTGAGTTCGTCATTTCCCTCTCCTTTCACAGTCAATATTTGTGGGGAGCTATCTTTCCTTTTGGGGGTTTCTCTGAGGCAAGATAGCTTTCTATTTCCTTCTTTAGGGGTAGCTATATCTGAGGCTGTGACGAGGTGTCTAGGGAGTGTCAGGAACATCCCACGGCTATTTCTAGTTGTGTTGTTAGGATTAGGGACTGCGGTCAGTAGAGATACCACCTTCTCAGAGCTCGTTCCATGTTGCGTTTTAGCCACCAGGTCATATCAGTGTGGCCTCTTAACCACCAGGTCATAACAGGACCCTATGTCAATTATTTCTGGGGTTTCCCTGTAAAATAGCCAGTAAAGGCTAAGGCTAGGTTCACACTAGCGTTGCGCCGCCCTGCGTCGGCGACGCAACGCGCGACGCACGTAAAAACGCGCGCAAACGCGCGCAAAAACGCGCGCGTTTTGCGACGCGTGCGTCGTTTTTGACGAAAATCGGACGCACAGAAAATGCTACAATGTAGCGTTTTCTTGCGTCCGACGCTAGCGTCGGAAACGACGCACGTGGCGAAAAACGCCACCAAAACAACGCACGCGTCCCCTATGTTAAACATAGGGGCGCGTCGCCGCTGCGTCGCCGGCGCAACAGCGACGCACATTGGCGGAACGCCAATGTGAACGTAGCCTTAGCTAACATATGTGAGCTGATATTAATAGCCTGGGAACCTTATGGCTATTGGCTCCTTCACATAATATTAACATCAGCCCTCAGCTGTCTGCTTTCGCTCTGCTGGTTATGAAAATTGCTTTTAGTAATAGTTTTTTGAAAAATAAACAGATATTGCATTTCACACAGATTTCGTGTGTGTCTGTGTGTGTGCATGTATCTGTGCGTGGTGTGTGTGTCCTTATTTAACCATTTGTGTACTATTTTATTAGTGAGGGTATCTGGCTGACACCTGTCTATTATTAAACCTCGTGCTTGGCATTACATATATATATATATATATATATATATATATATATATATATATATATATATATATATTTATATATATATATGTATATAATATATTCAATTATATTTGTTTTGTGTGTAAACATTATATTTGAACATGGTATGTAATGATATTATGGTCTTCAATGGAGAATGAACAAGGAAATGACATCACAATTCTTTTTTTTTTAAATAATATATCTTTATTTATCTTACAAATCCTCATACAAATGCGCATGAAAAACTTCATGCAAAGCTGTGATAAAGATCTTAGTTGATCGAAATGTGTTGCTTCTACCTTTCTTTTTTCCTGCCTATGCATCCATGATGTACAAGGATTCTTTGATGACTATGATGTTTTAACTTGGAAAATAAAGACTTTGAATTTTAAGGAGCTGGAACTACCACTTCATTCCATATATTGTATCCACTGCACGTCGGGTCAGGACGAGTTCCGTGCACCTGTGGTATCGGTGAGCTGGCAGAGGCTTAGCCTCTTTTTCTTTTGTTTTACTATACCAGATTTCTACTCTTGTAAGTAAAATTTGTTTCTGTATAATTTGAATATTTTGCTTTAAATACTGCAATTGTTATCTATGCCTATATTTATTAAATATTGCACGATAAAACATTGCAGCAAAACTATAGTGTGCGAAATGAATAGGGAAAATGTGAATTTGGGTGGAAAATATTTTGGCATGGGGAGGTAGCCCCATTTGAAAGTTTGCATCGGGGCCCATAACTTTGTAGTTACGCCACTGTAACATAGTAACATAGTAACATAGTTAGTAAGGCCGAAAAAAGACATTTGTCCATCCAGTTCAGCCTATATTCCATCATAATAAATCCCCAGATCTACGTCCTTCTACAGAACCTAATAATTGTATGATACAATATTGTTCTGCTCCAGGAAGACATCCAGGCCTCTCTTGAACCCCTCGACTGAGTTCGCCATCACCACCTCCTCAGGCAAGCAATTCCAGATTCTCACTGCCCTAACAGTAAGGAATCCTCTTCTATGTTGGTGGAAAAACCTTCTCTCCTCCAGACGCAAAGAATGCCCCCTTGTGCCCGTCACCTTCCTTGGTATAAACAGATCCTCAGCGAGATATTTGTATTGTCCCCTTATATACTTATACATGGTTATTAGATCGCCCCTCAGTCGTCTTTTTTCTAGACTAAATAATCCTAATTTCGCTAATCTATCTGGGTATTGTAGTTCTCCCATCCCCTTTATTAATTTTGTTGCCCTCCTTTGTACTCTCTCTAGTTCCATTATATCCTTCCTGAGCACCGGTGCCCAAAACTGGACACAGTACTCCATGTGCGGTCTAACTAGGGATTTGTACAGAGGCAGTATAATGCTCTCATCATGTGTATCCAGACCTCTTTTAATGCACCCCATGATCCTGTTTGCCTTGGCAGCTGCTGCCTGGCACTGGCTGCTCCAGGTAAGTTTATCATTAACTAGGATCCCCAAGTCCTTCTCCCTGTCAGATTTACCCAGTGGTTTCCCATTCAGTGTGTAATGGTGATATTGATTCCTTCTTCCCATGTGTATAACCTTACATTTATCATTGTTAAACCTCATCTGCCACCTTTCAGCCCAAGTTTCCAACTTATCCAGATCCATCTGTAGCAGAATACTATCTTCTCTTGTATTAACTGCTTTACATAGTTTTGTATCATCTGCAAATATCGATATTTTACTGTGTAAACCTTCTGCCAGATCATTAATGAATATGTTGAAGAGAACAGGTCCCAATACTGACCCCTGCGGTACCCCACTGGTCACAGCGACCCAGTTAGAGACTATACCATTTATAACCACCCTCTGCTTTCTATCACTAAGCCAGTTACTAACCCATTTACAGGTTAATAGCAAAAAGTAACCATTTCAAATTTACCTTCCCTATAGTTTTATTTCAGTACAATTATCTCTTTTTACAAAACTTATACCGTGACACACAATTTGTTTGATGCTTTTATGATTCTAGTTATTTCAAGTGTTTTTTGTGGGTCTAAATTTGGTCACACACTTTTAGCAAGCTTTTGCTTATGCATTTTTTTATGAGACAAAAAATATATTAAACAGGAGATCCAGATGTAGTTTGATTGTTTGGTCATCAACATTGTTAGTCCTTTAGCATTACCCAGGGTGCACTACGTGGAGGCGGACTAACGTCTGAACTCAAAGTACATTTTGAAGGTCAACTTGTCAAACACAACTTCAATCCCAAGTATTTAGGCATAATCCTTGATAGAAGCCTAACTTTCAAATCTCACTTGGAAAAGACAGCACAGAAACTGAAAGCACGCAATAATATTATTCAGAAACTCTGCGGATCCTCCTGGGGTTCCTCCACACCTGTCTTGCGAACGTCTACCTATGCCTTGGTGTACTCTGCCGCAGAATATTGTGCTCCAGTATGGCTGAGTAGTTGTCATGTGAATGCAATCGACAATCAGTTAAACAACTCTATGCACATAATTTTAGGTGCTATCAGACCTACACCCGTCCACTGCGTCCACTGGTTACCTGTCTTAACCCATATCGCACCTTCAAATCTGAGAAGACAAATACTCCTACTTAAAGAATACACCAAAGTAGTGAATAATGAAAATCTCCCAATATAACAAAATATCCAACATGTTCAAATACAGCGACTGAAATCAAGACATCCACCCATCCGAACCGCAATTATCCTGTATGAACATGATTTCAATTTAGAAGAGAAATGGCGTGAACTTTGGGTCAGTGCAGTAGACTGTGAGCCTCAAACGTTTCCTCACTTTCAAAATCTACCACCAGGCTTCAATCTGCCAAGGAAAACCTGGGTCACTTTGAATCGTATCAGAACAAACTTTGGTGTCTGTGCAGATCTTATGCATAAGTGAGGAAAATCTGACTCTCCTGCCTGTGACTGTGGAGCTGACCATTAAACAATTCAGCACATTGTCGAGGAATGTCCCCTCAGATCTTATTCTGGTGACAAGAATGATTTCTATGCTGAAAATGACAATGTTATTGCATACATAGAAAATCTCGATATCCGACTCTGATTTCTGTTCCTTTGTTCTTTTCAATCACTGTTTATCATTTATGTATTATATGATGTTTAAATATATGTTCATACGATTAAATAAAATAAATATGAGACAAAACTATATAGAAAAAAATTACATACTGTAGATATTGCTGCATTTTCAAAAACAAATGTGTTGCATTTCATTTTTTCATGACTAAAGGTGCACACAGCAACAACCATGGTGTTATCCCTAAAAATAGCATTGAAGATATTCTGTGAAGATATTCTTATACAAAACATAGAAAACATGTTTACAAAAAACAGAAATTATAAAAAGAAAATCATAATGGGAGTTATATTGTGCCATGATTTGTTATGTATAACTTTAATGTATTGACTCTGTCTTATTTTAGCAATTTATGGATATATTGTACATTCATAGTCAAAAAGAACAACTGCATCCATAACTTTCAATAAATCCTGACAGCTGACAATGCCAAGAAGCCACAGTCTCCTTTTGTCTTCTCCAGTCTTCTATATTGGGACATTCAGTCTGACAATAATAATCCTTCATCATCCTAATACCTTCATTGAAAAGGTTTGGATCATCTTCCTTGTGATGTTCCTGCTGCTGAATCAATTTATTGTCCATTGTCTGAATATGTGTAGTATTTGTATAGTATGATGACACTCAACACATTCCATTCCAATTCCATAATATGTTAGGTGTGCCTTAAGGGAAGAGATGGTGCAGTCAAATTTTATTTAAGCACTAGCTGAAGAGCCCGGCGTTGCCTGGGCATAGTAAATATCTGTGGTTAGTTATAGCACGTCACTTCTCTTATTTTCCCATCACGCCTCTCATTTTCCCAATCACATCTCTCATTTTCTCCCTCACACCTCTCATTTTCTCCCTCACACCTCTCATTTTCTCCCTCACTTCTCTCATTCCTGCCTAACACTTGTCATTTCGACCTCACATCTGTCATTTTCCGATCACTACACTATTTTCCCTCACTCCTCTCATTTTGCACTCACACCTTTTCATTTTCACCTCACACCTCTCATTTTCACCTCAGTATATACATGTTTGTCATCTCCCTTATATATAGTATATACCTGTATGTCATCTCCCCTGTATATATTATATACCTGCTGTGTGTCATCTCCCCTGTATATAGTATATACCTGTATGTCATCTCCTCCTATATATAGTATATACCTGTATGTCATCTCCTCCTATATATAGTATATACCTGTATGTCATCTCCTTCTATATATAGTATATACCTGTATGTCATCTCCTCCTGTATATAGTATATACCTGTGTGTCATCTCCCCTGTATATAGTATATATCTGTGTGTCATCTCCTCCTGTGTATAGTATATACCTGTATGTCATCTTCTATGCAGTTAGGGCCAGAAATATTTGGACAGTGACACAATTTTCGCGAGTCGGGCTCTGCATGCCACCACATTGGATTTGAAATGAAACCTTTACAACAGAATTCAAGTGCAGATTGTAACGTTTAATTTGAAGGGTTGAACAAAAAGATCTGATAGAAAATGTAGGAATTGTACACATTTCTTTACAAACACTCCACATTTTAGGAGGTCAAAAGTAATTGGACAAATAAACATAACCCAAACAAAATATTTTTATTTTCAATATTTTGTTGCAAATCCTTTGGAGGCAATCACTGCCTTAAGTCTGGAACCCATGGACATCACCAAATGCTGGGTTTCCTCCTTCTTAATGCTTTGCCAGGCCTTTACAGGTCTTGCTTGTTTGTGGGTCTTTCCGTCTTAAGTCTGGATTTGAGCAAGTGAAATGCATGCTCAATTGGGTTTAGATCTGGAGATTGACTTGGCCATTGCAGAATGTTCCACTTTTTGGCACTCATGAACTCCTGGGTAGCTTTGGCTGTATGCTTGGGGTCATTGTCCATCTGTACTATGAAGCGCCGTCCAATCAACTTTGCAGCATTTGGCTGAATCTGGGCTGAAAGTATATCCCGGTACACTTCAGAATTCATCCGGCTACTCTTGTCTGCTCTTATGTCATCAATAAACACAAGTGACCCAGTGCCATTGAAAGCCATGCATGCCCATGCCATCACGTTGCCTCCACCATGTTTTACAGAGGATGTGGTGTGCCTTGGATCATGTGCCGTTCCCTTTCTTCTCCAAACTTTTTTCTTCCCATCATTCTGGTACAGGTTGATCTTTGTCTCATCTGTCCATAGAATACTTTTCCAGAACTGACCTGGCTTCTTGAGGTGTTTTTCTGCAAATTTAACTCTTGCCTATCTATTTTTGGTATTGATGAATGGTTTGCATCTAGATGTGAACCCTTTGTATTTACTGTCATGGAGTCTTCTCTTTACTGTTGACTTAGAAACAGATACACCTACTTCACTGAGAGTGTTCTGGACTTCAGTTGATGTTGTGAACGGGTTCTTCTTCACCAAATTAAGTATGCGGCGATCATCCACCACTGTTGTCATCCGTGGACGCCCAGGCCTTTTTGAGTTCCCAAGCTCACCAGTCAATTCCTTTTTTCTCAGAATGTACCCAACTGTTGATTTTGCTACTCCAAGCATGTCTGCTATCTCTCTGATGGATTTTTTCTTTTTTTTCAGCCTCAGGATGTTCTGCTTCACCTCAATTGAGAGTTCCTTTGACCGCATGTTGTCTGCTCACAGCAACAGCTTCCAAATGCAAAACCACACACCTGGAATCCACCCCTGACCTTTTAACTACTTCATTGATTACAGGTTAACGAGGGAGACGCCTTCAGAGTTAATTGCAGCCCTTAGAGTCCATTGTCCAATTACTTTTGGTCCCTTGAAAAAGAGGACGCTATGCATTACAGAGCTATGATTCCTAAACCCTTTCTCCGATTTGGATGTGGAAACTATCATATTGCAGCTGGGAGTGTGCACTTTCAGCCCATATTATATATATAATTGTATTTCTGAACATGTTTTTGTAAACAGCTAAAATAACAAAACTTGTGTCACTGTCCAAATATTTCTGGCCCTAACTGTATATAGCATATACCTGTATGTCATCTCCTCCTGTATATAGTATATGCCTGTAGGTAATCTGCTCCTGTATATAGTATATACCTGTGTGTCATCTCCTCCTGTATATAGTATATACCTGTATGTCATCTCCTCCTGTATATAGTATGTACCTGTATGTCATCTCCTCCTTTATATAGTATATACCTATGTGTCATCTCTCCTGTATATAGTATATATCTGTGTGTCATCTCCCCTGTATATAGTATATACCTGTGTGATCTCCTGTATTAGACCTCGTTAACACGTTATTTGCTCAGTATTTTTACCTCAGTATTTGTAAGATAAATTGGCAGCCTGATAAATCCCCAGCCAACAGGACGCCCTCCCCCTGGTATATATTAGCTCACACATACTCATAATAGACAGGTCATGTGACTGACAGCTGCCGTATCTATATGGTACATTTGTTGCTCTTGTAGTTTGTCTGCTTATTAATCAGATTTTTATTTTTGAAGGCTAATACCAGACTTGTGTGTGTTTTAGGGCGAGTTTCGTTTGTCAAGTTGTGTGTGTTGAGTTGTGTGTGGCGACATGCATGTAGCGAGTTTTGTGAGATGAGTTTTGTGTGGCAACATGCGTGTAGCAACTTTTTGTGTGTCGAGTTGCATGTGACAGGTTAGTGTAGCAAGTTGTGTGCAGCAAGTTTTGCGCATGGCGAGTTTTGCGCGTGGTGAGTTTTATGTCTGGTGCCTTTTGAGTATGTGCAAGTTTTGTGTGAGGCAACTTTTGCATGTGTTGCAAATTTTGTGCATGTGGCAATTTTTCCGCATGTGCAAGTTTTGCGTGTGGCGAGTTTTCCATAAGGTGAGTTTTGCACTTGTGGCGAGTTTTGCGTGAGCCTATTTTTTGCATGTGGCAAGTTTTGCGCGTGGTGAGTTTTGAGCGGCGACTTTTGTGTTTCGACTTTTATGTGGCGAGGTTGGTGTATGTGTGGTGAAATGTGTGCAGAGGGTGGTATATGTGTTCAAGCACGTGGTAGTGTGTGGCGCATTTTGTGTATGTGTTCATATCCCCATGTGTGGTGAGTATCTCATGTCGGGGCCCCACCTTAGCAACTGTACGGTATATACTCTTTGGCGCCATCGCTCTCTTTAAGTCCCCCTTGTTCACATCTGGCAGCTGTCAATTTGCCTCCAACACTTTTCCTTTCACTTTTCCCCATTATGTAGATAGGGGAAAAATAGTTTGGTGAATTGGAAAGCGCGGGGTTAAAATTTCACCTCACAACGTAGCCTATGACGCTCTCAGGGTCCAGACGTGTGACTGTGCAAAATTTTGTTGCTGTAGCTGCGACGCTTCCAACACTTTTCCTTTCACTTTTTTCCCCATTATGTAGATAGGGGCAAAATTGTTTGGTGAATTGGAACGCGCGGGGTTAAAATTTCGCCTCACAATATAGCCTATGACGCTCTCGGGGTCCAGACGTGTGACTGTGCAAAATTTTGTGGCTGTAGCTGCGACGGTGCAGATGCCAATCCCGGACATACACACATACACACACACACACATTCAGCTTTATATAGTAGATATCAGATGTTTCTGTATGTTTAATATTTATGGCATGCACATTTTCTTTAGAAATGGTTTGCCAATATATTGGCAACCAAAGTATTTGGCACCAAATGGGTGTTATCCTACAGTTTTCACTGGGTGCATGTACTTCTTCCAGTATTATGATGACTAATCATAAGCATGGAGCAAAATACTAGATAAAAAACAAGACGCATCGTAGCTTGGGCCCTATTTACCTAGTGCTTCTCCTGTTAGCTCCTTAGTCTGTTGAACGCAGGTGAATTCACTGAACCATGCGGATCACCATTTTCAATACATTGTTCACAAGAGAAATTGACATTTTCTCCGCAAGAGAAATTGACATGCTGTGGTCTGGAAAGAGGCGCCACATGTCTGTCTCCATGGGTGACCCGTGGGCATCTGTGGACGCATAATGGGCTTGGGATTTTTTGAAATCCCATCTACTATGTTGAAACATCTGGCCGCTGCTGGATTGATGCTGCACAAGTTTGCAACATCCAACTCACAGCATTTACTGATCGTGTGCACCTACCCTTATGATGTTCCAAATCAGCTGAGGTGTGTTTTATCAAGTTCTGCCGCAGCTTAGTTGTGTTTTATGATATTCTGCAGCAGCTTCAGTGGGTATTATGAAAGTCTACACCATCTAAGATGTGTGCTATGAGGTTCTACACTACCTTAGGTATGTATTATAAGGTTCTACAGCAGTTGAAATGTGTATTATGAGGTTTTGCAGCAGCTGAGGTATGTATCGTGATGTTCTGCAGCTGCTGAGGTGTATATTATTAAGTTCTGCATCAGCCTAGGCAAATTATGAGGTCCAGCAAGAGCTGAGATGTGTATTACGAGTTTCTGCAGTAGCTGAGGTATGTATTATGAGGTTCTTCAGGATCTAATGTAGATATTATTATGTTCTGCAGCAGCTTAGGAATGTATTATGAGGTTGTGAAGCAACTGAGGAGTGTATTATGAAGCTGTGCAGACACTGAACTGTGCGTTATGAGGTCATTCAGCAGCAGAGGTGTGAATTGCGAAGTTCTGAAGCAGCTGTGGTGTGTATTAAGAGGTTCTGCAACAGATTAGAACCTGAATTCATCAAGACCATCAATTTTTTAGTTAATGAGAGGGTATAGTGGAGTCAGACGCTCCTGATTCATGATTTGCATGCCTCTTTATAAATCTAGACTCTAGATTTATAAAGAGGCATGCAAATCATGAATCATGCTCTAGATTCTAGAGCATCTGATGAGTGGAGCTATGCCATGAATCTTACTCCACAAATCTTACTGGAGTGCGGCTCCTGCTGCACCCCTATTCTGCCTCATATCTGCCCATTTTGCCAGAAATAGGAGAAAGTGTCATGGAAATGCCAAAAGTTGCAACTCTGAGTTGTTGCAAAAGTTCACAACTTTTCAGAGCTTTTACAACACTTTGATGGATGGGGGCCTAGCTGTTTGCTATGATGTTATAGCTGTAAGTTATGGTGGGAGTGTATTGTTTCTCTAGTATGTTGCTGCCACTTATGATTTTATCATTGGTCAGGATCATAATGGGAGAAGAACTACACTCCCACACTGAAAAGTTTATGGCAATACCCACTTTGACTTAAAAAAAATAATAATTCATTAGGTGCCTAGTATTTGATTGCTAATATCTCCACAATGAAGAGGCAAAATTTAAAACATATCATGTGCCCAGTTCAAGATGAATGGTATTCATTAGTAAGGCCTTTAAACATGGCATAAAGCATTGATTATTTCCGTGGCATGGGAGTTTGGTTGGAACAATTTACAATTTATATTCTCTGGAAATTATTTTTGGGCAACTTGTATTATGCTTGTGTGGCACCCCTAGGGGTATTTGCCACAAAAATAGTTACTGACACTAAATATAAGTGCTAAGATAGCAAAACTGCACTACCACCTCCGGCCAGAAGGGGGAGCTCCAGAGACTCCCCTTGATCCATTCTGGTCGGAGAGAAGAAATGGCAGTTGGGCTAAGGAGCTGAAAGTGAGAGGTCATACAGCTGAATTTCTAACAGCCCTATGACGGTTTCCAGGCCCAAATCACCGGCCTGAGGAGAAGAGGGATAGAGAAAAAGGACATTGTGAGAACCGGGTAGCATTAATCACTACCCAGAACAGGCGCAAAGACGGATACCGGATCCGTGGCTGTATTCATTACATATAATACAGCAACCGGAAAAACGTGGGGTGATATCAGCTTCACTAGGGTCGGACGCAGCAACAGACACAGAGTTCAGCGGTACTCCTGGAGGGGGTAAGCCGATAAAAGGACTCGGGTTGCCCGTCGAACCAGGACCCGTAGGGGACAGATTGGGCCGGCAGCCAGTTCACATACAGCAGCAGGGCCACACAGATATTGCGTACAATAAGAGGCGAAGACCCCGGCAGGGTCAAAGTAACTCAGAGTTCCCATACAGACTCCGGTGACAGGACTGGTTGTAAATCCTTTTTTGTTAAAGTAAACTGGTTAAACGTTTCAGTGCCTCAGTCTTTCATTTGGACAATAGCCATCTATCCAGGATTGGGATCATCACCGCTGGGAGAACCTGCTGCTGATCAAGTAAGTGCCTGTTCCCTCACGATACCCTTTACACTGTGCATTGCCTGAGGCCACAGCACCGGGTCAAGCCACCCGTGACATCCCCCTCAAGATACAGACCCCATTGGTCCGGTGCTGGGTACCCTGGTCTCTTGGGCATCACAATTGGCATCACGAACAGGATTCAGCCAGCCCGTATACCGGGTATTGTGTGCCGTCATTAGAGCCCAAAACTGTGAAAACTTGGATGAAAAATCTTGAAAATTGACTTTATTAAAGAAAATTCCATTTCCCATTAAAAACTATTGAAAGTGACTTTTCCCCATTGGTTATAATGGAGTAAAGATGGCCGCCATCCCCTGAGGTAATCACCTCATAACCGTTAGGCGCGAGACTGTTAATTGAGCTACGCCATTACCTGAGCCCCAGTCTAACTGAAAAACTTCAGAATCCGCCATTACAGAGCGCGCGGCGGGCGGGAGCAGCAGGGGGTGTGTCATTGTGGGCGGCACCAAGCTGAGCGCTCTGACGTCAGAGCAAGGGGAAAACCAATCCTGCTGCACAGCGGAACGAATCTACACTATCCCGACAGAAGCGGAGGACCGGAAGGGTCCGGATTAACTAAGGGGGCACAGTATGTCGCAGCACGGAGACGCCGCAGCACCCGGCAACGCTAATGCAGCTGAAAGACAGAGTGTCGATAGAGAGTCCGGTAGCGCAGCGGTGCAAGGAGTGGCGCCCATCATGCCGGTGCTGATGCCATATACCCCGGGTGGCCCGTGGCTTCCAATGTATGAAGGTGAGCCTAATACCCTTGACGATTTCAGAGAAAAGATGCTGGCCCATTTTGACATGTTCCCCGTGGGTGAAGTTCAGCGTGTTAGTCTCCTGATGATGCAGTTAAGTGGCCATGCTAAGCGAGAAGTCACAGCATGGGCAGCTGATCTAAAAGGCACTGTTGAACGCATATTTGCTGGATTAAAAGCTACATTTGAAACCACTGCCGGCAGCAAAGCTAAAGTACGATTCTTTAATTGCAAACAAAAAGCTAATGAGGGCGTGAGAGACTTTGCCTTAAACCTGCAGGAAGCCCTTAAATCACTTACACTGGCTGAACCCATTTTTAACACCGGAGCGGATAAACTGCTAAGAGATCAATTTATTGAGGGACTCTACACCCCTTCTCACCGGGGGCATGTGAGTATGCTTGTTTTTAAGAACCCTGAATTGACATTTGCCCAATTAAAGGAGAGCGCTATACGTCTCCAGCTGGCAGAGGCACCTCGGGATCAGGATCCTGCGCAACCCATGGCAGAGGCACCTCAACAACAGGGAGTGCAAGTAACATCAGCTATGTCCGGGGCCATTGCTAAGCCCCTGGGGCCCAGTACTAATGAGGCTCTTCAACAAAAGCTTAACCCTTTAACTGATGTTGTTGCTTCAATGGCTAAAACCATGCAGGAGATGAGAGGACCCAAGATGGAGTTGGCAAACTGTAGAGAGGATGTTCCATGGATGAGACCCCGGAAATACCCGACATGGAGAGGACGACCCCGCGACCGCTACCAACCGGATGGACAGCCCATTTGCCGCCGTTGCCAGCAGCCAGGCCACTTTGCACGAGATTGTGATTTAAATGGGAATCCCCTGTGAATGCGGGCCGCTTCGCAGGAATGAACTTTCAAGGCCCAACACCCTGGCACGACAGGTACATCGGAGGATGACCCATTATCCCTATCGTGCTGGACAGAATTCCCCTCAACGCTGGACACAGGTTCCCAGATTTCATCTATACCGTATATCCTTTATAAGAGGTACTGGGCTGATGCAGATATTGATAAAGGGCCCTCTGATGTTGAACTAGATATATGGGCCAGTAATGGTAAGTTGGTACCGAAACTAGGATTCAGGGAGATGACCATAAAGATTCGTAAAGTAGAATTGAAGAAACAGGGTATAATTGTTGTTGATGTTGACCGGCGGAACTGTGAACCAACTGTATTGATAGGAATGAATGTGTTAGAGAACTGCTTTTCCGAAGTTATTTCTGTCTTCCAGCAAATTGCTGAAACTGCCCAATCCTGCCAGCAGAGAGTTCTCCAAAGGGAAATAAAAGTATTGATGTTAAGGCAACAGTTAGAAGTTGCAGGTGGAGAAATCGGCAGTGTGAGGGTAAGTGATCCAACATCTATTGTAATCCCACCAAAACCAGAAATGCTGGTATGGTGTAGAGCAGCCATTGGTACTAAGGGACGAGATTATCAAGCCTTAATAGAACCAGTGTACACCGACAGCAGGCCCACTATACTCACAGCACGAGGGGTAGTCGAGGTACACCGGGGACGAGTGCCGGTACGACTTTTGAACTGTGGAGAGGAAGAGGTCACTTTGCCAAGGTATGCTACAGTGGCAAAGCTATATACTGTTGACAACAATGCCATCACAACCATTGAGCCCTTAGAACCAACCTGTCAGGTGGAAGGCAATGGCTCAGATGGAGAAATGGAGGATTGGTGCCAACAGCTACACGTGGGCATAAATTCAACACCTACCCATCAAAAACAAGGGGTGTATAGGCTAGTGACGGAATATGGACAAGTCTTCAGTAAACACCCATTGGACTTCGGACGGATAGAAGGGGTAGAACACACAATCCCCACCAGTGACCATCCCCCAATAAAAGAAAGATATAGACCCATACCGCCCGCTCACTATCAATGTGCAAAAGATATGCTGAGGGAGATGAAACAGGCCGGGGTAATAAGAGAGAGCTGTAGCCCCTGGGCGGCCCCTCTAGTGCTTGTCAAAAAAAAGGATGGAACCATGAGAATGTGCGTAGACTACCGGCGGATTAATAACATCACCCATAAAGACGCCTACCCCTTGCCTAGGATAGAAGAGTCCTTGACTGCTTTGAAATCTGCTAATTATTTTTCCACCTTAGACTTAACAAGCGGGTATTGGCAAGTCCCTGTGGCTGAGAGAGATAAGGAAAAGACGGCATTCACCACACCAATGGGTCTATGTGAATTTAATCGCATGCCGTTCGGACTCTGCAATGCATCCGGTACCTTCCAGCGGCTGATGGAATGCTGCCTCGGACACAAGAACTTCGAGACCGTCCTCCTGTACCTAGATGATGTGATCGTCTACTCAAAGACTTACGAACAACACTTAAAAGACCTGGCAGAAGTGTTCGAAGCCTTATCCAGGTATGGCATGAAAATCAAGCCATCCAAATGTCACCTTCTCAAGCCAAAGGTACAGTACCTGGGACACATCGTGAGTTCGGAGGGAGTAGCACCGGATCCCGAGAAAATAAGCGCCATAAGGGATTGGCCAAGACCTACCAACGCAAAAGAAATGAGGCAATTCCTGGGATTGGTGGGTTACTATCGCAGATTTATAAAAGGATTTACCAAATTGGCAGCACCCTTGCAAGACGCCTTGGTAGGGCAGACGAAGAAACCTTCAAACCGAAACCCTCCTTTTCAGTGGAACGACAAAAGGGAAGACTCCTTTGAACAACTAAAGAAGGCACTAACCGGAGAAGAGGTTCTGGCATACCCAGATTACCATCAACCTTTCATCCTCTACACTGATGCCAGTAATGTGGGACTAGGAGCGGTGCTGTCACAAAAGCAAGGAGGTCGGGAGAAAGTCATCGCCTTTGCAAGTAGAAAGCTCCGGCCTACTGAAAGAAATCCAGAAAATTATAGCTCCTTCAAATTGGAACTACTGCCACACTTGAGAGATGTAGAAGAAGAAACGGGGGAGCTTGAAGAAATTGAACTACCAGCCTTCCATCATCCCAAGGCAAAACATCATCAGTCAAGTACCTATCAGAAACAACAAGAGGTGAATTTTAATCCGTTAGCACACCATAGATGGGCTGACACCCAAGACAGCAATCCGGCTGTGAAGTTGGTGAAGGAACTGTTAACTGAGCAAAGTGCATATCCCGATGAGGATGCCCCAGAAGAGACGCATCAACTCTGGAAAGAGAGAGGCAAAATGTTCATGTATCAAGGGAAGCTCTGTAGAAGGTACACCAATCCGAAAACACATGAATTGGTTTGGCAGATTATCGTGCCTAAACAAGATGTGAAGATGGTCCTCGAAGCTTACCATAACGGTGCTGGTCACTTCGGTTGGAAAAAGTTAGAAGTACTTCTAAGAGAAAGATTTTATTGGGTCGGGATGAGAAAATCAATCGAACAGTGGTGCAGAAATTGTGGCCCGTGCAACCTCAGAAGAAACGATCAAAAGAACCAAAGAGCACCACTGCAGCCCATAATCACCAAACAACCACTTGAACTTGTAGCCATAGACCACGTGAAGTTAATACCAAGCCGGTCCGGCTATGTCTATGCCTTGACCATCGTGGACCATTATTCACGCTTCTTGGTAGTAGTAGCCGTAAAAGATCTGACAGCAAAAACAGCAGCCAAAGTGTTCCAAACGTACTTTTGTAGACCCCATAGATATCCGGAACAGGTTCTCACCGACCAAGGTACAGCCTTTGAATCAGAGAATTCTGTAATATGTATGGTTGCAAAAAGATCCGGACGACGGCCTATCATCCACAAACAAACGGCTTATGCGAGAAGATGAACCATATTGTAATAGACCTACTAAAGACTTTACCTGAGACAGAAAGGAATCAATGGCCAGAGAAATTGCCTGACTTGGTAGATCTATATAATCATGTCCCGGTAAGCTCCACCAACTGCACCCCAGCTTACCTTATGCGTGCAAGACCTGGCCAATTACCAATCGATCTAGAAATGGGAATTCTGAAACCAGACGCAGAAGTTCAAGACTCCAATTGGGATATCATATGGCAAAAGCAGTATCGCCAAGTGCAAGAGAGTGTGGAAAGAAGCCTTCAGCAAACTAGAGAAAGACAAGAGCGAACTTTCAACCAGAATGCTCTAGCGACCCCATTAAGACCGGGTGACCAAGTGCTCAAGAGAAATCGTCGAACCAATAAACTAGACAATCAATGGGAAGCCGTACCCTACACAGTTTTACCAACAAGAGTGGATAATCCTAAAATGTGTCTCATTAGCAAAAACGGAGGCTTAACATCTGTACTAGTGTCAAGAGACAATCTTAAATTATGTCCGGAGGCATTGAAAGAGCCAGACGTTGTCCAGCCAGAACCAGAAGTTATTCAACCCATACAGGTTCAACCAGTAAAGGAAAAAGAAGAGGAAGTGTATCACACCTGTATAGGAGACTTTCCCAAAACCCTACTAACATACCATGGTGCAGTAGTGGTTCCCATGGTGGCCTTTTACCCAACACCGAACCCAATACCAGAAGTCCCAAGACAGGAAGAGGCTGAACCCGTACTACAGGAGATTCCAGGCCAGGAAGAACAGATTCCTGATCAGAGTGATCCCATTCACGGTGGACTAGCCAACTCCATAGTCATGGAATTATCTTTAGCAGAGCGGGCAGATACTACATCCGCAGTAGACAGTAGTACACCACATGGAGAGATACCGCTGTTACGTAGATCACAGCATAGTACCCAGGGTCAATTACCGGCCAGGTATGCGGATTACCAACTATAAAACTATAGTCATTGTTATCATTCTGCAACGTTTAAGCCCAGTACCTACAGAGACTTGTCTGTATGAACTTCTTGCATATTCTTGAACTTTTTATCAGCCCGGAGGCACTAAATCAAAGCTCCGGAAAGACTGCTTTTTGAACTTTGCTTTTTGCTCTTTTTGAACTTTCTTTAGACGTTATATTGATAACTCCGTTGGAAAAATGGAACTAAATTCCTGGACACAAAGTGCAGTGCCTTTCCTAGTACCTTCAAGGATAGAACTGTATTAATGGACGCTATTTGAAGTGACTTTTTACAGAACTCTATTTTTGTTTTTTTGAGTGGTTTTTGTAACTTTTCATTTTTAAGACTCTTTACATATTAATTGTTATTTCAAAATGTTATCGCCCCACAGTCCCGGAGTACTGTTCTTAACTAAGGGGGAATGTGGCACCCCTAGGGGTATTTGCCACAAAAATAGTTACTGACACTAAATACAAATACTAAAATAGGAAGACTGCACTACCACCTCCGGCCAGAAGGGGGAGCTCCAGAGACTCCCCTTGATCCATTCTGGTCTGAGTAAAGAACTGGCAGTTGGGCTAAGGAGCTGAAAGTGAGAGGTCATACAGCTGAATTTCTAACAGCCCTATGACGGTTTCCAGGCCCAAATCACCGGCCTGAGGAGAAGAGGGATAGAGAAAAAGGACATTGTGAGAACCGGGTAGCATTAATCACTACCCAGAACAGGCGCAAAGACGGATACCGGATCCGTGGCTGTATTCATTACATATAATACAGCAACCGGAAAAACGTGGGGTGATATCAGCTTCACTAGGGTCGGACGCAGCAACAGACACAGAGTTCAGCGGTACTCCCGGAGGGGGTAAGCCGATAAAAGGACTCGGGTTGCCCGTCGAACCAGGACCCGGAGGGGACAGATTGGGCCGGCAGCCAGTTCACATACAGCAGCAGGGCCACACAGATATTGCGTACAATAAGAGGCGAAGACCCCGGCAGGGTCAAAGTAACTCAGAGTTCCCATACAGACTCCGGTGACAGGACTGGTTGTAAATCCTTTTTTGTTAAAGTAAACTGGTTAAACGTTTCAGTGCCTCAGTCTTTCATTTGGACAATAGCCATCTATCCAGGATTGGGATCATCACCGCTGGGAGAACCTGCTGCTGATCAAGTAAGTGCCTGTTCCCTCACGATACCCTTTACACTGTGCATTGCCTGAGGCCACAGCACCGGGTCAAGCCACCCGTGACATCCCCCTCAAGAGACAGACCCCATTGGTCCGGTGCTGGGTACCCCGGTCTCTTGGGCGTCACAATTGATATTAAATATTTGTAGTTTACACCCTGCCTTAATGCTATAGCTTATACTCTGCTCTACCTCTCCAGCATCTCTTCTACCTGACTATTTATACTAGGATCCATAGTTTCTACTCTGCTCACCCCCTTTCTCTAGATATAATGATTTTCATTTAAACCAAAAAGTTCTATTTTGTTCTCTTTTAGTGACAAAAATTTTTTCCCATAGCTTTTGGCTTTTCCAGTAAAAGTAATTTATGGAGAGCAATGGTTTAGATAAAATAGTGCAAACTTGCCATGCACACAATTGTTATTCAGTGTCATTCAGATTGTGGACTCGTGAACAATACCATTAGCTAATGTGAGAGAGTCCTTTAGATGCTTAGAGGTAGCCTTGGGTTTCTTTGGATCTCCAAACTATTATACGCCTTGCTCTTGGAGTGACTGTGGATAGGTTGTGTTCAAAATCTTTAGAGCCAATTTTATAACCTTTAAACAGCCTGATGAACATCAATAACTCTTATTCTGAGGTCATCAGAAATCCCCTTTGTTCGGGGAAAATTATAATACAGGTCACACACTAACTCTTGATCATTATTCCATTGATTGAAAACAACAAACTCTAATTTCACTCAAAGAATCACATACTTTCCCACTCAGACATGTGATATTTTATAATTTTTCTCACTAAAAAATTTACAAAGTCTAAAGTTTTTGAATCATTTGTTTGATATATTCTTCTGGCTCCACGCTGCAATTTTTGACTGACCGGAAGTCAAGGCTAACGGTCACAAGTCATCATTGTGATTCTATGAGAAGTTCATTCTGGCCTTGTTCTAGCTCTCAAAGAAGTCCATTGAATAGTGACCTCTGACTTAACAAGCAAATAGGGAGGCGATCCAGCAGGTCACAACTTGCAGAGGAAAACCAAAGCGGCGCAGATAACAGATAAAGATGGCGGCTGCTAAGTATATTATAAGGGGCAGGGAACTTACCTTAGTGACACCACTCCAGCTGCGAAATAAAAAGAAAAACGCTGGAATGATGCTTTAATGATGTTTATTAATTTACTAAATAAATAAACATTTAGTAAATGAGTAAATTAACAAGGGAAACATTCAAGCTTACAAGCCTTCTTTGTGTAATAAAATATACCGTAAACTATAGAACTTTGTTATTTGAGGTAATTTGAGTAACCGAACACACTTTGTGAAATGCATATACAAGTTACAGAAGACAAGAGTCTTTGTAGGTTTTTATTTCTATTTAGTGAGTTATATATCGCCTGTGTTACATATAAAATACAAAGAAACCCAAGCCTACTTCACAGGACATTTTTCCAAGACTTCTATCTTGAGCAACAGCTGTCAGACAGAGTCCATATAACACATTAGATGTACAGTAAATTAGATGAAATTGAGAATAATTGCATTGCTGCAGAATCTAACATAGTCTAAAATAAATGTGAGAATAATAGTGCATACATCACATGTCATAGTTGAGCTGACTATGACATACTCAAAACATAGCATCACATTAAACTTTAGAACCACAACCCAAACTCCAGGGAACGCCAAGCGGCAATATCACGAAGAAAACTAACCTTATGAAAAAAAAGATATACGGTTTAGCTTTTTTATGTTTTCCACAACTGACGGCATTTAAAAGTCTTTAGAGTGAAAAAACAAAAAGTTCTGGCACAGATGTCATTTTGGGAACTCATGTTAATGTAGCAGTATATCCTAGAGAGAAAATTGTAAAACATGATTTTAAAGTCTATCTTCAGAACATTTTTACTTCAATAATGTAGCGACATACCACTAATAGCAGCAGACCAGGCCATGGACGACATGAGTCGGGTGACCTAGTGCCGACACTGGGGCCTCACACTCACACAGCATCACTCTTTAAACAGTATCTTCATCCTGAATGCAGATACACAGTAGTTGAATACAATGATGGCAGAAGAAGATGTTTATTCCCAGGAGTGCACATTATTCATTTTCCACAGGATAAGTGGATATCCCACCAATGGGCCCTCCTGCTAAACCCCAAAAGGGTCATAAATGGACCATCTGAATGGAGGTGCTAGCCCTGTTCTGGGTGTCTGATCACTAGGACCCCCTCATCAGCAAGTTATCAACTGACCACAGGATAGGTGATAACTTGCAGTGTTGGGGATAACCCTTTAACTGCTTCCTGCCACGTGATATACTGTTCAATTATGGCAAATTAGATTTTGAAGCAAAATGACATGATAGTATGTTTTAATAATGACACTAGCTGTACCTATGTGATCAGTGCAGGAGCTGGGCTCCAACTGAGATAACTATGATTATGGCTGTTTAACATCTTACATGCTAAGTTAAATTCTATTTACGGTAAGCCATTGCCACCTCCTCCACAATATGATTAACACAATCCTGTATGACAGTCAGATTATTCTGTCCCACAAAGGGAAGATAACATGTATACCTTACATAAACACCATAAAAAGAACACATAATAAAACCCCAAGAATTGCATAAATATGTTCGTTTTCCATAACCCTCCCACACAAAAAAATGAAATGAAATAAAATGAAAAATAAATGTAATCAGGTTACACGTATCCTAAGCAAAGATCTGTGTGTTATAAATGTAACAGAGTATGTGTGCTATAAATGTAGCAAAACTGTGTGTGTGCATAATATGGATGTAGCAGAACTGTGTGTGTAATATGGATGTAGCAGAACTGTGTGGGTAATATGGATGTAGCAGAACTGCGTGTGAGTAAATTGGATGTAGCACAACTGTGTGTGTAATATGGATGTAGCAGAACTGTGTGTGTGTAATATGGAAGTAGCAGAACTGTGTGTGTTAAATAGATGTAGCAGAACTGTGTGTGTGTAAAACGGATGTAGCAAAACTGTGTGTATAATAAGGATGCTGCAGAACTGTGTGTACTATGGATGTAGCAGAACTGTGTGTGTAAATTGGATGTAGCACAACTGTGTGTGTGTAATATGGATGTAGCAGAACTGTGTATGTGTAATATGGAAGTAGCAGAACTGTGTGTGTTAAATAGATGTAGCAGAACTGTGTGTATGTAATATGGATGTAGCAAAACTGTGTGTGTGTAATATGGAAGTAGCAGAACTGTGTTAAATAGATGTAGCAGAACTGTGTGTGTGTGTAAGATGGATGTAGCAGAACCGTGTGTGTTAACTAGATGTAGCAGAACTGTGTGTGTGTAAAACGGATGTAGCAAAACTGTGTGTGTGTAATAAGGATGCTGCAGAACTGTGTGTAATATGGATGTAGCAGAACTGCGTGTGTGTAAATTGGATGTAGCACAACTGTGTGTGTGTAATATGGATGTAGCAGAACTGTGTATGTGTAATATGGAAGTAGCAGAACTGTGTGTGTTAAATAGATGTAGCAGAACTGTGTGTGTGTAATATGGATGTAGCAAAACTGTGTGTGTGTAATATGGAAGTAGCAGAACTGTGTGTTAAATAGATGTAGCAGAACTGTGTGTGTGTGTAATATGGATGTAGCAGAACCGTGTGTGTTAAATAGATGTAGCAGAACTGTGTGTGTGTAATATGGATGTAGCAAAACTGTGTGTGTGTGTGTAATAAGGATGCTGCAGAACTGTGTTTGCACTGTGGATGTAGCAGAGCTGAATGAGTGTAGTATAGAAGTAGTATAGCTGTATAAGTGTATTATATTTGCGTTGTGTATGAGTGTACTCGAATGTAGCAGAGCTGTATGAATGTGAATGTACTGTGGATATAGCAGAGCTGTGTGTGTACTACGGCAGTAGCAGGGCTATGTATGTACATCCTTTATGCAGCAGGTAAGAGTGTACTTTTCACTATGCTCTGCTTATTTCATCTTCTGAACACGATAGAGTCCCAGGTATGTGTCCTTAAACATATACCATACCAGAATGTTTTTCTCCATTCCTGTATTGGTAGTGGTATACCACTAATAAAGGCGGACCAAGCAGCTTTTGAACCTCCCCGCCCCATTTCTGGCATCCACACACTTTTGCAAACCTTGTCTTGATTACCAGGTCGTACCAATAAGCTTCCCAATTTCCCGACCTTTCCTTCCGACCTCTTCTACGCACCATTACCCTGATGACTTTTTTTTTTTAAGGGGTAAGGGTGTCCAATTTGGACTTTGAGCCTATGTAGAAAACAGATCCTCCAACTACAAAGTGATCTTAAAAAATATGAATTTTATTCAGCAATAAATTAAAAAAAACTTGATAAAAAAGATTGATTGATGATTAAAATGTATTGCTGAATAAAATTCATATTTTTTAAGATATCACTTTGCAGTTGGAGGATCTGTTTCCTACATTGGTTCTTTTGTCCGTCACGGTCTTCCGTGTTAATGGTTAGGGCATAATAGGCTCTTTCAAATTGGACTTTGCTTTGAGGGTCCCTAATATCATTTACTGTTAAATGAAATGAAGTTCAATAGGTTCCCTGGCTGATTTTAGTGTGCATAATGTCATAATGAGGTTTTTTTCTGGTGCATGGAATCTTTGCAAGTCGTTCTAGTGATCATGCTGGGAATATTCCTCTGAGGCTTAAGAGACCTTGGTGATTTAAAACTCAAGATTCACTGTACACATTACTCAGGCTATCTCTCATTCCCCAAACCAGCTCTTATCTTCAAAATATGTCAAGATTAAATTGTTTATGTGTTGTCTAAACAAGCTCCCTGCTCCATTCTCAGACTTTTCCCTCACCGCACACTGAATTACACACTCCAGGACTATTCTCTACACAAACCCGCTGCATGACACATCATTAATATGTCAGGCTTCTGTAAAGACACCGTTTCTGGGAGATTTTCAACAACATTGTGAGAAATCACAGCTACTGTATATGGACATTTCCAAATTCTTTGCCCGGTTATTATTTAAGGTAAGCACATGGTTTAATCAAACGTGCAAATTGTAAGAACTAGTAGGACTGGTGGTAAATTCTCACAAAGAAATAGGTAGAGGGTGAGCATTTGTCTGGTAAACAATCAGTGTATCAATATAACTACCGTATACACAATTACAGTTGTACAAACATACATTCAGCTGTTAAATTTGACCCAGTATGGATGAAGTTGTTTGTTTCAAATTTGGACTAGCATGTGCCACCTTAAATGGGTTGTCAACTACTCGGAAAACCCAATAATAATTTTTATACTTCCTTCGGACGGAACTGATGCCAGAAAAAAGTGCAAGATGCTGATGTTCTCTGAATTCCTCCAGACATCATTTATGTACAATGGAATTGAGACTGAAGTGGCCAATAAGCGGACGCTAATTGGCTGTATGGCTTACGTCACATGAGCCTTGGGATACCCAGTACTGACGATCCTTGAATGTAGCCGATTCGTGAGGCGAGTGTACTTTATTCTATACTGGAAAATATAGCAACTGAGATGGGTCTGTCCAAGCAGTGAACAACCTCTTTAGGCTATAAGCTTATCTGAAATGGATTGTGGATTGGCACTGTCTGGTTTAGGCAACATCATTTACAATTAAATGTTGCTGGAACCATCCTCTGTGCCCATAAAAATGTTTGGTCATGTAGTAGTCTTCCAGGACAAAGAACAGTGCAGAGTTATTTCTTAGATCTGGCTGATTGAGGAAGGCAATAAGCAAAGCACTAAAACTGCTAATAAAAAAGGGTATGCAAATTGCCTCTTCTGAGAAAAAGAGGACTTAAACTCTATAGCGCCACCTGAGATATTGATTTGGCTTTTATCCTAAGTCATATTGCACGACTCGTTAAAGGGTTGATTGTGACTTGTAGGATCGCTACTTCCAACAGGTGGCGCTATAGAGTTTAAGTCCTCTTTTTCTTAGAAGAGGCAATTTGCATATTATATTTCCCAGAGGAGCATTGCACGGCGAATAAGCCTCCTTACCTTGACAAGCCAGAGATGGTATGTCACTCTCCATAAGGAGAAACGATACCCCTTAGACCCCAATAAAAAAGGGATAGGATAAATACCAGCAAGAAAAAAAAGAAATATGTAAAAGTGTTATTTAATAGCCAAATTCACTTCGGGCAGTAATAAGTAAAAGCTACTTTGCAATGATAATATTATTAGACATCTGTTACAAATGGCTGACTATGGAGACTTTTTACATATCCGTAAGAAATCACTAAATATGAAAGTACTGTAAAGTCACACAAAACACTGGCTTATTCTTGCTCCATAGGTTGGATAAATCTGATATATACAGTACAGACCAAAAGTTTGAACACACCTTCTTATTTAAAGATTTTTCTGTATTTTCATGACTATGAAAATTGTACATTCACACTGAAGGTATCAAAACTATGAATTAACACATGTGGAATTATATACTTAACAAAAAAGTGTGAAACAACTTAAATTATGTCTTATAATCTAGGTTCTTCAAAGTAGCCACCTTTTGCTTTGATGGCTGCTTTGCACACTCTTGGCATTCTCTTGATGAGCTTCAAGAGGTAGTCACCAGGAATGGTTTTCAAATCACAGTGTGCCCTGTCAGGTTTAATAAGTGGGATTTCTTGCCTTATAAATGGGGTTGGACCATCAGTTGTGCTCTGTAGAAGTCTGGTGGATACACAGCTGATAGTCCTACTGAATAGACAGTTAGAATTTGTATTATGGCAAGAAAAAAGCAGCTAAGTAAAGAAAAACGAGTGGCCATCATTACTTTAAGAAATGAAGGTCAGTCAGTCTGAAAAATTGGGCAAACTATGAAAGTGTCCCCAAGTGCAGTGGCAAAAACCATCAAGCGCTACAAAGAAACTGGCTCACCTGAGGACCGCCCCAGGAAAGGAAGACCAAGAGTCACCTCTGCTTCTGAGGATAAGTTTATCCATGTCACCAGCCTCAAAAATCGCAGGTTAACGGCAGCTCAGATTAGAGACCAGGTCAATGCCACACAGAGTTCTAGCAGCAGACACATCTCTACAACAACTGTTAAGAGAAGACTTTGTGCAGCAGGCCTTCATGGTAAAAGGGATGCTAGGAAACCACTGCTAAGGACAGGCAACAAGCAGAAGAGACTTGTTTGGGCTAAAGAACACAAGGAATGGACATTAGACCAGTGGAAATATGTGCTTTGGTCTGATGAGTGCAAATTTGAGATCTTTGGTTCCAACCACCGTGTCTTTGTGCGACACAGAAAAGGTGAACGGATGGACTCTACATGCCTGGTTCCCACAGTGAAGCATGATGGAGGAGGTGTGATGGTGTGAGGGTGCTTTACTGGTGACACTATTTGGGATCTATTCAAAATTGAAGGCATACTGAACCAGCATGGCTACCACAGCATCTTGCAGTGGCATGCTATTCCATCCGGTTTGCGTTTAGTTGGACCATCATTTAGTTTTCAACAGGACAATGACCCCAAACACACCTCCAGGCTGTGTAAGGGCTATTTGACCAAGAAGGATAGTGATAGGGTGCTACGCCAGATGACCTGGCCTCCACAGTCACGAGACCTGAACCCAATCAAGATGGTTAGGGGTGAGCTGGACCACAGAGTGAAGGCAAAAGGGCCAACAAGTGCTAAGCATCTCTGGGAACTCCTTCAAGATTGTTGGAAGACCATTACCGGCGACTACCTCTTGAAGCTCATCAAGAGAATGCTAAGAGTGTGCAAAGTGATCATCAAAGCAAAAGGTGGCTACTTTGAAGAGCCTAGAATATAAGACATAATTTCAGTTGTTTCACACTTTTTTGCTAAGTTTATAATTCCACATGTGTTAATTCATAGTTTTGATGCCTTCAGTGTGAATGTACAATTTTCATAGTCATAAAAATACAGAAAAATCTTTAAATGAAAAGTTGTGTTCAAACTTTTGGTCTGTACTATATATTTATGATGATAATCCTTAAAGGGATTTTATACTATTTGGACAACACATTCTCAATCCTCATGTTTACATAGTAACATAATAACATATTTAGTAAGGCCGAAAAAAAACATTTGTCCATCCAGTTCAGCCTATATTCCATCATAATAAATCCCCAGATCTACGTCCTTCTACAGAACCTAATAATTGTATGATACAATATTGTTCTGCTCCAGGAAGACATCCAGGCCTCTCTTGAACCCCTCGACTGAGTTCGCCATCACCACCTCCTCAGGCAAGCAATTCCAGATTCTCACTGCCCTAACAGTAAAGAATCCTCTTCTATGTTGGTGGAAAAACCTTCTCTCCTCCAGACGCAAAGAATGCCCCCTTGTGCCCGTCACCTTCCTTGGTATAAACAGATCCTCAGCGAGATATTTGTATTGTCCCCTTATATACTTATACATGGTTATTAGATCGCCCCTCAGTCGTCTTTTTTCTAGACTAAATAATCCTAATTTTGCTAATCTATGTTTGGCTTCTTTAAAATAAAAACACCTACAGTGGGTACGGAAAGTATTCAGAGCTCTTTAAATTTTTCACTCTTTGTTTCATTGCAGTCATTTGGTAAATTCAAAAAAGTTCTTTTTTCACATTAATGTACACTCTGCAACCTATCTTGACTGAAAAAAAGAAATGTAGAGTTTTTTGCAAATTTAATTAAAAAAAACTGAAATATCACATGGGCCTAAATATTCAGACCCTTTGCTCAGACATTCATATTTAAGTCACATGCTGTCCATTTCCTTATGATCCTCCTTGAGACTGTTCTACTCCTTTATTGGAGTCCAGCTGTGTTTAATTAAACTGGTAGGACTTGATTTGGAAAGGAAAACACCTGTCTATACGAGTATAAGACCTCACAGCTCACAGTGCAAGTCAGACCAAAAGAGAATAATGAGGTTAAAGGAACTGGCCAAGGAGCTCAGAGACAGAATTGTGGCAATGCACATGTCTGGCCCAGATTACAACAGCATTTCTGCAGTACTCAAGATTCCTAAGAGCACAGTGGCCTCCATAATCTTTAAATGGAAGAAGTTTGAGACCACCAGAAGTCTTCCTAGACCTGGCTGTCCAGCCAAACTGAGCAATCGTGGGAGAAGAGCCTTGGTGAGAGAGGTAAAGAAGAACCCCGAGATCACTGTGGCTGAGCTCCAGAGATGCAGTAGGGAGATGGGAAAAAGTTCCACAAAGTCGACTATCACTGCAGCCCTTCACCAGTCAGGCCTTTATGGCAGAGTGGCCAACGGAAGCCTATCCTCAATGCAAGACATATGAAAGCCCACATACAGTTTGCTAAAAAACACATGGAGGACTCCCAGAATATGAGAAATAAGATTCTCTGGACTGATGAAATGAAGATAGACCTTTTTGGTGACAATTCTAAGCGGTATGTGTGGAGAAAACCAAGCACTGCTCATCACCTGCCCAATACAATCCCAACAGTGAAACATGGTGGTGGCAGCATCATGCTATGGGGGTGTTTTTCAGCTGCAGGGACTGGATGACTGGTTGTCATTGAAGGAAACATGAATGTGGCCAAGTATAGAGATATCCTGCATGAAAACCTCTTCCAGAGTACTCTGGACCTCATACTTGGCCGAAGATTCAACTTCCAACAGGACTATGACCCTAAACACACAGCTAAAATAACAAAAGAGTACACACAGAGAACAACTCTGTGACCATTCTTGACTGGTCCAGCCAGAGCCCTGACCTAAACCCAATTGAGCATCTCTGGAGAGACCTGAAAATACCTGTTCACCAATGTTCCACATCCAATCTGATGGAAATGGAGAAGATCTGCAAGGAAAAATGGCAGCAGATTCCCAAATCCAGGTTTGAAAAACTTGTTGCATCATTCCCAAGAAGACTCATATCTTTACTAGCTCAAAGGAGTGCTTCTACTCAATACTGAGCAAAGGTTCTGAATACTTATGAACATGTGATATTTCAGTTTTTCTTTTTTAATAAATTTGAAAAAAAACAGAAATGTAGTAATTTTTGCAGTCAAGATGGGGGGCAGAGTGTACATTAATGAGAAAGAAAATGAACTTTTTTGAATTTACCGAATGGCTGCAATAAAACAAAGATGAAAAATTTAAAGGGCTCTGAATACTTTCTGTACCCACTGTATACTCATCTCCAGTGCAGGTACCATTCCAGTGGTATGTGCACTCGCATTCCAGGGACTCATGTGAGGTTTTTATGTCACAAGAGCCTTGTGCCAATCAACTCTAGCATCACTGTCCCTGTCTTCAGACAAATAGAACATCAAGAGAGATTCACAGAGCAGCTATATTGCCCTTACTTCCTCTTAATGTTCAATGTGCTTGAGCGTTGGGACACTGAAGCCGGAGCTGATTGTGCGACTTACCAACGTCACTTGAGTTCTGGTAGTGCTAATGCTGACACCACTGAAACAGCGCCTGAGGTGAGTATAGATGTTTATAATTTAATTAGGCCAAACATAAAGAAGGAGAAAGGGTTGTCCATGTAGTGGACAACCACTTTAAATTACTCTAACAATACCAAATCAGCCAAATCAGTTTTTATATACAGGTCCTTCTCAAAAAATTAGCATATAGTGTTAAATTTCATTATTTACCATAATGTAATGATTACAATTAAACTTTCATATATTATAGATTCATTATCCACCAACTGAAATTTGTCAGGTCTTTTATTGTTTTAATACTGATGATTTTGGCATACAACTCCTGATAACCCAAAAAACCTGTCTCAATAAATTAGCATATTTCACCCATCCAATCAAATAATAGTGTTTTTTAATAACAAACAAAAAAAACAACAAATAATAATGTTCAGTTATGCACTCAATACTTGGTCGGGAATCCTTTGGCAGAAATGACTGCTTCAATGCGGCGTGGCATGGAGGCAATCAGCCTGTGACACTGCTGAGATGTTATGGAGGCCCAGGATGCTTCAATAGCGGCCTTAAGCTCATCCAGAGTGTTGGGTCTTGCGTCTCTCAACTTTCTCTTCACAATATCCCACAGATTCTCTATGGGGTTCAGGTCAGGAGAGTTGGCAGGCCAATTGAGCACAGTAATACCATGGTCAGTAAACCATTTACCAGTGGTTTTGGCACTGTGAGCAGGTGCCAGGTCGTGCTGAAAAATGAAATCTTCATCTCCATAAAGCATTTCAGCCGATGGAAGCATGAAGTGCTCCAAAATCTCCTGATAGCTAGCTGCATTGACCCTGCCCTTGATGAAACACAGTGGACCAATACCAGCAGCTGACATGGCACCCCACACCATCACTGACTGTGGGTACTTGACACTGGACTTCAGGCATTTTGGCATTTCCTTCTCCCCAGTCTTCCTCCAGACTCTGGCAACTTGATTTCCGAATGACATGCAAAATTTGCTTTCATCAGAAAAAAGTACTTGGGACCACTTAGCAACAGTCCAGTGCTGCTTCTCTGTAGCTCAAAAGTGGCTTTACCTGGGGAATGCGGCACCTGTAGCCCATTTCCTGCACACGCCTGTGCACGGTGGCTCTGGATGTTTCCACACCAGACTCAGTCCACTGCTTCCTCAGGTTCCCCAAGGTCTGGAATCGGTCCTTCTCCACAATCTTCCTCAGGGTCCAGTCTCCTCTTCTCGTTGTACAGCGTTTTCTGCCACATTGTTTCCTTCCAACAGACTTACCATTGAGGTGCCTTGATACAGCACTCTGGGAACAGCCTATTTGTTGAGAAATTTATTTCTGGGTCTTACCCTCTTGCTTGAGGGTGTCAATGATGGCCTTCTTGACATCTGTCAGGTCGCTAGTCTTACCCATGATGGGGGTTTTGAGTAATGAACCAGGCAGGGAGTTTATAAAAGCCTCAGGTATCTTTTGCATGTGTTTAGAGTTAATTAGTTGATTCAGAAGATTAGGGTAATAGGTCGTTTAGAGAACCTTTTCTTGATATGCTAATTTATTGAGACAGGTTTTTTGGGTTATCAGGAGTTGTATGCCAAAATCATCAGTATTAAAACAATAAAAGACCTGACAAATTTCAGTTGGTGGATAATGAATCTATAATATATGAAAGTTTAATTGTAATCATTACATTATGGTAAATAATGAAATTTAACACTATATGCTAATTTTTTGAGAAGGACCTGTATTGCCCTGTCCAAGGGCAATATCCTGAAACACCGTGTCTGCAAATTGAGGATCCGATTTGCCTTTTATCCTAAGTCACATTTCAAGGCCCATTAAAGACCAGGGTCAAAAGTGATTTGTAGAATTGCTGCTTCCATTAGATTGCGCTATAGAGTTCAAGTACTCTTTCTCTCTGAAAAGGCAATTTGCATATAAAATTTTCCAGAGGAGCATTGCATGGAGAATAAGCTTCCTTACCTTGAAATGCCAGAGGTGGTATGTAACTCTCCACAAGGAGAAATGTTTCCCCTTATACCTCACTTCAGAGCCTCTCACCAAGCCAAATAAGTTCCCATACATTGCACTGATGAGGGGCAGTACCCCGAAACACTGTGTCTCAAATTGAGATTCTGATTTAGCTTTTATCCTAACTCACATCTCAAGGCTTGTTAAAGTTTCAATAGTGACTTGTAGGATTACTGCTTTCAACTATAGAGTTCAAGTCCTCTTCCTCTCTGAAGAGGCAATTTGTATATCTAACAATACCATCTTGGTTCCTCTCTAGATAGCCTTGTTTCTTTTAACACTCGAAGGCAAAACTTAGTAATAGAGCTGATGAAAACAACTATCCAAAAATAAGTGTTACAGTAATATGTTTTCACAACACACACAATGACTTCTGAGAAATAGTGACCCAATCCCCTATGCTCCCTGGGGTCATTTTGTAAGAAAACAGGCTGTCTGTGCAAACAATAAATGGAATCTGTCACCTACTCACCACATTTAACCTATCTAAACTATTAATATGGGCATACAGGTTATACTGTAGACAGCTGAAAAAAGTCCAAACTCATATGCCTTGTTGTTGAGAAATCATCTTTTCTTACTGTATGTAAATGACCTGTTCCAGGCTATGGGAAGAATGCTGCCTGGAAGACAACTCTACCTCAAGAGATAATTTTACAAGAATGGAGAGTTACCAGTGTGATGTGTAATTGTTACCAATGTGATGTGCAATGGCTGCTCTCTGCTCTCTTGATCTCACTGCAGAGTTTAAACATGTGCAGGTTACTCTCAGCTTCAACTATCATTTCACAGGCAGACAGAGATGTACATTTTTCAGACAAAAAGATGCACCGAACCATAAGACGCATGTTAGGAGTCGAGTTCCCGCCGCTGTACAGGGGAATCTCAAACCATGTCCGCTGCGGTCTCCCATTCTCCTCCAGCCGCAGTGGAGCCTGCTCAGCAGAGACATCGATCCCAGTGTCTGGCTCAAGCTGATACTGTGCGCTTAGTTACTGCTGCCTTTCCAGGCTCAGCCTTTGTAGCCAGCACTGTTCAGCAGCGAGCAGACGTTCCAGGAACAAAGTCCTCTTTTCTCCTACTGAGCATGCCCACGGGTCGACCTCTCATTGGAGGTCAGGGGTCACATGCTCAGGTCCTGTAGCAGCTCCTATTGGACCACTAGGAAGGTCCTGGAGAGCTACAGCTATAAAAGGTTTGAATGGCCGCTCGGCCATGCGCTAGTATAAAACCTAAATTGTGTGTGTGAGCTTGTATGATTGTATCTGGTGAATGCTCCTTAATGATCCCCTTCCCACCGGTTGTTGCTTGGGCATTAGGGTGAGTGGCCTTAAGATACAGCACCAGTCAGTGGCTAAGCCTCCGTTACACACTAGGTCAGCGTCAGTAGCGGCGTGTGCACTCTGTGCACTATTGCTTCCTGTTAGTGGTTCGCAGTCGCGTCCGCATTAATAGCTCTTAGCACAATACCTTTGTCAGAGTAGGGTGGGAATTCCTGCTTGAACCCAGCATCTGTCTCCAGGCGTCCTCAGGCAAGGGCTCAAAAGCCACTGAGTGACAGAGCGGGTTTAACCATCAGTGTAGTTGGGGTGAGTGTTAGGGATCCCACTCTGCTGCACTCTGTGTCAGCTAACAGGGTACAGCGTTCTATTGTGTTCTGCGGCTCTGTGAAGTAACCGAGTTTGCGTCTGTTCACACCGGGTGACATTAAAGGGACTCTGTCACCTGAATTTGGAGGGAACAATCTTCAGCCATGGGGGCGGGGTTTCCTTACCCGAACGGCTGCATGCTGGCTGCAATATTGGATTGAAGTTCATTCTCTGTCCTCCGTAATACATGCCTGCACAAGGCAATCTAGGTAACAATTAGGCTACTTTCACACTAGCGTTGGCGTCGGGCCGACGTACCGACTCATCCTGTGACAACGCAGCACAACGGGGGCAGCGGATGCATTATTACAACGCATCTGCTGCCCCCATTGTGAGTTGCAGGGAGGAGGGGGCGGAGTTCCGGCCGCGCATGCGCGATTGGAAATGGCGGACACGATGCACAAAAAAGTTACATGTAATGTGTTTTTGTTCCGACGGTCCCCCACAACACGACGCAACCGTCGCACAACGGTTGCAACGTGTGGCAATGTGTCGCAATGCATCGCTATGGGGAAAAAACGCATCCTGCAGCCAACTTTGCAGGATGCGTTTTTTCACCAAAACGACGAATTGCGACGTGCGTCGTACGACGCTAGTGTGAAAGTAGCCTTACACATCACACTGGAGACTCTCGATTCTTGTAAAATTATCTCTTGAGGTAGAGTTGTCTTCCAGCCAGCATTCTTCCCATAGCCTAGAACACGTGATTTCTCAACAACAAGGCATACTGTATGAGGCATATGAGGTTGGACTTTTTTCAGCTGTCTATAGTATAATCTGTATGCCCTTATAAATAGTTTAGATAGGTTAAATGTGGTGAGTCTTTGACAGATTCCACAGTATCAGCTTGGACCAGACGCTGGGATCGACGTCTCTGCTGAGCAGGTTCCACTGCGGCTGGAGGAGAATCGGAGATCACAGCGGACATGGTTTGAGATTCCCCCTGTGCAGTGGTGGGAACTCGACACCTAACAATGCATCTAGCTTTTAGAGGAGGAAATAGAAAAAAAATGTGGTCATGGCACACTATGTGGGGGGAGCTGCTGCTATAGGGGTAATATCCCTATCCTGGGATATATAAGCCACCCATTCTGATATATATATATATATATATATATACATATATATATATATATATATATATATATGTCCATCCAGGTATACATGGTTCCTCATCCAGGAATAAATGCACCCCTTCCTGGTAGTCATGGCACCCCCATTCAGGTATACATGGCCCCCATCGCCATCCTAGTATACATGGTCCCCCATGCTGGTTATACATGGTCCTCCACCCTGGTAAACATGGCCCCCATTCCCATCCTGGTGTACATGACCACTATCCCATCCTGGTATACATGAACATTATTCCCATTCTGATATACATTGCACCCATGCCCATAGTTCCTCCCACCTCTCAGCGCAGGTATAGAGGTGGGAGGGACTATGGGCATGGAGAGCAGTGAATATTAATTTTCTTTAACAGAAGGTACAGTGTTAGCCACAGCTGGCTCCTGTTTTCTGTGACCCGCTCTTCCACCGCTACCGTTCCTCTCTCATCCACAGCCACTGGGGAAATATATATAAGGTACATCTGGACTACAAGACACATCCCCCAATTTCCTCCAAAATTTTGGAAGAAGTGCGTCTTACAGTCCATAAAATACGGTAATATCGTTGCAATACAGTAGAGCTCAGAGAGAAGCAAAAATTGTGTTTGCAAGAAGACAAATTTAATTTCTCCTGTTCTATGTTAGTTACTTTCCTCACATTGGAAACTCACCTTCATGTAAAATAAGCTCCAGGGGCACAGTTATCTTCCAGGCTGCGTCCTCACCAGAACCAGGAAGAGGGAATTTACATAAAGAGATAAAAGACGATTTATCAGCTACAATTCCTCTGATATGAGGCATACAGATATCACTCTCCTCCGCAGTCTATAACCTGTATGCCCATAGTACGAGTTTAGATAGGTCACATGTGGTGACATACTCCCTTTAAGGCTGTTTTCACATTAGTCAACAAATTACTAGGACCATCATTGCTTGTGTCTATTGCTACTTTTGAGATTTCTTTCCACAAGGGGTTTTGTTAGGAATGCGCGTTGCTGACTCATATAAGCTCTTAAAAACTTAGCTCTCGAAAACTTCTGATAATTTTTTCTCAGAACATGGTTTGAAAAGGTAGACGGCTGAGAGCTTCTCTTTCATTCTCAGTGGTTAGTGCTCAAACTTTAGTCTGACTTTAATAGGCTAGGATGATTTCAGCTTATAAATCTTCGACTGGAGGATAAAGTTCAAGTAGATAAAATCAAACAGATGTTGGTGGGAGGATTTCTTCATGACCCATAAAAGTGCTATCATCAAAGACTAGAATCATTTGTTTTGAATTATTACATTGTTATCAAAAGGGCTGAAGTGGTCTGTTTGTTAAGAAATTGGATCTTTTTATCTGAAAACAGAGCAGAGATGCCATGGCTAAGGAACCTTTGGGAAAGTACTGTTTGGCTGAGGTCTGACACTATAATGAAGTCACAAGACATTTTTGACTGACAGCTGTCAAGATTTAGGAAACAGTTTATTTTCTGCAAATTAATTTTTTTTGCTTACCAGCAAGGATTGTTAAAGTGAAGAAAAAATAATAGATTTCCCTAAGGTGGTCACAACTATGCTAATTTTTTCTTTTGCCTATAACTGGAGCATGTTGTGATAAGTTGTAAAAGTGCAACCACTATAGCACATTTTGAAAATGGTGCAGAACTTAATCAGTAAGAATGAAAGAAAATATGTAGCGTACTATGATTGGTACTTTTATTGCAAATATCTTAAATATGCATATATGTACATTTCAAAAATAGAAGTTTTATTAGATTTTTTTTGACATTATATTTATAGTACTGTGCAAAAGTTTTAGGCAGGTGCGCTGCCAAGTAAGAATAGTTTTAAACACTTCATGACATGTGCCGTATATATACAATGATGCAGGTGCTGCATTCCCACAAACCGCTATATATATACGAAATGATGATTGGGTGAGCTCACAGTGAGTGCCGCCGCCATCAAATGCGGGTGTCAGCTCTGAGGAACGCCCACGATTGGTGCAAGCACTGATCCCGGGTGTATAACCCCTCTGAGGCATCTGTTAATAGTGACAGTGACATTGAGGGACATTGCAAGAAAGAGAGCTCCCTCTCTGCTCCCATCAGCACAACATGAGTGCGATCCATGTTGACCACGGGCTGAAAGATGGTCACGTGGTCACCCAGGGATGGTGACTAATGATGAGCTAGTATACTTGTTGCTCGGGTTTTCCCGAGCACGCTCGGGTGGTCTCCGATTATTTGTGACTGCTCGGAGATTTCGTTTTTGTTGACTCAGCTGCATGATTGACAGCTGGTAGCCAGACTGAGTACATGTGGGGGTTGCCTGGTTGCTAGGGAATCCCCACATGTAATCAAGTTGTCTAGTAGCCACAAATCATGCAGCTGCGGCAAGGAAAACTAAATCTCCGAGCACTTACAAATACTCGGAGACCACCCGAACGTGCTCGGGAAAACCCGAGCAACAAGTATACGCGCTCATCACTAATGGTGACCTTTAAGCTTTGAGTCCTGATCAAAGCAGCAGCTGACATGCCTCCTCCCTACCTGCTATGCACAGATCTAATGCCCTGCGATATAAAAGCATTGTGGAGTATTAGATCAGCAATCCGGGCAGGGAATGTTGATGTCCCATCCAGGGACAATGTAAAAAAAGGTTATTAAAAATGGTAAACATATTTAAAAAACAATCCCTAAAAAAGAACAAAAAAAGAAAAATATTAAATTCAATAAATACATTTATTTATGTAAAAACAAAAATAAACCCCCAAAAAGCACACATATATAATATTGCTGCATCTGAAATGACCCTACCTTACGTTAAAAAAACAAAAAACGAAGCAAAAACAAAGCTTTATCATCAGACAGCTGAACAAAAAGTGGAATAAACCTCGATTAAAAAGACAACTAAAAAGATGAATGCAAATAAAAAAGGTATCTCTGAAAACGTCATCTTGTCCCGCAATAAACAAGCCACCATACACCATGCTCCAAATTATTATGCAAAGGATATTTTTCTTGGATTTTCCTATGTCGGTGAAAATGACAGTCAGTCTAATAAAAGTCATCACCCATTAGAGTATACATCGAATTTTATTGAAGAATCCTCCAAATGATAACAGTATAATCTCCAAAATGAATAAAAACTCAAAATGCACTGCTCCAAATTATTAGGCACAGTAGAATTTCTAAACATTTGATATGTTTTAAAGAACTGAAAATGCTTATTTGTGGAATTTGCAGCATTAGGAGGTCACGTTCACTGAACATAAAAACTATTTAACTCCAAAACATCATAACAGGCCAAGTTACATGATAACATAGGACCCTTCTTTGATATCAGCTTCACAATTCTTGCATCCATTGAACTTGTGAGTTTTTGGAGAGTTTCTGCTTGTATTTCTTTGCATGAAGTCAGAATAGCCTCCCAGAGCTGCTGTTTTGATGTGAACTGCCTCTCACCCTCATAGATCTTTTGCTTGATGATACTCCAAAGGTTCTCTACAGGGTTGAGGTCAGGGGAAGATGGTGGCCACACCATGAGTTTATCTCCTTTTATCTCCTTTTATGCCCATAACAGCCAATCACTCAGAGGTATTCTTTCCAGCATAAGATGGTGCATTGTCATGCATGAAGATGATTTTGCTCCTGAAGGCACGTTTCTGCTTTTTATACCACGGAAGAAAGTTGTCAGTCAGAAAATCTATATACTTTGCAGAGGTCATTTTCACACCTTCAGGAACCTTAAAGGGCCCAACCAGCTGTTTCTGCATGATTCCATCCCAAAACATGACTCCTCCACCTCCTTGCTGATGTTGCAGCCTTGTTGGGACATGATGGCCATCCACCAACCATCCACTACTCCATCCATCTGGACCATCCAGGGTTGCTCGACACTCATCAGTAAACAAGACTGTTTGAAAATTAGTTTTCATGTATGTCTGGGCCCTCTGCAACCGTTTCTGCTTGTGAACACTGTTTAGGGGTGGCCAAATAGTAGGTTTATGCACCACAGCAAGCCTTTAAAGGATCCTACAGCTTGAGGTTCGAGGGACTCCTGAGGCACCAGCAGCTTCAAATAACTGTTTCCTGCTTTGTAATGTCAATACCTTGTCCAATGCATTGCACTATTTAACACAAGAGAGATCTTTTTTATTTCCCATATTGCTTGAAACCTGTGGCCTGCTTAACAATGTGGAACATCATTTTTAAGTAGTTTTCCTTTAATTAGAATCACCTGGAAAACTAATTATCATGTGTTTAAGATTGATTTCAGTGAACCATTGAGCCCTGAGACACAATACCATCCACAAGTTTATTTGAAGAACCAAACAATTAAATCTTTCTAACACTTAAATCCAATTTGCATAATAATTTGGAACACAGTGTACAGTTTTGTCAGAGGAAAAATAAAAAAGTTATATCTCTCAGAATAAAGCGATGAAAAAATAATTTTTTTCTATAAAATAGTTTTTATTTTGTAAGAGCGCCAAAACCTAAAAAAATATAAATGAGGTATTGCTGCAATCGTACTGACCCCAAAGCATAAAGCTGCCTTATCTATTACCACATGTGGAAAGGCATAAGAAACTCCATCAAAAAACAATTCCTTATTTGCTGGTTGTTCTTCATTCTGCCTCCCAAAAAACACAATACAAAGTGTTCAAAAACTGTCATGTTCCTGAAAATGGTACCAAGAAAACATCAACTCGTCCTGCAAAAAACAAGCCCTCACATGACTATCAGCTGAAATATGGAAAATTATGCCTATCTAAATATGGAAATGTGAAAACATAAATACCCAATATAAATCTGGTATCACTGTACTCCAAATAAAGAATAAAGTAATCAAATGAGTTATACCACAACGGTGTAAAAAATAAATAAAACCAATTCTTCACCTGCTGTTGATTCATCCTGCCTCCCAAAGATCACAGTAAGGCTTGGCTAACATTTATCCTGTGCTCTATGCTGAGCACTTACACTGTGGTTTCCATGTAAATCTCTGAAATACGCGATTGAGACGAAACCTGTGAAGTAAGATTTCCTATAAAGAGGCAGACGGGGTCACTGTGGACACTGTCTGAAATGTGATCCAGCAGTGTCCGTCTTTTTAGGGGTACATAAAAGCACAGCTAACCACAGTATTGTGCACGTCTGAAAAGAAGGAGACCACTGAACAGATGCCAGATAGAGTCAAGAATTACTTTGCTGCCTCATTATAGATACTGTTTTCTCGTTGGTTTCATCTGAATCATGATACATTATTGGAGATTTATATGGAAACTCCAATATTAGTGCTCTGCTTACAGCACAGGATAAATGTGATCCCAAATTTTATGTAAAATATTCCCAACAAAAGCTTCAACTCAATCCACAAAAAAAGTCCCCACTCAGGTTTGTCATTTATTAATGGAAAGTTTGTCATTTATTAATGGAAATATACTAGGCTTCCAAGTTACTGGTAGTACAAAGGCTCTGGAAAAGCACTATAGATCCTCGGCCTCCAAAAGAAATTCAGCAAATTCTGTGTTTCCAAAAACAAATTCCCCTCTCCCCTCTGAGCCGCAGCGTGCCTTAACCACATTTAGCGTCTACATGTTTGGCATTTCTACAGCGATGACTACCCACCTCATTTATTTTTATTATTATTTATTGTTATAGCGCCATTTATTCCATGGCGCTTTACATGTGAGGAGGGGTATACATAATAAAAACAAGTGCAATAATCTTAAACAATACAAGTCATAACTGGTACAGGAGGAGAGAGGACCCTGCCCGCGAAGGCTCACAATCTACAAGGGATGGATGAACATACAGTAGGCGAGGATAGAGCTGGTCATGCAGAGGTTTGGTCTATTGATTGTTACTGCAGGTTGTAGGCTAGTCGGAAGAGGTGGGTCTTCAGGCTCTTTTTGAAGGTTTTGATGGTAGGCGAGAGTCTGATGTGTTGTGGTAGAGGGTTCCAGAGTAGGGGTGATACGCGAGAGAAGTCTTGTATACGATTGTGGGAAGAGGAGATAAGAGGGGAGTAGAGAAGGAGATCTTATGAGGATCGGAGGTTGCGTGTAGGTAAGTACCGGGAGACGAGGTCACCCTTTGTATGGAGGAGACAGGTTGTGGATGGCTTTGTACGTCATGGTTAGGGTTTTGTACTGGAGTCTTTGGGCAATGGGGAGCCAGTGAAGGGATTGGCAGAGAGGAGAGGACGGGGAATAGCGGGGGACAGGTGGATTAGTCAGGCAGCAAAGTTTAGAATAGATTGGAGGGGTGCGAGAGTGTTAGGGGGGAGGCCACAGAGCAGGAGGTTGCAGTAGTCAAGGCGAGAGATGATGAGGGCAAGCACTAGGGTTTTTGCAGATTCTTGGTTGAGGAATGTACGGATTCGTGAAATATTTTTGAGTTGAAGTCAGCAGGAAGTGGAAAGGGCTTGGATATGTGGTTTGGAGGAGAGATCAGCGTTAAGGATTACCCCGAGGCAGCAAGCTTGTGGGACTGGGGAGAGTGGGCAGCCATTTACTGTAATAGATAGGTTCGTTGGGGGGGTCGCGTGAGATGGGGGAAAGATGATGAATTCTGTTTTGTTTATGTTAAGTTTCAGAAATCTAGTGGAGAAGAAGGATGAAATAGTGGACAGACATTGAGGGACTCTGGTTAGTAGGGAGGTGATATCTGGTCCATAGATGTAGATCTGTGTGTCATCATCATAGAGTTGATACTGAAAGCCATGAGATTCTATGAGCTGTCCCAGGCCAAAGGTGTAAATGGAGAAGAGCAGGGGCCCTAGGACTGAACCTTGTGGGACTCCGACAGATAGTGGGCGAGGTGAGGAGGTGGTGTGTGAGTGGGAGATGCTGAATGTCCAGTCTGATAGGTATGATGAGATCCAGGATAGGGCCAAGTCTGTGCTGCCAAGGGATGAGAGGGTCTTTAATAATAGGGAATGGTCCACTGTGTCAAAGGCAGCCGACAGGTCGAGGAGGAGGAGGACAGAGTAGTGTTGCCTGCTCTTGGCGGTTAAGAGGTCATTGGTGACCTTAGTTAGGGCAGTTTCAGTGGAATGGTGTGACCGGAAGCCAGATTGTAAGCGGTCAAAGGTTCAAGGTAGACGTGTTGTGTTGTTCCAGTAGTTTGGAGGCATAGGGGAGAAGTGATATAGGGCGATAGCTAGATACAGAGGATGGGTCAAGGCTTTTTGAGGATAGGTGTGATGGAGGCATGTTTAAAGCTTGAGGGGAAAACACCAGTTGTTAGTGATAGGTTGAAGAGATGGGTTAGGGTTGGGATGAAGACTGTGGTGATGTTTGGGATGAAGTGGGATGGGAGCGGGTCAAGTGCACAGGTGGTGAGATGCGATCTTGAGAGTAGAGTGGAGAGTTGATCTTCTGTAATGGCGGAGAAGTTGGTTTTGGAGGTGGGGGCTGGGAAGTCGGGAGGAACGGCTCTGTGGGTTGTTGACCAAAACTGTCTCTGATGTTATCAATCTTCTGCTTGAAAATTGAGGCAAAGTCTTCAGCTGAGATAAGTGGGGAGGGAGGAGGTGCTGGGGGACAAAGGAGAGAATTGAAGGTGTTGAATAACTGTTTAGAGTTGTGAGACAGGGAAGGATATGAGAGATGAGAAGTAGGTTTGTTTAGCTGTGGCGAGTGTGGTCTTGAAAGTAGTGAGGGACTGTTTGAATGCGATGAAGTGCTCATTGGAGTGGCATCTTTTCCATCTCCGCTCTGCAGCCCTGGAAGCTCGCCTCAGTTCTTTGGTCAGGGTGATGTGCCAGGGCTGTCTGTTGATTTTGTGAGCTTTGGTATGTGTAAGTGGGGCAGCAGATTCCAAAGCTACAGCTATTTTGGTGTTATATAGAGTGGCAGCGTCATCCGTATTGTGTAAGGAACTTATATCTGTGAGAGGGAGGAGGGATTCAGAGAATGAGTGTAGGTCAAGATGTTTAAGATTTCTGCGAGGGTGCGAAAGTTTGTGGGGTGGGGATTGTAGACATGGAGTGGAGAAGGAAGAGAATGTGAGAAGGTTGTGGTTAGAGAGAGGAATAGGTGAGTTAGAGAGGTTAGATAGAGAGCAGAGGCGGGTGAAGATGAGGTCCAGTGTGTGACCATCTTTGTGGGTGGCTGTAGAAGACCATTGAATGAGGCCGAAGGATGAAGTGAGAGATAGAAGTTTAGCGGCAGCTGAGAGGGAAGTGTCAATGGGGATGTTGAAGTCGCCCATGATGATAGTGGGGATGTCCGCGGAAAGGAAAGTAGTCAGGGGGTGAAGTGGTCAAAGAAGGTGGTGGCTGGCCCTTTGGGGCAGTAAATGACAGCCAGTTGGAGGTTGGAGGGGGAGTAGATGCACACAGAGTGCACCTCAAAGGAAGGGAGGGTAACAGAGGGTGGCAGTGGGATTGGGGTGAAGGAGCAGTTATCTGACCGGAGAAAAAACACTACTTTGCCATGTTTGCTGCTGGGGCGGGGTGTGTGAGAAAGGTGGAAGCCACCATAAGAGAGTGCAGCAGGGGAGGCTGTGTCAGAAGGGGTGAGCCAGGTTTCGGTGATGGCGAGGAAGGAAAGTTTGGTAGTAACAAAAAGATCACGGATGTAGGAAAGCTTGTTGCAGACAGAGCGAGCGTTCCACAGAACTCCTGTTAGTGGGACTGGGGAAGCGGGGGCACCTTTATAGGTGCATATCTTTATAAGCATGAGCTGGGCTCCACAATGTACTGGGCACTTCAACATACTGGTGACTACAATCTACGGGCACTACAATGGCAGTTTGCAATTTTCACTCAACAACATCCACTGCTGCTTGTTTCTGTAAAACACCCATGGAGTAAAAATCATCTCCACACCTATAAACAAATTCCCAAAGGAGTATGATTTCCAAAATGGGGATTCTGCTCTTCTTGCACTTAGGGGTTCTGTATATGGAGTCAGCAAAATATTCTACGGAAATGTGCACTCTAAAAGGAAAATAGCGCTCCGTCTCTCCTGAGTCTGGCTAAGCAGTACTGTACAGCCACATATGGGGTATTCCTACATTCAGCAGAAATTGTGGGACAAATTGTGGTGCCATTTTTACCTGTTTTCTTTTGTAAAAATGTAACATCTGGGGCTAAAACTAAATTTTGGTGTAAGAAATGTAAATTATATTTTCTTCACTGCCTAATGGTATACAATTCTGTGACACATCTGGGGTGTCAATATGATCACTGCACCCCAAGATTAATTCACTGAGAGGTACAGTTTGTAAAATGCGGTCACTTATGGAAGGTTCTGCTGTTTTGGCAACTCATGGGCTCTGCCCATGTGACATGGCACCCTCAAATCAGTCCATCAAAATCTGAAATGCAATATGGCACTTCTTCCCCTCTGAACTTTGCAATGTGCTTCAAAAGTCGTTTTTGACCACAAATGGGGTATCATTGTAATCAGGAGAAATTGAACAATAAATCTTGGCATCCATCTTCTCCTGCTATCCTTGTGAATCTAAAAAAATTTTGGGGGGAATTTTTTTTCATTTTCACAGATCAACACTGTAAACCTCTGTGAAGAACCTGTGGGTTCATGGTGCTCACACACATCTAGATAAACTTCTTGAGGGGTCTAGATTCCATAATGTCGTCACTTGTGGGTGGTCTCCCCTGTTTAGGCACATCAGGGGCTCTCTAAATGCGTCATGACACCCACAGAACATTCCATCAATATCTGCGTTGCACTCCATCCTTTATGAGCCCTGGTGTACATCCAAACAGTAGGTTTTCCACACATAGGGAAATTGCATAATTGTGTGGTGCAATTTCTTTTGTTACTCTTGTGAAAATAAAAAAAAATTGGGGACTAAAAGATCATTTTTGTGGGAAAAATTAAATTTTTTGGTTTCACACCTCAACTTTATAAATGTTTGTGCAGCACCTGGGGGTTCCTTTAAGGATCAAGTGTTAGGGTTGCCGGATTACACTAAATAAAATTAATAATAAAGTGCAATCGCAACCCGGGGTCCTCCGTGCAGAGATGTTAAACTGCTGCTAGTGTGAACAATGGCGCAAACAAACAGTGAGCAATTGCTTGAACACACTGTGCTAACACCACACAGCGTGAACGGACACCTGAGTACCAAGCTCCGTTACTTCACAGAGCGGTACTGAACAAAAGAATACAAAGTGCAATATCCTGTTAAACGTCACATGGTTAAAGCACGAGCAACCACTATGACGCTAGATTAAATACCCTCTAGGCTGAGGGTTGGACTTGACAAATAGCACAAAAAGAAGATTTAGAGATCCTCCAAAATTTCAAAAAATACTAGAAAAAGGCAGAAATGTTTACCTACCCAGGCCTCAAAACAAATGCAGGATGCAGTAGACCCATTTAGTTAAGATGATGGCAGCACAGGTGCAGAAATACCGATGAGGCAACCACTCACAACCTACCAATCCCAATGGAGGGGGTGGCTTCTTGGTATATTACTGCACATAAAAGACTTGTATATGGCGCTGTTCACACAATGGAAATGCACAGCATCCAGGTTAACAGCCTATAAGTGATGCCCTTCTATTAGATCAGGCGTGTAGCTCAGCGCTATGCAAATGCATCCCATGTGATCAGACACCACAGTTTACAAGACCAAATGCACCCAACCACACCCCCAAAAAAATTGCAAAAAACACATATAAAAATATGTGAAGTATTAGTTAATATTTTGGCCAAAATACGCAAGCTCGTATCCCACATTATGGGTCCTCACGCTTACGAGTCCTAACACTAAACAAATAGCACAAAAAGAGGATTTAGAGATCCTCCAAAAATTCAAAAACTATTAGCAAAAAGGCAGAGATGTTTAACAACCCAGGCCTCCAAACAAATGCACTATCAGGATGCAGTAGAACCATGTACAGTGGGGCAAAAAAGTATTTAGTCAGTCAGCAATAGTGCAAGTTCCACCACTTAAAAAGATGAGAGGCATCTGTAATTTACATCATAGGTAGACCTCAACTATGGGAGACAAACTGAGACAAAAAAATCCAGAAAATCACATTGTCTGTTTTTTTATCATTTTTTTTGCATATTATGGTGGAAAATAAGTATTTGGTCAGAAACAAACAATCAAGATTTCTGGCTCTCACAGACCTGTAACTTCTTCTTTAAGAGTCTCCTCTTTCCTCCACTCATTACCTGTAGTAATGGCACCTGTTTAAACTTGTTATCAGTATAAAAAGACACCTGTGCACACCCTCAAACAGTCTGACTCCAAACTCCACTATGGTGAAGACCAAAGAGCTGTCAAAGGACACCAGAAACAAAATTGTAGCCCTGCACCAGGCTTGGGAAGACTGAATCTGCAATAGCCAACCAGCTTGGAGTGAAGAAATCAACAGTGGGAGCAATAATTAGAAAATGGAAGACATACAAGACCACTGATAATCTCCCTCGATCTGGGGCTCCACGCAAAATCCCACCCCGTGGGGTCAGAATGATCACAAGAACGGTGAGCAAAAATCCCAGAACCACGCGGGGGGACCTAGTGAATGATCTGCAGAGAGCTGGGACCAATGTAACAAGGCCTACCATAAGTAACACACTATGCCACCATGGACTCAGATCCTGCAGTGCCAGACGTGTCCCACTGCTTAAGCCAGTACATGTCCGGGCCCGTCTGAAGTTTGCTAAAGAGCATTTGGATGATCCAGAGGAGTTTTGGGAGAATGTCCTATGGTCTGATGAAACCAAACTGGAACTGTTTGGTAGAAACACAACTTGTCGTGTTTAGAGGAAAAAGAATACTGAGTTGCATCCATCAAACACCATACCTACTGTAAAGCATGGTGGTGGAAACATCATGCTTTGGGGCTGTTTCTCTACAAAGGGGCCAGGACGACTGATCCGGGTACATGAATGAATGAATGGGGCCATGTATCGTGAGATTTTGAGTGCAAACCTCCTTCCATCAGCAAGGGCATTGAAGATGAAACGTGGCTGGGTCTTTCAACATGACAATGATCCAAAGCACACCACCAGGGCAACGAAGGAGTGGCTTCATAAGAAGCATTTCAAGGTCCTGGAGTGGCCTAGCCAGTCTCCAGATCTCAACCCTATGGAAAACCTTTGGAGGGAGTTGAAAGTCCGTGTTGCCAAGCGAAAAGCCAAAAACATCACTGCTCTAGAGGAGATCTGCATGGAGGAATGGGCCAACATACCAACAACAGTGTGTGGCAACCTTGTGAAGACAAACAGAAAACGTTTGACCTCTGTCATTGCCAACAAAGGATATATTACAAAGCATTGAGATGAAATTTTGTTTCTGACCAAATACTTATTTTCCACCATAATATGCAAAAAAAATGATAAAAAAACAGACAATGTGATTTTCTGGATTTTTTTTTCTCAGTTTGTCTCCCATAGTTGAGGTCTACCTATGATGTAAATTACAGACGCCTCTCATCTTTTTAAGTGGTGGAACTTGCACTATTGCTGACTGACTAAATACTTTTTTGCCCCACTGTAGTTAAAGGGAACCTGTCACCCTGTTTTTTGAGATTGAGATATAAATACTGTTAAATAGGGCCTGCGCTGTGTGTTACTATAGTGTATGCAGTGTACCCCGATTCCCCACCTATGCTGAGAAATAACTTACCAAAGTCGCCGTTTTCGCCTGTCAATCAGGCTGGTCAGGTCGGGAGGGCGTGTTCACAGCGCTGGTTCTTCCTCAGCTTTACGTTGGTGGCGTAGTGGTGTCCGCATGTTGAGGTGACTAATCCACTGTGGGCACGTGAACAAGCAGCGCGCGATCTGCGCTGTCATCCCTTTCGTCGGTGGGGGCGGCCATCTTCCTGGGGCCACGCGTGCGCAGATCGAGTGCTCTGCTGCACGGGGCTTCAGGAAAATGGCCGCGGGATGCCGCGCGTGCGCATTAGAGATCGCGGTGGCCATTTTCCCAAAGCCGAGTTTGCATCTCGGCTTTGGGAAAATGGCCGCCGCGATCTCTAATGCGCACGCGCGGCATCCCGCGGCCATTTTCCTGAAGCCCCGTGCAGCAGAGCACTCGATCTGCGCACGCGCGGCCCCAGGAAGATGGCCGCCCCCACCGACGAAAGGGATGACAGCGCAGATCGCGCGCTGCTTGTTCACGTGCCCACAGTGGATTAGTCACCTCAACATGCGGACACCACTACGCCACCAACGTAAAGCTGAGGAAGAACCAGCGCTGTGAACACGCCCTCCCGACCTGACCAGCCTGATTGACAGGCGAAAACGGCGACTTTGGTAAGTTATTTCTCAGCATAGGTGGGGAGTCGGGGTACACTACATACACTATAGTAACACACAGCGCAGGCCCTATTTGACAGTATTTATATCTCAATCTCAAAAAACGGGGTGACAGGTTCCCTTTAAGATAACGGCAACACAGGTGCAGAAATAATGAAGAGGCAACCACTCACAGCCTAGTAATCCCAATGGAGGAGGTGGCTGCTTGGTATATTACTGCACATAAAAGACTTGTTTATAGTGCTGGTCACACAAAGGAAATGCACAGCATCCACATTAACAGCCTATTAGTGACGCCATTCTGTTAGATCAGGCGGGCTGCCCAGCGCTATCCAAATGCATCCCATGTGAACAGACACCACAGTTTACAAGACCAAATAGGCCCAACCACACCCTGCAAAAAAGTGCAAAAAATACATATGAAAAATATGTGAGGTATTAGTTAATATTTTGGCCAAAATACGCAAGCTCGTAACCCACATCATGGGTCCCCACGCTTACGAGTCCTAACAATAAACAAATAGCACAAAAAGAGGATTTAGAGATCCTCTAAAAATTCAAAAAATACTAGTAAAAAGGCAGAGATGTTTAACTACCCAGGCCTCCAAACAAATGCTCTATCGGTACAGTAGACCCATGTAGTTAAGATGGTGGCAACACAGGTGCAGAAATACCGATGAGGCAACCACTCACAACCTACCAATCCCAATGGAGGGGGCAGCTGCTTGGTACGTTACTGCACATATAAGACTGGTATGTGGTGCTGTTCACACAATGAAAATGCACAGCATCCAGGTTAACAGCCTATTAGAGACACCCTTCTATTAGATCAGGCGGGCTGCCCAGCGCTATCCAAGTGCATCCCATGTGAACACCACAGTTTACAAGACCAAATGGGCCCAACCGCACCCTGAAAAAGTGCAAAAAACACATGAAAAATCTATGAGGTATTAGTTAATATTTTGGTTAAAATACACAAGCTTGTGCCCACCTCACGGATCCCCATGCTTACGAGTCCTAACACTAAACAAATAGCACAAAAAAAGGATTTAGAGATCCTCCAAAAATTCTAAGGGTTGGACTTGCCCAGTAACGCAACTGTGCTAAATGCACACATGAAGGAAACTGGTGCTAAGCCAAGGACTATTTGTCCCCACTGATGCTAACTGCCTGCCATGTGTACAGCCCCAGAGCTTAGAAAGACTCACACAAACCGCAGACAGAATGATAGAGTATCCACACTCACACACCATAGCACATATGATACTAGCACACCGGTGTGTGCCTCTGAGAGCCTTTTAATCACTAGGCTCCACCCCAACACTCACGCTCAGCTAAGCATGACATTGCCCGCAGGTCAATCTGGAGCTGCCACATCACCAGAGCAGGAAACGTCCAACCACAGATGAGAAGATGCCATGTCATGACATGCTCAGTAAGGTGATTTCTGGACTTAGGCTCCTAAGCGCAGGACTGCACCTGCATATCACTGACTCCCATAGGTTTAGCTGAAGAGCCAGCAGCAACCAAGCATGTAGCATGAGCCCGAGCAAGACTCCGAGACTGACTTCTGAGCAGCAATCTGAGCAGCTGGACTCGAATGGGGCACCACAGCACCAGGCAATGGCCAGAATCTATCCCACATAGAGGGAGAATCCTGGCACCTAACATCAAGTTTCTTAAATGGGGTCACTTGTGTGGGGGGTTTCCACTCTTTTGACACATCAGGGGCTATCCATACGGGAAATGGCATTTGCTAATGATTCCAGCAAATTTTGCATAAAAAAAGTCAAATGTGCTCCTTTCCTTTTGTGACCTGTGCCAAAGCAGTAGTTTTCCCCAACATATTGGTTTTTGGTATGCTCAAAAGTAATTGCTCAACAAATTTTGGGGTCCATGTTCTCCTGTTAGTCTTGTGAAAATAAAAAAATGGGTCTAAATTAATTTTCTTGTGAAAAGTTCAATTTTTTTCCTTCCACGTTCCATTAATTCCTGTGAAGCGCCTGAAGGGGTTAATAAACTTCTTGAATGAGGTTTTCTGTCATTTAGGCACCTCAAAGTCACTTGAAATGTAATGTAGTCCCTAAATTTAAATTTTTTTTTGTAAATTTTGTTGTAAAAATGAGAAATTGCTGGTCAAATTTTTACCCTTCTAACTTCCTAACAAAAAAAGTCATGTTTCAAAAATTGTGCTGATGTAAAGTACTCATGTGGAAATGTTCCTTATTAACTATTTTGTGTGACATAACTATTATTATTATTATTATTGTTGTTATTAGCTATTTTGTGTGACTGATTTAAGGACATAAATTTATCCTAGTGAACAGCAGTAAACTCACCACTGCACTAACTTTTTCTCACTGTTCTAAAGGTGATCTCACCGAGGTCCCCGCAGTTCTGGAAATGCAGCCTCAGTGACCTGCAGTAACTTTGATGACTTCGCTGCTAGTCACTCGCAATAGCTCATTCCCCAGTGGTTTTCAGCCTGGACGGTCGCATCTTGGCACTAAATTGAAATCTGTTTATCCCCAGACATGGATTATGGTGTGGTACAGAATGAGAGATAGGTTTGGGATATGGTTGATTTTTGTTTTTGGTCTTTTACAGGAGACATTGGCTTCAGTGGAATTAGGCATTAGATTAGTATAACTGTGTTGGTTATTTTTTAAAAACAAGGTAAAAATATGTTTTTTTATTTCAAAAAAAGGACTTACCATGTTTTTTTAAAAAAAATATAACTATAGGATTAGCAATGGATAGGAGTTTTATTGATGTCTTTCCATTACTAACCAGTGGGCTTGATGTCACTTGACATTACAAAGGTGACATCAACCCCACAAATATGAGCGCCACTTGCCACCACCACAGGGCAAGTGGGAAGAGCCAGGCAAGTGCCAGAATTGGCACATCTAACAGATATGTTTTTCTGGGCAGCTGCTATTTTTAGGCTTGGGGGGACAATATCCATGGCCCGTTAGCAGTCTGAGAATACTAGCCCTCAGCTGTCTTCTTAAGCTTGGCTGGTTGTCAGAAGTGGGGGGTGTCATGCTCACACCTTGACTGGATGGCATGAGTGAGGGGTTTGTGGCCCCACTGTGCCACAAACCAGACTACCCTGGAAGGGGCGTGACTAAGCAGCTGCCTTGAGTTCACTAGAGCCTCTGATGTTGAGGTCAGGCTTGTGCGGCAGTCAGCTGCCAGGTAACACTCCAGGGTGGTGTCTGGCTGTGCCTGCTGATCCCACTGGGGGATGGAATGCTTGGACAGGAGTAGGCAATGGGCTTGACTGGCAGACTGGCATGGCTGAGACACAGGCAGGTGAGCATGGCTGAGACACTGGCAGGTGGGCACAGCTGAGACACTGGCAGGCGGGGACGGCTGAGACACTGCCATGCGGACATGGCTGAGACACTGGCAGGACAGGAATACAGGCAGGTATATAGAAACAGGTAGGGACCTATATAGACTGGAGGGTATATGGAAACTGATAGGGACCTGCCGAGACCGGACGGCACATGGAAACAAATAGGAAAATGACCCGCAGGTTGCACAACGGAAGCAGAGTAGGACCGCAAGGTTGCGTAGCCAAGAGCAGAGCAGAGATGCTGGTTGCAGTGCAGCAAGCTGAACCACAAGGAGTAGATATAAGGCAGAACCACCAGAGGCGGAGCAAAGACCAGAACTGCAGGAGGAGGAGCAAAGAGCAGAGCTGAAGGAGGCAGAGCAAAGACCAGAACTGAAGGCGGTGGAGCAAAGACCAGAACCGCAAGAGGCAGGTTGGTAGGGGATCAAATAGTTATTTCTCACTGCAAAATGCAAATAAATGTGTATAATTTATACAATGTGATTTTCTGGATTTTATTTTTTATATACTGTCTCACAGTGTTAAAATTAACCTATCCTTAAAATTATAGACTGTTCATATCTTTGTCAGTGGGCAAACTTACAAAATCAACAAGGGATCACATAATTATTTCTTTCACTGTATAGTTAAATGTCTACACACGGCAAATAAGCCTCCTTACCTTGAAAAGCCAGAGCTGGTATGTCACTCTCCATAAGGAGAAACGTTACCCCTTAGACCCCAGTCCAGAGCCTCTCATCTAGCCAAATTAGTTCTCATGCTTCGCACTTACAATGGCCAACAGCCCGAAACACCGTGTCTGTAAATTAAGATACTGATTTGGCTTTTATCCTAAGTCATATTGCATGACTCGTTAAAGGGTTGATTGTAACTTGTAGGATCGCTACTTCCAACAGGTGGCGCTATAGAGTTTAAGTCTTCTTCTTCTCTGAAGAGGCAATTTGCATATTACACATTTTAAATATTTTTTTCTCTTTTTCTTTTTAACAAATTTCCACTTCCTTCCTAAAAATGACATTATGGAAAATTTTGGTTAAGTACACATCCAAACAACCAGCAAAGCAACAGGACACTGTATTGGTGTGTAATGTACAGATATAAATGTTGACTAGTAAAACAGATGAGTCAAAAAAAAAAAACTGAGACAGAAAAATCCTGATTTTAAAGACATTTGGTTTGCAGTTTTTTTTTTAAAATATTTTCTTTTTGCATAAAGGATTGCGCGAAAAATGCAAAAAATTCAGTACAGTTGCTCGTGATAGCAAATGAACCAAAACAGGAAACTGAAAAACAGGTCAAAAAATGATCTAGTGAAAAGATATATAAAATATATATATAAACTTTATTAATCAAACAATTGATGTTCAGAAGTCATGAAACAAGATAAAAAGACGGTGCACATCCAGATAAAAACAGCAATGCAAATAGTCTAAATTAAAAATTAAGATGTTATGTATCATTGATAAATGTACGGAGGAAGCTGCTGAGCGTATACAATCTACATATAAATTGTCCAATAGTATTTAATGATCACACACAAAAAATTGTATTAATGAAATCACTGAATATATGCAAGTAAATGGCCAGCTTAGATGTAGAAGCTATAATAGGGTACCACATAGTTATGAGTGTCCTGAATGCTATTATGCAAGACAATGTAAATAACTTCATACATCTACTATATAATTGTCTAAGGGTCACTTCCGTCTTTCTGTCTGTCACGGAAATCCCAAGTCGCTGATTGGTCGCGGCAAAACAGCAACGACCAATCAGCGACGGGCAGAGTCCGGCGACAAAATGGCTGCTCCTTATTTCCCGCAGTCAGTGCCCGCTCCATACTCCCCTCCAGTCAGCGCTCACACAGGGTTAATGGCAGCGTTAATGGACCACGTTATGCCGCGGTGTAATGCACTCCATTAACGCTGCTATTAACCCTGTGTGACCAACTTTTTACTATTGATGCTGCCTAGGCAGCATCAATAGTAAAAAGATCTAATGTTAAAAATAATAAAAAAAATAAAAAATCATTATATACTCACGTTCCGGATCCAGCCCAGGCCTTTCCTGCTCCTCGCGACGCTCCGGTGACCGGTCCATGCATTGCTGTCTCGCGAGATGATGACGTAGCGGTCTCACAAGACTTTTGGGAGTGACTGGCACAGTCCGGCCGCTCCCTACTCCCCTGCAGTCAGTGCCCCCTCTATGCAACCCCCCAGTCAGCGCACGCCGACCACATAGCATTGTAGCAGTCCGTTAAACTGACTGCGTTACACCACAGCATAACGTGGTGTAACGCAGTCTGTTAACGCTGCTATTAACCCTATGTGACAAACTTTTTACTATTGATGCTGCCTATGCAGCATCAATAGTAAAAAGATATAATGTTAAAAATAATAAAAAAAATAAAAAATCGTGATATTCTCACCTTCCGTCGCCTCCGCAGCAGCTTTTCCTGCAGCTCGCGATGCTCTGGTCCCACCGCTTCGCTGATTGGTCGCGACCAATCAGTGACATTGGCACGGGATTTAAATCCCACTACGCTGATTGGTCGCGCCCAGCCGGCGCGACCAATTAGCGACATTGGCACGGGATCTAATGTTAAAAATGATAATAAAAAAATCATTATATACTCACCTTCCAGCCCAGGCCTTTCCCGCTCCTCGCGACGCTCCGGTGACCGGTCCATGCTTTGCGGTCTCGTGAGATGATGATGTAGCGGTCTCACGAGACCGCTACATCATCTCGAAAGACCACAATGCACTCTTGGGACCGGAGCGTCGCGAGGAGCATTGGTAAACACCTCGGCTGGATCCAGGGGGCTGATGGAAGGTGGGTATATAACTATTTTTTATTTTATTTCTTTTTTTAACAGAAATATGGTGCCCACATTGCTATATACTACATGGGCTGTTAGATACTGCATGGGCTGTGTTATATACTACATATCTGTGCTATATACTATGTGGGCTTTGCTATATACTATGTGGCTGGGCAATATACTACATCGCTGGGCAATATACTACATTGCTGGGCAATATACTACGTCGCTGGGCAAGATTCTACGTGTCTGTTCTATTTACTACATGGCCTGTGCTATATACTAGCTGGGCTATGCTATATACTACATGGGCTGTGCTATATACTACGTGGCTGTGCTATGTACTACATTGCTGTGCTATATACTACATGGGCTGTGCTATATACTATGTAACTGTGCTATATACTACATGGCTGTGCTATATGCTACGTGGCTGGGCAATATACTATGTGGGCTGTGGTATTTACTACGTGGCTGTGCTATATACTACATGGGCTGTGTTATATACTACGTGGGCTGTGTTTTACGCTACTTGGCTGTGCAATATTTCTCTGCCGTATCTGTGCATCATGAATCATGGTATGTGTTAAAGAGGGGGGCCCACTGAGACTCTTTCGCCTGGGGCCCACAAAAACCTGGAGCCGGCCCTGGCTTTACTGATTGTTCGCAGCCGGGCGTCACCAATCAGCGGCAGTCGCAGTCCACCCGCGAATTGGCGCGGAATTTGAACCACGCTTCGCTAATTGGTCGCAGCCGGACGAATCCTGTGTACAAATTGCATTATTCTGAAAACTTCATAAATAAACTACATACATATTCTAGAATACCTGATGCGTTAGAATTGGGCCACCATCTAGTATAACTATAAATGTACCGTATTTTCCGGCGTATAAGACGACTTTTTAACCCCTGAAAATCTTCTTAAAAGTCGGGGGTCGTCTTATACACCGGGTATCTATGGTGGGTGGGGGGGAGTGGTCCCGATGACGGAGGGGGCGTCTCACAGGGAAGTGTGAGTATGCCCCATTACCTCATATTATAGCTGCAGCGTCAGCGTGGGGTGCTGGGGAGCGGCAGCGGCGGCTGCTCCTTTGTGCCGCGTGGGTGCTATGGGGCGGTGGTTCCTTTTGGTACAGCGTCGTGGCTCTGTGCTGTGGGGCGGCAGCGGATCTTCAGGGAGAGTCAGTCGGGGCTCCTTCGGCATCTCCCGAAATCCCGGAGGCGCCGGCAGCTCCATTGCTGCGATGCGGTGGCCTCCGGGAAAATGGCCGCTGGGGGCGGCGCAGGCTCAGATTCAGATCTCGTCTCCCGAGATCTCGGGACGAGATCTGAATCTGAGCCTGCGCCGCCCCCAGCGGCCATTTTCCCGGAGGCCACCGCATCGCAGCAATGGAGCTGCCGGTGCCTCCGGGATTTCGGGAGATGCCGGAGGAGCCCCGACTGACTCTCCCTGAAGATACACCGCCGCTGCCGCCCCCGCTGCCGCCCCACAGCACAGAGCCACGACGCTGTACCAAAAGGAACCGCCACCCCACAGCACCCACGCGGCACAAAGGAGCAGCCGCCGCCGCCGCTCCCCAGCACCCCACGCTGACGCTGCAGCTATAATATGAGGTAATGGGGCATACTCACACTTCCCTGTGAGATGCCCCCTCCATCATCGGGACCACTCCACCCAAAAAAAAAGGCACATTAGTCACTGGCCGTATAAGATGACATACGGCGTATAAGAAGATCCCCGATTTTTAAGATTTTATATTTTAACTGGAAAAGTTGGGGGGTCATCTTATACGCCCAGTCGTCTTATACGCCGGAAAATACGGTATATATAGTAATCATCAAGTGTACAAATGTGCAAAACTTGACAAGAAAAGATAGTGTAGCTACAAAAGGTCAATAAGTGTGGAGGTACTGTAGGAATATGCAATGACCGCAATGATAAGCTAAATATATACATGAGCGAATGGCAGCAGGGACTTCCTGGAGATGCACCCACCCCGGTTTCATTTTGGCATTGCCTTCATTTAAAAGATCTGAAGATCTGCAAGGCAAATTCCAATTCTTACTCCTGTACTGACCTAAAAGCTTCACTATTCTTAAAACCATATAAATAAGCCACAGAGCTTTTGAGAGTCTCTTCTATGAAGCAATGAAAGAAAACTGAAACTTTTGTGGCTTATGGATTAAGGGTATGTCATGGAGGAAGATTAAATCAAACACTGAAATGAACACCCTGTCTACAGTAAGCCACAGTGGTCAGTTAGTTATGCTCTCGGGCTGCTTTATGTCCTCTGGCACTGTTAACCTGCAGTGTTTGGAGGGCAAGGAGGGCAAGATAGATTCAATCAAGTTTTAGGAAAACCCAGTCAAATGTGGACATCATTGGACCTTCCAATAAGACAATAATCTCAAACATACAGTGGGGCAAAAAAGTATTTAGTCAGTCAGCAATAGTGCAAGTTCCACCACTTAAAAAGATGAGAGGCGTCTGTAATTTACATCATAGGTAGACCTCAACTATGGGAGACAAACTGAGAAACAAAAAATCCAGAAAATCACATTGTCTGTTTTTTTATCATTTTTTTTGCATATTATGGTGGAAAATAAGTATTTGGTCAGAAACAAACAATCAAGATTTCTGGCTCTCACAGACCTGTAACTTCTTCTTTAAGAGTCTCCTCTTTCCTCCACTCATTACCTGTAGTAATGGCACCTGTTTAAACTTGTTATCAGTATAAAAAGACACCTGTGCACACCCTCAAACAGTCTGACTCCAAACTCCACTATGGTGAAGACCAAAGAGCTGTCAAAGGACACCAGAAACAAAATTGTAGCCCTGCACCAGGCTGGGAAGACTGAATCTGCAATAGCCAACCAGCTTGGAGTGAAGAAATCAACAGTGGGAGCAATAATTAGAAAATGGAAGACATACAAGACCACTGATAATCTCCCTCGATCTGGGGCTCCACGCAAAATCCCACCCCGTGGAGTCAGAATGATCACAAGAACGGTGAGCAAAAATCCCAGAACCACGCGGGGGGACCTAGTGAATGAACTGCAGAGAGCTGGGACCAATGTAACAAGGCCTACCATAAGTAACACACTACGCCACCATGGACTCAGATCCTGCAGTGCCAGACGTGTCCCACTGCTTAAGCCAGTACATGTCCAGGCCCGTCTGAAGTTTGCTAGAGAGCATTTGGATGATCCAGAGGAGTTTTGGGAGAATGTCCTATGGTCTGATGAAACCAAACTGGAACTGTTTGGTAGAAACACAACTTGTCGTGTTTGGAGGAAAAAGAATACTGAGCTGCATCCATCAAACACCATACCTACTGCAAAGCATGGTGGTGGAAACATCATGCTTTGGGGCTGTTTCTCTGCAAAGGGGCCAGGACAACTGATCCGGGTACATGAAAGAATGAATGGGGCCATGTATCGTGAGATTTTGAGTGCAAACCTCCTTCCATCAGCAAGGGCATTGAAGATGAAACGTGGCTGGGTCTTTCAACATGACAATGATCCAAAGCACACCGCCAGGGCAACGAAGGAGTGGCTTCGTAAGAAGCATTTCAAGGTCCTGGAGTGGCCTAGCCAGTCTCCAGATCTCAACCCTATAGAAAACCTTTGGAGTTAGTTGAAAGTCCGTGTTGCCAAGCGAAAAGCCAAAAACATCACTGCTCTAGAGGAGATCTGCATGGAGGAATGGGCCAACATACCAACAACAGTGTGTGGCAACCTTGTGAAGACTTACAGAAAACGTTTGACCTCTGTCATTGCCAACAAAGGATATATTACAAAGTATTGAGATGAAATTTTGTTTCTGACCAAATACTTATTTTCCACCATAATATGCAAATAAGGCTGGTTTCACATTGGCGTTTTTTGGGGTGCGTTTTTGCGGTAAAAAACGCAAAAAAAGCATGGTGAAAAAACGCATGTAAACGCATGTAAACGCTGCGTTTTTTTGACGCATGCGTTTTTGCATGTGGTAAAAAAAACGCGGCGTTTTGACGCGTTTACATGCGTTTTTACATGCGTTTGCGTTTTTTAAATGCATGCTGAGAAATGTGTGACAGCTGCCAATCATCAAAAAAAAGTAAAAAACCCACTATAAACCCTAACCCTACCCCTAACCCTAAGGGATCCTAACCCTAACCCTACCCCTAACCCTAACCCTACCCCTAACCCTAACCATAAAGGGATTAGGGGTAGGGTTAGGGGTAGGTTTAGGGTTAGGGGTAGGGTTAGGGGTAGGGTTAGGTTCCCTTTATCACCTTTATGTTGGGGGGTGGCATATCAGTGTGTTTTCTGGTTTTTTAATAAAAAAACGCATGCGTTTTTTACCGCAAAAAACGCATGCACCAAAAAACGCATGCGTCCCCATTGACTCCAATGTATTTTTTGACCCCAAAAAAACGCATGAAAACGCATGCGTTTTTTTTTGGTCCAAAAAATGCTTCTAAAAATACTACAAGTAGCATTTCAGAAAATGAACGCATGCAGTAAAAAACGCATGCGTCAAAAAACGCGACCAAACGCGTACACAAAAAAACGCATGCGTTTTCAATGTTAAAGATAGGGAAAAAAAACGCATGCGTTTTTTTGAAAAAAAACGCTGCAGACAAAAACGCAAGTGTGAAACCACCCTAAAATGTTAAAAAAACAGACAATGTGATTTTCTGGATTTTTTTTTCTCAGTTTGTCTCCCATAGTTGAGGTCTAACTATGATGTAAATTACAGACGCCTCTCATCTTTTTAAGTGGTGGAACTTGCACTATTGCTGACTGACTAAATACTTTTTTGCCCCACTGTACCTCAAAGTCCACAAAGTCCATATCTCAAAGTTCAGAAGAAGTCCTGGATGATTCTGTAGTGACCATTACAGTCACTTGACTTAAACTCCATAGAAAATTTTAAAAAGTCAGTTACAGCACGCAAATCCAATCACTGGAGGCCATTGTGAATGAGGAATAGGTTTGGGTTGCTCAGGACTCAAGTGTTGCCAGAAGCTGGAGTATGACTGTGCATCTTATTTGCTGCAGGTCATAAAAGCTAAAAAGTGTTCGATCAAGTGCTAAAGATGCTTCTCGTGAAGGGATTGAATAATTCTGAGAATACATCACATTTTCGTCACATCGATTAACCAGAGTAGACATTGGCTACGAAGAGGGTCCATATATTGCAAAAATAAAAATTGAAAATGTGCTATCAGGTTCTTTCACAGATTACACCCGAAGAGACCTGTGATTAGCTTTTATCTAGACATTTTACAATCTGGACAACCATTTTTTGCATTACCAAGAAGTGTGACAAGTTGATTGTCAAATTCACTATTCTAGTAAAAAAAAATCATCCATTCCATATAATTGGAATACATTGCCTATTACATGCTATGATGAGATGGAATGGATGTGTTCAGCTTCACTACTTATAAATATCACAATTGCTAAGAGCAAACTTTCTCACTTGGATCATGGCAATAATCGCCACTTGTAAATCCTGCCTAGATCAGTATAAACAAATCAGCACGTCAAGTCTTTTGCTCAGCTCAATAATTTCATACATATTAATGTCACATGATTGGGATCACAGGTGCATTTGCTATTAATGGAGTGAAGCACTGTAATTAAAAAAAAAACTTTCACATTTCAGCTTAAATTCAGATATTTTTATGGCTTGCACTAAATACATCAATATAATACTGGAAAACATAAATGTTCTTTACTATAAAATCCTTGAAATATTGATTCTTTACTGAGAACCAAGCACTGGCAGCATTTTGACACATGACATGAGAGCTATACAAGAAATGGGAGTACAGTATATCTGGTTACCAGAGTGGCATTTTAGCCTGTGCTAATGTTTGCTTTCAATGCTTACTTCACATTTTTATTTTACCAGTTTCCATTTTAACTCCAACCTTTTAAAGGATTAAATGCTCTGTCATACTAAATTAAAGTTTGCATGATTTCTTGAAAATGACTGAAGTGATTTATTGGTTATAGAAAGTTAAACAAGCACTTTAGCTCAAATAAAAGGGAAGTTATTTTGCTGTGATAGACAAAATTGTATTAGAAATATTATGTTAGGTTAAATGCTTGGCTGCTAATACAGTCTATTATATAATGCAATGCACTCTTCAGAATTATGGTAATAGGCACATATCCCCAATCATTTTACATCATTTATTTATTATTATTATTATTATTATTATTATTATTTTACTGTTTCCAAGTCAGATCATGTTATTATAGCAACTATTCATATCCCCATTATAAGCCTGCAGGAAAATTACATTTAAGGGGAATCTGTCACTGGGTTTTTGCTACCTCATCTGAAAGCAAAACAAAACAGAAAACGTATGAACTGGGATATACACTGGTCTGCATGCAGCATGTAAGCGCAAGGTCACACTAACCACTGAACAGAAAAAAAATGATAGAAACATAATGATTAAAATAAATACACCTTTATATACACATAATGGAACCAGAGGTAAAGGTGTGGCCTGCCTTTCCTTTGAGCTGGGCATTATATTGATGTGCTCTCCCATGGCTGGGCGTCCACTAGTTGGGCTCAGTCTGTCTCAGCCCTTATCTACATGCATAGAAAACAAGTGACTAGCACACTCCTAGGGATTGTGATGCAAAATGGAGGGGTTTATTCACATACAAAGTCACAAACGTTTCGGTCAACTCTAGACCTTCATCAGTGTGCTACAAAGAAAATAAATACAAAACAGAAATATATGTAAACAAAAACAGGGAGTGTAAACAAAATAGGACACAGTGATAACAAAAATTAACCAAATAAACAGAAGTATATACATCATATGAATACAAAAATGTCATGGGACGTCAGATAATATATAATCGTAGAATACAACCAGCATAACCGCCGTTTGTGTACTAAAAAGGCTGCGAAATAGAATGTGGACATAGAACCGCAAGAAGTAGAACATAAGTGCCAGTGTGGGACTAGAAACAGAACCTACATAGATCGTATAGGGGCCAGGGAACCGGAGAATAATATAAATATATAATAAGATGGCAGTGGAGTAAGTGTGGTGAGGAAGGAGTAAAGTAGTAAGAGGATGGAACACATACCTAAGTACACCTGTATGTAAGGTAGAGCCCCAAATGGAATGTAAATAAATGGCATCTAAAATTGGACATGGGAAACGTATAAAAAAAAAATGACACAGCTGGGGTGTCGTGACAGTGTAACCATATAGTTGGACTAGAGCAGGTACATACCAAAAAATATAACTGGTAAACTCGAACCAGGACAAACAAATTGGAGATGTCTATATAAAAAAGATATGGTATTCAGTATATCCAGGAGTAAAAACAGGCCGGGAAAATGGACAATATGGTATATGTAATAACTATTGTTGCATAAATTGCCCACAGAGATACATACCTAATGGAAAGGGTTAAGCCAAGGGGAGGGGAGAAAACCCTTATAGCTAAAGAGCTATGACGCAAATCTACAAGGAAGCAACAAAATGTAAGTTAACCATAAGGCTAAGGAGAACGGCCCGGTATAAAGATGCCATATAAGCTGGGTGTGGGGAAAAAAGAACTATTCTTACCAGCGCACAGGAGAGACCAAACTCCGCGGTGTCCACCGCCAGGAGGAGTGTGTGGCTATGTGCTGGGTAAAGCTATATATAGGGGATGGGGAGGAGCACAATGTCAGCTGGATGGGCGGAGCCAAAAAAAAAAAAATAGAGGTGCATTCCAACAGAGTACAGGCCGGTGTCAATAGGTCACAGAGGCGGAGACACATGCATACTACTACAACAAAGAAGGAGGAGGTGCGTTCCAGCGGAGAAAATGGTGATGACGTCGGTGCCTTTCAGCCACAGGGGGCAGGAAAATGTGCATTCCACAGAAGATCTTATAGGAGAAAGGTGCATTCCAGTGGAACGATCGCTGTGCGGGTGGCAGTGAAGTGTCACAGGCAGCAGGAGCGAAAGATCAGAAAGGACGGTTCTGTAAAACGGAAAAAATAATTAGTAATAAGGCCATGTATGTTATACAATCATTGAGCTAGCTGAACAGCATATAATAAAGTAGACCAAAAACCGCTGGTACAAAGTTATAAAGGGGCAAACCTGTCAATCATCCCCAAAGTATTGGGTGCTATACTAAAACATTTGGAGAACTAGGCAAGTGGCATATTTGATATAAGACAGAAGTTAAAAAACTCAACAGGGTCAAAACAGTAACCCCAGTATTGGATGTACAAACAGGAAGGTAAAAAAACCAGATAGCATCAAAGAACGACCTGAAATTAGGACGTCATATATGGTTCCCAGCAAGAACAATTCTTCTGTTCAAAGGGAACGGCTGTAGGTTATAAGATACTGGTGAAGACAAATAACAATTTGATAGTAGCGACACATGTATCAATCAGATTTACAAGCTGACAATGTCCTGTATAGAATAACTTACATAAAGGTAATAGGTCATAGTCCCTATTCAGCCCTTTAGGGGTGAGGGTGTTGAGCTCATGGATCCAATATGCCTCCCTACGTTTGAGCATGGAAATACGATCCCCACCGCGTCTAGGTGGTGTAATTTGCTCAATGATTTGGAATTTCAATTGTGCCAGGTTGTGACCCTTTTCTATGAAGTGTGATGGAAGAGGGAGTAGAAGGTTCTGGCAACGAATTGTAGATTTATGCTTGGATATACGTGATTTAACTGGTTGGGTGGTCTCACCTACGTATAACAGACCGCAGGGACATTTAATAAGATACACTGCAAAATTGGTGTTACATGTAAAAAAACCATTGATCTGGTATCTTTTCCCAGTGTGTGGATGGTGAATGTTGTTACCCTTAATTACATTGTTACATTGGTTACAGCTGAGACAAGGAAAAGTACCCATTTTTGGATTGCTCAAAAAACGCTGTGATGACCCAGGATGTGTGGGGCCTATGTCGGCACGAACCAGATTATCTTTAATATTACGGGGTCGTTTGAAGCACGGGAGAAAAGGGTGTTGGAACTCTTGTACAGCTGGAAATGCTGTTTGGAGAATATGCCAATGTTGGCGTATAGTTTTATGTAGTCTGTATGCAGCGGGATGGTATTGGTGCACAAAGGGGATGTGTGACCTAGCAGACTTTCTTGTCATAGTGGTGTCATTGATATTGGCGGTATCTAGGACACGGGGAGGGTAACCTCTCTCTCGGAATTTGGACTTCATCTCTGATGTCCTCTGTGCTCTGAGAATGGGATCCGAGACAACCTTATTGACTCTATGCAGCTGTGATTTGGGGATGGATTTCTTCATATTATTGGGATGAAAACTGTCGTAATGTAACAGGCTGTTACGGTCCGTAGGTTTGGAGAATAGGTCTGTAAAGAGATTGCCACTGGTGTCCTTGATAATTAAGGTGTCTAGAAAGCTGATTTGGTGAGGATCATATGTCATAGTGAAGTCCAATCCGGGCCACGATGTTCTGAGGAATTGAAAAAAGTCCCGTAGAGAATCCAGACTCCCCCTCCAGATACAAAAAATATCGTCTATATAACGCTTCCATGTTAAGACATGGTGTATTGTTATGATAGGCAATTCAGTAACACAATGTACATAGCGATCAGAGCACATACAGTGATCTGACAATAACCCAAAATAATAGAACGAGCTCTGAGACGTGGGAACTCTGTAGACCGCAATTCCTGATCCTCTCCAAACACAACTAGAGGCAGCCGTGGATTGCGCCTAACGCTACCTATGCAACTCGGCACAGCCTGAGAAACTGACTAGCCTGAAGATAGAAAAAATAAGCCTACCTTGCCTCAGAGAAATACCCCAAAGGAAAAGGCAGCCCCCCACATATAATGACTGTGAGTAAGATGAAAAGACAAACGTAGGGATGAAATAGATTCAGCAAAGTGAGGCCCGATATTCTAGACAGAACGAGGATAGAAAGATAACTTTGCGGTCTACACAAAATCCTAAAGAAAACCACGCAAAGGGGGCAAAAAGACCCTCTGTACCGAACTAACAGCACGGAGGTACACCCTTTGCGTCCCAGAGCTTCCAGCAAAACAAATAGACAAGCTGGACAGAAAAAATAGCAACAAATAGCAAAGAAGCACTTAGCTATGCTGAGCAGCAGGCCACAGGAATGATCCAGAGAAACACAAGTCCAACACTGGAACATTGACAGGAAGCATGGATCAAAGCATCAGGTGGAGTTAAGTAGAGAAGCAGCTAACGAGCTCACCAGATCACCTGAGGGAGGAAACTCAGAAGCTGCAGTACCACTTTCCTCCACAAACGGAAGCTCCCAGAGAGAATCAGCCGAAGTACCACTTGTGACCACAGGAGTGAACTCTGCCACAGAATTCACAACAGTGTATGAAGAGTTCATGGGTATATATAGACGTATTTTCAAAATGTGCCATATAGGCATTGGCGTAAGGGGGTGCCACATTCGAGCCCATAGCTGAACCCCGTATCTGGAGATAGTAAGAATCCTCAAACAGAAAAAAATTGTTATAGAGGACAATGGTCAAAAGGTCACTACATAGGTCAATGAGACCAGGATCCATATTGTTTGTGGAAAGAAGCCAACGGGTCGAATGTATACCGTTCGTGTGTGGTATTGACGTATATAAATCTTTAACGTCGAAAGAAACTAGAAGGCTATCTGGGGGAATAGGTGTAACACTCCTAACAGTTTTGAGGAATGCTCCGGTGTCCAATAAAAAAGAACTGGTGTTTCTGATGAGAGGTGTCAGGATCTTTTCTAGGTAGATGGAGATCGGGGCCAAAACGGAGTCTGTGGATGCTACAATAGGTCGGCCAGGAGGGTTAAGTAGATTCTTATGTATCTTGGGTAGGACGTAGAAAACTGGCGTAATAGGATGTTTTTTTGTTAGGAAAACTCGTGTTTTACAATCGAGGATACCGCGGGACTGGAAATGGTCAAGAGTGGTCTGAATGGTATGTTGGATATTGGATGTGGGATTGTTGGGGAGTTTTTTATATGTGGTCGTGTCTCCGAGTTGGCGGTATATTTCATTTCGATAGAGAAGTTTGTCCATAACCACTATGGCCCCTCCCTTATCTGCTGACTTGATGATAATACTATCATCCTGCTTGAGGGATTTTAGAGCTTGACGTTCAATTGTTGAAAGGTTGGTGGGGTAATGAATTTTACCTTTGTCGATATCATTTCGCAATTGTTGAAAAGAACTGTCGACAAATTAGATAAAAGTTTCTAGGGGGTGTGAACCCTTAGGTGGTTGGTATAAACTCTTATCTCTCAAGCCAAGACTAGCTGCTGTAATCCCTACGGACGGAGAAATTTGTGGGTCTGATGGTACTTCTTGGGTAGATTTAGAAAAATGAACTTTTAACCTTAGGGATCGATAGAATTTTTGCAGGTCCATGTCCATTTGAAATGTGTCATGTCTGTAACTAGGACAAAAGGACAGGCCTTTTTGCAAGCGCTATGTTTGGCCACGCCTAAGGATTTGGACGAAATATTGACAACTAACGGTTGTATACCTGTGACCGTGTCACTCTCGTGAAGTCCATGTTTCGTGGTCCTGCGGAGCCCCTGTCTAGTCCTCTTCTTTTCCCTTGTCGTTTCGGTCGGCCTAAAAAAGGACCTGGGTAGGGGTATCTAGCTGGTCGCTCTGGTTCCGAATCGGAGGTGTTGTAGTCCATAGATGAGCGATATCCATCCTGTCTGGAGGGTTGTCTGATTGTAGATTTGTCTTGCCATTGGTAGACTCTTTTTTGCTCATAGTCCTCGAGGTCCCTCTGGAACTTACTTCTCTTCTTCAGTTCAATGTCGCGGCGATGATGAGAGATGTTGGACTCAATCTTCTTTTTGAGGGCGTCGAAATCGTCCACCGGTAGAGTAGATGAAAGTTGATTTTCAATACTTTTAATCTGCTCTTGTGTTGTAGCAATCTCTTTGTTCTAGTGTTCTAATGTCAGAACCATAAGATCGAAAGAGCACTTATTAAGTATATGTTCAAACTTAGTACAAAATTCTACTGAGTTACTAAAGAGAGTGGGGCGCAGTGCGACTCTTAAGCCCCGAGGAATCCTCTGGGCTTTAAGATATTCGGTTAGAGTGGCCCCGTGCAACTCGAGATTAGTGCAGCGTCGTAATTCGCGCTCCCAATCCCTACCCCTTGTTTCACAGGGGGGGATCTTAAGGAAGTCGCTCGGAATTTTAGATAAGGCGATGATGTTGGATGTCTCCTCCGGATTGTATGAGAAAGTTAAAGCTGACATGACAATATCAGCGTGCTGAGCATACGGGAAGATATAGTGATATAGAAAATGCAAAGCACAGCCGAGGGGGGAGGTGCACAGTCGATAGGTGCCCAAACCTTGATATATAGAAAACAAGTGACTAGCACACTCCTAGGGATTGTGATGCAAAATGGAGGAGTTTATTTACATACAAAGTCACAAACATTTCGGTCAACTCTAGACCTTCATCAGTGTGCTACAAAGAAAATAAATACAAAACAGAAATATATGTAAACAAAAACAGGGAGTGTAAGCAAAATAGGACACAGTGATAACAAAAATTAACCAAATAAACAGAAGTATATACATCATATGAATACAAAAATGTCATGGGACGTCAGATAATATATAATCGTAGAATACAACCAGCATAACCGCCGTTTGTGTACTAAAAAGGCTGCGAAATAGAATGTGGACATAGAACCGCAAGAAGTAGAACATAAGTGCCAGTGTGGGACTAGAAACAGAACCTACATAGATCGTATAGGGGCCAGGGAACCGGAGAATAATATAAATATATAATATATAATAAGATGGCAGTGGAGTAAGTGTGGTGAGGAAGGAGTAAAGTAGTAAGAGGATGGAACACATACCTAAGTACACCTGTATGTAAGGTTGAGCCCCAAATGGAATGTAAATAAATGGCATCTAAAATTGGACATGGGAAACGTATCAAAAAAATGACACAGCTGGGGTGTCGTGACAGTGTAACCATATAGTTGGACTAGAGCAGGTACATACCAAAAAATATAACTGGTAAACTCGAACCAGGACAAACAAATTGGAGATGTCTATATAAAAAAGATATGGTATTCAGTATATCCAGGAGTAAAAACAGGCCGGGAAAATGGACAATATGGTATATGTAATAACGATTGTTGCATAAATTGCCCACAGAGATACATACCTAATGGAAAGGGTTAAGCCAAGGGGAGGGGAGAAAACCCTTATAGCTAAAGAGCTATGACGCAAATCTACAAGGAAGCAACAAAATGTAAGTTAACCATAACGCTAAGGAGAACGGCCCGGTATAAAGATGCCATAGAAGCTGGGTGTGGGGAAAAAAGAACTATTCTTACCAGCGCACAGGAGAGACCAAACTCCGCGGTGTCCACCGCCAGGAGGAGTGTGTGGCTATGTGCTGGGTAAAGCTATATATAGGGGATGGGGAGGAGCACAATGTCAGCTGGATGGGCGGAGCCAAAAAAAAAAAAATAGAGGTGCATTCCAACAGAGTACAGGCCGGTGTCAATAGGTCACAGAGGCGGAGACACATGCATACTACTACAACAAAGAAGGAGGAGGTGCGTTCCGGCGGAGAAAATGGTGATGACGTCGGTGCCTTTCAGCCTCCCGGGGCAGGAAAATGTGCATTCCACAGAAGATCTTATAGGAGAAAGGTGCATTCCAGTGGAACGATCGCTGTGCGGGTGGCAGTGAAGTGTCACAGGCAGCAGGAGCGAAAGATCAGAAAGGACGGTTCTGTAAAACGGAAAAAATAATTAGTAATAAGGCCATGTATGTTATACAATCATTGAGCTAGCTGAACAGCATATAATAAAGTAAACCGCTGGTACAAAGTTATAAAGGGGCAAACCTGTCAATCATCCCCAAAGTATTGGGTGCTATACTAAAACATTTGGAGAACTAGGCAAGTGGCATAGTTGATATAAGACAGAAGTTAAAAAACTCAACAGGGTCAAAACAGTAACCCCAGTATTGGATGTACAAACAGGAAGGTAAAAAAACCAGATAGCATCAAAGAACGACCTGAAATTAGGACGTCATATATGGTCCCCAGCAAGAACAATTCTTCTGTTCAAAGGGAACGGCTGTAGGTTATAAGATACTGGTGAAGACAAATAACAATTTGATAGTAGCGACACATGTATCAATCAGATTTACAAGCTGACAATGTCCTGTATAGAATAACTTACATAAAGGTAATAGGTCATAGTCCCTATTCAGCCCTTTAGGGGTGAGGGTGTTGAGCTCATGGATCCAATATGCCTCCCTACGTTTGAGCATGGAAATACGATCCCCACCGCGTCTAGGTGGTGTAATTTGCTCAATGATTTGGAATTTCAATTGTGCCAGGTTGTGACCCTTTTCTATGAAGTGTGATGGAAGAGGGAGTAGAAGGTTCTGGCAACGAATTGTAGATTTATGCTTGGATGTACGTGATTTGACTGGTTGGGTGGTCTCACCTACCTGTTTTAGTATAGCACCCAATACTTTGGGGATGATTGACAGGTTTGCCCCTTTATAACTTTGTACCAGCGGTTTTTGGTCTACTTTATTATATGCTGTTCAGCTAGCTCAATGATTGTATAACATACATGGCCTCATTACTAATTATTTTTTCCGTTTTACAGAACCGTCCTTTCTGATCTTTCGCTCCTGCTGCCTGTGACACTTCACTGCCACCCGCACAGCGATCGTTCCACTGGAATGCACCTTTCTCCTATAAGATCTTCTGTGGAATGCACATTTTCCTGCCCCCTGTGGCTGAAAGGCACCGACGTCATCACCATTTTCTCCGCTGGAACGCACCTCCTCCTTCTTTGTTGTAGTAGTATGCATGTGTCTCCGCCTCTGTGACCTATTGACACCGGCCTGTACTCTGTTGGAATGCACCTCTATTTTTTTTTTTTTTTGGCTCCGCCCATCCAGCTGACATTGTGCTCCTCCCCATCCCCTATATATAGCTTTACCCAGCACATAGCCACACACTCCTCCTGGCGGTGGACACCGCGGAGTTTGGTCTCTACTGTGCGCTGGTAAGAATAGTTCTTTTTTCCCCACACCCAGCTTATATGGCATCTTTATACCGGGCCGTTCTCCTTAGCCTTATGGTTAACTTACATTTTGTTGCTTCCTTGTAGATTTGCGTCATAGCTCTTTAGCTATAAGGGTTTTCTCCCCTCCCCTTGGCTTAACCCTTTCCATTAGGTATGTATCTCTGTGGGCAATTTATGCAACAAAAGTTATTACATATACCATATTGTCCATTTTCCCGGCCTGTTTTTACTCCTGGATATACTGAATACCATATCTTTTTTATATAGACATCTCCAATTTGTTTGTCCTGGTTCGAGTTTACCAGTTATATTTTTTGGTATGTACCTGCTCTAGTCCAACTATATGGTTACACTGTCACGACACCCCAGCTGTGTCATTTTTTTTTTATACGTTTCCCATGTCCAATTTTAGATGCCATTTATTTACATTCCATTTGGGGCTCAACCTTACATACAGGTGTACTTAGGTATGTGTTCCATCCTCTTACTACTTTACTCCTTCCTCACCACACTTACTCCACTGCCATCTTATTATATATTTATATTATTCTCCGGTTCCCTGGCCCCTATACGATCTATGTAGGTTCTGTTTCTAGTCCCACACTGGCACTTATGTTCTACTTCTTGCGGTTCTATGTCCACATTCTATTTCGCAGCCTTTTTAGTACACAAACGGCGGTTATGCTGGTTGTATTCTACGATTATATATTATCTGACGTCCCATGACATTTTTGTATTCATATGATGTATATACTTCTGTGTATTTGGTTAATTTTTGTTATCACTGTGTCCTATTTTGTTTACACTCCCTGTTTTTGTTTACATATATTTGTTTTGTATTTATTTTCTTTGTAGCACACTGATGAAGGTCTAGAGTTGACCGAAACGTTTGTGACTTTGTATGTAAATAAACCCCTCCATTTTGCATCACAATCCCTAGGAGTGTGCTAGTCACTTGTTTTCTATATATCAAGGTTTGGGCACCTATCGACTGTGCACCTCCCCCCTCGGCTGTGCTTTGCATTTTCTATATCACTTATCTACATGCATGTCACTTCACAAACAGTAAGTTTTTTTTTTTTTAACTGTAAATATTTATAAAAGTTTTGACAAATTTTGACAAATGAGAATGAATCAAGACAAACTTTTACAATACAGAAAATAAGAAACAAGAAGAGCCAGGTTGACTCTCTGACCAAAATACAACATGGGCAAAAACCAGATATAATGAATGTAACCTCAAATAGATGAACAAAAAGAAAGGACACACACAGGGAAGGGGAAAGGGTGAACTCCGAAAGGAGGGAAGACAAAAAGTACTAGGAGGGGAGACCAAAAGTATTAGGAGTGCCCTATTCTGTCCTCTGAGCCCAATAGTAATCCCAGGGAGCCCAAACCAAGTCAAAGTTCTCCACTGCTGCATTTAGAATCGCCGTCATATATTCCATCATACAGATGTCATTAACTCTATAGAGTAAGTGTAGATGGGAAGGCGGGGAAATCTGTCTCCAGTTGATAGAAATCAGACACTTAGCTGCTGTGAGAATGTGTAGGAGCAGTTTAGCTGACTTTTTGCCCATACAAATAGGGGTAAGATTTAACAGATATATGGTCGGATCCAGCCCATTCTGCATACAGGACCTTGGAGATCAACAATCTCACCTCCCTCCACAAAACCTTCAATACCAAAAAATGCGATATAGCATACCCACATCTGAGTCACAATGCCAGCACACATCCGGTATTGAGGGATTAAATCTATGAAGGAATTCAGGGGTTTGATACCAGAACATAAGTATCTTATACTGGTTCTCCTTATAGAGGGTGCAAATAGAAGACTTAGCTGCCTTTTCTCAGATGATGTGCCAGCTTTGGGGAGAGAGCTCCCTTCCCAGAATAGACTCCCATTTGCACATGTAGAAGTGCTTTATCTGCCGACCCTCCAAGGGAGAGCACAGAATTTTATATATTTCCAAAATTTAACCTTTGGTCGACGACCCTCTACTGCAAATCCTCTCAAAGTCAGTCGGAAGCGAGACCCTCGAGGAACTGAAAAGGAAAAGGGCAAAGTGTTTAATCTGTAAGTACTGATAAAATTGTTTATTAGTGATAGGAAACTTAGACTTGACATCATCAAATGTGAGGAGCTCCAGGGTGTCCCCGTCCACCAAATCTGCAAACTTAAATAGACCTGCAGAGGACCAAGGGTTGACCATTGCGTGTTCCAGGCTACTTGGCTCTAAGGGTTGAAATATGAATGAGATCATAGGCGAGTTAGGGGAGGCTAAACCAAACCTCTTCCTACAGGAGAGCCAGATCTCCCTTGTGAAGCAAATAGGGCCCAATAGAGGCTCTGTGATCAACACTGGTGTGTTTAACCAAAGTAGTGAATTCGAGTGGATTGGCATCAACCACAATTTCTTTATCTCTGTCCACTTATTATATGCTCTTCAGGATATCCAGTACCTCCTCCTGAGACACACATTTATTGAGAAATGATAGGGCCTCAGTGGGGAGAGTTGGAAGATTTAAGTTTGATAAAAAATGATGTAATGTATCAATTCTATCAGAATTATTTCTAGGGGGAGTATCTTTTAAATTATATAATTTGGTATAAAATCATGGAATAATTCCGAGATTACAGTTGGGTTATAATGAATCGTGCTGTTACCCCCTCTCAGTGCCTGCCTGAGGGTGAGAGTTCTGGGCTCTATCCTTAAGTAACTTGGCCAAAAGTGTATGGGCTTTGTTCCCTTTTTTGTCATATTTTTGTTTAGAATACAGTCAGGGCCGTATTTAGAGTTTCTGCTGCCCTAGGCACTTTTAGTGCTGCCTCCCCTTTGGTGAGTATGACACTATCGGCAGTGACTTTGGCAAAAATCGCTGATGTGAAAGTCGCCTTTTGCAGCAGATCCGACAGTTTTTCCGCATCTGCCGCGTAACGGATCACTTACGGCAACACTGCGTTCGGCCTCATTCATTCCCTATGGGACTTACAGACATGTGCGGCACTTGCGGTTTTGCCGCCATCCGGCAAATGCGGTACTTGCAGCAATGACAAAAAACACTGCTAGCAGTGTTTTATGTATCATCGTAAGTGCAAAACCGCAATTGCCGCACATGTTCGCAAGTAGCCATCACTACCTGTCCCTGCACCTTGCTAGCTCATCCCTATCCAACCCTCCCTGACCTATAACTACACTATAAAGCTTCAGAAAAGCAATTTATTAACTGACATATTCCTATGATAATGAGGCTCTAGGCTACGGCGTAGATTGGGACGGGCAGTCTCCGGGTCTCCATCCTCTCTGTGCACACCCTCAGTCCCTGCCTCACTGCCTTTGCACAGACCTCCCTCCACCGGACCGGTAATTGCCGCTCGCAGTAGCATACCGGCAGAGGTGTATCTAGGGTTTCTGGCACCCGGGGAAAGAATTCATTTTGGTGCCCACCCTCCGCCAAGAACATATGTGATTTGCACACTCAGTCATGTGCCCACGAGCTCCTCTCCCTAATGCTCTCAATGTTCAGTGAAAAACTAAGAGAAGCAGAAGAGAAGCTTGTTGTCACAGGACCATAAGAGTATGTGTCCACGTTCAGGATTGCATCAGGATTTGGTCAGGATTTTTCATCAGTATTTGTAAGCCAAAACCAGGAGTGGAACAATTAGAGGAAAACTATAATAGAAACATATGCACCACTTCTGCATTTATCACCCACTCCTGGTTTTGGCTTACAAATACTGATGAAAAATCCTGACCAAATCCTGATGCAATCCTGAACGTGGACACATACCCTAAGTCTGAAAATCGCATATGAGTGACGTGTCCATGTGACGACTACTGGAACTTGCAGAGCTGAATCCTGACATCGCAGCTTCTGAATTCTCACAACGCATGCACTGCAAATTTTTAGGATTCTCCCTTTGCCGGTGGACGGTCATGTCAGCACAAGTATGTGATTTGTATACTTCTGACCACATTCCGACTAGATGTGCCCGGCCTCGCTCAGTTCATTTTCATTGACGGAGGTCATGCATGTTTAGTCAGCACGTGATCGCATTAATGTAAATCCCCAGCATGAGAGAATCCTGACAGCGTGCAGTGTGCACTGTGAGAATTCAGAAGTCTGCAGTCACAAAGAATGACTGCAGACTCATCACAAGCCTGGACATCCCCTTTAAAGGGACTCTGTCACCTGAATTTGGAGGGAACAATTTTCAGCCATAGGGGCGGGGTTTTCGGGTGTTTGATTCACCCTTTCCTTACCCGCTGGCTGCATGCTGGCTGCAATATTGGATTGAAGCTCATTCTCTGTCCTCCATAGTACACGCCTGCGCAAGGCAAGATTGCCTTGTGCAGGTACAGTATGTACTACGGAGGACAGAGAATGAGCTTCAATCCAATATTGCAGCCAGTGGGTAAGGAAAGGGTGACTCAAACACCCGAATACCCCGCCCCTATGGCTGAAAATTGTTCCCTCCAAATTCAGGTGACAGTGTCCCTTTAAATCTCCTAACATATATAAAAACATGAGAGTTAGCATCACAAATAACATTTACATCCAGGTACCTGATAGATGACGTCGCCTCTGGAGCCGTTCTCCTTTTCTTCATCTTGTCCAGATCCCATGATGAGTTTTTTCTCATCCACAGCCGTCTCTGCAGACTTCCATCTTCGCCGCTCTTTTGCAGAAAGTCTCCACATGACGCCCTTAAAGATACAAGTGTCATTATAATGCTCCCAAATAAAAAATTGCCCCTCACTATATTGTCTGCACAAAATATGACCCCCACACTGTCCCTCTTATGGTACATACTCTTTACACTGACCTCTCCTTTCTATACCGGTCCCCTCTTCACACTGTCCTCTCACACTGTGTCCCCCTTATAGGGCCCAGTATTTATACTCCATATTTATACTCCATCCTCCCACACTGCGTTCATGCCTCCCCCATCCTCCCACCCTGCATTCATGGCTCCCCCATCCTTCTCCCCTGCGTGCATGGCTCCCCCATCCTCCCACCCTGCGTTCGTGGCTCCCCCATCCTTCTCCCCTGCGTTCATGGCTCCCCCATCCTTCTCCCCTGCATTCATGGCTCCCCCATCCTTCTCCCCTGCGTTCATGGCTCCCCAAATTCTTCTCCCCTGCGTTCATGGCTCCCCCATCCTTCTCCCTTGCGTTCATGGCTCCCCCATCCTTCTCCCCTGAGTTCATGGCTCCCCCATCCTTCTCCCCTGCGTGCATGGCTCCTCATCCTTCTCCCCTGCGTGCATGGCTCCCCCATCCTTCTCATCTGTGTGCATGGCTCCCCATCCTTCTCCCCTGCGTGCATGGCTCCCCCATCCTTCTCCCCTGCGTGCATGGCTCCCCATCCTTCTTCCCTGTGTGCATGGCTCCCCATCCTTCTCCCCTGTGTGCATGGCACCCCATCCTTCTCCCCTGTGTGTATGGCTCCCCATCCTTCTCCCTTGTGTGCATGGCTCCCCATCCTTCTCCCCTGTGTGCATGGCTCCCCATCCTTCTCCCTTGTGTGCATGGCTCCCCATCCTTCTCCCCTGTGTGCATGGCTCCCCATCCTTCTCCCTTGTGTGCATGGCACCCCATCCTTCTCCCCTGTGTGCATGGCTCCCCATCCTTCTCCCCTGTGTGCATGGCTCCCCATCCTTCTCCCCTGTGTGCATGGCTCCCCATCCTTCTCCCTTGTGTGCATGGCACCCTATCCTTCTCCCTTGTGTGCACGGCTCCCCATTCTTCTCCCCTGTGTGCACGGCTCCCCATCCTTCTCCCTTGTGTGCATGGCTCCCCATCCTTCTCCCTTGTGTGCACGGCTCCCCATCCTTCTCCCTTGTGTGCACGGCTCCCCATCCTTCTCCCTTGTGTGCATGGCACCCCATCCTTCTCCCTTGTGTGCACGGCTCCCCATCCTTCTCCCCTGTGTGCACGGCTCCCCATCCTTCTCCCTTGTGTGCACGGCTCCTGTTATGAACAGGTAATTCAGAACCACAATGGACCTTGAAGTTCAGAGCACACAAGGTGACCTGACATTTACCAAAAACATAGGACAAGCTCTGAGACGTGGAAACTCTGCTGACCGCAATCCCTAATCCTAACACACCACACTAGAGGTAGCCGTGGATTGCGCCTAACGCTCCCTATGCAACTCGGCACAGCCTGAGAAACTAACTAGCCCTGAAGATAGAAAAATAAGCCTACCTTGCCTCAGAGAAATTTCCCAAAGGAAAAGGCAGCCCCCCACATATAATGACTGTGAGTAAAGATGAAATACAAACACAGAGATGAAATAGATTTAGCAAAGTGAGGCCCGACTTACTGAATAGACCGAGGATAGGAAAGATAGCTTTGCGGTCAACACAAAAACCTACAAACAACCACGCAGAGGGGCAAAAAGACCCTCCGCACCGACTAACGGTACGGAGGTGCTCCCTCTGCGTCTCAGAGCTTCCAGCAAGCAAGAAAAAACCAATATAGCAAGCTGAACAGAAAATATAGCAAACAAAAATAACACAAGCAGAACTTAGCTTATGCAGGATAGAGAGGCCACAGGAACGATCTAGGAGGAAGCAAGACCAATACTAGAACATTGACTGGAGGCCAGGATCAAAGCACCAGGTGGAGTTAAATAGAGCAGCACCTAACGACTTAACCTCATCACCTGAGGAAGGAAACTCAGAAGCCGCAGTACCACTCTCATCCACCAAAGGAAGCTTATAGACAGAACCAGCCGCAGTACCACTCACGACAACAGGAGGGAGCTTGGCCACAGAATTCACAACAGTACTCCCTCCTTGAGGAGGGGTCACCGAACCCTCACCAGAGCCCCCAGGCCGACCAGGATGAGCCACATGAAAGGCACGAACCAGATCGGCAGCATGGACATCAGAGGCAAAGACCCAGGAATTATCTTCCTGACCATAACCTTTCCACTTAACCAGATACTGGAGTTTCCGTCTCGAAACACGAGAATCCAAAATCTTCTCCACAATATACTCCAATTCCCCTTCAACCAAAACCGGAGCAGGAGGATCAATAGATGGAACCACAGGTGCCACGTATCTCCGCAACAATGACCTATGGAACACGTTATGGATGGAAAAAGAAGCCGGAAGAGTCAAACGAAAAGACACAGGATTAAGAACCTCAGAAATCCTATATGAACCAATGAAACGAGGCTTAAATTTAGGAGAGGAAACCTTCATAGGAATATAACGAGATGACAACCAAACCAAATCCCCAACACGAAATCGGGGACCCACACAGCGCCTGCGGTTAGCGAAACGTTGAGCCTTCTCCTGGGACAAAGTCAAATTGTCCACTACATGAGTCCAAATCTGCTGCAACCTATCCACCACAGTATCCACACCAGGACAGTCCGAAGATTCAACCTGCCCTGAAGAGAAACGAGGGTGGAACCCAGATTTGCAGAAAAACGGCGAAACCAAAGTAGCCGAGCTGGCCCGATTATTAAGGGCGAACTCAGCCAAAGGCAAAAAGGACACCCAATCATCCTGATCAGCAGAAACAAAACATCTCAGATATGTTTCCAATGTCTGATTGGTTCGTTCAGTCTGGCCATTTGTCTGAGGATGAAAAGCCGAGGAAAAAGACAAATCAATTCCCATCCTAGCACAAAAGGCTCGCCAAAACCTCAAAACAAACTGGGAACCTCTGTCAGAAACGATGTTCTCTGGAATGCCATGTAAACGAACCACATGCTGAAAAAACAATGGCACCAAATCAGAGGAGGAAGGCAATTTAGACAAGGGCACCAAATGGACCATCTTAGAGAAGCGATCACAAACCACCCAAATGACCGACATTCTTTGAGAGACGGGGAGATCCGAAATAAAATCCATAGAGATATGTGTCCAAGGCCTCTTCGGGACCGGCAAGGGCAAAAGCAACCCACTGGCACGAGAACAGCAGGGCTTAGCCCGAGCACAAATCCCACAGGACTGCACAAAAGAACGCACATCCCGCAACAGAGACGGCCACCAAAAGGATCTAGCCACCAAATCTCTGGTACCAAAGATTCCAGGATGACCAGCCAACACCGAACAATGAACCTCAAAGATAACTTTATTCGTCCACCTATCAGGGACAAACAGTTTCTCCGCTGGGCAACGGTCAGCCTGAAATTTTTGCAGCACCCACCGCAAATCAGGGGAGATGGCAGACAAAATTACCCCCTCTTTGAGAATACCCGCCGGCTCAGACAAACCCGGAGAATCGGGCACAAAACTCCTAGACAGGGCATCCGCCTTCACATTTTTAGAGCCCGGAAGGTACGAAACCACAAAGTCAAAACGGGAGAAAAACAGCGACCAACGAGCCTGTCTAGGATTCAACCGTTTGGCAGACTCGAGATAAGTCAAGTTTTTGTGATCAGTCAAGACCACCACGCGATGCTTAGCTCCTTCAAGCCAATGACGCCACTCCTCGAATGCCCACTTCATGGCTAGCAACTCTCGATTGCCAACATCATAATTTCGCTCAGCAGGCGAAAATTTCCTGGAAAAGAAGGCGCATGGTTTCATCACCGAGCAATCAGAACTTCTCTGCGACAAAACAGCCCCTGCTCCAATTTCGGAAGCATCAACCTCGACCTGGAACGGAAGCGAAACATCTGGTTGGCACAACACAGGGGCAGAAGAAAAACGACGCTTCAACTCCTGAAAAGCTTCCACAGCAGCAGAAGACCAATTGACCACATCAGCACCCTTCTTGGTCAAATCAGTCAACGGTTTAGCAATGCTAGAAAAATTAGCGATGAAGAGACGATAAAAATTAGCAAAGCCCAGGAACTTCTGCAGACTCTTCAGAGATGTTGGCTGAGTCCAATCATAAATGGCCTGAACTTTAACAGGGTCCATCTCGATAGTAGAAGGAGAAAAAATGAACCCCAAAAATGAAATCTTCTGAACACCAAAGAGACACTTTGACCCCTTCACAAACAATTAGCACGCAGGACCTGGAACACCATTCTGACCTGCTTCACATGAGACTCCCAATCATCCGAGAAGACCAAAATATCATCCAAGTATACAATCAGGAATTTATCCAGGTACTCTCGGAAGATGTCATGCATAAAGGACTGGAACACTGATGGAGCATTAGAAAGTCCGAATGGCATAACCAGGTACTCAAAATGGGCTTCGGGCGTATTAAATGCTGTTTTCCATTCATCGCCTTGTTTGATACGCACAAGATTATACGCACCACTAAGATCTATCTTGATGAACCAACTAGCGCCCTTAATCCGAGCAAACAAATCAGACAGCAGCGGCAAGGGGTACTGAAACTTGACCGTAATTTTATTTAGAAGGCGGTAATCAATAAAAGGTCTCAGCGAACCATCCTTCTTGGCCACAAAAAAGAAACCCGCTCCCAATGGCTACGATGACGGGCGAATATGACCCTTCTCCAAAGACTCCTTCACGTAACTCCGCATAGCGGCATGCTCAGGTACAGATAAATTAAACAGTCGACCCTTAGGAAACTTACTACCAGGATACAAATCGATAGCACAATCACAATCCCTATGCGGAGGTAGGGCATTGGACTTGGGCTCATCGAATACATCCCGGTAATCAGACAAGAACTCTGGGACCTCAGAAGGGGTGGATGATGAGATAGACAGAAATGGAACATCACCATGTACCCCTTGACAACCTCAGCTGGACACAGACATTGATTTCCAATCTAATACTGGGTTATGGACTTGTAGCCATGGCAACCCCAACACGACCACATCATGCAGATTATGCAACACCAGAAAGCGAATATCCTCCTGGTGTGCAGGAGCCATGCACATGGTCAGCTGGGTCCAATACTGAGGCTTATTCTTGGCCAAAGGCGTAGCATCAATTCCTCTCAATGGAATAGGACACTGCAAGGGCTCCAAGACAAACCCACAGCGCCTAGCATACTCCAAGTCCATCAAATTCAGGGCAGCGCCTGAATCCACAAATGCCATGACAGAATAGGAAGACAAAGAGCAGATCAAAGTAACGGACAAAAGAAATTTTGACTGTACCGTACCAATGGTGGCAGACCTAGCGAACCGCTTAGTGCGCTTAGGACAATCGGAGATAGCATGAGTGGAATCACCACAGTAGAAACACAGCCCATTCTGACGTCTGTGTTCTTGCCTTTCAGCTCTGGTCAAAGTCCTATCGCACTGCATAGGCTCAGGTTTATGCTCAGATAATACCGCCAAATGGTGCACAGATTTACGCTCGCGCAAGCGTCGACCGATCTGAATGGCCAAAGACATAGACTCATTCAGACCAGCAGGCATAGGAAATCCCACCATGACATCCTTAAGGGCTTCAGAGAGACCCTTTCTGAAAATAGCTGCCAGCGCACATTCATTCCATTGAGTGAGCACGGACCACTTTCTAAACTTCTGACAATAAATCTCTATCTCATCCTGACCCTGACACAGAGCCAGCAAATTTTTCTCTGCCTGATCCACTGAATTAGGTTCGTCGTACAGCAATCCGAGCGCCAGAAAAAACGCATCAATATTACATAATGCAGGATCTCCTGGCGCAAGGGAAAATGCCCAGTCTTGAGGGTCGCCACGTAATAAAGAAATAATGATTTTAACTTGTTGAACTGGGTCACCAGAGGAGCGGGGTTTCAAAGCCAGAAACAGTTTACAATTATTTTTAAAATTCAAAAACTTAGCTCTATCTCCAGAAAATAACTCAGGAATAGGAATTTTAGGTTCTAACATAGGATTCTGAACCACTAAATCTTGAATGTTCTGTACTCTTATAGTGAGATTATCCATCAAAGAGGACAGACCCTGAATATCCATGTCCACACCTGTGTTCTGAACCACCCTGATGTAAAGGGGAAAAGAAAGACAGATCACAGTGCAAAGAAAAAAAAATGGTCTCAGAACTTGGAAATAAGAGAGCAGGGCAGGCCAGACAGGTTCTGGTAGTGGGCGACTCAATTATTAGGGGAACAGATAGGGCAATCTGTCACAAAGACAGGGATCGTCGAACGGTGTGCTGCCTACCTGGCGCTCGAGTCCGACACATCGCTGATCGGGTGGACAGATTATTGGGAGGGGCTGGTGAGGACCCAGCGGTCATGGTGCACATTGGCACTAATGACAAAGTTAGAGGTAGTTGGAAGGTCCTTAAAGATGATTTCAGGGAATTAGGCTGCAAGCTGAAAGCAAGGACCTCCAACGTGGTATTTTCCGAAATACTGCCGGTACCACGTGCCACGCCAGAGAGGCAACGGGAGATTAGGGAGGTTAATAAGTGGCTCAAGAATTGGTGTAGGAAAGAGGGGTTTGGGTTCCTGCAGAACTGGGCCGACTTCTCAGTTGGCTACAGGCTCTACGCTAGGGACGGGCTGCACCTCAATGGGGAGGGTGCAGCTGTGATGGGGGAGAGAATGGCTAGAAGGTTGGAGGAGTGTTTAAACTAGGAATTGGGGGGGAGGGTATTCATTTTATAGGAGGGGAAGATAGTGCAGACAGAGACCTGGGCACAAATAAGGAAGCTGGGGGTGGCGGTGGCATGGGGGGTGGGGTCAGAACAGTTAATAATTTAAGAAATAGAAGTACAGAGAGGAACATAAAGTGCATGTATACTAATGCCAGAAGCCTCGCCAACAAAATGGACGAATTAGAACTAATGTTGTTGGAGCATAATTATGACATGGTGGGGATATCTGAAACGTGGCTGGATGAGAGCCATGACTGGGCTGTTAACTTGCAGGGCTATAGCCTGTTCAGAAACGACCGTACAGATAAGCGAGGGGGAGGGGTGTGTCTATATGTAAAATCGTCATTAAAACCCATCCTGCGTGATAATATAGGTGAATTTAATGAAAATGTAGAATCCCTGTGGGTGGAGATAAGGGGAGGGGGAAAAAATAATAAATTACTGATAGGGGTTTGTTATAAATCTCCAAAAATAATGGAAGCAATGGAGAATATCCTCGTAAAGCAAATAGATGAAGCTGCGACTCAAGGAGAAGTCATTATTATGGGGGACTTCAACTACCCTGAAATAGATTGGGGAACAGAAACCTGCAGTTCCAGCAAAGGTAATCGGTTTTTGACAACTATGAGAGACAATTACCTTTCACAACTGGTTCAGGACCCAACAAGAAAGGGGGCACTGCTAGACCTAATATTAACCAACAGGCCAGACCGCATATCAAATATAAGGGTTGCGGGTCACTTGGGAAATAGCGATCACAAAATAATAAGTTTTCATGTATCCTTTAAAAAGATGTATAGTAGAGGGGTTACAAGGACACTAAACTTCAGGAGGGCAAATTTCCAACGGATGAGAGAGGATCTTGGTGCAATTAACTGGGACGATATCCTGAGACACAAAAATACACAAAGAAAATGGGAGACGTTTATTAGCATCCTGGATAGGACCTGTGCACAGTATATACCGTATGGGAATAAACATACTAGAAATAGGAGGAAACCATATGGCTAAATAGAGGGGCGCAATAAGTGACAAAAAGAAAGCATTTAGAGAATTAAAGGAAGTAGGTAGTGAGGAGGCATTAAATAAATACAGAAAATTAAATAAATTCTGTAAAAAGCAAATCAAGGCAGCAAAGATTGAGACAGAGAGACTCATTGCCAGAGAGAGTAAAAATAATCCTAAAATATTCTTTAACTACATAAATAGTAAGAACTAAAAAATGATAGTGTTGGCCCCCTTAAAAATAGTCTGGGTGAGATGGTGGATGAGGATGAGGAAAAAGCCAATATGCTAAATGACTTTTTTCCATCAGTATTTACACAAGAAAATCCCATGGCAGACAAAATGTCTAGTGATAAAAATTCCCAATTAAATGTCACCTGCTTAACCCAGCAGGAAGTGCGGCGGCGTCTAAAAATCACTAAAATTGACAAATCTCCGGGCCCGGATGGGATACACCCTCGAGTACTGCAGGAATTAAGTACAGTCATTGATAGACCATTATTTTTAATCTTTAAAGACTCCATAATAACAGGGTCTGTGCCACAGGACTGGCGTATAGCAAATGTGGTGCCAATATTCAAAAAGGGAACAAAAACTGAACTCGGAAATTATAGGCCAGTAAGCTTAACCTCTACTGTGGGTAAAATCCTGGAGGGCATTCTAAGGGACACTATACTGGAGTATCTGAAGAGGAATAACCTCATGACCCAGTATCAGCACGGGTTTACTAGGGACCGTTCATGTCAGACTAATTTGATCAGTTTCTATGAAGAGGTAAGTTCCGGATTGGACCAAGGGAACCCAGTGGATGTAGTGTATATGGACTTTTCAAAAGCTTTTGATACGGTGCCACACAAAAGGTTGATACATAAAATGAGAATAATGGGGATAGGTGAAAATATGTGCAAGTGGGTTGAGAGCTGGCTCAGGGATAGGAAACAAAGGGTGGTTATTAATGGAGCACACTCGGACTGGGTAGCGGTTAGCAGTGGGGTACCACAGGGGTCTGTATTGGGCCCTCTTCTTTTTAACATATTTATTAATGACCTTGTAGGTGGCATTCAGAGTAGAATTTCAATATTTGCAGATGACACTAAACTCTGCAGGGTAATCAATACAGAGGAGGACAATTTTATATTACAGGATGATTTATGTAAACTAGAAGCTTGGGCTGATAAATGGCAAATGAGCTTTAATGGGGATAAATGTAAGGTCATGCACTTGGGTAGAAGTAATAAGATGTATAATTATGTGCTTAATTCTAAAACTCTGGGCAAAACCGTCAATGAAAAAGACCTGGGTGTATGGGTGGATGACAAACTCATATTCAGGGGCCAGTGTCAGGCAGCTGCTACAAAGGCAAATAAAATAATGGGATGCATTAAAAGAGGCATAGATGCTCATGAGGAGAATATAATTTTACCTCTATACAAGTCACTAGTTCGACCACACTTAGAATACTGTGCACAGTTCTGGTCTCCGGTGTTTAAGAAAGACATAGCTGAACTGGAGCGGGTGCAGAGAAGAGCGACCAAGGTTATTAGAGGACTGGGGGGTCTGCAATACCAAGATAGGTTATTACACTTGGGGCTATTTAGTTTGGAAAAACGAAGACTAAGGGGTGATCTTATTTTAATGTATAAATATATGAGGGGACAGTACAAAGACCTTTCTGATGATCTTTTTAATCATAGACCTGAAACAGGGACAAGGGGGCATCCTCTGCGTTTGGAGGAAAAAAGGTTTAAGCATAATAACAGACGCGGATTCTTTACTGTAAGAGCAGTGAGACTATGGAACTCTCTGCCGTATGATGTTGTAATGAGTGATTCATTACTTAAATTTAAGAGGGGATTGGATACCTTTCTGGAAAAGTATAATGTTACAGGGTATATACACTAGATTCCTTGATAGGGCGTTGATCCAGGGAACTAGTCTGATTGCCGTATGTGGAGTCGGGAAGGAATTTTTTTCCCCAATGTGGAGCTTACTCTTTGCCACATGGGGTTTTTTTTGCCTTCCTCTGGATCAACATGTTAGGGCATGTTAGGTTAGGCTATGGGTTGAACTAGATGGACATATAGTCTTCCTTCAAACTTAATAACTATGTAACTATGTAACTTCTCTTTTCCCTCTATTGAGAAGCATTGGTACTTTGGGCCTCCAGTACTGTTATGAACAGGTAATTCAGAACCACAATGGACCTTGAAGTTCAGAGCACACAAGGTGACCTGACATTTACCAAAAACATAGGACAAGCTCTGAGACGTGGAAACTCTGCTGACCGCAATCCCTAATCCTAACACACCACACTAGAGGTAGCCGTGGATTGCGCCTAACGCTCCCTATGCAACTCGGCACAGCCTGAGAAACTAACTAGCCCTGAAGATAGAAAAATAAGCCTACCTTGCCTCAGAGAAATTTCCCAAAGGAAAAGGCAGCCCCCCACATAGCTTATGCAGGATAGAGAGGCCACAGGAAAGATCCAGGAGGAAGCAAGACCAATACTAGAACATTGACTGGATGCCAGGATCAAAGCACCAGGTGGAGTTAAATAGAGCAGCACCTAACGACTTAACCTCATCACCTGAGGAAGGAAACTCAGAAGCCGCAGTACCACTCTCATCCACCAAAGGAAGCTTATAGACAGAACCAGCCACAGTACCACTCACGACCACAGGAGGGAGCTTGGCCACAGAATTCACAACAGGCTCCCCATCCTTCTCCTTTTGTGTGCACGGCTCCCCATCCTTCTCCTTTTGTGTGCACGGCTACCCATCCTTCTCTTTTTGTGTGCACGGCTCCCCATCCTTCTCCTTTTGTGTGCATGGCTCCCCCTCCTTCTCCTTTTGTGTGCACGGCTCCCAAACCTTCTCCTTTTGTGTGCACGGCTCCGCATCCTTCTCCTTTTGTGTGCACGGCTCCCCATCCTTCTCTTTTTGTGTGCACGGCTCCCCATCCTTCTCCCCTGTGTGCATGGCTCCCCATCCTTCTCCCTTGTGTGCATGGCACCCCATCCTTCTCCCCTGTGTGCATGGCTCCCCATCCTTCTCCCCTGTGTGCATGGCTCCCCATCCTTCTCCCCTGTGTGCATGGCTCCCCATCCTTCTCCCTTGTGTGCATGGCACCCTATCCTTCTCCCTTGTGTGCACGGCTCCCCATTCTTCTCCCCTGTGTGCACGGCTCCCCATCCTTCTCCCTTGTGTGCATGGCTCCCCATCCTTCTCCCTTGTGTGCACGGCTCCCCATCCTTCTCCCTTGTGTGCACGGCTCCCCATCCTTCTCCCTTGTGTGCATGGCACCCCATCCTTCTCCCTTGTGTGCACGGCTCCCCATCCTTCTCCCCTGTGTGCACGGCTCCCCATCCTTCTCCCTTGTGTGCACGGCTCCTGTTATGAACAGGTAATTCAGAACCACAATGGACCTTGAAGTTCAGAGCACACAAGGTGACCTGACATTTACCAAAAACATAGGACAAGCTCTGAGACGTGGAAACTCTGCTGACCGCAATCCCTAATCCTAACACACCACACTAGAGGTAGCCGTGGATTGCGCCTAACGCTCCCTATGCAACTCGGCACAGCCTGAGAAACTAACTAGCCCTGAAGATAGAAAAATAAGCCTACCTTGCCTCAGAGAAATTTCCCAAAGGAAAAGGCAGCCCCCCACATATAATGACTGTGAGTAAAGATGAAATACAAACACAGAGATGAAATAGATTTAGCAAAGTGAGGCCCGACTTACTGAATAGACCGAGGATAGGAAAGATAGCTTTGCGGTCAACACAAAAACCTACAAACAACCACGCAGAGGGGCAAAAAGACCCTCCGCACCGACTAACGGTACGGAGGTGCTCCCTCTGCGTCTCAGAGCTTCCAGCAAGCAAGAAAAAACCAATATAGCAAGCTGAACAGAAAATATAGCAAACAAAAATAACACAAGCAGAACTTAGCTTATGCAGGATAGAGAGGCCACAGGAACGATCTAGGAGAAAGCAAGACCAATACTAGAACATTGACTGGAGGCCAGGATCAAAGCACCAGGTGGAGTTAAATAGAGCAGCACCTAACGACTTAACCTCATCACCTGAGGAAGGAAACTCAGAAGCCGCAGTACCACTCTCATCCACCGAAGGAAGCTTATAGACAGAACCAGCCGCAGTACCACTCACGACAACAGGAGGGAGCTTGGCCACAGAATTCACAACAGTACCCCCTCCTTGAGGAGGGGTCACCGAACCCTCACCAGAGCCCCCAGGCCGACCAGGATGAGCCACATGAAAGGCACGAACCAGATCGGCAGCATGGACATCAGAGGCAAAGACCCAGGAATTATCTTCCTGACCATAACCTTTCCACTTAACCAGATACTGGAGTTTCCGTCTCGAAACACGAGAATCCAAAATCTTCTCCACAATATACTCCAATTCCCCTTCAACCAAAACCGGAGCAGGAGGATCAATAGACGGAACCACAGGCGCCACGTATCTCCGCAACAATGACCTATGGAACATGTTATGGATGGAAAAAGAAGCCGGAAGAGTCAAACGAAAAGACACAGGATTAAGAACCTCAGAAATCCTATATGAACCAATGAAACGAGGCTTAAATTTAGGAGAGGAAACCTTCATAGGAATATAACGAGATGACAACCAAACCAAATCCCCAACACGAAGTCGGGGACCCACACAGCGCCTGCGGTTAGCGAAACGTTGAGCCTTCTCCTGGGACAAAGTCAAATTGTCCACTACATGAGTCCAAATCTGCTGCAACCTATCCACCACAGTATCCACACCAGGACAGTCCAAAGACTCAACCTGCCCTGAAGAGAAACGAGGGTGGAACCCAGATTTGCAGAAAAACGGCGAAACCAAAGTAGCCGAGCTGGCCCGATTATTAAGGGCGAACTCAGCCAAAGGCAAAAAGGACACCCAATCATCCTGATCAGCAGAAACAAAACATCTCAGATATGTTTCCAAGGTCTGATTGGTTCGTTCAGTCTGGCCATTTGTCTGAGGATGAAAAGCCGAGGAAAAAGACAAATCAATGCCCATCCTAGCACAAAAGGCTCGCCAAAACCTCGAAACAAACTGGGAACCTCTGTCAGAAACGATGTTCTCTGGAATGCCATGTAAACGAACCACATGCTGAAAAAACAATGGCACCAAATCAGAGGAGGAAGGCAATTTAGACAAGGGCACCAAATGGACAATCTTAGAGAAGCGATCACAAACCACCCAAATGACCGACATTCTTTGAGAGACGGGGAGATCTGAAATAAAATCCATAGAGATATGTGTCCAAGGCCTCTTCGGGACCGGCAAGGGCAAAAGCAACCCACTGGCACGAGAACAGCAGGGCTTAGCCCGAGCACAAATCCCACAGGACTGCACAAAAGAACGCACATCCCGCAACAGAGACGGCCACCAAAAGGATCTAGCCACCAAATCTCTGGTACCAAAGATTCCAGGATGACCAGCCAACACCGAACAATGAACCTCAGAGATAACTTTATTCGTCCACCTATCAGGGACAAACAGTTTCTCCGCTGGGCAACGGTCAGCCTGAAATTTTTGCAGCACCCGCCGCAAATCAGGGGAGATGGCAGACAAAATTACCCCCTCTTTGAGAATACCCGCCAGCTCAGACAAACCCGGAGAATCGGGCACAAAACTCCTAGACAGGGCATCCGCCTTCATATTTTTAGAGCCCGGAAGGTACGAAACCACAAAGTCAAAACGGGAGAAAAACAGCGACCAACGAGCCTGTCTAGGATTCAACCGTTTGGCAGACTCGAGATAAGTCAAGTTTTTGTGATCAGTCAAGACCACCACGCGATGCTTAGCTCCTTCAAGCCAATGACGCCACTCCTCGAATGCCCACTTCATGGCTAGCAACTCTCGATTGCCAACATCATAATTTCGCTCAGCAGGCGAAAATTTCCTGGAAAAGAAGGCGCATGGTTTCATCACCGAGCAATCAGAACTTCTCTGCGACAAAACAGCCCCTGCTCCAATTTCGGAAGCATCAACCTCGACCTGGAACGGAAGCGAAACATCTGGTTGGCACAACACAGGGGCAGAAGAAAAACGACGCTTCAACTCCTGAAAAGCTTCCACAGCAGCAGAAGACCAATTGACCACATCAGCACCCTTCTTGGTCAAATCAGTCAACGGTTTAGCAATGCTAGAAAAATTAGCGATGAAGCGACGATAAAAATTAGCAAAGCCCAGGAACTTCTGCAGACTCTTCAGAGATGTTGGCTGAGTCCAATCATAAATGGCCTGAACTTTAACAGGGTCCATCTCGATAGTAGAAGGAGAAAAAATAAACCCCAAAAATGAAATCTTCTGAACACCAAAGAGACACTTTGACCCCTTCACAAACAATTAGCACGCAGGACCTGGAACACCATTCTGACCTGCTTCACATGAGACTCCCAATCATCCGAGAAGACCAAAATATCATCCAAGTATACAATCAGGAATTTATCCAGGTACTCTCGGAAGATGTCATGCATAAAGGACTGGAACACTGATGGAGCATTAGAAAGTCCGAATGGCATAACCAGGTACTCAAAATGGCCTTCGGGCGTATTAAATGCTGTTTTCCATTCATTGCCCTGTTTGATACGCACAAGATTATACGCACCACGAAGATCTATCTTGGTGAACCAACTAGCGCCCTTAATCCGAGCAAACAAATCAGACAGCAGCGGCAAGGGGTACTGAAACTTGACCGTAATTTTATTTAGAAGGCGGTAATCAATAAAAGGTCTCAGCGAACCATCCTTCTTGGCCACAAAAAAGAAACCCGCTCCCAATGGCGACGATGACGGGCGAATATGACCCTTCTCCAAAGACTCCTTCACGTAACTCCGCATAGCGGCGTGCTCAGGTACAGATAAATTAAACAGTCGACCCTTAGGAAACTTACTACCAGGATACAAATCGATAGCACAATCACAATCCCTATGCGGAGGTAGGGCATTGGACTTGGGCTCATCGAATACATCCCGGTAATCAGACAAGAACTGGACCTCAGAAGGGGTGGATGATGAGATAGACAGAAATGGAACATCACCATGTACCCCTTGACAACCCCAGCTGGACACAGACATTGATTTCCAATCTAATACTGGGTTATGGACTTGTAGCCATGGCAACCCCAACACGACCACATCATGCAGATTATGCAACACCAGAAAACGAATATCCTCCTGGTGTGCAGGAGCCATGCACATGGTCAGCTGGGTCCAATACTGAGGCTTATTCTTGGCCAAAGGCGTAGCATCAATTCCTCTCAATGGAATAGGACACTGCAAGGGCTCCAAAACCCACAGCGCCTAGCATACTCCAAGTCCATCAAATTCAGGGCAGCGCTTGAATCCACAAATGCCATGACAGAATAGGAAGACAAAGAGCAGATCAAAGTAACGGACAAAAGAAATTTCGACTGTACCGTACCAATGGTGGCAGACCTAGCGAACCGCTTAGTGCGCTTAGGACAATCGGAGATAGCATGAGTGGAATCACCACAGTAGAAACACAGCCCATTCTGACGTCTGTGTTCTTGCCTTTCAGCTCTGGTCAAAGTCCTATCGCACTGCATAGGCTCAGGTTTATGCTCAGATAATACCGCCAAATGGTGCACAGATTTACGCTCGCGCAAGCGTCGACCGATCTGAATGGCCAAAGACATAGACTCATTCAGACCAGCAGGCATAGGAAATCCCACCATGACATCCTTAAGGGCTTCAGAGAGACCCTTTCTGAAAATAGCTGCCAGCGCACATTCATTCCATTGAGTGAGCACGGACCACTTTCTAAACTTCTGACAATAAATCTCTATCTCATCCTGACCCTGACACAGAGCCAGCAAATTTTTCTCTGCCTGATCCACTGAATTAGGTTCGTCGTACAGCAATCCGAGCGCCAGAAAAAACGCATCAATATTACATAATGCAGGATCTCCTGGCGCAAGGGAAAATGCCCAGTCTTGAGGGTCGCCACGTAATAAAGAAATAATGATTTTAACTTGTTGAACTGGGTCACCAGAGGAGCGGGGTTTCAAAGCCAGAAACAGTTTACAATTATTTTTAAAATTCAAAAACTTAGCTCTATCTCCAGAAAATAACTCAGGAATAGGAATTTTAGGTTCTAACATAGGATTCTGAACCACTAAATCTTGAATGTTCTGTACTCTTATAGTGAGATTATCCATCAAAGAGGACAGACCCTGAATATCCATGTCCACACCTGTGTTCTGAACCACCCTGATGTAAAGGGGAAAAGAAAGACAGATCACAGTGCAAAGAAAAAAAAATGGTCTCAGAACTTGGAAATAAGAGAGCAGGGCAGGCCAGACAGGTTCTGGTAGTGGGCGACTCAATTATTAGGGGAACAGATAGGGCAATCTGTCACAAAGACAGGGATCGTCGAACGGTGTGCTGCCTACCTGGCGCTCGAGTCCGACACATCGCTGATCGGGTGGACAGATTATTGGGAGGGGCTGGTGAGGACCCAGCGGTCATGGTGCACATTGGCACTAATGACAAAGTTAGAGGTAGTTGGAAGGTCCTTAAAGATGATTTCAGGGAATTAGGCTGCAAGCTGAAAGCAAGGACCTCCAACGTGGTATTTTCCGAAATACTGCCGGTACCACGTGCCACGCCAGAGAGGCAACGGGAGATTAGGGAGGTTAATAAGTGGCTCAAGAATTGGTGTAGGAAAGAGGGGTTTGGGTTCCTGCAGAACTGGGCCGACTTCTCAGTTGGCTACAGGCTCTACGCTAGGGACGGGCTGCACCTCAATGGGGAGGGTGCAGCTGTGATGGGGGAGAGAATGGCTAGAAGGTTGGAGGAGTGTTTAAACTAGGAATTGGGGGGGAGGGTATTCATTTTATAGGAGGGGAAGATAGTGCAGACAGAGACCTGGGCACAAATAAGGAAGCTGGGGGTGGCGGTGGCATGGGGGGTGGGGTCAGAACAGTTAATAATTTAAGAAATAGAAGTACAGAGAGGAACATAAAGTGCATGTATACTAATGCCAGAAGCCTCGCCAACAAAATGGACGAATTAGAACTAATGTTGTTGGAGCATAATTATGACATGGTGGGGATATCTGAAACGTGGCTGGATGAGAGCCATGACTGGGCTGTTAACTTGCAGGGCTATAGCCTGTTCAGAAACGACCGTACAGATAAGCGAGGGGGAGGGGTGTGTCTATATGTAAAATTGTCATTAAAACCCATCCTGCGTGATAATATAGGTGAATTTAATGAAAATGTAGAATCCCTGTGGGTGGAGATAAGGGGAGGGGGAAAAAATAATAAATTACTGATAGGGGTTTGTTATAAATCTCCAAAAATAATGGAAGCAATGGAGAATATCCTCGTAAAGCAAATAGATGAAGCTGCGACTCAAGGAGAAGTCATTATTATGGGGGACTTCAACTACCCTGAAATAGATTGGGGAACAGAAACCTGCAGTTCCAGCAAAGGTAATCGGTTTTTGACAACTATGAGAGACAATTACCTTTCACAACTGGTTCAGGACCCAACAAGAAAGGGGGCACTGCTAGACCTAATATTAACCAACAGGCCAGACCGCATATCAAATATAAGGGTTGCGGGTCACTTGGGAAATAGCGATCACAAAATAATAAGTTTTCATGTATCCTTTAAAAAGATGTGTAGTAGAGGGGTTACAAGGACACTAAACTTCAGGAGGGCAAATTTCCAACGGATGAGAGAGGATCTTGGTGCAATTAACTGGGACGATATCCTGAGACACAAAAATACACAAAGAAAATGGGAGACGTTTATTAGCATCCTGGATAGGACCTGTGCACAGTATATACCGTATGGGAATAAACATACTAGAAATAGGAGGAAACCATATGGCTAAATAGAGGGGCGCAATAAGTGACAAAAAGAAAGCATTTAGAGAATTAAAGGAAGTAGGTAGTGAGGAGGCATTAAATAAATACAGAAAATTAAATAAATTCTGTAAAAAGCAAATCAAGGCAGCAAAGATTGAGACAGAGAGACTCATTGCCAGAGAGAGTAAAAATAATCCTAAAATATTCTTTAACTACATAAATAGTAAGAACTAAAAAATGATAGTGTTGGCCCCCTTAAAAATAGTCTGGGTGAGATGGTGGATGAGGATGAGGAAAAAGCCAATATGCTAAATGACTTTTTTTCATCAGTATTTACACAAGAAAATCCCATGGCAGACAAAATGTCTAGTGATAAAAATTCCCAATTAAATGTCACCTGCTTAACCCAGCAGGAAGTGCGGCGGCGTCTAAAAATCACTAAAATTGACAAATCTCCGGGCCCGGATGGGATACACCCTCGAGTACTGCAGGAATTAAGTACAGTCATTGATAGACCATTATTTTTAATCTTTAAAGACTCCATAATAACAGGGTCTGTGCCACAGGACTGGCGTATAGCAAATGTGGTGCCAATATTCAAAAAGGGAACAAAAACTGAACTCGGAAATTATAGGCCAGTAAGCTTAACCTCTACTGTGGGTAAAATCCTGGAGGGCATTCTAAGGGACACTATACTGGAGTATCTGAAGAGGAATAACCTCATGACCCAGTATCAGCACGGGTTTACTAGGGACCGTTCATGTCAGACTAATTTGATCAGTTTCTATGAAGAGGTAAGTTCCGGATTGGACCAAGGGAACCCAGTGGATGTAGTGTATATGGACTTTTCAAAAGCTTTTGATACGGTGCCACACAAAAGGTTGATACATAAAATGAGAATAATGGGGATAGGGGAAAATATGTGCAAGTGGGTTGAGAGCTGGCTCAGGGATAGGAAACAAAGGGTGGTTATTAATGGAGCACACTCGGACTGGGTAGCGGTTAGCAGTGGGGTACCACAGGGGTCTGTATTGGGCCCTCTTCTTTTTAACATATTTATTAATGACCTTGTAGGTGGCATTCAGAGTAGAATTTCAATATTTGCAGATGACACTAAACTCTGCAGGGTAATCAATACAGAGGAGGACAATTTTATATTACAGGATGATTTATGTAAACTAGAAGCTTGGGCTGATAAATGGCAAATGAGCTTTAATGGGGATAAATGTAAGGTCATGCACTTGGGTAGAAGTAATAAGATGTATAATTATGTGCTTAATTCTAAAACTCTGGGCAAAACCGTCAATGAAAAAGACCTGGGTGTATGGGTGGATGACAAACTCATATTCAGGGGCCAGTGTCAGGCAGCTGCTACAAAGGCAAATAAAATAATGGAATGCATTAAAAGAGGCATAGATGCTCATGAGGAGAATATAATTTTACCTCTATACAAGTCACTAGTTCGACCACACTTAGAATACTGTGCACAGTTCTGGTCTCCGGTGTTTAAGAAAGACATAGCTGAACTGGAGCGGGTGCAGAGAAGAGCGACCAAGGTTATTAGAGGACTGGGGGGTCTGCAATACCAAGATAGGTTATTACACTTGGGGCTATTTAGTTTGGAAAAACGAAGACTAAGGGGTGATCTTATTTTAATGTATAAATATATGAGGGGACAGTACAAAGACCTTTCTGATGATCTTTTTAATCATAGACCTGAAACAGGGACAAGGGGGCATCCTCTGCGTTTGGAGGAAAAAAGGTTTAAGCATAATAACAGACGCGGATTCTTTACTGTAAGAGCAGTGAGACTATGGAACTCTCTGCCGTATGATGTTGTAATGAGTGATTCATTACTTAAATTTAAGAGGGGATTGGATACCTTTCTGGAAAAGTATAATGTTACAGGGTATATACACTAGATTCCTTGATAGGGCGTTGATCCAGGGAACTAGTCTGATTGCCGTATGTGGAGTCGGGAAGGAATTTTTTTCCCCAATGTGGAGCTTACTCTTTGCCACATGGGTTTTTTTTTGCCTTCCTCTGGATCAACATGTTAGGGCATGTTAGGTTAGGCTATGGGTTGAACTAGATGGACATATAGTCTTCCTTCAAACTTAATAACTATGTAACTATGTAACTTCTCTTTTCCCTCTATTGAGAAGCATTGGTACTTTGGGCCTCCAGTACTGTTATGAACAGGTAATTCAGAACCACAATGGACCTTGAAGTTCAGAGCACACAAGGTGACCTGACATTTACCAAAAACATAGGACAAGCTCTGAGACGTGGAAACTCTGCTGACCGCAATCCCTAATCCTAACACACCACACTAGAGGTAGCCGTGGATTGCGCCTAACGCTCACTATGCAACTCGGCACAGCCTGAGAAACTAACTAGCCCTGAAGATAGAAAAATAAGCCTACCTTGCCTCAGAGAAATTTCCCAAAGGAAAAGGCAGCCCCCCACATAGCTTATGCAGGATAGAGAGGCCACAGGAAAGATCCAGGAGGAAGCAAGACCAATACTAGAACATTGACTGGATGCCAGGATCAAAGCACCAGGTGGAGTTAAATAGAGCAGCACCTAACGACTTAACCTCATCACCTGAGGAAGGAAACTCAGAAGCCGCAGTACCACTCTCATCCACCAAAGGAAGCTTATAGACAGAACCAGCCGCAGTACCACTCACGACCACAGGAGGGAGCTTGGCCACAGAATTCACAACAGGCTCCCCATCCTTCTCCTTTTGTGTGCACGGCTCCCCATCCTTCTCCTTTTGTGTGCACGGCTCCCCATCCTTCTCTTTTTGTGTGCACGGCTCCCCATCCTTCTCCTTTTGTGTGCATGGCTCCCCCTCCTTCTCCTTTTGTGTGCACGGCTCCCAAACCTTCTCCTTTTGTGTGCACGGCTCCGCATCCTTCTCCTTTTGTGTGCACGGCTCCCCATCCTTCTCTTTTTGTGTGCACGGCTCCCCATCCTTCTCCCCTGTGTGCATGGCTCCCCATCCTTCTCCCTTGTGTGCATGGCACCCCATCCTTCTCCCCTGTGTGCATGGCTCCCCATCCTTCTCCCCTGTGTGCATGGCTCCCCATCCTTCTCCCCTGTGTGCATGGCTCCCCATCCTTCTCCCTTGTGTGCATGGCACCCTATCCTTCTCCCTTGTGTGCACGGCTCCCCATTCTTCTCCCCTGTGTGCACGGCTCCCCATCCTTCTCCCTTGTGTGCATGGCTCCCCATCCTTCTCCCTTGTGTGCACGGCTCCCCATCCTTCTCCCTTGTGTGCACGGCTCCCCATCCTTCTCCCTTGTGTGCATGGCACCCCATCCTTCTCCCTTGTGTGCACGGCTCCCCATCCTTCTCCCCTGTGTGCACGGCTCCCCATCCTTCTCCCTTGTGTGCACGGCTCCTGTTATGAACAGGTAATTCAGAACCACAATGGACCTTGAAGTTCAGAGCACACAAGGTGACCTGACATTTACCAAAAACATAGGACAAGCTCTGAGACGTGGAAACTCTGCTGACCGCAATCCCTAATCCTAACACACCACACTAGAGGTAGCCGTGGATTGCGCCTAACGCTCCCTATGCAACTCGGCACAGCCTGAGAAACTAACTAGCCCTGAAGATAGAAAAATAAGCCTACCTTGCCTCAGAGAAATTTCCCAAAGGAAAAGGCAGCCCCCCACATATAATGACTGTGAGTAAAGATGAAATACAAACACAGAGATGAAATAGATTTAGCAAAGTGAGGCCCGACTTACTGAATAGACCGAGGATAGGAAAGATAGCTTTGCGGTCAACACAAAAACCTACAAACAACCACGCAGAGGGGCAAAAAGACCCTCCGCACCGACTAACGGTACGGAGGTGCTCCCTCTGCGTCTCAGAGCTTCCAGCAAGCAAGAAAAAACCAATATAGCAAGCTGAACAGAAAATATAGCAAACAAAAATAACACAAGCAGAACTTAGCTTATGCAGGATAGAGAGGCCACAGGAACGATCTAGGAGGAAGCAAGACCAATACTAGAACATTGACTGGAGGCCAGGATCAAAGCACCAGGTGGAGTTAAATAGAGCAGCACCTAACGACTTAACCTCATCACCTGAGGAAGGAAACTCAGAAGCCGCAGTACCACTCTCATCCACCAAAGGAAGCTTATAGACAGAACCAGCCGCAGTACCACTCACGACAACAGGAGGGAGCTTGGCCACAGAATTCACAACAGTACCCCCTCCTTGAGGAGGGGTCACCGAACCCTCACCAGAGCCCCCAGGCCGACCAGGATGAGCCACATGAAAGGCACGAACCAGATCGGCAGCATGGACATCAGAGGCAAAGACCCAGGAATTATCTTCCTGACCATAACCTTTCCACTTAACCAGATACTGGAGTTTCCGTCTCGAAACACGAGAATCCAAAATCTTCTCCACAATATACTCCAATTCCCCTTCAACCAAAACCGGAGCAGGAGGATCAATAGATGGAACCACAGGTGCCACGTATCTCCGCAACAATGACCTATGGAACATGTTATGGATGGAAAAAGAAGCCGGAAGAGTCAAACGAAAAGACACAGGATTAAGAACCTCAGAAATCCTATATGAACCAATGAAACGAGGCTTAAATTTAGGAGAGGAAACCTTCATAGGAATATAACGAGATGACAACCAAACCAAATCCCCAACACGAAGTCGGGGACCCACACAGCGCCTGCGGTTAGCGAAACGTTGAGCCTTCTCCTGGGACAAAGTCAAATTGTCCACTACATGAGTCCAAATCTGCTGCAACCTATCCACCACAGTATCCACACCAGGACAGTCCAAAGACTCAACCTGCCCTGAAGAGAAACGAGGGTGGAACCCAGATTTGCAGAAAAACGGCGAAACCAAAGTAGCCGAGCTGGCCCGATTATTAAGGGCGAACTCAGCCAAAGGCAAAAAGGACACCCAATCATCCTGATCAGCAGAAACAAAACATCTCAGATATGTTTCCAAGGTCTGATTGGTTCGTTCAGTCTGGCCATTTGTCTGAGGATGAAAAGCCGAGGAAAAAGACAAATCAATGCCCATCCTAGCACAAAAGGCTCGCCAAAACCTCGAAACAAACTGGGAACCTCTGTCAGAAACGATGTTCTCTGGAATGCCATGTAAACGAACCACATGCTGAAAAAACAATGGCACCAAATCAGAGGAGGAAGGCAATTTAGACAAGGGCACCAAATGGACAATCTTAGAGAAGCGATCACAAACCACCCAAATGACCGACATTCTTTGAGAGACGGGGAGATCCGAAATAAAATCCATAGAGATATGTGTCCAAGGCCTCTTCGGGACCGGCAAGGGCAAAAGCAACCCACTGGCACGAGAACAGCAGGGCTTAGCCCGAGCACAAATCCCACAGGACTGCACAAAAGAACGCACATCCCGCAACAGAGACGGCCACCAAAAGGATCTAGCCACCAAATCTCTGGTACCAAAGATTCCAGGATGACCAGCCAACACCGAACAATGAACCTCAGAGATAACTTTATTCGTCCACCTATCAGGGACAAACAGTTTCTCCGCTGGGCAACGGTCAGCCTGAAATTTTTGCAGCACCCGCCGCAAATCAGGGGAGATGGCAGACAAAATTACCCCCTCTTTGAGAATACCCGCCGGCTCAGACAAACCCGGAGAATCGGGCACAAAACTCCTAGACAGGGCATCCGCCTTCACATTTTTAGAGCCCGGAAGGTACGAAACCACAAAGTCAAAACGGGAGAAAAACAGCGACCAACGAGCCTGTCTAGGATTCAACCATTTGGCAGACTCGAGATAAGTCAAGTTTTTGTGATCAGTCAAGACCACCACGCGATGCTTAGCTCCTTCAAGCCAATGACGCCACTCCTCGAATGCCCACTTCATGGCTAGCAACTCTCGATTGCCAACATCATAATTTCGCTCAGCAGGCGAAAATTTCCTGGAAAAGAAGGCGCATGGTTTCATCACCGAGCAATCAGAACTTCTCTGTGACAAAACAGCCCCTGCTCCAATTTCGGAAGCATCAACCTCGACCTGGAACGGAAGCGAAACATCTGGTTGGCACAACACAGGGGCAGAAGAAAAACGACGCTTCAACTCCTGAAAAGCTTCCACAGCAGCAGAAGACCAATTGACCACATCAGCACCCTTCTTGGTCAAATCAGTCAACGGTTTAGCAATGCTAGAAAAATTAGCGATGAAGCGACGATAAAAATTAGCAAAGCCCAGGAACTTCTGCAGACTCTTCAGAGATGTTGGCTGAGTCCAATCATAAATGGCCTGAACTTTAACAGGGTCCATCTCGATAGTAGAAGGAGAAAAAATGAACCCCAAAAATGAAATCTTCTGAACACCAAAGAGACACTTTGACTCCTTCACAAACAATTAGCACGCAGGACCTGGAACACCATTCTGACCTGCTTCACATGAGACTCCCAATCATCCGAGAAGACCAAAATATCATCCAAGTATACAATCAGGAATTTATCCAGGTACTCTCGGAAGATGTCATGCATAAAGGACTGAAACACTGATGGAGCATTAGAAAGTCCGAATGGCATAACCAGGTACTCAAAATGGCCTTCGGGCGTATTAAATGCTGTTTTCCATTCATCGCCCTGTTTGATACGCACAAGATTATACGCACCACGAAGATCTATCTTGGTGAACCAACTAGCGCCCTTAATCCGAGCAAACAAATCAGACAGCAGCGGCAAGGGGTACTGAAACTTGACCGTAATTTTATTTAGAAGGCGGTAATCAATAAAAGGTCTCAGCGAACCATCCTTCTTGGCCACAAAAAAGAAACCCGCTCCCAATGGCGACGATGACGGGCGAATATGACCCTTCTCCAAAGACTCCTTCACGTAACTCCGCATAGCGGCGTGCTCAGGTACAGATAAATTAAACAGTCGACCCTTAGGAAACTTACTACCAGGATACAAATCGATAGCACAATCACAATCCCTATGCGGAGGTAGGGCATTGGACTTGGGCTCATCGAATACATCCCGGTAATCAGACAAGAACTCTGGGACCTCAGAAGGGGTGGATGATGAGATAGACAGAAATGGAACATCACCATGTACCCCTTGACAACCCCAGCTGGACACAGACATTGATTTCCAATCTAATACTGGGTTATGGACTTGTAGCCATGGCAACCCCAACACGACCACATCATGCAGATTATGCAACACCAGAAAGCGAATATCCTCCTGGTGTGCAGGAGCCATGCACATGGTCAGCTGGGTCCAATACTGAGGCTTATTCTTGGCCAAAGGCGTAGCATCAATTCCTCTCAATGGAATAGGACACTGCAAGGGCTCCAAAACCCACAGCGCCTAGCATACTCCAAGTCCATCAAATTCAGGGCAGCGCCTGAATCCACAAATGCCATGACAGAATAGGAAGACAAAGAGCAGATCAAAGTAACGGACAAAAGAAATTTCGACTGTACCGTACCAATGGTGGCAGACCTAGCGAACCGCTTAGTGCGCTTAGGACAATCGGAGATAGCATGAGTGGAATCACCACAGTAGAAACACAGCCCATTCTGACGTCTGTGTTCTTGCCTTTCAGCTCTGGTCAAAGTCCTATCGCACTGCATAGGCTCAGGTTTATGCTCAGATAATACCGCCAAATGGTGCACAGATTTACGCTCGCGCAAGCGTCGACCGATCTGAATGGCCAAAGACATAGACTCATTCAGACCAGCAGGCATAGGAAATCCCACCATGACATCCTTAAGGGCTTCAGAGAGACCCTTTCTGAAAATAGCTGCCAGCGCACATTCATTCCATTGAGTGAGCACGGACCACTTTCTAAACTTCTGACAATAAATCTCTATCTCATCCTGACCCTGACACAGAGCCAGCAAATTTTTCTCTGCCTGATCCACTGAATTAGGTTCGTCGTACAGCAATCCGAGCGCCAGAAAAAACGCATCAATATTACATAATGCAGGATCTCCTGGCGCAAGGGAAAATGCCCAGTCTTGAGGGTCGCCACGTAATAAAGAAATAATGATTTTAACTTGTTGAACTGGGTCACCAGAGGAGCGGGGTTTCAAAGCCAGAAACAGTTTACAATTATTTTTAAAATTCAAAAACTTAGCTCTATCTCCAGAAAATAACTCAGGAATAGGAATTTTAGGTTCTAACATAGGATTCTGAACCACTAAATCTTGAATGTTCTGTACTCTTATAGTGAGATTATCCATCAAAGAGGACAGACCCTGAATATCCATGTCCACACCTGTGTTCTGAACCACCCTGATGTAAAGGGGAAAAGAAAGACAGATCACAGTGCAAAGAAAAAAAAATGGTCTCAGAACTTGGAAATAAGAGAGCAGGGCAGGCCAGACAGGTTCTGGTAGTGGGCGACTCAATTATTAGGGGAACAGATAGGGCAATCTGTCACAAAGACAGGGATCGTCGAACGGTGTGCTGCCTACCTGGCGCTCGAGTCCGACACATCGCTGATCGGGTGGACAGATTATTGGGAGGGGCTGGTGAGGACCCAGCGGTCATGGTGCACATTGGCACTAATGACAAAGTTAGAGGTAGTTGGAAGGTCCTTAAAGATGATTTCAGGGAATTAGGCTGCAAGCTGAAAGCAAGGACCTCCAACGTGGTATTTTCCGAAATACTGCCGGTACCACGTGCCACGCCAGAGAGGCAACGGGAGATTAGGGAGGTTAATAAGTGGCTCAAGAATTGGTGTAGGAAAGAGGGGTTTGGGTTCCTGCAGAACTGGGCCGACTTCTCAGTTGGCTACAGGCTCTACGCTAGGGACGGGCTGCACCTCAATGGGGAGGGTGCAGCTGTGATGGGGGAGAGAATGGCTAGAAGGTTGGAGGAGTGTTTAAACTAGGAATTGGGGGGGAGGGTATTCATTTTATAGGAGGGGAAGATAGTGCAGACAGAGACCTGGGCACAAATAAGGAAGCTGGGGGTGGCGGTGGCATGGGGGGTGGGGTCAGAACAGTTAATAATTTAAGAAATAGAAGTACAGAGAGGAACATAAAGTGCATGTATGCTAATGCCAGAAGCCTCGCCAACAAAATGGACGAATTAGAACTAATGTTGTTGGAGCATAATTATGACATGGTGGGGATATCTGAAACGTGGCTGGATGAGAGCCATGACTGGGCTGTTAACTTGCAGGGCTATAGCCTGTTCAGAAACGACCGTACAGATAAGCGAGGGGGAGGGGTGTGTCTATATGTAAAATCGTCATTAAAACCCATCCTGCGTGATAATATAGGTGAATTTAATGAAAATGTAGAATCCCTGTGGGTGGAGATAAGGGGAGGGGGAAAAAATAATAAATTACTGATAGGGGTTTGTTATAAATCTCCAAAAATAATGGAAGCAATGGAGAATATCCTCGTAAAGCAAATAGATGAAGCTGCGACTCAAGGAGAAGTCATTATTATGGGGGACTTCAACTACCCTGAAATAGATTGGGGAACAGAAACCTGCAGTTCCAGCAAAGGTAATCGGTTTTTGACAACTATGAGAGACAATTACCTTTCACAACTGGTTCAGGACCCAACAAGAAAGGGGGCACTGCTAGACCTAATATTAACCAACAGGCCAGACCGCATATCAAATATAAGGGTTGCGGGTCACTTGGGAAATAGCGATCACAAAATAATAAGTTTTCATGTATCCTTTAAAAAGATGTGTAGTAGAGGGGTTACAAGGACACTAAACTTCAGGAGGGCAAATTTCCAACGGATGAGAGAGGATCTTGGTGCAATTAACTGGGACGATATCCTGAGACACAAAAATACACAAAGAAAATGGGAGACGTTTATTAGCATCCTGGATAGGACCTGTGCACAGTATATACCGTATGGGAATAAACATACTAGAAATAGGAGGAAACCATATGGCTAAATAGAGCTGCAAGGGGCGCAATAAGTGACAAAAAGAAAGCATTTAGAGAATTAAAGGAAGTAGGTAGTGAGGAGGCATTAAATAAATACAGAAAATTAAATAAATTCTGTAAAAAGCAAATCAAGGCAGCAAAGATTGAGACAGAGAGACTCATTGCCAGAGAGAGTAAAAATAATCCTAAAATATTCTTTAACTACATAAATAGTAAGAACTAAAAAATGATAGTGTTGGCCCCCTTAAAAATAGTCTGGGTGAGATGGTGGATGAGGATGAGGAAAAAGCCAATATGCTAAATGACTTTTTTCCATCAGTATTTACACAAGAAAATCCCATGGCAGACAAAATGTCTAGTGATAAAAATTCCCAATTAAATGTCACCTGCTTAACCCAGCAGGAAGTGCGGCGGCGTCTAAAAATCACTAAAATTGACAAATCTCCGGGCCCGGATGGGATACACCCTCGAGTACTGCAGGAATTAAGTACAGTCATTGATAGACCATTATTTTTAATCTTTAAAGACTCCATAATAACAGGGTCTGTGCCACAGGACTGGCGTATAGCAAATGTGGTGCCAATATTCAAAAAGGGAACAAAAACTGAACTCGGAAATTATAGGCCAGTAAGCTTAACCTCTACTGTGGGTAAAATCCTGGAGGGCATTCTAAGGGACACTATACTGGAGTATCTGAAGAGGAATAACCTCATGACCCAGTATCAGCACGGGTTTACTAGGGACCGTTCATGTCAGACTAATTTGATCAGTTTCTATGAAGAGGTAAGTTCCGGATTGGACCAAGGGAACCCAGTGGATGTAGTGTATATGGACTTTTCAAAAGCTTTTGATACGGTGCCACACAAAAGGTTGATACATAAAATGAGAATAATGGGGATAGGTGAAAATATGTGCAAGTGGGTTGAGAGCTGGCTCAGGGATAGGAAACAAAGGGTGGTTATTAATGGAGCACACTCGGACTGGGTAGCGGTTAGCAGTGGGGTACCACAGGGGTCTGTATTGGGCCCTCTTCTTTTTAACATATTTATTAATGACCTTGTAGGTGGCATTCAGAGTAGAATTTCAATATTTGCAGATGACACTAAACTCTGCAGGGTAATCAATACAGAGGAGGACAATTTTATATTACAGGATGATTTATGTAAACTAGAAGCTTGGGCTGATAAATGGCAAATGAGCTTTAATGGGGATAAATGTAAGGTCATGCACTTGGGTAGAAGTAATAAGATGTATAATTATGTGCTTAATTCTAAAACTCTGGGCAAAACCGTCAATGAAAAAGACCTGGGTGTATGGGTGGATGACAAACTCATATTCAGGGGCCAGTGTCAGGCAGCTGCTACAAAGGCAAATAAAATAATGGGATGCATTAAAAGAGGCATAGATGCTCATGAGGAGAATATAATTTTACCTCTATACAAGTCACTAGTTCGACCACACTTAGAATACTGTGCACAGTTCTGGTCTCCGGTGTTTAAGAAAGACATAGCTGAACTGGAGCGGGTGCAGAGAAGAGCGACCAAGGTTATTAGAGGACTGGGGGGTCTGCAATACCAAGATAGGTTATTACACTTGGGGCTATTTAGTTTGGAAAAACGAAGACTAAGGGGTGATCTTATTTTAATGTATAAATATATGAGGGGACAGTACAAAGACCTTTCTGATGATCTTTTTAATCATAGACCTGAAACAGGGACAAGGGGGCATCCTCTGCGTTTGGAGGAAAAAAGGTTTAAGCATAATAACAGACGCGGATTCTTTACTGTAAGAGCAGTGAGACTATGGAACTCTCTGCCGTATGATGTTGTAATGAGTGATTCATTACTTAAATTTAAGAGGGGATTGGATACCTTTCTGGAAAAGTATAATGTTACAGGGTATATACACTTGATTCCTTGATAGGGCGTTGATCCAGGGAACTAGTCTGATTGCCGTATGTGGAGTCGGGAAGGAATTTTTTTCCCCAATGTGGAGCTTACTCTTTGCCACATGGGTTTTTTTTTGCCTTCCTCTGGATCAACATGTTAGGGCATGTTAGGTTAGGCTATGGGTTGAACTAGATGGACATATAGTCTTCCTTCAAACTTAATAACTATGTAACTATGTAACTTCTCTTTTCCCTCTATTGAGAAGCATTGGTACTTTGGGCCTCCAGTACTGTTATGAACAGGTAATTCAGAACCACAATGGACCTTGAAGTTCAGAGCACACAAGGTGACCTGACATTTACCAAAAACATAGGACAAGCTCTGAGACGTGGAAACTCTGCTGACCGCAATCCCTAATCCTAACACACCACACTAGAGGTAGCCGTGGATTGCGCCTAACGCTCACTATGCAACTCGGCACAGCCTGAGAAACTAACTAGCCCTGAAGATAGAAAAATAAGCCTACCTTGCCTCAGAGAAATTTCCCAAAGGAAAAGGCAGCCCCCCACATATAATGACTGTGAGTAAAGATGAAATACAAACACAGAGATGAAATAGATTTAGCAAAGTGAGGCCCGACTTACTGAATAGACCGAGGATAGGAAAGATAGCTTTGCGGTCAACACAAAAACCTACAAACAACCACGCACAGGGGCAAAAAGACCCTCCGCACCGACTAACGGTACGGAGGTGCTCCCTCTGTGTCTCAGAGCTTCCAGCAAGCAAGAAAAAACCAATATAGCAAGCTGGACAGAAAATATAGCAAACAAAAATAACACAAGCAGAACTTAGCTTATGCAGGATAGAGAGGCCACAGGAAAGATCCAGGAGGAAGCAAGACCAATACTAGAACATTGACTGGATGCCAGGATCAAAGCACCAGGTGGAGTTAAATAGAGCAGCACCTAACGACTTAACCTCATCACCTGAGGAAGGAAACTCAGAAGCCGCAGTACCACTCTCATCCACCAAAGGAAGCTTATAGACAGAACCAGCCGCAGTACCACTCACGACCACAGGAGGGAGCTTGGCCACAGAATTCACAACAGGCTCCCCATCCTTCTCCTTTTGTGTGCACGGCTCCCCATCCTTCTCCTTTTGTGTGCACGGCTCCCCATCCTTCTCTTTTTGTGTGCACGGCTCCCCATCCTTCTCCTTTTGTGTGCATGGCTCCCCCTCCTTCTCCTTTTGTGTGCACGGCTCCCCATCCTTCTCCTTTTGTGTGCACGGCTCCGCATCCTTCTCCTTTTGTGTGCACGGCTCCCCATCCTTCTCTTTTTGTGTGCACGGCTCCCCATCCTTCTCCCCTGTGTGCATGGCTCCCCATCCTTCTCCCTTGTGTGCATGGCACCCCATCCTTCTCCCCTGTGTGCATGGCTCCCCATCCTTCTCCCCTGTGTGCATGGCTCCCCATCCTTCTCCCCTGTGTGCATGGCTCCCCATCCTTCTCCCTTGTGTGCATGGCACCCTATCCTTCTCCTTTGTGTGCACGGCTCCCCATTCTTCTCCCCTGTGTGCACGGCTCCCCATCCTTCTCCCTTGTGTGCATGTCACCCCATCCTTCTCCCTTGTGTGCATGGCTCCCTGTTGTGAATTCTGTGGCTGAATTCACTCCTGTGGTCACAAGTGGTACTGCAGCTTCTGAGCTTCCTCCCTCAGGTGTTCTGGTGAGCTCGTTGGCTGCTTTGTTATTTAACTCCACCTGATTCTGTCTTCCTTGCTCCTTGTCAATGTTCCAGTGTTGGATCTGAGCTTCTGGATCTTTCCTGTGGCCTGCTGCTCTGCTTAGATAAGTGCTTCTTTGCTTTTGTTGCTATTTTTTCTGTCCAGCTTGTCTTTTCGTTTTGCTGGAAGCTCTGAGACGCAAAGGGTGTACCGCCGTGCCGTTAGTTCGGCACGGTGGGTCTTTTTGCCCCCTTTGCGTGGTTTTTTGCTTTAGGGTTTTTTGTAGACTGCAAAGTTCTCTTTGCTATCCTCGCTCTATCTAGAATATCGGGCCTCACTTTGCTGAATCTATTTCATCCCTACGTTTTGTCTTTTCATCTTGCTAACAGTCATTATATGTGGGGGGCTGCCTTTTCCTTTGTGGAATTTCTCTGAGGCAAGCCAGGCTTGTATTTCTATCTTCAGGCTAGTCAGTTCCTCAGGCTGTGCCGAGTTGCATAGGTAGTGTCAGGCGCAATCCACAGCTGCCTTTAGTTGTGTTTAGGATAGGTTCAGGTATTGCGGTCTACAGAGATTCCACGTCTCAGAGCTCGTTCTATTGTTTTTGGGTTATTGTCAGATCACTGCATGTGCTCTGACTGCTGGCACACTGTGTTACAAGATTGCCTTCATAACAGCTCCCCATCCTTCTCCCCTGTGTGCACGGCTCCCCATCCTTCTCCCTTATGTGCACGGCTCCCCATCCTTCTCCCTTGTGTGCACGGCTCCCCATCCTTCTCCCCTGTGTGCACGGCTCCCCATCCTTCTCCCTTGTGTGCACGGCTCCCCATCCTTCTCCTTTTGTGTGCACGGCTCCCCATCCTTCTCCTTTTGTGTGCATGGCTCCCCATCCTTCTCTTTTTGTGTGCACGGCTCCCCATCCTTCTCCTTTTGTGTGCACGGCTCCCCCTCCTTCTCCTTTTGTGTGCACGGCTCCCCATCCTTCTCCTTTTGTGTGCACGGCTCCCCATCCTTCTCTTTTTGTGTGCACGGCTCCCCATCCTTCTCCTTTTGTGTGCACGGCTCCCCCTCCTTCTCCTTTTGTGTGCATGGCTCCCCATCCTTCTACTTTTGTGTGCACGGCTCCCCATCCTTCTCCTTTTGTGTGCACGTCTCCCCATCCTTCACCCTTGTGTGCACGGCTCCCCATCCTTCTCCCTTGTGTGCACGTCTCCCCATCCGTCTCCCTTGTGTGCACGGCTCCCCATCCTTCTCCCTTGTGTGCACGGCTCCCCATCCTTCTCCCATGTGTGCATGGCACCCCATCCTTCTCCCTTGTGTGCATGGCTCCCCATCCTTCTCCCCTGTGTGCACGGCTCCCCACTTTTTTTCCCTAATACTCATACTTACCTCTCACCGCGCAGCACAGAACTTCCTGGCATCTCTGCAGCGTCTTCCTTCCTGTCTTCAGCAGTCACATGGTAGCGCTAATTAAGGTGAGATGAATATGCGCATATTCATCACCCTTAATGATCGGTACCATGTGACCGCTGAAGACAGGACGCGCTGAGACGCAGTTGCAGCCAGCGCTGGAGGAAGGTGAGTATTTCGTCTTCAGGGAGGGAGGGAGGGGGGCGGGAAGGAGGTAGGAAGGAGGGGGGGGCGGGAAGGAGGGAGGGAGGAGGGGGGGCGGAAACTTGACCCCGGAGTTTTATAAAAAAAAAAAAAAAAAAAGAAAAAACCTAGCTCAAGGGCGCCCCCCCGCATCCTGCCGCCCTAGGCACGTGCCCTCAAGTGCCTAGTGGCAAATACGGCCCTGAATACAGTAGAAGTTTTTCAACTTTACGCAGAGATAGGTCCTTTAATTTGTTTCTAAGTGTTACAGCTTTGTTTAAGGTTCGCACTGAAGGAGAGGATGCCAACTTATGTTCCTCACTCATTAATAGAGAAGTTAGTTTATCAAATTCAGCTTTAGCGTTTCTTTTTAACAACAACCACACAGAATATAACCCAGTCAAGTTACGAAACTATCCAAAAAGGTCCAAGGGTATCGGCCAATATGATGGCTGTGAGCTAGATGATCCCTAATGTTCCTGGCTTGCCTGAACATCAATGAAGGCCTATCAGGAAGGAATTTTTTATAGGGTCCACTCGAAGGATAGGCCAGGCTTTTTCAAGTATCATGCGTATTTGGTCAGATTAGAGTTGAAGGTGGCAATAATCCTAATTGTATTCTCATTCCTATTATTAGAGCTACAATAATTCCTATATAACAGACTCTGACGTGACGCATGTTTGGCTCTCTGGTATGCCTTTTTAATAGATCTTCCACTGTATCCCCGTGCTAGTAAATGCATCCTCAGCTCACCAGCCCTTTTTTCAAAGTCTCCATCGGTGGAGCAGATTCGTCTAAGACGAAAAAACTGTCCCACTGGAATAGACTTGATCATGTGACACGGGTGGCCAGAGGATGCGTGTAAGAAGGAGTTGGTAAATGTTGTTTTATGGAAAATGTCCATATGTACCAACCCCACCAGGTCCCTCTTGATAGTCACATCCAGAAAATCAATAGAATCTCCATTCCATACAAATATAAGATGGATATTCAGATCATTGCTGATCAGAAGGGACATGAAATGCGCAAGGTCGACGGATGTGCCCTGCCAGGCGAAGTAGATGTCATCAATGTACCGTGTCCATAAAAGGACACGGTCCATGGATCCCTGTTCACCGGACAGGAGGAGGTCCCTTTCCCACATCCCCAGGATGAGATTTGCATAGGAGGGCGCATAGGCCGCTCCCATTGCAGTCCCCTGGAGCTGCAGGTAGAAGGACCCCTTGAATACAAAAAAATACGATTGAGGGTGAACTCTAGAAGCTCCAGCAGAAGCGCTCTTACCCCCATAGATAATGTTGAGGTTTCCAAAAAATATCTCACGGCCCAAATGCCATCCTTGTGCCTAATATTAGTATAAAGAGACTCGACATCCGCTGAAACCAATAGAGTATCACCCTCAAGACACAATCAGTCGACCCTGCGCAACAAGTCCCCGGTATCTTTGAGGAATGATGGAAGATTGCCAACAAGTGGTTGAAGATGGAAATCTATCCATCGGTTAACATGCTCCAATAGGTTCCCCCTTCCAGAAATGATTGGCCTACCAGGAGGTGACAACATATTTTTATGAATCTTGGGGAGCAAATATATTTTAGGGATTGTAAGTTTTGTGACCGTCAAAGCCATGGCTAGATCCTTGGTGATAACGTCATCCTGCAGGGCCCGCTGGATGATAGAGTCTAATTGTGCACTAAAGGCCGATAAGGGATTATATGTAGGTTTTTTATAACAGACACTGTTGTTTAATTGTCTATACACCTCTCTCGTACATATCCATGGGCCTTTACGTGTTTTTATTTTAAAGGGGTACACATTCAGATCGAGAAGGGGTTGTCCTACTAGTGAACTACCCCTTTAATTTATGAACTATTGCTTTATTGCAGATTGGGCTATGTGAGATGACAAGTATTAAAGAGAAACAAATAATACTGTACATTTGGACAATATAGGTGTATTTTAAGCTTTATTATATTGTAAATGTCATTTTGTAAATAAAATGATCATTGATTATGTTCATCTCCTAAATTGATCATAAATACAGAAGGTAGACCGTTTATCTAAATAACACGGACCAAAATTGGCAAGATGAACTTGGTTACAAGGTAAACTTGTTTAAGGCTACTTTTTTACCAGATTATGTTTCCATATCTCGAGTGTTATAGAATCAAGGGGGAGAACATTGTTTAAATTATTCATTAAATAAATTGAAATGTCTTTTTCTCAATGAGGTCTGCATTTGCCAAACAGTGTATGATATTCACATAATGCCATATCCCCTAAAATAAGAAAAACACACCAGTCACAAAGCCTACAAAAAATTGTCAGGCACAACTGATGAACAAAAACACCCACATACAGACAAAGCAACAAATGTATTTTCAACCCCTTAACGTCTAATGACATATATACAGTGGGGCAAAAAAGTATTTAGTCAGTCAGCAATAGTGCAAGTTCCACCACTTAAAAAGATGAGAGGCGTCTGTAATTTACATCATAGGTAGACCTCAACTATGGGAGACAAACTGAGAAAAAAAAATCCAGAAAATCACATTGTCTGTTTTTTTAACATTTCATTTGCATATTATGGTGGAAAATAAGTATTTGGTCAGAAACAAAAATTCATCTCAATACTTTGTAATATATCCTTTGTTGGCAATGACAGAGGTCAAACGTTTTCTGTAAGTCTTCACAAGGTTGCCACACACTGTTGTTGGTATGTTGGCCCATTCCTCCATGCAGATCTCCTCTAGAGCAGTGATGTTTTTGGCTTTTCGCTTGGCAACACGGACTTTCAACTCCCTCTAAAGGTTTTCTATAGGGTTGAGATCTGGAGACTGGCTAGGCCACTCCAGGACCTTGAAATGCGTCTTACGAAGCCCCTCCTTCGTTGCCCTGGCGGTGTGCTTTGGATCATTGTCATGTTGAAAGACCCAGCCACGTTTCATCTTCAATGCCCTTGCTGATGGAAGGAGGTTTGCACTCAAAATCTCACGATACATGGCCCCATTCATTCTTTCATGTACCCGGATCAGTCGTCCTGGCCCCTTTGCAGAGAAACAGCCCCAGAGCATGATGTTTCCACCACCATGCTTTACAGTAGGTATGGTGTTTGATGGATGCAACTCAGTATTCTTTTTCCTCCAAACACGACAAGTTGTGTTTCTACCAAACAGTTCCAGTTTGGTTTCATCAGACCATAGGACATTCTCCCAAAACTCCTCTGGATCATCCAAATGCTCTCTAGCAAACTTCAGACGGGCCTGGACATGTACTGGCTTAAGCAGTGGGACACGTCTGGCACTGCAGGATCTGAGTCCATGGTGGCGTAGTGTGTTACTTATGGTAGGCCTTGTTACATTGGTCCCAGCTCTCTGCAGTTCATTCACTAGGTCCCCCCGCGTGGTTCTGGGATTTTTGCTCACCGTTCTTGTGATCATTCTGACCCCACGAGGTGGGATTTTGCGTGGAGCCCCAGATCGAGGGAGATTATTAGTGGTCTTGTATGTCTTACATTTTCTAATTATTGCTCCCACTGTTGATTTCTTCACTCCAAGCTGGTTGGCTATTGCAGATTCAGTCTTCCCAGCCTGGTGCAGGGCTACAATTTTGTTTCTGGTGTCCTTCGACAGCTCTTTGGTCTTCACCATAGTGGAGTTTGGAGTCAGACTGTTTGAGGGTGTGCACAGGTGTCTTTTTATACTGATAACAAGTTTAAACAGGTGCCATTACTACAGGTAATGAGTGGAGGAAAGAGGAGACTCGTAAAGAAGAAGTTACAGGTCTGTGAGAGCCAGAAATCTTGATTGTTTGTTTCTGACCAAATACTTATTTTCCACCATAATATGCAAATAAAATGTTAAAAAAACAGACAATGTGATTTTCTGGATTTTTTTTTCTCAGTTTGTCTCCCATAGTTGAGGTCTACCTATGATGTAAATTACAGACGCCTCTCATCTTTTTAAGTGGTGGAACTTGCACTATTGCTGACTGACTAAATACTTTTTTGCCCCACTGTATCTGACATTGGACACCTCACTCTGTTTGGTGCGCGCTCCGGCAAAGAGCCCGCACTGATGAGCCCGCACCTTTTCTGGCACATGACAGTTGTCATAGCCGGGTAGCTATGAGCACCGCCCAGCGGTCGGTGCTTATTGAAAGTGAGTATTTCTGCTACATAGAGCAGGGCTGCAGCCCTGCTTTATGTAGTACAAGGGATCAGATAATTGCAGCTTCTAGTCTCCCATGGAGACTATTGAATCAAGTAAAAAGTTAAAAAAAAAACATTTTTTAAAACATTACAAAAATTAACCCCTTTCTGACATATGATGTACTATCCCGTCGAGGTGGGGTGGGCCTGTATGACCACCGACGGGATAGTACATCATACGAGATCGGCCGCGCTCACGGGGAAGCACAGCCGATCGCGGCCGGGTGTCAGCTGACTATCGCAGCTGACATCCGGCACTATGTGCCAGGAGCGGTCACGGTGTGCCGGCGGTATAGGGAAGCATCGCGCAGGGAGGGGGCTCCCTGCGGGCTTCCCTGAGACCCCCGCAGCAACGCGATGTGATCGCGTTGCTCTGAGGGTCTCATACCTCATTCCTCGCTGCAGGCCCTGATCTAAAATGGCCACGGCATCTGGGTCCTGCAGGGAGGGAGGTGGCTTACCAAGTGCCTGCTCAGAGCAGGCGCTTGGTAAGCCTGCAGCGCTGTAAGTCAGATCACTGATCTGACAGAGTGCTGTGCAAACTATCAGATCAGTGATCTGTGATGTCCCCCCGGGACAAAGTAAAAAAGTTAAAAAAAAATTTCCACATGTGTAATAAAATAAATAAATTCCTAAATAAAGAAAAAATATATATTATTCCCATAAATACATTTCTTTATCTAAATAAAAAAAGCAAACAATAAAAGTACACATATTTAGTATCGATTTGTCTGTAACGACCCAACCTATATAACTGGCCCACTAGTTAACCCCTTCAGTAAACACCGTAAGGAAAAAAAAAAACGAGGCAAAAAACAACGCTCTATTATCATACCGCCGAACAAAAAGTGGAATAACACGCAATCAAAAAGACTGATATAAATAACCATGGTACCGCTGAAAACGTCATCTTGTTCCACAAAAAACGAGCCACCATACAGCATCATCAGCAAAAAAATAAAAAAGTTATAGTCCTGAGAATAAAGTGAAAATAATTATTTTTTCTATAAAATAGTTTTTATCGTATAAAAGCGACAAAACATAAAAAAATGATATAAATGAGATTTCGCTGTAATCGTACTGACCCGAAGAATAAAACTGCTTTATCAATTTTACCAAAAGCGGAACAGTATAAACGCCTCCCCCAAAAGAAATTCATGAATAGCTGGTTTTTTATCATTCTGCCTTACAAAAATCGGAATAAAAAGCGAACAAAAAATGTCACATGCCCGAAAATGTTACCAATAAAAACATCAACTCGTCCCACAAAAAACAAGACCTCACATGACTCTGTGGACTCAAATATGGAAAAATTATAGCTCTCAAAATGTGGTAACTCTAAAAATATTTTTTGCAATAAAAAGCGTCTTTTAGTGTGTGACGGCTGCCAATCATAAAAATCCGCTAAATAACCCTCTATAAAAGTAAATCAAACCCCCTTCATCACCCCCTTAGTTAGGGAAAAAATAAAAAATTTAAAAAATATATTTATTTCCATTTTCTCATTAGGGTTAGGGTTAGGATTAGGGCTAGGGATAGGGCTAGGGTTAGGGTTGGGGCTAGGGTTGGGGCTAGGGTTAGGGCTAGGGTTATGGTTAGGGTTAGGGCTAGGGTTAGGGTTAGGGCTAGGGTTAGGGCTAGGGTTAGGGTTAGGGCTAGGGTTAGGGTTATTGCTAGGGTTAGGGCTAGCGTTAGGGCGTTGCTCCGAGGGTCTCCAACCTCCTTCCTCGCTGCAGGCCCTGATCCAAAATGGCCAGGGTTAGGGCTAGGGTTAGGGTTGGGGCTAGGGTTGGGGCTAGGGTTAGGGCTAGGGTTAAGGCTAGGGTTACGGTTAGGGTTAGGTTTAGGGCTAGGGTTAGGGCTAGGGTTAGGGTTAGTGCTAGGGTTCGGGTTATTGCTAGGGTTAGGGTTAGGGCTAGCATTAGGGCTAGGGTTAGGGTTAGGGCTAGGGTTGGGGTTAGGGTTAAGGCTACAGTTAGGGTTGGGGCTAAAGTTAGGGATAGGGTTTGGATTACATTTACAGTTGGGAATAGGGTTGGGATTAGGGTTATGGGTGTGTCTGGGATAGAGGTGTGGTTAGGGTTACCATTGGGATTAGGGTTAGGGGTGTGTTTGGATTAGGGTTTCAGTTATAATTGGGGGGTTTCCACTGTTTAGGCACATCAGGGGCTCTCCAAACGCGACATGGCATCCGATCTCAAGTCCAGCCAATTCTGCGTTGAAAAAGTAAAACAGTGCTCCTTCCCTTCCGAACTCTCCCGTGTGTCCAAACAGGGATTTACCCCAACATATGGGGTATCAGCGTACTCAGGACACATTGGACAACAACTTTTGGGGTCCAATTTCTCCTTTTACCCTTGGGAAAATATAAAACTGGGGGCTAAAAAATAATTTTTGCGGGAAAAAAAAGATTTTTTTATTTCCGCGGCTCTGCGTTATAAACTGTAGTGAAACACTTGGGGGATCAAAGTTCTCACAACACATTTAGATAAGTTCCTTGGGGGGTCAAATTTCCAATATGGGGTCACTTGTGGGGGGTTTCTAGTGTTTAGGTACATCAGGGGCTCTGCAAATGCAACATGACGCCTGCAGACCAATCCATCTAAGTCTGCATTCCAAACGGCGCACCTTCACTTCCAAGCTCTGCCATGCATCCAAACGGTGGTTCTTCCCCACATATGGGGTATCAACGTACTCAGGACAAATTGGACAACAACTTTTGGGGTCCAATTTCTCCTGTTACCCTTGGGAAAATTTCAAACTGGGGGCTAAAAATAATTTTTGTGGAAAAAAAAAGATTTTCTATTTTCACGGCTCTGCGTTATAAACTGTATAGTGTTGAGCGATACCGTCCAATATTTGAAAGTATCGGTATCGGATGGTATCGGCCGATATCCGAAAAATATCGGATATCGCCGATACCGATATCCGATACCAATACAAGTCAATGGGACACAAATATCGGATGGTATCCTCTATGGTTCCCAGGGTCTGAAGGAGAGGAAACTCTCTTTCAAGCCCTGGGATCCATATTGATGTGTAAAATAAAGAATAAAAAAAAAAAATATTGATATACTTACCCTCGGACGCGCCCTGGTTGTCACCGCTGCAAACGCCATGATTCCCTTCCTAAGAATGAGCGCGTTAAGGACGTTCAATGACATCGCGGCTTGTGATTGGTTGCATGAGCGGTCAGATGATGCTCACGCGACCAATCACAAGCCGCGACGTCATCGAAGGTCGTTAACGCGCTCATTCTTAGTAACGGAAGCATGGTGGTTGCAGCGGTGACAACCAGGGCGCGTCAGAGAGTATGTATATCAATATTTTTTATTTTTATTCTTTATTTTACACATGAGTCTTAATCCCAATACCGATTCCCGATATCACAAAAAAATCGGAACTCGGTATCGGAATTCCGATACCGCAAATATCGGCCGATACCCGATACTTGCGGTATCGGAATGCTCAAAACTAAAACTGTAGTGAAACACTTGTGGTTTAAAGTTCTCACAACACATCTAGATAAGTTACTTGGGGGGTCTAGTTTCCAATATGGGGTCACTTGTGGGGGGTTTCTAATGTTTAGGTACATTAGGGGCTCCTCAAACGCAATGTGACGCCTGCAGACCATTCAATCTAAGTCTGCATTCCAAACGGAGCTTCTTCCCTTATGAGCTCTGCCATGCACCCAAAAGGTGGTTCCCCCCCACATATGGGGTATCAGCGTACTCAGGACAAATTAGACAACAACTTTTGGGTCCAATTTCTCCTGTTACCCTCGGGAACATACAAAACTGGGGGCTAAAAAATAATTTTTGTGGGAAAAAATTTTTGTTTTATTTTTATGGCTCTGCATTATAAACTTCTGTGAAGCCCTTGGTGGGTCAAAGTGCTCACCACACCTCTAGATAAGTTCCTTAGGGGGTCTACTTTCCAAAATGGTGTCAATTGTGGGGGGTTTCAATGTTTAGGCACATCAGTGGCTTTCCAAACGCAACATGGCATCCCATCTCAATTCCTGTCAATTTTGCATTGAAAAGTCAAACGTCGCTCCTTCCCTTCTGAGCTCTCCCATGCGCCCAAACAGTGGTTTACCCCCACATATGGAGTATCAGCATACTCAGGACTAGGGTTGAGCGACCTTGACCTTTTTAGAGTCGAGTCGTGTTTCGCGAAACCCGACTATCTTAGAAGTCGAGTCGAGTGGAATCGGCCGATTATGGCGAAAAGTCGTGTATCGCCCGAAACACGAAACCCAATGCAAGTCAATGGGGGAGCATAGTCGGCAGTGAGTGGAGGCCAGGAAAACACCTACACTGCCCATTTTAATGGCAAAAAACATCCATTCTTGTTACAGAAGCTTGTCAATCGTAATTTAGCTTATAATAATTGGAAGGCATTTTAAATTGGGGGTCATTTGGCTAAAGTTGTGGGGGGTAGGGCTGGTTCAAGTAATTAGTGGGCCCAGTAAATCTGGACCACGTCATGGCAGTGGAGCAGGGAGAGGTAAGTATTTCAACTTTGCAAGTGCTGTGATCCTGAGCAAGCAGGGGGGCCCACTCGTTGGCATTGGCACTGGCACAGGGCCCCTCAAAGTACAGCGGTGTGTTTGCACGGCGGGGGCGCCTCCCACCGGCAGCAACACTTTTGCGTACTATGAGAGGCCCTGTGCCAGTGACGTCGCCAACTAGTATTCCTCCCCCCACCAGATGAAGGAACCTGCACTTTCATCTGCACCTTCCTCTTTGTCCCCGTGTAAGGTGGTATGGTATGCGGGAAGAGAAACCTGACTTTCAGCAGGGTCACAATCTTGCTGTGTAGCGTGCACGGGGAATTTTGCGTTATGGGTCAATGTACCAGCAGACTCACCTATCACTGGCTGGGCAATGGGCGGGATGAGGAGGAAACACAGATATAGGCCCAAAGAATAAAGTTGGCTAAATGCAGTTCAAAATTGGTAACACAGGACTAACCAGGGGGCATTGCAGTGGAGGACAACTGGAATGAGAGGCTGACACAGAGAGTAGGCCCAAATCAGTAAGTAGTCGAAATGCAGTTCAAAATTGGCAACCGTAGTAAACAGGCGGCACAGCTTTGTTCAGTAGAGGAGAACAGCAAGGAGTGGCAGACACCGATAGTAGGCCCCAACCCAACTAGTAGGCCAAATGCAGTCTAACATTAACAACTACTTAACGAGAGCCTGAAAATGGAATTTCAGGACAGGAAACCAGGAGAACAGCAAGGAATGGCAGACACCGATAGTAGGCTCCAAACCAACTAGTACGCCAAATGCAGTTGTTCCATTTAACCACAATTTAATGAGAGCCTGAAGATAGAAGTTCAGGAAAGGCAACCTGGAGAACACCTTGGAGTGTAACACACCATCTCTCTACACCCCATACCCAATTTGTAGGCCTAATGCAGTGTAGTTTCCAACAACTACTAAACGAGAGCCAGAAGATCGAAGCTCAGGAAAGGCAACCTGGAGAACACCTTGGAGTGGAACACACCATCTCTCTACACCCCATACCCAATTTGTAGGCCTAATGCAGTGTAGTTTCCAAGAACTACTAAACGAGAGCCGGAAGATCGAAGCTCAGGAAAGGCAACCTGGAGAACACCTTGGAGTGGAACACACCATCTCTTTACACCCCATACCCAATTTGTAGGCCTAATGCAGCGTAGTTTCCAACAACTACTAAACGAGAGCATGAAGATCGAAGCAATGGAGAGGAAACCTGGGGAACACCTTGGAGTGGAACACACCATCTCTCTACACCCCATACCCAATTTGTAGGCCTAATGCATTGTAGTTTCCAACAACTGCTAAACGAGAGCATTAAGATCGAAGCAATGGCGAGGAAACCTGGGGCACACCTTGGGGAGGCAGACACCGTTAGTAAGCCCTACCAAAGTTGTACCCCCAATGCAGTTTTAAAATTCCTAGAGGCTGAAAACAAGACTATTGACGCTCAGCTTTTTTCAAAGGAACACAGCTGAATTGAGTGGGGCAGACAGACACAGGTAGTAGGACTTAACCCAAAAATGTGGCTCACTGCAGCTTAAAAAAGTTACAGGGGTACACAAGCAGCAGTGCTCTGGGCAGTGGAGGACAATTTCAATAGTGGACCGCAGACAGACTTTGTACGCCTACTATTAAAAAAAGGATGCTCTATGCAATTAAAAATAGGTTCCAGGGGTCCACGGGCAGCAGTGGTGTGGTCAGCGGACGAGTATTGGAAGGAGGGACCGCAGACAGGCGTAGTAGGCCTAACATAACAAAATTAGGCTGTAGACACTGTAAAATTGGTTCCAGGGGTACACGGGCAGCAGTGGTGTGGTCAGCGGAGGAAAATTGGAATTAGGGACTGCAGACAGACTTTGTAGGCTGTCCTCTGTGGACCATGCATCCAACACATTAACCCAGTGCGCCGTAATGGACACGTAACTTTTTGTGGACATGCCTACTGGTCCATGCGTCTCTTGTCAGGTGCACCTTTCTACTGTTTGATTGCCTGAGTGCTATGACAATGCAGACTTTTTCATGCCGGTGGAGGGCTGGGATGGCTTTTCTCGCAAAAGAAATGTCGACTGGGTAGCTTGAACCGTTGCACAGCGTAGTTCATCTGGGCTTTCTAAATATAAAACAAAGAAAAAAAGGAGGCTACATGCACTTTCAGCTGGGTTCCAGGGGTACACGGCCAGCATTGGTCTGGTCAGTGGAGAACTATTGGAAGGAAGGACCGCAGACACGCTTCGAAGGCCTAACATAATAACAGATGGCTGTAGGCAATTTTAAATTGGTTCCAGGGGTACACGGGCAGCAGTGGTGTGGTCAGTGGAGGCCTAGTGGAAGGAGTGACCGCAGACAGGCATCGAAGGCCTAACATAATAACACATGGCTGTTGGCAATTTTAAATTGGTTCCAGGGGAACACGGGCAGCAGTGGCCTGGTCAGTGTAGTAGTAGTAGAAAGAACGGACCGCAGACAGGCATCGAAGGCCTAAAATAAAAAAATTGGGCTGGCTGTAGGCAATTTTAAATTGGTTCCAGGGGTACACGGGCAGCAGTGGTGTGGTCAGTGGAGGTCTAGTGGAAGGAGTGACCGCAGACAGGCATCGAAGGCCTAACATAATAACACATGGCTGTAGGCAATTTAAAATTGGTTCCGTGGGTACACGGGCAGCAGTGGTGTGGTCAGTGGAGGCCTAGTGGAAGGAGAGACCGCAAACAGGCATCGAAGGCCTAAGTTAATAACACATGGCTGTAGGCAATTTAAAATTGGTTCCAGGGGTACACGGGCAGCAGTGGTGTGGTCAGTGGAGGCCTAGTGGAAGGATTGACCGCAAACAGGCATCGAAGGCCTAACATAACACATGGCTGTAGGCAATTTAAAATTGGTTCCGTGGGTACACGGGCAGCAGTGGTGTGGTCAGTGGAGGCCTAGTGGAAGGAGTGACCGCAAACAGTCATCGAAGGCCTAACATAATAACACATGGCTGTAGGCAATTTTAAATTGGTTCCAGGGGAACACGGGCAGCAGTGGCCTGGTCAGTGTAGTAGTAGTAGAAAGAACGGACCGCAGACAGGCATCGAAGGCCTAAAATAAAAAAATTGGGCTGGCTGTAGGCAATTTTAAATTGGTTCCAGGGGTACACGGGCAGCAGTGGTGTGGTCAGTGGAGGTCTAGTGGAAGGAGTGACCGCAGACAGGCATCGAAGGCCTAACATAATAACCCATGGCTGTTGGCAATTTTAAATTGGTTCCAGGGGAACACGGGCAGCAGTGGCCTGGTCAGTGTAGTAGTAGTAGAAAGAACGGACCGCAGACAGGCATCGAAGGCCTAAAATAAAAAAATTGGGCTGGCTGTAGGCAATTTTAAATTGGTTCCAGGGGTACACGGGCAGCAGTGGTGTGGTCAGTGGAGGTCTAGTGGAAGGAGTGACCGCAGACAGGCATCGAAGGCCTAACATAATAACACATGGCTGTAGGCAATTTAAAATTGGTTCCGTGGGTACACGGGCAGCAGTGGTGTGGTCAGTGGAGGCCTAGTGGAAGGAGAGACCGCAAACAGGCATCGAAGGCCTAAGTTAATAACACATGGCTGTAGGCAATTTAAAATTGGTTCCAGGGGTACACGGGCAGCAGTGGTGTGGTCAGTGGAGGCCTAGTGGAAGGATTGACCGCAAACAGGCATCGAAGGCCTAACATAACACATGGCTGTAGGCAATTTAAAATTGGTTCCGTGGGTACACGGGCAGCAGTGGTGTGGTCAGTGGAGGCCTAGTGGAAGGAGTGACCGCAAACAGGCATCGAAGGCCTAACATAATAACACATGGCTGTAGGCAATTTTAAATTGGTTCCAGGGGAACACGGGCAGCAGTGGCCTGGTCAGTGTAGTAGTAGTAGAAAGAACGGACCGCAGACAGGCATCGAAGGCCTAAAATAAAAAAATTGGGCTGTAGGCACTTTAAAATTGGTTCCAGGGGTACACGGGCAGCAGTAGACAGGTCACTGGAGGTCTAGCGGAAGGAGGGACCGCAGACAGGCTTCGAAGGCCTAACATAATAAAATTGGGCTGTAGGCACTTTAAAATTGGTTCCAGGGGTACACGGGCAGCAGTAGACAGGTCAGTGGAGGCCTAGTGGAAGGAGGGACCGCAGACAGGCTTCGAAGGCCTAACATAATAAAATTGGGCTGTAGGCACTTTAAAATTGGTTCCAGGGGTACACGGGCAGCAGTAGACAGGTCAGTGGAGGCCTAGTGGAAGGAGGGACCGCAGACAGGCTTCGAAGGCCTAACATAATAAAATTGGGCTGTAGGCACTTTAAAATTGGTTCCAGGGGTACATGGGCAGCAGTAGACAGGTCACTGGAGGCCTAGTGGAAGGAGGGACCGCAGACAGGCATCGAAGGCCTAACATAATAACAGATGGCTGTAGGCAATTTTAAATTGGTTCCAGGGGTACACGGGCAGCAGTGGTGTGGTCAGTTGAGGCCTAGTGGAAGGAGTGACTGCAGACAGGCATCGAAGGCCTAACATAATAACACATGGCTGTTGGCAATTTTCAATTGGTTCCAGGGGAACACGGGCAGCAGTGGCCTGGTCAGTGTAGTAGTAGTAGAAAGAACGGACCGCAGACAGGCATCGAAGGCCTAAAATAAAAAAATTGGGCTGGCTGTAGGCAATTTTAAATTGGTTCCAGGGGTACACGGGCAGCAGTGGTGTGGTCAGTGGAGGCCTAGTGGAAGGAGTGACCGCAGACAGGCATCGAAGGCCTAACATAATAACACATGGCTGTAGGCAATTTTAAATTGGTTCCGTGGGTACACGGGCAGCAGTGGTGTGGTCAGTGGAGGCCTAGTGGAAGGAGGGACCGCAGACAGGCTTCGAAGGCCTAACATAAAAAAATAGGGCTGTTGGCAATTTAAAATTGGTTCCAGTGGTACAAGGGCAGCAGTACAATGGTCAGTGGAGGCCTAGTGGAAGGAGGGACCGCAGACAGGCTTCGAAGGCCTAACATAACAAAAATGTCAATACAATGGTATTGTCAGTGCCAGGCATTGAAGGATGTCAGTGCATAGACTAAACATTGGTGGAGCTGTGAGAGATAATTTTGCAAGTGGTAGAGCACTGTTTGAGCTGGGGGGGGGAACAGTCTTGTGGCCGGCGGTACAGGCCCAGGGCCACTCATATTACAACGGTGTGTCTGACGTTGGGTGCGCACCACCACCGCCAGAGACACTTTATTGTACTATGAGGGACCCAGTGGCAGTGTCGTCGACCAAAAGCGGGCACACCCACCTCTTCAGACAAACAGCACTCTCACGGGTGCTGGCGCCAAGTGGCGATACCACGGCCCCGTGTGGGGAGTTTGGTCATTTAGTGAGGTATAAACATGTCGTATGCTGGACAATCAGGTGCAGAAAATTACGAGATTGGAAAAGGCATTCAGAATAGTCCACAGGCAAGACCTTTTCATAGGAAAGCTAGGTGTCAGCCGGGCAAGGTGGGGCAAAAGATTTCGAAATCCAGTTGTGGTTCATTTTAATGAAGGTTAGATCATCTACATTTTGGGTAGCCAGACGAGTCCTTTTTTCTGTTAGTATTGAACCTGCAGCACTGAATACTCTTTCTGATAGGACACTAGCTGCCGGGCAAGCAAGCTCCTGCAATGCATATTCTGCCAATTCTGGCCAGGTGTCTAATTTGGATGCCCAGTAATCAAATGGGAATGACGGTTGAGGGAGAACGTTGATAAGGGATGAAAAATAGTTTGTAACCATACTGGACAAATGTTGTCTCCTGTCACTTTGAATTGATGCTGCAGTACCTGTCCTGTCTGCGGTCATAGCAAAATCACTCCACAACCTGGTCAGAAAACCCCTCTGGCCAACGCCATTTCTGATTTCTGCCCCTCTAACACCTCTGGTCTGCTGGCCCCTGCAGCTCGTGTGAGAACGATCACGGGCGCTGTGTGCAGGGAATGCCAGAAGCAAACGGTCAACAAGAGTTGATTGTTTGGTTGCTAATATTAGTTCCAAGTTCTCATGTGGCATTATATTTTGCAATTTGCCTTTATAGTGAGGATCAAGGAGGCAGGCCAACCAGTAATCGTCATCGTTCATCATTTTAGTAATGCGTGTGTCCCTTTTGAGGATACGTAAGGCATAATCCGCCATGTGGGCCAAAGTTCCAGTTGTCAAATCTGCGGTTGTGCTTGGTTGAGGGGCAGTTTCAGGCAAATCCACGTCACTTGTGTCCCTCAAAAAACCAGAACCCGGCCTTGCCGCGCCAACAATTTCCAGTGGCCCCGGAAAAGCTTCCTCATTAAAAATATAATCATCCCCATCATCCTCCTCGTCCTCCTCCTCCTCTTCGCCCGCTACCTCGTCCTGTACACTGCCCTGGCCAGACAATGGCTGACTGTCATCAAGGCTTTCCTCTCCCTCAGCTGCAGACGCCTGATCCTTTATGTGCGTCAAACTTTGCATCAGCAGACGCATTAGGGGGATGCTCATGCTTATTATGGCGTTGTCTGCACTAACCAGCCGTGTGCATTCCTCAAAACACTGAAGGACTTGACACATGTCTTGAATCTTCGACCACTGCACACCTGACAACTCCATGTCTGCCATCCTACTGCCTGCCCATGTATGTGTATCCTCCCACAAAAACATAACAGCCCGCCTCTGTTCGCACAGTCTCTGAAGCATGTGCAGTGTTGAGTTCCACCTTGTTGCAAAGTCTATGATTAGGCGATGCTGGGGAAGGTTCAAAGAACGCTGATAGGTCTGCATACGGCTGGAGTGTACGGGCGAACGGCGGATATGTGAGCAAAGTCCACGCACTTTGAGGAGCAGGTCGGATAACCCCGGATAACTTTTCAGGAAGCACTGCACCACCAGGACATGGACATGGCAGACTGAGAGACGGTGGGAGATGGTATTGTTGCCGCCGGTGCCCTAGATGCAGTGTTTCCTACTAAGAAACTGGTGATTCCCTGACCCTGACTGCTTTGGCCTGGCAAAGAAACCTGCACAGATACTGCAGGTGGTGCGGAAAATGGTGGCCCTACACTGCCGGAAGGGATGTTGCGTTGATGACTAGCTTCATTGGCCGAGGGTGCTACAACCTTAAGGGACGTTTGGTAGTTAGTCCAAGCTTGCAAATGCATGGTGGTTAAATGTCTATGCATGCAACTTGTATTGAGACTTTTCAGATTCTGCCCTCTGCTTAAGGTAGTTGAACATTTTTGACAGATGACTTTGCGCTGATCAATTGGATGTTGTTTAAAAAAATGCCAGACTGCACTCTTTCTAGCATCGGATACCTTTTCAGGCATTGCAGACTGAGCTTTAACCGGATGGCCACGCTGTCCTCCAACAGGTTTTGGCTTTGCCACGCATTTTGGGCAAGATACGGGCCCGGCAGATGGAACCTGTTGCGATGTTGATGCCTGCTGCAGCCCCTCCTCCTTCGCTTCAGAACTGCTGCCGCCTGCACCCTGTTCCCCCAATGGCTGCCAATCGGGGTCAAGAGCTGGGTCATCTATTACCTCTTCTTGTAGCTCGTGTGCAACTTCGTCTGTGTCACCGTGTCGGTCGGTGGTATAGCGTTCTTGATGGGGCAACATAGTCTCATCAGGGTCTGATTCTTGATCATTACCCTGCGAGGGCAATGTTGTGGTCTGAGTCAAAGGACCAGCATAGTAGTCTGGCTGTGGCTGTGCATCAGTGCACTCCATGTCAGATTCAACTTGTAATGGGCATGGACTGTTAACTGCTTCACTTTCTAAGCCAGGGACGGTATGTGTAAAGAGCTCCATGGAGTAACCCGTTGTGTCGCCTGCTGCATTCTTCTCTGTTGTTGTTTTTGCTGAAGAGGACAAGGAAGCGACTTGTCCCTGACCGTGAACATCCACTAATGACGCGCTGCTTTTACATTTACCAGTTTCACGAGAGGAGGCAAAAGAGCTAGAGGCTGAGTCAGCAAGATAAGCCAAAACTTGCTCTTGCTGCTCCGGCTTTAAAAGCGGTTTTCCTACTCCCAGAAAAGGGAGCGTTCGAGGCCTTGTGTAGCCAGACGACGAACCTGGCTCCACAGCTCCAGACTTAGGTGCAATATTTTTTTTCCCACGACCACCTGATGCTCCACCACTACCACTACCCTCATTACCAGCTGACAATGAACGCCCCCGGCCACGACCTCTTCCACCAGACTTCCTCATTGTTTTAAAAACGTAACCAAACTAACGGTATTTGTTGCTGTCACACAACTTACACGGTGAGCTATAACTTCAGTATGATTTAGCTACCCCTTTACAGGTGGGTGAGACCGCAAGGAAAATCAGGCACAATGTTACACACTCTGTTTTTGGTGGCAACAAATGAGAGAGATGCCACACACGCAGGACTGTCACTGAAGCACAAATGTAAATATTAATCTCCCACTGATTTGATATTTTTTTTTTATTTCAGGGAGACTATAGAAAAAAAAAATAATTAAAAAAATGATTTTTTTTCAGGAAGAATTTAGAAACCAAATAAAATAAAATGATTTTTTCAGGGAGAATTTAGAAAACAAATAAAACAAAAAATAGGCTTTCTATGGCCCACTGAGAGAGAGATGACGCACACAGGAGTCAGGAGTGGCACACAAGCCCAGAGGCCAATATTTATCTCCCAATGATTGATGTAGTGATTTTTTCAGGTAGATTTTGGAACCCAAATCATGCTAAAAAAATAATAGGCTTTCTATGGCCCACAATTGGAGAGAGAGAGAGAGATGGCACACCCAGGAGTCAAGACTGGCACACAAGCAGAAAGGGCAATATTAATCTCCCACTGACTTGATTTTTTTTTTTTTTTTTCAGGGAGACTTTAGAAAAAAAAATAATTAAAAAAAATGATTTTTTCAGGAAGAATTTAGAAACCAAATAAAATAAAATGATTTTTTCAGGGAGAATTTAGAAAACAAATAAAACAAAAAATAGGCTTTCTATGGCCCACTGAGTGAGAGATGATGCACACAGGAGTCAGGAGTGGCACACAAGCCCAGAGGCCAATATTGTTCTCCCAATGATTGATGTAGTGATTTTTTCAGGTAGATTTTGGAACCCAAATAAAGCTAAAAAAATAATAGGCTTTCTATGGCCCACAATTGGAGAGAGAGAGAGAGAGATGGCACACCCAGGAGTCAAGACTGGCACACAAGCAGAAAGGGCAATATTAATCTCCCACTGATTTTTTTTTTTTTTTCAGGGAGACTTTAGAAAAAAAAAAATAATAGAATAAAATGATTTTTTCAGGAAGAATTTAGAAACCAAATAAAATAAAATGATTTTTTCAGGGAGAATTTAGAAAACAAATAAAACAAAAAATAGGCTTTCTATGGCCCACTGAGTGAGAGATGACGCACACAGGAGTCAGGAGTGGCACACAAGCCCAGAGGCCAATATTTATCTCCCACTGATTGATTTATTGATTTTTTCAGGTAGAATTTAGAACCCAAATCAACCAAAAAAAAAAAATAGGCTTTCTATGGCCCACTATTTGTGAGAGAGATGGCACGCTCAGGACTGGCACACAGGCCCAGAGGCCAATATTAATCTCCCACTTTTTTTTTTTTTTTTTCAGGGAAAATTTATAAACCCAATAAAATAAATAATAAATAGGCTTTCTATGGCCCACTATCTGAGAGAGAGAGATGGCACGCTTAGGACTGGCACACAAGCCCAAAGGCCAATATTAATCTCCCTTTTTTTTTCAGGGAGAATTTATAAAACCAAAACAAAAAAAAAAAATAGGCTTTCTATGGCCCACTATTTGTGAGAGAGATGGCACGCTCAGGACTGGCACACAAGCCCAGAGGCCAATATTAATCTCCCACTTTTTTTTTTTTTTTTTTTTCAGGGAAAATTTATAAACCCAATAAAAAAAATAATAAATAGGCTTTCTATGGCCCACTATCTGAGAGAGAGAGATGGCACGCTTAGGACTGGCACACAAGCCCAAAGGCCAATATTAATCTCCCTTTTTTTTTCAGGGAGAATTTATAAAACCAAAAAAAAATAAATAAATAGGTTTTCTATGGCCCACTATTTGTGAGAGAGATGGCACGCTCAGGACTGGCACACAAGCCCAGAGGCCAATATTAATCTCCCACTTTTTTTTTTTTCAGGGAAAATTTATAAACCCAATAAAAAAAATAAATAGGCTTTCTATGGCCCACTATCTGAGAGAGAGTGATGGCACGCTTAGGACTGGCACACAAGCCCAAAGGCCAATATTAATCGCCCACTGATTGATTTATTGATTTTTTCAGGTAGAATTTAGAACCCAAATAAAGCAAAAAAAAAAAGGCTTTCTATGGCCCACTGAGTGAGTGATGATGCACACAGGAGTCAGGAGTGGCACACAAGCCCTGAGGCCAATATTTTTCTCCCACTGATTGATGTAGTGATTTTTTCAGGTAGATTTTGGAACCCAAATCAAGCAAAAAAATAAATAGGCTTTCTATGGCCCACTGAGTGAGAGATGGCACACACAGGAGTCAGGAGTGGCACACAAGCCCTGAGGCCAATATTTTTCTCCCACTGATTGATGTAGTGATTTTTTCAGGTAGATTTTAGAACCCAAATCAAGCAAAAAAATAAATAGGCTTTCTATGGCCCACTGAGTGAGAGATGGCACACACAGGGATGGCACTCTAGCAGAAATGCCAATCTTAATCTCCCACAAAAAAAAAAAAAAGGAACTGTCCTTCAATTACTATCTCCCTGCAGTAATCTCAGCCAGGTATGGCAGGCAGCAATAAGGAGTGGACTGATGCACAAATTAAATAAAAAGTGTGGACAAACAAACAAGATAACTGTGCAGAAAGGAAGGAACAAGAGGATTTGTGCATTGAAAAAAGCAGTTGGTTTGCACAGCGGCGTACACACAGCAATGCAGCTATCAGGGAGCCTTCTAGGGCAGCCCAATGAGCTACAGCGCTGAGGAGAAAAAAAAAAAATTTAGCTTCCACTGTCCCTGCACACCGAAGGTGGTGTTGGACAGTGGAAATCGCTACAGCACAAGCGGTTTGGTGGTTAATGGACCCTGCCTAACGCTATCCCTGCTTCTGACGAAGCGGCAGCAACCTCTCCCTAAGCTCAGATCAGCAGCAGTAACATGGCGGTCGGCGGGAACGACCCTTTATAGCCCCTGTGACGCCGCAGACAGCAAGCCAATCACTGCAATGCCCTTCTCTAAGATGGTGGGGACCAGGACCTATGTCATCATGCTGCCCACACTCTGCGTTTACCTTCATTGGCTGAGAAATGGTGCTTTTCGAGTCATTGAAACGCGACTTTGGCGCGAAAGTCGCGTACCGCATGGCCGACCCCGCACAGGGGTCGGATCGGGTTTCATGAAACCCGACTTTGCCAAAAGTCGGCGACTTTTGAAAATGAACGACCCGTTTCGCTCAACCCTACTCAGGACAAATTTTACAACAACTTTTGGGCTCCAATTTCTTCTCTTACCCTTGGGAAAATAAAAAAATTTGGGCAAAAATATTATTTTTGTAAAAAAATATTATTTTTATTTTTACGGTTCTGCATTATAAACTTCTGTGAAGCACTTGGTGGGTCAAAGTGCTCACCACACCTCTAGATAAGTTCCTTAGGGGGTCTACTTTCCAAAATGGTGTCACTTGTGGGGGGTTTCAATGTTTAGGCACATCAGTGGCTCTCCAAACGCAACATGGCATCCCATCTCAATTCCTGTCAGTTTTGCATTGAAAAGTTAAACGGCGCTCCTTCCCTTCTGAGCTCTCCCATGCGCCCAAACAGTGGTTTACCCCCACATATGGAGTATCAGCATACTCAGGACAAATTTTACAACAACGTTTGTGGTCCAATTTCTTCTCTTACCCTTGGGAAAATAAAAAATTGGGGGCAAAAATATTATTTTTGTAAAAAAATATGATTTTTTATTTTTACGGTTCTGCATTATAAACTTCTGTGAAGCACTTGGTGGGTCAAAGTGCTCACCACACCTCTAGATAAGTTCCTTAGGGGGTCTACTTTCCAAAATGGTGTCACTTGTGGGGGGTTTCAATGTTTAGGCACATCAGTGGCTCTCCAAACGCTACATGGTGTTTCATCTCAATTCCTGTCAATTTTGCATTGAAAGTCAAACGGCGCTCCTTCCCTTCCAAGCTCTCCCATGCGCCCAAACAGTTGTTTACCCCCACATATGGGGTATCAGTGTACTCAGGACAAATTTTACAACAACTTTTGGGGTCCAATTTCTTCTCTTACCCTTGGGAAAATAAAAAAATGTGGGCAAAAATATTATTTTTGTAAAAAAATGTTATTTTTATTTTTACGGTTCTGCATTATAAACTTCTGTGAAGCACTTGGTGGGTCAAAGTGCTCACCACACCACTAGATAAGTTCCTTAGGGGGTCTACTTTCCAAAATGGTGTCACTTGTGGGGGGTTTCAATGTTTAGGCACATCAGTGGCTCTCCAAACGCTACATGGTGTTTCATCTCAATTCCTGTCAATTTTGCATTGAAAGTCAAACGGCGCTCCTTCCCTTCCAAGCTCTCCCATGCGCCCAAACAGTTGTTTACCCCCACATATGAGGTATTGGCCTACTCAGGACAAATTGCACAACAACTTTTGGGGTCCAATTTCTCCTGTTACCCTTGGTAAAATAAAACAAATTGGAGCTGAATTAAACTTTTTGTGAAAAAAAGGTAATGTTCATTTTTATTTAAACATTCCAAAAATTCCTGTGAAACACCTGAAGGGTTAATAAACTTATTGAATGTGGGTTTGAGCACCTTGAGGGGTGAAGTTTTTAGAATGGTGTCACACTTGGGTATTTTCTTTCATATAGACCCCTCAAAATGACTTCAAATGAGATGTGGTCCCTAAAGAAAAATGGTGTTGTAAAAATGAGAAATTGCTGGTCAATTTTAACCCTTATAACTCCCTAACAAAAAGAATTTTAGTTCCAAAATTGTGCTGATGTAAAGTAGACATGTGGGAAATGTTACTTATTAAGTATTTTGTGTGACATATCTCTGTGATTTAATTGCATAAAAATTCAAAGTTGGAAAATTGCGAAATTTTCAAAATTTTCAACAAATTTCCATTTTTTCACAAATAAATGCAGGTAATATCAAAGAAATTTTACCACTATTATGAAGTACAATATGTCACGAGAAAACAGTGTCCGAATCACCAGGATCTGTTGAAGCATTCCAGAGTTATAACCTCATAAAGGGACAGTGGTCAGAATTGTAAAAATTGGCCCGGTCCATAACGTGCAAACCACCCTTGGGGGTAAAGGGGTTAAAAATATTTAAAAGTTCAAATCACCTCCATTATCCCCATTCAAAATAAAACTGTAAAAATTTTAAATATACATATATTTGGTATCACCACTTTCAGAATTGCCCAATCTATCAATATATAAAAAGAATTACCGTATATACTCGAGTATAAGCCGAGATTTTCAGCCCAAATTTTTGGGCTGAAAGTGCCCCTCTCGGCTTATACTCGAGTCAAGGTGGGTGGCAGGGTCGGCGGGTGAGGGGGTGAGGGCGCTGAGGCATACTTACCTAGTCCTGGCGATCCTGGCGCTCCCCCTGCCGTCCCACAGTCTTCTGTGCTGCAGCGTCTTCCCCTCTTCAGCGGTCACGTGGGACCGCTCATTAAAAAAATGAATAGGCGGCTCCACCTCCCATAGGGGTGGAGCCGCGTATTCATTTCTCTAATCAGCGGTGCCGGTGACCGCTGATAGAGAAAGAGGCTGCGGCACCGAAGACCAGGCAGAGGGAGCGTCAGGAGCGCTGGGACCAGGTAAGTATGTAATATTCACCTATCCGCGTTCCAGCCGCCGGGCGTCGCTCCATCTTCCCGGCGCCTCCATCTTCCCGGCGTCTGCGCTCTGACTGTTCAGGTCAGAGGGCGCGATGACGCATATAGTGTGCGCGGCGCCCTCTGCCTGATCAGTCAGAGCAGAGACGCCGGGAAGATGGAGGTGTCGGGACCGGACGCTGGGAGCTCCAAGCAAGAGAGGTGAGTATGTGTTTTTTTTTTTTATTGCAGCAGCAGCAGCACAGATTTATGTGGAGCATCTATGGGGAAATATGAACGGTGCAGCGCACTATATGGGGCACAGCTATGGGGGCACAATGAACGGTGCAGAGCACTGTATATGGGGCACAATGAACGGTGCAGAGCACTGTATATGGGGCACAGCTATGGGGCACAATGAACGGTGCAGAGCACTGTATATGGGGCACAGCTATGGGGCACAATGAACGGTGCAGAGCACTGTATATGGGGCACAGCTATGGGGCACAATGAACGGTGCAGAGCACTGTATATGGGGCACAGCTATGGGGCACAATGAACGGTGCAGAGCACTGTATATGGGGCACAGCTATAGGGCAATAATGAACGGTGCAGAGCACTGTATATGGGGCACAGCTATGGGGCACAATGAACGGTGCAGAGCACTGTATATGGGGCACAGCTATGGGGCACAATGAACGGTGCAGAGCACTGTATATGGGGCACAGCTATAGGGCAATAATGAACGGTGCAGAGCACTGTATATGGGGCACAGCTATGGGGCACAATGAACGGTGCAGAGCACTGTATATGGGGCACAATGAACGGTGCAGAGCACTGTATATGGGGCACAGCTATGGGGCACAATGAACGGTGCAGAGCACTGTATATGGGGCACAGCTATAGGGCAATAATGAACGGTGCAGAGCACTGTATATGGGGCACAGCTATGGGGCACAATGAACGGTGCAGAGCACTGTATATGGGGCACAGCTATGGGGCACAATGAACGGTGCAGAGCACTGTATATGGGGCACAGCTATAGGGCAATAATGAACGGTGCAGAGCACTGTATATGGGGCACAGCTATGGGGCACAATGAACGGTGCAGAGCACTGTATATGGGGCACAGCTATGGGGCACAATGAACGGTGCAGAGCACTGTATATGGGGCACAGCTATGGGGCACAATGAACGGTGCAGAGCACTGTATATGGGGCACAGCTATGGGGCACAATGAACGGTGCAGAGCACTGTATATGGGGCACAGCTATGGGGCACAATGAACGGTGCAGAGCACTATATGGGGCACAGATATGGGGCACAATGAACGGTGCAGAGCACTGTATGGGGCACAGCTATGGGACAAAATGAACGGTGCAGAGCATTGTATATGGGGCACAGATATGGGGCATTAATGAACGGTGCCGAGCACAGTATGGGGCACAGATATGGGACAAAATGAACGGTGCCGAGCACAGTATGGGGCACAGCTATGGGACAAAATGAACGGTGCCGAGCACAGTATGGGGCACAGCTATGGGACAATAATGAACGGTGCAGAGCATTGTATATGGGGCACAGATATGGGGCAATAATGAATGGTGCCGAGCACAGTATGGGGCACAGCTATGGGACAAAATGAACGGGGCAGAGCACTATATGGGGCACAGCTATGGGGAAATAATGATATATTTTTATTTTTGAAATTCACCAGTAAATGCTGCATTTCCACCCTAGGCTTATACTCGAGTCAATAAGTTTTCCCAGTTTTTTGTGGCAAAATTAGGGGGGTCGGCTTATACTCGGGTCGGCTTATACTCGAGTATATACGGTAATCCAATCGGTAAATGGCATAGCGATAAAAAAATCGAAATTCCAGAATTATGTTTTCTTACCTCCATGGAAAGTCCCTTTGTTCTTGGAATACTGGTAACTCTAGTTTGCCCTTCTGTCACCTAAATGTAACTCTACTGCTGTTATACAATTCCTTTACAATTATATATTTCCTTCACAGTGATTGTCTCCTTTTTTATCAGAATAAAAAGAATGACCGAATTATTCCTAAATTTTAGTTTTAGATACCACTTGAGTGCTATCACCTACCCAACACCTGTCACACTTTGCACTGGCGCAATAAGTTATACCTCTAAAAATAAAGATCCTTATTTAACACCTTCACAACATATGATGAACTTAGATTTGCTATCTCAGTTGAGAGTATAGAGCAGGCTTAGAAGTTGAGCTCACACAGCCGTGGGTATTGGCTGTCTTATACTGCCAGCACCTGCCTCTAATAGCATCAATAAGAGCTAGCTGTGATTAAAGGGAATCTGTCACCCCAAAATTCGCCTATCAGCATTACAGAATGCTGTAGATAAGCCCCTGATGCCTTAGCTTATAGGCAAATTTTGGGGTGACAGATTCCCTTTAAAGACAATCTCTAACAGCAACATGTAAGTGGAGAGATATCGACCAGTAGTTCTTTCAAGTGGCTATAATGTGGGTAGATTGTCAAAGTAGTCCAATGCCTACCTAAAGACCCTGTGCTTGCAAGGAGATTGTTAATTTCAATATCTCACATTCATGATTTTTTTTAAAAGGTTTTTTCATCACCGCTTAAATATATTCACTCTTGGTATTGCTATAATCATACTGAAATGGAGAATCACGTTGCTGGGTCATTTTTTTCTACACAAAGAGTTCTGTAAAAAATGAAACACAAAAAACAATGGCAGAATTGTGGTTGGAAAAAAACTTGGACTATTTTCCCCCATTTTTCATCACATTGTATTGTAAAAATCAATGGTGTCATTCAAAACTACAACTCAGTTTGCAAAAAATAAGCCCTCTTAGGGTTATGTTGATGGGAAAAAAATAAATAAAAGGAAGGAGGGGAAAAAACAGAAACGTAAAAATGAAAATTGGCAGTCGAGGAATCTTTGTGCATAAATTTGGTCACCAAGATGGTACCAGTCATTTTACAGTACATAAGTGCAAATTATACAAGAAACCCCAAATGATATAAGTTTCCCATTGTCTATAAATTTACTAAATAAACTGTATGGGCTTGAGAAGTTACTTATTCGTGTCAAATTTATGGTTTAATTGTTTTGCGTGGGTAGCAAATGAAGGTGTGCAGTAGCGTGCAGGATGACATTTCTTGGGCTTTTGGCAATATGGGGCCCAGACATTTCTAATGACAGCTGTAGGTGCCTGTCATTGTGATACCTGTTTCCTAATAGAGAACTCCCAGTAAAAAGGAGAATTATTACTATAAGGGTGTATTATATATATATGTATATACTGTATATATATATAATATATAAATCTTGTTACCGCATACATTGTACATGTAGTCAATGTGATACAAAGGAAGTATTATGTGTTGATTTACAAGTGTGTTAATAATTTCCCTGCCTATTAATATTTATCTAAAATAATTGATTTGTATTCCTGGGTATTCGGAGGAAATTGTATCACTTACAAGTCAGTCTCATTCAGTATTTATTGAGAGCTGGCCTTTAATTATAAAATGTACGTTGTGTGTAGATGGACCCTGTGGTACGCTTATCCCTGATGCTCTTGTCATTATTTCCATTAAGAAATAACGGTTGTTGAAGAGATGCGGAACGTGCTGAAGAGCTTCTAATCTGATTCTGCTGTTGAGAAGATAGATTCTCAGCCAGGTAATAGTAAATGTGCATGCCAGTTGATTGAGGAGTAGCAAGAATGATAATAGGCAGTGAATTGTTCTATCATACCTACTCAGATCTGAACAATGATTTTCATTCACCACCTAAAACTATATTAATGCCAAGTAGGAAAAAAATAAAATACTAATGTGAACTCAGCTTCCAAAAATGTGAAACCCATTTACAATTTGATGCAATTATAGAATAAAACTGTAAACAGAACAATCACTTTTACTATTCTGCTATTATCAATAAATACAGTAGAAAATGGAGAAAATCTGTAGTAGTTAAACTGAGGATGTCTTTATATCATATGATTTCATAGAACATTAAAATCTTCATTATTGGGGAAGAGTACAATGATAGAAATCAAATTATGTCAAAGGAAAGTCTCTAGTATCATTAGTTTAGGACATCAATATTAGATGGGAGTCTGACTCTTGCCTCCCGTGTTAATCAGCTGTTAAAGGAGATAAAGTTTTGCCACATTAACTTGAACAGAACAGCACTGCAATATCTAGTTCTCTTACCGCTAAATACTGTATGGCACAGGAAACAAACTCGCCTGCAAGTTAGTGATGACTTTCAAAAGGCTGCAGCTCCTGTGTGTTATTCATGGAATGTCAACTTCTCTCAAATCAAACCTCACCATGTGTGTACTTGTCCCGATCCCATCCTCTCTCCTCCCAAACCTCATCACCATGCTTATCCTGACTCTAACCCATCTCTTCTACCTATCATTAACTTCTGGTACCTTCCCTTCCGCTTTCAAACATGCCACAATCACACCTATCCTGAAGAAGCAATCCCTTGACCCACCCACTACTTCCAGTAATTGTCCCATATTGCTGCTCACGTTCACCTCCAAATTTCTTTATCAACATTTCCACCTCTCATCGAAGTCTCTGTTCGACAACCTACAATATGGTTTAGTTCCCCACCACTCTAATGAAACTGCCCTAAACAAAAAAACTAATAACTTACTGCCAGAGCTAAAAGACAATTTTCTCCTCCTTATAGACCTTTTCTCTGCCTTCAATACAGTTGACAATTTCCTCCTACTAGAGTTTATCTCTTGCCTTCCTAGCGATGAAGACCTTCTTGCCCTCTATGCCCTTAGTGTTGCCAGAATGCAAGAACTTTCCCTATCAGGTGCTTGGGAAAGCTGGCTGGCATCTATCCTAGTGTATTATCCAGAGCAGACATCTCACTGGCCTATTAACTCAGCAAGTCATGGCAAAAAAAGTGTGGTGTGGAGTTGTGAACTGGCTGTGAAGTGTGTTTATTGTCAGCTTATTGTCATAGGTGAGTAGATGAGTGAGCACGAGAAGAAGAATCCCATATACAGCCCCATCCAAGTCACTTGTGCAGCATGACAGGCATGTTTTGGGACAAACATGAAGGAAGTTGTGTGCACATAACCTAATGGTGGCGTACGATACAAGTCAAAGTCTCTTTCCACTTGGTGTGGAAATATGCCACGTCATTTACTTGCTATTGGAAAAATTTGGGTAATTCTAGAGAATAAATGGCTAATTTTTGTTGAGCATTCCGATACTGCAAATATCGGGTATCGGCCGATATTTGCTGTATCAAAATTCCGATACTGAGTTCCAATATTTTTGCGATATTGAATACCGGAATCGGAAGTTTCCATAGTGCAATGATGCACTATAATGGAGTGTGGGCGGTGTGTGGGCAATGTGTGAGCGGAGACTGCGTGTGTGTGTGGGCGGGGTCTATGCATGACCATGGGGGCTCTGTGCATGCCTGCTGGGGCTCTATGCTGTCTGCCTGGGCTCTGTGCGTGCCTTCCGGGGCTCTGTTCGGCCTGCCAGGGCTCTGTTTGGCCTGCCGGGCTCTGTGCGTGCCTGCCAGGGATCTGTGCGGCCTGCCGGGGCTCTGTGCGGCCTGCCGGGGCTCTGTGCGGCCTGCCGGGGTTCTGTGCGTGCCTGCTGGGGCTCTGTGTGGCGTGTCGGGGCTCTGTGCGGGCTGCCGGGGGTCTGTCTGGGCTTGCCAGGGCTCTGTGCGGCCTGTCGGGGCCCTGTGCGGGCCTGCCGGGGCTCTGTGCGGCCTGCCGGGGCTCTGTGCGGCCTGCCGGGGTTCTGTGCATGCCTGCTGGGGCTCTGTGCGGCGTGTCGGGGCTCTGTGTGGGCTGCCGGGGGTCTGTCCGGGCTTGCCAGGGCTCTGTGCGGCCTGCCGGGGCTCTGTGTGTGCCTGCTGGGGCTCTGTGCGGCGTGCCGGGGCTCTGTGCGGGCTGCCGGGGGTCTGTGCGGGCTTGACGGGGCTCTGTACGGGCTGCCAGGGCTCTGTGCGTGCCTGCCGGGACTCTGTGCAGGCCTGCCGGGGCTCTGTGCGGCCTACCGGGGCTCTGTGCGGCCTGCCGGGGCTCTGTGCATGCCTGCCGGGGCTCTGTGTGGCCTGCCGGGGCTCTGTGAGGGCTTGCCGGGGCTATGTGCGGGATGTCGGGGCTCTGTGCAAGCTTGTCGGGGCTCTGTACGGGCTGCCGGAGCTCTGTGCGGGCTTGCCGGCTCTCTGTGTGGGCTGTCGGGGGTCTGTGCAGGCATCATCCGATGGGACTACAATCAGACGATGCCTGCAACAGTGACAGTGATTGACACATTAGCCAATGATGGGACAGTAGTAGTCTCATCATCCAGCTAATGTGTTGAATGTAAAAAAAATACTACATACATACTACATACATACATACATACTACATACATACATACTACATACGTACTACTTACATACATACATACATACTACATACAGTACATAATACATACATACATACTACATACATACTACATACATACAAACATACTACATACATACTACATACGTACATACTACATACATACATACTACATAGACACTACATACTACATGCATACTACATACTACATACCTACTGCATACATACTACATACTACATACATACTACATACGTACATACATAATAAATACATACTACATACTACATACATACTACATACATACATACTACATACATGCTACATACATACAGTACATACATACTTGTACGTACATACTACATACATAGCACGGTGACGCAGTGGTTAGCACAGCAGCCTTGCAGCGCTGGAGTCCTGGGTTCTAATCCCACCTTGGACAACATCTGCAAAGAGTTTGTATGTTCTCTCCGTGTTTGCGTGGGTTTCCTCCGGGCACTCCGGTTTCCTCCCACATTCCAAAGACATACTGATAGGGAATTTAGATTGTGAGCCCCATCTGGGACAGCGATGATAATGTGTGCAAACTGTAAAGCGCTGCGGAATATGTTAGCGCTATATAAAAATAAAGATTATTATTACATACATACATACATACTGTTAGGACTGGCGGAACGCACCAAGAAAGATGTAATAGATGCGTTCGCAGTCCGGGGTCCACCGTGCAGGTGAAAACCTGCTGCTAGTAAATGGCAGCGTAATATGGCGGTGGAAGCGAACCCGGTAAAGCCACAGGTCCGCAATACCGCACTAAAGAGTGCAAGCAAGGAGTCAGCGAACACAACCCCAAGACTCAGGATTGAAGTCCGATTAGACCACTTGCTGACACAACACCGCAACTGGGTGTGTTAGGTAACTATTATAATTAGAGCACCGAAGTGCGAACTGTGCCGTGCTGGCAGACACCACTAAGCACCCAGACGTGGGTCAGGGTGCACTGGCGGACACAGCAATAGACGCTGATACGTGTGTGACACGTTGAGTGGTTAGTCGGGCGCTAGATAGCAGCCATACTCCATACGCAAACAGTCATACAATAGGGTAGGGGTATTTAATGAACGACTTGCACTCACAACAAACACACGTATACAATTGTACACTAGCGCATGGCCGTGCGGTCATGCGAAGCTTATATAGCTGAAGACACAAAAGAGAATGGTAAAACCAAAAACACTCAGTTTGAAAAAATGTTTGCAGTAATCCGCAAGTGCTAGTAAAAGATGTAAATAACAGGGTATTTGGTTGATACGTTTTTTGCAAAAAATGTATACTAAGCTGCTCTACCAATCTTCACGGTATACCCATATCAGAGCAGTCCTAACTAATGTATGCAATCCCTATCTGATGTATTTAAAAACCTGATTATCTGTATATTACCTGTGTGAACAGGGTTCAGAGAGGAAAAATCCATGTGTGCATACAGGGCAGAACAGCTTTTGTGCAGCTAGCCCAAGAGGAGTGGTGGAACTCCCCAGTCTTGTAGACACAAGAGAACAATCATGGAAACAGGAACACATGGGCTACTTGCACAGTGAACAAGTCTGTAAGAACATGTTCACACACCACCAAGAAACCTGAAGACAAAAGAGAATGGTAAAACCAAAAACACTCAGTTTGAAAAAATGTTTGCAGTAATCCGCAAGTGCTAGTAAAAGATGTAAATAACAGGGTATTTGGTTGATACGTTTTTTGCAAAAAATGTATACTAAGCTGCTCTACCAATCTTCACGGTATACCCATATCAGAGCAGTCCTAACTAATGTATGCAATCCCTATCTGATGTATTTAAAAACCTGATCATCTGTATATTACCTGTGTGAACAGGGTTCAGAGAGGAAAAATCCATGTGTGCATACAGGGCAGAACAGCTTTTGTGCAGCTAGCCCAAGAGGAGTGGTGGAACTCCCCAGTCTTGTAGACACAAGAGAACAATCATGGAAACAGGAACACATGGGCTACTTGCACAGTGAACAAGTCTGTAAGAACATGTTCACACACCACCAAGAAACCTGAAGACACAAAAGAGAATGGTAAAACCAAAAACACTCAGTTTGAAAAAAGTGTTTTTGGTTTTACCATTCTCTTTTGTGTCTTCAGGTTTCTTGGTGGTGTGTGAACATGTTCTTACAGACTTGTTCACTGTGCAAGTAGCCCATGTGTTCCTGTTCCTGAAGCTTATATAGCTGTAGTACTTTCAGGACCTTCCAATAAAGGACCAATGGGTAGCTGCCACAGAAGTTAGCCCTTTCAAGACCTGCCAGGAGGACCAATGGGAACCACTGCAGCATCTGAGCATGTGACCCTTGATCTCCAACGGGAGATCTCACCCTGGGCATGCTCAGAAGGGAAAAAGGAGGACTTAGTCCCAAAAGCGTCCGCTCGCTGCTGCCCAGCACTGGCTTTAATGGCAAAAGCTGGAGAAGCAACAGCAAGCCTAAGCACAGAGTGAGACTGAGCCAGACGCAAGGACCAACGTCTCCGCTGAGCAGGTTTACCTGCGGCAGGAGAAGAATGGGAGACCGCAGCAGAAGCGGCCCGAGATTCCCCCTGTGCAGAAGCGGGAACTCGACCCCTACCACATACTACATAGATACTACATACATACTACATAGCAAAACACTGAAGATAGAGGGCACCATCAACAATAAGACTTTATGTGCTCAACCTGCAGCATGTCAAATATTGAGACAGTACAAAAAAGCAAAGAAGACATGCACATACGCAGGGATCACCAAGAAAGATTAACAAATTTTATTAATTCCAAAGTCATTTAAACCACATACCGTACACAAAATTTTAAAAACATTTAAAACCAGAAATCACAGAATATACCCCCAAAAAAGGGGTCGATGGGAACACAGAGTAGGGAGCATGGGTCCAGTCCATCATCAAGTTACATCACAGGCAATATTGTACGCAGTATATTGTCAGTTAAATTCAGTTTATACTGTACAGGAAAAAATAGCAATCCTATTATAACAGATTGGTACCCAATATAGATATAGAAAGTGCAAAATGCAGTCTCTATAGCAGCCTATGAAGACAAAAATAAATGCCCTAAATGCACATGCACTAATTAATGCTCAAAAAATAGAAAACATCTTAGCAATAGTAATTTCGAAATGGTAAATGAGCCAGATATTTTTCAAAATGATAGAATTTAAACAATATACACCTAATGGTAATGCTCATATCGTGCATTTGGCTGAAGAGAAATAAGATGAAGGATCAGGAATCAGCTCCCAGATCACCCACCCAATGCGTATCGTCACATTAGTGACTTCATCAGGGGCAGAGTAGTGTGGTTAGCAGACAGAAACAATGAAGTATATATATACTTACAATTTTGGGGATTCAATACAGCTGTAGCGTGAGTCACGCCGGAGCAGAGAGCACTAACACATTTAACCCCACTGCGTCCTAAGCAAGCCGCACAGAGCCCCGGCAGCCCGCACAGAGCCCCGGCAAGCCCGAACAGAGCCCCGGCAAGCCTGCACAGAGCCCCAGCAAGCCCGCACAGAGCCCCGGCAGGCCGCAGAGAGCCCCGGCAGGCCACACAGAGCCATGGCAGGAACGCACAGACCACTGAGACACCTGTACAGATCCCCAGCAGGCCCGCACAGACCCCGCCCGCACACACAGACACACACAGTGTCTGCCCATGCACCGCCCACAGTCTTCCCCCATCCGGAACAGGATGTAGAAGGACAGAAAGGGCTTATTTACATTCCGATATTTGTGTCCCATTGACTTGCATTGGTATCGGGTATCAGTATCGGCGATATCCAATATTTTTTGGATATCGGCCGATCCTCCAATCCGATACCGATACTTCTTGATATCGGAAGGTATCGCTCAACACTAGTTACAAATGACAGTCATTCAATGCATGAAATATGAAGAGTGCACAAAGCAAACCCACAGCTGGATTTGTGTAACTGTGAATATCTTCTTTGCAAGAACAAAATGCTTTCTACGGTGTCTGTCAGCCTCCGTTAACTTGTCAGGAAAATAGTTATGTCTACTCTTTAGTCATTAAACGAGAGTGATGAAAACTAACTGCCTCATAGGGAATTGAGATGTCTTTTATGAAAATCGTGAAGAAAAATATTTTGCCCCTTGCCTAATTGAGGATTCTTCAAAGAATGAAAGAATACAAAATCATGTCAATTGCTCCTGGAATGTGTGATGGAAGTGATAACTATGTGGCTCAGTGAGTAAAATATTGACATTTTTGGTTCATGGCCAGGAAAGTTCCTAGATTGTAATTCTAATGAGAACATGTGGTCAATTCTCAAAAAAGTGAGTGTACAAAGAAAAACCCAGAAATTGTGTTAAACATCAAACACTGATTAGGCAAGAAAAGGTTGTGATCAGTCAAGATCAGAGTTTCATATCAAGCAAAAATAGCAGAAATCTTTTTATAATAAGGGACAGCACTGTAAGTATTGTGTCTTTGTATGAATTTGATGTATTTGACAATAAAAAATGAAAAACCTATGAAATGCTTATAATTGTACGTCAGAAACTTTTGACTTAAAGACCTAAAACACTGAAGCAGTAAACTCTGTAAAAAACTAAATTTGAGTTTGTCTGAAAAACCTTTAGCCATAACTGTACACCATTAAGTAGACTTCTGCAATGAGACAATTCTGGAAAAGGGCTTTCCACTTGAAAAAGAAACCTAAATAATAATATAATATAACCTACGAAATTCCCTAAGCTCGGAATACTCATCTCTCATTCAGGGTAACACAGAGATTTTTTAATTTAAAAGTCCTACTCTGCCTTACACAGACAATCCATCGATTTGCATGGGCAATTTTCTAACTGTTCATTTTCCCTATAATGAATCGCCAGGGAAATTTATCACACTGTTAGATATCAATAGTGACTGATGGTTTACAGAAAGGGAACACTTTGTGATCAAATAAGGATTGGGTCTCCATTGATACAGTAACATGTAAAAGTAGGGGCACCCCTGGTCAAAATTACTGTTATTGTGAACAGTTAAGCAAATTGAAGATGAAATGATCTGTAAAAGTCCTAACATTAAAGATGACACATTTCCTTTGTATTTTAGTAAAAAATATATATTGTATTTTTTTCATTTTAAAGATTACAAAAAGGAAAATGGGTTGATACAAAGTTTGGGCACCATGTATGGTTAGTACCTAGTAGCACCCTCTTTTGAAAGTATCATAGCCTGTAAACATTTTATGTAGCCAGACAAGGTCTTTTAATTCTTGTTTGAGGGATTTTCAGCCATTCTTACTCGGAAAAATCCTCCAGTTCTGTGACATTCCTGGGTTGTCTTGCACACACTGCTATTTTGAGGTTTAGCCACAGATTTTCAACAATGTCCACATCAGGGGACTGTGAGGGCAACTGTAAAAGCTTTAACTTGGGTCTTTTGAGGTTGTCTATGGTGGCTTTTGACATGTGTTTAGGATCATTATCCATTTGTAGAAGCCAGCCTCTTTTCATCTTCATCTTTTTTCCAGATGGTATTATGTTTGCATCAAGAATTTGTTGACATTTCATTGAATCCTTTCTTCCTCCTCCCATGAAATGTCAAAAAGTTTTTTCTAATATCTAATCTATATCTTCTCCATTTCAGGTTTGTTCCATTGCTTCTCGTGTTTCCATGGGCAAATGAAAATAATGATCATCCCTCTACACTGTGACATCTCTTTAAATATTTTTAGATAGCTTTTAAGTCTCCTCTTAGCCTTCTCTTTTGCAAGCTAAACATTCCCAGATCTTTTAACTATTCCTTGTATGACATACTTTGCAGTCTGCTTACCATCCTGGTAGCTCTTCTTTGAACTTGATCCAGTTTTTCAATTTATTTTTTAAAATGTGGTGTCCAGATCTGGACACATTATTCCAGATGTGGCCTGACCAAGGAGGAGTAGAGGGGGATAATTACTTCACGTGATCTAGACTCTATGATTCTCTTATTGCATCCTAGAACTGTGTTTGCCTTTTTTGCTGCTGCATCACACTGTTGACTCATGTGCAGCCTTTGATTTATTAGTATAACCAAGTATTTTACTCATGTGCTGTTGCTTCATTTTATTCCTTCCATTCTATAGATGCAATTTTTGTTTTTCTTGCCCCAATGTAGAATTTTGCAATTCTCCCTGTTAAATACCATTCTATTAGTGTTAGCTATCCCTCTTAGCTTTGCATTGTCTGCAAATGTTATTACTTTACCTTCAGTTCTCTTATATATATCATTTATAAAAATGTTGAACAACACTGGGGCCAGGACAGAGCCTTGTGGTACCCCACTTGAAACACTTTTCCAATTGGACATGCAACCATTTATTACCACTCTTTGAGTATGATCACTGAGCCAGTTATGAATCCACATAACCGTAGCTTTGTCAGTCCCATACTTGCTTATTTTTTCAATAAGGATAGTATGAGATACTTTATCAAATGCTTTTCTGAAGTTGAGATATACTGTATCTAACACATTTCCCTGATCCACCCAGACAGTGATTCCATCATAGAAGGAAATTAGGTTAGTTTGGCATGACTTGTTTGCTATAAACCCATGCTGGCTCTGGTTAATTACTGTATTCTTATCCAAGTACTTACATACAGAACATGTTGTATAATAATTTAGGAAAATAGAAAAAATTGGAGTCCGGCTCAACGGGACTGGATTTTCTTTTCCTTTTTATTTTTCAAAACAAAATATTGTGCATACAAAAGAAAAATTTACGTGGTCGACATTCCAAGCCCCAGGAGGATTAGCATAGAGAAACTGGGTGAGCCGGAATCAAGTTTCTATAATTGTTTAATAATTTTTTCAAATATTTTTACTGGTATAGAAGTAAGGCTCACTGGCCTGTAATTTCCTGACTCCGTCTTCTTTCCTTTTTTGAAGATAGTGACAATTTTTGCCCTTCTCCAAACTTCTGAGACCTCTCCACTTTTCCAGGATTTTTCAAAGATTCTGGCTAGCGGTTCTGCAATTTGCTTTAACTCATCCTCAGTACCCTAGGATGTACAGTACAGAACAAAAGTTTGGACACACCTTCTTATTTAAATATTTTTTCAGTATTTTCATGACTATGAAAATTGTACATTCACACTGAAGGCATCAAAACTATGAAATAACACATGTGGAATTATATGCTTAACAAAAAAGTGTGAAACAACTTAAAATATGTCTTATATTCTAGGTTCATCAAAGTAGCCACCTTTTGCTTTGATGACTGCTTGGCACACTCTTGGCATTCTCTTGATGAGCTTCAAGAGGTAGTCACCGGGAATGGTTTTCATTTCACAGCTGTACCCTGTCAGGTTTAATAAGTGGGATTTCTTGCCTTATAAATGGGTTTGGGACATCAGTTGTGTTGTGCAGAAGTCTGGTGGATAAACAGCTGATAGTCCTACTAAATAGACTGTTAGAATTTGTATTATGGCAAGAAAAAAGCAGCTAAGCAAAGAAAAACGAGTGGCCATCATTACTTTAAGAAATGAAGGTCAGTCAGTCAAAAAAATTGGAAAAACTTTGAAAGTGTTCCCAAGTGCAGTGGCAAAAACCGTAAAGCGCTACAAAGAAGCTGGCTCACATGAGGACCACCCCAGGAAAGGAAGACCAAAAGTCACTTCTGCTTCTGAGGATAAGTTTATCCGAGTCACCTGCCTCAGAAATCGCAGGTTAACAGCAGCTTAGATAAGAGACCAGGTCAATGCCATACAGAGTTCTAGCAGCAGACACATCTCTACAACAACTATTAAGTGGAGACTTTGTGCAGCAGGCCTTCATGGTAAAATAGTTGCTAGGAAACCACTGCTAAGGACAGGCAACAAGCATAAGAGACTTGTTTGAGCTAAAGAACACAAGGAATGGACATTAGACCAGTGGAAATCTGTTCTTTGGCCTGATGAGTCCAAATTTGAGATCTTTGGTTCCAAGCACCGTGTCTTTGTGCGACACAGAAAAGGTGAACGGATGGACTCTACATTCTTGGATCCCACTGTGAAGCATGGAGGGGGAGGTGTGATGGTGTGGGGGTGCTTTGCTGGTGACACTGTTGGTGATTTATTTAAAATTGAAGGCATACTGAAGCAGCATGGCTACCACAGCACCTTGCAGCAGCATGCTATTCCATCCGGTTTGCGTTTAGTTGGACCATCATTTATTTTTCAACAGGACAATGACCCCAAACACACCTCCAGGCTGTGTAAGGGCTATTTGATCAAGAAGAAGAGTGATAGGGTGCTACACCATATTGACCTGGCCTCCACAGTCACCAGACCTGAACCCAATCAAGATGGTTTGGGGTGAGCTGGACCACAGAGTGAAGGCAAAAGGGCCAACAAGTGTTAAGCATTTCTGGGTAATCCTTCAAGATTGTTGGAAGACCATTCCCGGTGACTACCTCTTGAAGCTCATCAAGAGAATGCCAAAAGTGTGCAAAGCAGTCATCAAAGCAAAAGGTGGCTACTTTGAAGAACCTAGAATATAAGACATAATTTCAGTTGTTTCACACTTTTTTTGTTAAGTATATAATTCCACATGTGTTAATTCATAGTTTTGATGCCTTCAGTGTGAATGTACAATTTTCACAGTCATGAAAATACAGAAAAATCTTGAAATGAGAAGGTGTGTCTAAACTTTTGATCTGTACTGTTATTCATCAGGAGATTTAAATTAATTTAAATTAGCTAAGTGTTCCCTCATCATCTCTTTGTTTAAGGATAGAGTGGATTCATTTATTTCGATGATACCATGAAGATCAGTTGATGTTTGCTTTCTTAGAGAACACAGATCCAAAATAGAAATTTAAAAGTTTGGCATTCTCAACATCATTGTTGACCTCTTCACCCTATTCATCCTGTAAAAATCCTATAGCATCTTTGACTTTTCATTTGCTTTTGACATACCCCCAAATCCTTTTTGCTACTTTTTGTCTCCCATGCAAGCCTCGCTTCAGTACTGGCTTTAGTACTTCTAACGCTTGCCCTGTATTCCCTGAAGACTGCATTATATTCTTCTTTAGATATGCCCCCTTCTTTCCATTTGGTATACATTTCTTTTTTGCTTTTTAACAAAGTGATTAAGTTTTGTATTCATCTACCCTGATCTCTTTTGACCAAGGATGCCCAAACTTTTCCAAGCCACTGTATGTTTCTTCCAGATTGGCTTATCCCTCAACTGATCATAAGTGATGTCAAAACAATATCAATTGAAATCAGATATTTTCTTAATTTTCTACTGCAAAAGCATTAAGCAGGGTCGAAAAAGCATTATGTTTTGATCCTGGTTCTAAAAGCTCAACAATTGATGTGTCTAGTTATATGAATAATCCCCTAACAAATTAATGGATCAGTTCTATCATCAGTTTTCCTCTGGTGTGACAATGACATGTTGGAGGGAGAAAAAAGCCAGATGGTCGGATGTGTAGAAATGAGGACTGATAAGTAGATATTGTTCAAATCAGAGAACTCCTTTAACCCCTTAGTGACAGAGCCAATTTGGTACTTAATGACCAAGCCGATTTTTGCAATTCTGACCACTGTCACTTTATGAGGTTATAACTCTGGAACGCTTCAACGGATCCCACTGATTCTGAGACTGTTTTCTCGTGACATATTGTACTTCATGTTAATGGTAACATTTCTTCGATATTACTTGCGATTATTTATTAAAAAAACGGAAATATGGCGAAAATTTTGAAAATTTAGCAATTTTCAAAATTTGAATTTTTATTCCCTTACATCAAAGAGATATGTCACACAAAATGGTCAATAAATAACATATGTCTACTTTACATCAACACAATTTTGGAATAAATTTTTTTTTTTATTAGGGAGTTATAAGGGTTAAAATTTGACCAGCAATTTTTTATTTTTACAGCAAAATTTACAAAACCATTTTTTTTAGGGACCACCTCACATTTGAAGTCAGTTTGAGGGGTCTATGTGGCAGAAAATGCCCAAAATTGACACCATTCTAAAAACTGCACCCCTCAAGGTGCGCAAAACCACATTCAAGAAGTTTATTAACCCTTTAGTTGCTGCACAGGAACTGAAGCAATGTGGAAGGAAAAAATGAACATTTTACTTTTTTTCACAAACATTTTACTTCAGAACCAATTTTTTTTATTTTCACAAGTGTAAAAAAACAAAATCAACCACATAGTTTGTTGTGCAATTTGTCCGGAGAATGCCGATACCCCATATGTGGGGAAGGACCACTGTTTGGGTGCACAGCAGAGCTCAGAAGGGAAGGAGCGCCATTTGGCTTTTTCAACATAGAATTCCCTGGAATTGAGATCGGACACCATGTCGCGTTTGGAGAGCCGCTGATGTGCCTAAACAGTGGAAACCCCCCACAAGTGACACCATTTTGGAAACTAGACCCCCTAAGGAACTTATCTAGCTGTGTGGTCAACACTTTGAACACCCAAGTGCTTAACACAAGTTTATAACGTAGAGCCGAAAAAATTAAAAATCATTTTTTTTTCACAAAAATTATCTTTTCACCCCTAATTTTTTATTTTCCCAAGGGTATCAAGACAAATTGGACCCCAAAAGTTGTTGTGCAATTTGTCCTGAGTATGTCGATACCCCGAATGTGGGGGTAAACCTCTGTTTGGGTGCACAGTAGAGCTCAGAAGGGAAGGAGCGCCATTTGACTTTTTCAACATAGAATTCTCTGGAATTGAGATCGGACACCATGTCGCATTTGGAGAGCCGCTGATGTGCCTAAACAGTGGAAACCCCCCACAAGTGACACCATTTTGGAAACTAGACCCCCTAAGGAACTTATCTAGCTGTGTGGTCAACACTTTGAACACCCAAGTGCTTCACACAAGTTTATAACGTAGAGCCGAAAAAATTAAAAATCATTTTTTTTCACAAAAATGATCTTTTCACCCCCAATTTTTTTATTTTCCCAAGGATAGCAAGACAAATTGGACCCCAAAAGTTGTTGTGCAATTTGTCCTGAGTATGTCGATACCCTGTATGTGGGGGTAAACCTCTGTTTGGGTGCACAGTAGAGCTCAGAAGGGAAGGAGCGCCATTTGACTTTTTCAACATAGAATTCTCTGGAATTGAGATCGGACACCATGTCGCGTTTGGAGAGCCGCTGATGTGCCTAAACAGTGGAAAGCCCCCACAAGTGACACCATTTTGGAAACTAGACCCCCTAAGGAATTTATCTAGGTGTGTGGTCAACACTTTGAACACCCAAGTGCTTAACACAAGTTTATAACGTAGAGCCGAAAAAATTAAAAATCATTTTTTTTTCACAAAAATGATCTTTTCACCCCCAATTTTTTTATTTTCCCAAGGGTAGCAAGACAAATTGGACCCCAAAAGTTGTTGTGCAATTTGTCCTGAGTATGTCGATACCCCGTATGTGGGGGTAAACCTCTGTTTGGGCGCACTGCGGAGCTTGGAAGGGAAGGAGCGCCATTTGAATTTTTAATCTCTTAATTGTGAGAGCGGACGCCATTTTGGGTTTGTAGATGTGCCTAACAGCAGAAACCCCCCACAACTGACCCCGTTTTGGAAACTACACCCCTCAAAGATTTTAATCAGGGGTATATTGAGCAATTTTAACCCACATGTATGACACAGAGTTTGATAACATTAGGTCGTCATATTGAAAAAATTCATTTTTTTCCACGAGAATCTTGTTTTAGACCTGAATGTCTCACTTTTTCAGAAATAACATCAAAAAGTGGACCCCACAATTCGTTACCCACTTTATTATGAGCGCAGTGATATCCCATATGTAGTCAAAAAGTTCTGTTTGGACAAATGGCAGGGCTTGGACAGAAAGGGGCACAATGTGACAAATTTGGCTTTATTTGAAATTGAAGATCCAGGACCCATTCAAAGCTTCTAGAGACATTGAGCAAAAAAGAAAATCCTTCCAGGAATTATTACTCACAGAGGGAGGCATGCTCCTAAAACACAATGGCTGACTATAAAATTGGTCTTGCTAACAAAACAGTTGTCCCGCATTTGCGTATATTGTAGCAGGAAGAATAAACTGTACTGGAATGAAGGGCAAAATGTGTAGGAAAATGCAGCCAACTATGTGGCAAAGCGGAGTTTGTTCCAAAGATGAAAGAACACCATCAGGGCTAGAATGGCAGACACTTTCAGAGACTGGTCGTACAACGTCTTTTTAGCTCCATCAATCCCTATATGAGAGACGAATGTGCCAATAGACGTGGTACACCATAGCAAGCTCCCACCCGCCAAGGTCAGAACCGCTATATGCACAAAACAACCTGTTCTCTATAGAAAGTATTGTCTGGTACCAGAGGTTCAGCAAGAACCATAAAGTAAAGCCCATAGTGTATAAGTACGGAACTTCCTAATTTTTTTAGAAATCCTACAATAAAATGATCATGCCCGTATCATCAACATAAATATAAGTAATATAAATGGAAGCCAAAGTTTTGTGTAGCAAGAGTCATAAAACAGTCAAAGTTAGATAAATGGTCAAAAATGTTTGTGAGTAATCAAGTCATAGAATTCATTTTCAGAGGATTTCACTTTTCAAGATAATTTCTGGGGTCCACATTCTAACGCTTATTGACATAGGTACGTGGACGAGAATTTGTTGGAATAGTAGTTTGGTATGGGATTGATCGAGTCGTAGAATTTTCAGATGACCTGACTTTGCAAGAACATTTGTGGGGTCCACACTCTAGAGCGTACAGACGTGGGTACGTGGATGAGAATTTGTTGGGATAGTAGTTTGGTATGGGATTGATCGAGTCGTAGAATTTTCAGATGACCTGACTTTGCAAGAACATTTGTGGGGTCCACACTCTAGAGCGTACAGACGTGGGTACATGGACGAGAATTTGTTGGGATAGTAGTTTGGTATGGGATTGATCAAGTTCTGGAATTAATTGTGAAATGGGGTAAAATGGGATCTACTAATTAAAATATTATTTATCAATTGTTCCAAATTGTACTACTGGGGCCACTAAGCAGAAAATAAAAATTATTGAAAAAAAAGCAAACTAATAATTGTAGGTGGTGTGGTAGGTCTCAAAACAGGGGGAGATACAAAGGCCTGGTTGGGATGGGTATGTGGGGCAATAGAGTCGGGAATCACTCCGTCTGCCATGCTTTCTGCAAACTCGGCACCTTTTTTGAGGATACCTTTGGGTGGGAGTGTGTTGTGAATTCTGTGGCCAAGCTCCCTCCTGTGGTCGGGAGTGGTACTTCGGCTGGTTCTGTCTATGAGCTTCCTTTGGTGGATGAGAGTGTTACTGCGGCTTCTGAGTTTCCTTCCTCAGGTGATGAGGTTAAGTCGTTAGGTGCTGCTCTATTTAACTCCACCTGGTGCTTTGATCCTGGCCTCCAGTCAATGTTCTAGTATTGGTCTTGCTTCCTCCTGGATCGTTCCTGTGGCCTGTCTTTCCTGCATAAGCTAAGTTTTGCTTGTGTTATTTTTTGTTTGCTATTTTTTCTGTCCAGCTTGCTTTATTGGTTTTTCTTGCTTGCTGGAAGCTCTGAGACGCAGAGGGAGCACCTCCGTACCGTTAGTCGGTGCGGAGGGTCTTTTTGACCCTCTGCGTGGTTGTTTGTAGGTTTTTGTGTTGACCGCAAAGCTATCTTTCCTATCCTCGGTCTATTCAGTAAGTCGGGCCTCACTTTGCTAAATCTATTTCATCTCTGTGTTTGTATTTTCATCTTACTCACAGTCATTATATGTGGGGGGCTGCCTTTTCCTTTGGGGAATTTCTCTGAGGCAAGGTAGGCTTATTTTTCTATCTTCAGGGCTAGTTAGTTTCTCAGGCTGTGCCGAGTTGCATAGGGAGCATTAGGCGCAATCCACGGCTACCTCTAGTGTGGTGTGTTAGGATTAGGGATTGCGGTTTGCAGAGTTCCCACGTCTCAGAGCTCGTCCTTTGTTTTTGGTAATTGTCAGGTCACTTTGTGTGCTCTGTACTTCTATGTCCATTGTGGTTCTGAATTACCTGTTCATAACAGTACTGGAGGCCCAAAGTACTAATGCTTCTCAATAGAGGGAAAAGAGAAGTTCTGAGACCATTTTTTTTTCTTTGCACTGTGTTCTGTCTTTTTTTTCCCCTTTACATCAGGGTGGTTCAGAACACAGGTGTGGACATGGACATTCAAGGTCTGTTCTCTTTGATGGATAATCTCGCTATAAATGTACAGAATATTCAAGATTTAGTGGTTCAGAATCCTATGTTAGAACCTAAGATTCCTATTTCTGAGTTATTTTCTGGCGATAGAGCAAAGTTTTTGAATTTTAATAATAATTGTAAACTATTTCTGGCTCTGAAACCCCGTTCCTCTGGTGACCCAGTTCAACAAGTTAAGATCATTATTTCTTTATTACGTGGCGACCCTCAAGACTGGGCATTTTCCCTTGCGCCAGGAGATCCTGCATTATGTAATATTGATGCGTTTTTTCTGGCGCTCGGATTGCTGTACGACGAACCCAATTCAGTGGATCAGGCAGAGAAAAATTTGCTGGCTCTGTGTCAGGGTCAGGATGAGATAGAGATTTATTGTCAGAAGTTTAGAAAGTGGTCCGTGCTCACTCAATGGAATGAATGTGCGCTGGCAGCTATTTTCAGAAAGGGTCTCTCTGAAGCCCTTAAGGATGTCATGGTGGGATTTCCTATGCCTGCTGGTCTGAATGAGTCTATGTCTTTGGCCATTCAGATCGGTCGACGCTTGCGCGAGCGTAAATCTGTGCACCATTTGGCGGTATTATCTGAGCATGAACCTGAGTTTATTCAGTGCGATAGGACTTTGACCAGAGCTGAAAGGCAAGAACACAGACGTCAGAATGGGCTGTGTTTCTACTGTGGTGATTCCACTCATGCTGTCTCCGATTGTCCCAAGCGCACTAAGCGGTTCGCTAGGTCTGCCACCATTGGTACGGTACAGTCGAAATTTCTTTTGTCCGTTACTTTGATCTGCTCTTTGTCTTCCTATTCTGTGATGGCATTTGTGGATTCAGGCGCTGCCCTGAATTTGATGTACTTGGAGTTTGCTAGGCGCTGTGGGTTTGTCTTGGAGCCCTTGCAGTGTCCTATTCCATTGAGAGGAATTGATGCTAGGCCTTTCGCCAAGAATAAGCTTCAGTATTGGACCCAGCTGACCATGTGCATGGCTCCTGCGCACCAGGAGGATATTCGCTTTCTGGTGTTGCATAATCTGCATGATGTGGTCGTGTTGGGGTTGCCATGGCTACAAGGCCATAACCCAGTATTAGATTGGAAATCAATGTCTGTGTCCAGCTGGGGTTGTCAGGGGGTACATGGTGATGTTCCATTTCTGTCTATCTCATCATCCACCCCTTCTGAGGTCCCAGAGTTCTTGTCTGATTACCGGGATGTATTCGATGAGCCCAAGTCCAATGCCCTACCTCCGCATAGGGATTGTGATTGTGCTATCGATTTGATTCCTGGTAGTAAGTTTCCTAAGGGTCGACTGTTTAATTTATCTGTACCTGAGCACGCCGCTATGCGGAGTTACGTGAAGGAGTCTTTGTAGAAGGGCCATATTCGCCCGTCATCGTAGCCATTGGGAGCGGGGTTCTTTTTTGTGGCCAAGAAGGTTGGTTCGCTGAGACCTTGTATTGATTACCGCCTTCTAAATAAAATTACGGTCAAATTTCAGTACCCCTTGCCGCTGCTGTATGATTTGTTTGCTCGGATTAAGGGGGCTAGTTGGTTCACCAAGATAGATCTTCGTGGTGCGTATAATCTTGTGCGTATTAAACGGGGCGATGAATGGAAAACAGCATTTAATACGCCCGAAGGCCATTTTGAGTACCTGGTTATGCCATTCGGGCTTTCCAATGCTCCATCAGTATTTCAGTCCTTTATGCATGACATCTTCCGAGAGTACCTGGATAAATTCCTGATTGTATACTTGGATGATATTTTCCTCTTCTCGGATGATTGGGAGTCTCATGTGAAGCAGGTTAGAATGGTGTTCCAGGTCCTGCGTGCTAATTCTTTGTTTGTGAAGGGGTCAAAGTGTCTCTTTGGTGTTCAGAAGATTTCATTTTTGGGGTTCATTTTTTCTCCTTCTACTATCGAGATGGACCCTGTTAAAGTTCAGGCCATTTATGATTGGACTCAGCCAACATCTCTGAAGAGTCTGCAGAAGTTCCTGGGCTTTGCTAATTTTTATCGTCGCTTCATCGCTAATTTTTCTAGCATTGCTAAACCGTTGACTGATTTAACCAAGAAGGGTGCTGATGTGGTCAATTGGTCTTCTGCTGCTGTGGAAGCTTTTCAGGAGTTGAAGCGTTGTTTTTCTTCTGCCCTTGTGTTGTGCCAACCAGATGTTTTGCTTCCGTTCCAGGTCGAGGTTGATGCTTCCGAAATTGGAGCAGGGGCTGTTTTGTCGCAAAGAAGTTCTGATTGCTCGGTGATGAAACCATGCGCCTTCTTTTCCAGGAAATTTTCGCCTGCTGAGCGAAATTATGATGTTGGCAATCGAGAGTTGCTAGCCATGAAGTGGGCATTCGAGGAGTGGCGTCATTGGCTTGAAGGAGCTAAGCATCGCGTGGTGGTCTTGACTGATCACAAAAACTTGACTTATCTCGAGTCTGCCAAACGGTTGAATCCTAGACAGGCTCGTTGGTCGCTGTTTTTCTCCCGTTTTGACTTTGTGGTTTCGTACCTTCCGGGCTCTAAAAATGTGAAGGCGGATGCCCTGTCTAGGAGTTTTATGCCCGATTCTCCGGGTTTGCCTAAGCCGGCGGGTATTCTCAAAGAGGGGGTAATTTTGTCTGCCATCTCCCCTGATTTGCGGCGGGTGCTGCAAAAATTTCAGGCTAATAAACCTGACCGTTGCCCAGCGGAGAAACTGTTTGTCCCTGATAGGTGGACGAATAAAGTTATCTCTGAGGTTCATTGTTCGGTGTTGGCTGGTCATCCTGGAATCTTTGGTACCAGAGATTTGGTGGCTAGATCCTTTTGGTGGCCGTCTCTGTCGCGGGATGTGCGTTCTTTTGTGCAGTCCTGTGGGATTTGTGCTCGGGCTAAGCCCTGCTGTTATCGTGCCAGTGGGTTGCTTTTGCCCTTGCCGGTCCCGAAGATGCCTTGGAGACATATCTCTATGGATTTTACTTCGGATCTCCCCGTCTCTCAAAGAATGTCGGTCATTTGGGTGGTTTGTGATCGCTTCTCTAAGATGGTCCATTTGGTGCCCTTGTCTAAATTGCCTTCTTCCTCTGATTTGGTGCCATTGTTTTTCCAGCATGTGGTTCGTTTACATGGCATTCCAGAGAACATCGTTTCTGACAGAGGTTCCCAGTTTGTTTCGAGGTTTTGGCGAGCCTTTTGTGCTAGGATGGGCATTGATTTGTCTTTTTCCTCGGCTTTTCATCCTCAGACAAATGGCCAGACTGAACGAACCAATCAGACATTGGAAACATATCTGAGATGTTTTGTTTCTGCTGATCTGCAATTCTGGGTTCCACCCTCTTTTCTCTTCAGGGCAGGTTGAGTCTTCGGACTGTCCTGGTGTGGATACTGTGGTGGATAGGTTGCAGCAGATTTGGACTCATGTAGTGGACAATCTGACTTTGTCCCAGGAGATGGCTCAACGTTTTGCTAACCGCAGGCACTGTGTGGGTCCCCGACTTCGTGTTGGGGATTTGGTTTGGTTGTCATCTCGTTATATTCCTATGAAGGTTTCCTCTCCTAAATTTAAGCCTCGTTTCATTGGTCCATATAGGATTTCTGAGGTTCTTAATCCTGTGTCTTTTCGTTTGACTCTTCCAGCTTCTTTTTCCATCCATAACGTGTTCCATAGGTCATTGTTGCGGAGATACGTGGCACCTGTGGTTCCATCTATTGATCCTCCTGCTCCGGTTTTGGTTGAAGGGGAATTGGAGTATATAGTGGAGAAGATTTTGGATTCTCGTGTTTCGAGACGGAAACTCCAGTATCTGGTTAAGTGGAAGGGTTATGGTCAGGAGGATAATTCCTGGGTCTTTGCCTCTGATGTCCATGCTGCCGATCTGGTTCGTGCCTTTCATGTGGCTAATCCGGGTCGGCCTGGGGGCTCTGGTGAGGGTTCGGTGACCCCTCCTCAAGGGGGGGTACTGTTGTGAATTCTGTGGCCAAGCTCCCTCCTGTGGTCGGGAGTGGTACTTCGGCTGGTTCTGTCTATGAGCTTCCTTTGGTGGATGAGAGTGGTACTGCGGCTTCTGAGTTTCCTTCCTCAGGTGATGAGGTTAAGTCGTTAGGTGCTGCTCTATTTCACTCCACCTGGTGCTTTGATCCTGGCCTCCAGTCAATGTTCTAGTATTGGTCTTGCTTCCTCCTGGATCGTTCCTGTGGCCTGTCTTTCCTGCATAAGCTAAGTTTTGCTTGTGTTATTTTTTGTTTGCTATTTTTTCTGTCCAGCTTGCTTTATTGGTTTTTCTTGCTTGCTGGAAGCTCTGAGACGCAGAGGGAGCGCCTCCGTACCGTTAGTCGGTGCGGAGGGTCTTTTTGACCCTCTGCGTGGTTGTTTGTAGGTTTTTGTGTTGACCGCAAAGCTATCTTTCCTATCCTCGGTCTATTCAGTAAGTCGGGCCTCACTTTGCTAAATCTATTTCATCTCTGTGTTTGTATTTTCATCTTACTCACAGTCATTATATGTGGGGGGCTGCCTTTTCCTTTGGGGAATTTCTCTGAGGCAAGGTAGGCTTATTTTTCTATCTTCAGGGCTAGTTAGTTTCTCAGGCTGTGCCGAGTTGCATAGGGAGCGTTAGGCGCAATCCACGGCTACCTCTAGTGTGGTGTGTTAGGATTAGGGATTGCGGTCTGCAGAGTTCCCACGTTTCAGAGCTCGTCCTTTGTTTTTGGTAATTGTCAGGTCACTTTGTGTGCTCTGTACTTCTATGTCCATTGTGGTTCTGAATTACCTGTTCATAACAGGAGTGACAGGGACAGGGTGAGGAAAATGGCGTTCTGACAGTCTCCGGGAATCCTCAGAGTCGAAGGCTTCCCCCGGTGCCATGGACTCAAATATGAGGCTCTCTACTACTTTTTCCTGAAAGTGCAGGAACGTAAGTGGTCCTTGAGATTTTTTATATAGGACAAAACTGTTATATGTGGCAGTCTGAATTAGATAGATTCCCACCTTTTTATACCACGCCCTGGTCTTCCTCTTGACCAGGTATGGTTGCAGAACCTGGTCTGACAGGTCTACGCCACCCATATGTCTGTTATAGTCTGTGACGCAGACTGGTCTTTCTTTGTCCCTGGTGGCACCCCTCTCTCTGACCGTCACAGTGGTGTCTGTATGCAGTGTGGAAAGCATATAGACGGCCTTCCTGTCTTTCCACTTCACTGCAAGAAGTTGGTCGCTTGCAAGTGAAAATGACGCCCCCCTCTCCAAACGTCTGGACACCAACTGTGACGGAAACCCCACTCTGTTTTTCCTCACTGTCCCACAGGCCCCTGTATTTGCAGCATGGAGGGATTTGTATAGGGGGATGCTCGTGTAGTAGTTGTCGGTATACACGTGGTACCCTTGATTGAGAAAGGGCGTCATTAGCTCCCAGACAATTTTGCCTGGGATACCAATTGTCTGGGGGCAGTTTGGGGGGTTTATTTGGTGGTCCCTACCTTCATAAATTAGGAAGGTGGACGTGTACCCTGATGAGCTCTCGCAAGCTTTATATAATTTTACGCCGTATTTGGCTCTCTTGGAGGGAATAAATTGGCGGAATAACAGACGGCCCTTGTAGCTCATCAAGGACTCGTCGACTGCCATATTTTGCTCTGGGGTATAGGAATTTAGAAAGGAAGTTTTTAGGAGGGAAATTAGGGGTCTTAATTTATTCGTAGTTGGGGTCAGTTCTTGGGAGAGCTTGGGAATTGTCACTGAAGTGGAGGAATCTCATCAGGGCTTCGTAACGGGCTCGGTACATGATGGCTGCAAATACAGGGGTGCAGTGGACAGCTTTTGTTGCCCAGTAAGAGCGGAGAGTGGTTTTTTTTATTATACCCATATTCAGGGTGAGGCTTAAGAATTTTTTTATTTCAGGGACATTTGTGGGGATCCAGGAACGGGAATGAAAGGCAGTGGGTTTTTGGGAAATATATTGCCGGGCATATAGATTTGTTTGGTGGACGATTAATTGCAGGACTTCGGGGCTAATGAAATTTTCAAAAAAATCAATGGGGGTAAAATTGGCGACATCTACTTTTATTCCAGGGACTGCAGAAAAAGGGGGAATTTGAGGGGAAAATGAGGTGTCATTATACCACAGCGGTGGGGGGACTGCGGTACTTGGTCCTGCCTCTGAAGCTTCAGCAGTGACGACCGACTCCGCTACCACCGGGCTCGGGGATCCCGTGGAGGAAGAGTCGTCATCACTGTCTGAAAGCTGCTCAACTTCAGGGGCAGAATCTGTTTCGCTGCCGGAGCTGCCGGAGCAAAGCAGGCTGTAAGCTTGCTCCGCGCTAAAAGTTCTGCGGGCCATTTTATCTAATTCCTCCCCTAACCCTAACCCTAAAAAAAAATTTTAAAAAAAAATTATAATTTTTTTTTTTCTTTTTTTTTTATAATCCTCTGCTGATGATGCAGGGATTACGGAGAACGGGGGTTGGTAAATGGGATGCTGGCGGAGGCAGATATTATGTTTTTTGTAACTGACAGGGCAGCACTTGAACTGTAGTCTCTCTCTCTGCTCTCCTAGAACAACTACAAGGAGAGAAGAGAAAGGTACAGCCCAAGTGCTGCCATGTTTATCAAATATTAGGGGTTTTGATCACTGTAATTGGACATATTACAGTAATCAAAACCCAGCAGCCAATGAGAAAATTCTCATAGGTTGCTGGGTCTCTGCTGGCAGATCATGGCAGGCGCACTGCGCATGCGCCCGCCATTTTCTTCCAGCAGAGAAGAAGAAGGGGGGCCAGGAGCCATAGGCTGAGGACCGGGGACCATGGGCTGAGGACCGGGGACCATGGGCTGAGGATCGGGGACCGGGGACAGGAGCACTGATGTGCAGGAGGTATGGTGGGGGGCTCGGGGGCTCTATTTCTCTCCCTTCTGATGTGCGATCACATCAGAGGGGAGATAAATGCAAAGCATTTTTTTTTTTTTTTACAAACTATTTGCAGCGATCGCAACCCCGGGGGTCTGTAAAGACCCCCGGGATTGCAATCGCTCCAGGGGTCGGTAAAAACCAACCCCAATACACTGCGGGGGAAGCTAGGTTTTGGCGGGCGCATTTGCACTTGCGCCCGCCATTTTGGAGCCCGGACAGGAAGGAGGAGGGTCGGGGACCGGGGGGGCACCTTCACCGGTACATTAGGTACCGTGGGGGGCTCGGGGGACCCTATTTCTCTCCCCTCTAATGTCCGATCACATTAGAGGGGAGAGAAACACAACGCAAATCGTGTTTTTTTTTTTTGCGATCGCCGGTAAACGGTTAATTACCGGCGATCGCAAATGTGGGGTGGGTAAAAAAAAACCCGAATCATGTTCTCTGGGGTCTCGGCTACCCCCGGCAGCCGAGACCCCGGAGAAAATCGGACTCTGGGGGGCGCTATACACTTTTTCCACAGCGCCGTTAATTAACGGCGCTGTGGTTTAAGTACCCTTAGCGGCCGCCGTTAAAAGGCGTATCGGCGGTCGCTAAGGGGTTAATTATTATGTCTATGAAAGACCTGAATAACGTCCATCTAAGTAGCTGTTTTTCATGAAATAAATAAAATTGTGAGCATAAAGTAATAAATAAGTCACAGAATGGTGCATCAAAACATTGATGTCTAAAAATTTGGTTTGACATAGTAGTGAACTTTAAGAGGAAGCTGATGGAAGTAGATAGAGAAAAATAAACAAATATGCACCGTAGACATTTAACACTTACAAGTGACATATGTGTGAATATCAGCCATTAATCAATATTTTTGATGTTTGTTTTACATTAATGGACACCCAGCAAGCTCAGAATACCATAAATGGCAGTTGTTGAAAAAGTCAGAGTTGCAATCTGTCAGACCTACTCTGTTTTTTTCAAAACTGAAATAAGTGTTCTGTCATGGCTAGTTTGTGCAGCTGCTTATCTTATTGAGTCCTAGGGCTTAACAGTTCTGTAGCAAGAACACTATTAATAAGCAGAGAACTTGAAAAGAATACTAGTCCATACCATGAGTTCACAAATTTGTTGAAAATCAAAGTATGATTGTTTCAATCAAAGTGCATGTCTAATTGGCAGCCACATTGTAAACCATTTGTTGTCAAAAAATCTGTAACAAATCACAAGGGAGAAGGAATGAGGGACTCCCAGATGCTGAACCAGTCAAGAAGCCAGCTTGCATCTTATTCACAGGGAGTAATTAAAAGTGTTCATAGACATACCAACAAGTTAATTTACTTTTGTGGTGGCAGAAATCAAAGGACTGTCTAGAAAAAGAAGACGAGAACAGACATATGTTGTCCACACAACTTGCTCATGGCAATGAAGAGACAAAACATGGTCAGGGACACTAAGTTCAAGGGTAGCTGCTTACTGAGTTACAGCTGGAACATGGTAATCATTTGAAAGACAATAAAGGTGATATCATGCAGTATATGATACGCAAAGCCAAATGTTACAGTATAAGCTAAATGAATGACTCTCACAAGTAAAAAATAAAATCAATAAATTAGTTATTTATATTTTGTCATTGAGAAAAGGGGCAACAATGTTTTGAACTTTTCACTTTCAGGCTTCATATCTTACCATGCACTACTGCCTCAAATTAGACACTACCATCATTTTATAGACTATCATCTTGGCTACCTCATACATAAATTTGACTTGCAACTATTTTACATATAATTAGTTATGCATATTCTTGCCATGTCACTGCATTCTCACTGATTTTCTTCTAAAAATCTAAATTTTAGTATTTATTAATTTGTTAGTATTTTTAAATCCACCTTTGGCTTTCAACACTGCATGAATCCTTCTCGACATGCTCTCAATCAGGTTCAAGCATGTTTCAAATGAAATTTGATCCCAGGTCTTTTCTATACGTTCCAAAAGTTGGTGCGTAGTGGTCGACTCACTTTTGTATGTATACAGCTTTTTATTGAACTCTACCCACAACTGTTTGATAGGATTGAGGTCTGGGGACTGTGAGGGCTAATCCAGCACCTCTAATTCATTGTCATTGAACCATTTCTTTGCCAATCTTAACATATGCTTTGGGTCATTTTCCTGTTGGAACGCCATGCTGTCCTTTTCATACCCATAGAACTCAAGTGTACAAAGTAACTCCTCTTGTAGAATACACGCATATAGCTCAACATTGAGACCACCATTGATATTGTTCAAGTATCCAATGCCCTTGGCTATGAAACAACCCCATATGATCAGGCTTCCTCCACCAAACATGATAGTTCCTTCAGTTTCTCAATCCTTCAGCCCCTTTTTCTCTTGTTACTTCCAGACCCATTTGCACTCGACAGTGTCTAGTCTATTGACTTTCGTCTCATTGCTCCAAATCACCCATTTCCAATCTTCTACTATGCACTTTTTGCACTTTCTTGTAAACTCGAGCCAACGCTTTTTATGATTATATTGAAGTTGAAGCTTCTTCACCTATTATTCCAGATCACCCCTTCCCAGCATAATAAGACCAGCTCACAGTTGTTTGCTCTCCCTTGGCTAATTACTAAAAATAAGGGGACCCAATGTTTTTTTTTCCATTTACGAACACTATCAGTAGTGTTGGTATTGTTAGTAATGTCTGCATTGAAGGTATTGTTAATACTCTCGGAATTGCTGGTATTAGTGGCATTGTCAGTAATCTTTTTTTTTTCTTTTTCTTTTTTTTATATAGCGCTAACATATTCCACAGCAGTTTACAGTTTGCAAACATTATCATCACTGTTCCATTGGGGCTCACAATCTATATTTTCTATGAGTATGTCTTTGAAGTGTGGGAGGAAACCGGAATGCCCAGAGGAAACCCATGCAAACACAGGGAGAACACACAAACTCCTTGCAGATGTTGTCCTTTGTAGGTTTTGAACCCAGGATTCCGGTGCTGCAAGGCTGCAGTGCTAACCACTGAGCCACCGTGCTACCCCACCAGTATTGGCATTAGTCCTATTCGCCGGACTGTCAGTATTGTTGGTATTAGTGGTATTGTCAGGACTGTCAATATTGGTATTAGTGGTATTGTCAGTATTGTCAGTGTTGGCATTAGTGGTATTGTCAGTATTGTCAGCATTGTTAATAGTGGTATTGTCAGTACTGTCAGTGTTGTTGGTATTGTCCGTACTGTCAGTGTTGTTGGTATTGGTGGTATTGACAGTACTGTTGGTATTGTCAGTACTCTCAATATTGTTGGCATTAGTGATATTTTCAGCATTATCGGTGTTGGTATCGCCTGTACAGTCAGTACTGCCATTGGAGGTATTCTGAATATGGTCAGTATAGTTGGTATTATCAGTACTATAAGTATTGTTGGTATCGTTAGTATTGTCAGTACTATCAGTATTGTTGTTAATAGTGGTATTGTCAGTATTGTTGTTATAGTTTATATTATCAGCAATCCGATGTTTTGTCTGTATTGTTTGCACTGTTGGTATTGTCTGGGCAGTTAACTTTGTGGATATTGTTATTATAGTTGGTTTAACTGGTATTATTGGTATTGTCTGTATAGCTGGCATAGTTGGTAACGTTAGTCCTATCAGTATAGGTGATATGAGTGTTATATTTACTACTGTCAGTATTGCATAATACAGTTGGTATTAGAGGTATTGTCAGTGCTGTCAGTGCTATTGGTATAACTCGTATTGTCAGTACTGTCAGTGTTCTTGGTATTAGTGATATTGTCGGTACTGTCAGTGCTGCTGGTATTACTGGTATTATCAGTGCTGACAGTATTAGTATTAGAGGTATTGTCAGCACTGTCAGTATTGTTGATACAGTTGGTTTTCCCGGTAATGTTGGTATTGCCAGTATAGTCAGTTTAGTTGTTTTTCTTTTGTTTTAATCATGTCAAAAACACTTTAGTTTTATACCAGCAAAAAAAAACAAATCACAATATTGCTTCTGCATGTGTACGAAGCCTATCGATCAAATATAAAATGTGCTGTGGTTGCCCCAAGACTGTAAGAATTTTGCTTGGCCTAATGCTTGAGCTGTGTATTGAAGGGGGCTTTCAAACGGAATTCTTGCTTTGGGTGCAGGAAAACATACATTTGCCTCTGCTCTGTATAATTCCAAGACTACAACTCTCGTCTTCTTCAGTGCTGCAGTTATACGACAAATTACTGTCTGGAGTATTTGTCCAAAGTTTTAGGACTGAGGATATAGAAACTGCCAGTTACAGACTATTTTTACCACAATAATGCCTCATAAGAAAAGGAATTCCATGGCATGAATGTCAGCTGATGCAAAAAGGAAAGCTGCATTTTGGGCCAATGAAAAATGTGAAGACCGAGAAACAAGACTGACACACATGAGAACAGCAGCTGCTTCCTCAAGAGCCAATGAACTTTCTGAGCAGAGGGAAGCAAGACTTGCAGACATGAAAACAAGAGCTGCTTCCTCAAGAGCCAATGAACTTTCTGAGGAGAGGGAAGCAAGGCTTGCAAACAAGCAAACAAGAGCTGCTTCCTCAAGAGCCAATGAACTTTCTGAGGAGAGGGACGTGAGGCTTACAGACATGAAAACTAGAGCTGCTTCCTCAAGAGCCAATGAACTTTCTGAGGAGAGGGAAGTGAGGCTTACAGAGATGAAAACTAGAGCTGCTTCCTCAAGGGACAATGAACTTTCTGAGGAGAGGGAAGCAAGGCTTGCAGACATGAAAACAAGAGCTGCTTTGTTAACACATTCTATTTTGCTAACAGCAGTTATTAATCCGGGTAAAGCCGGGTAGTACAGCTAGTATATATATATATATATATATATATATATTAGCTATTGAACCCGTTCTACGCCCGGGTGGCGAGCATTTATATTGGTATATGGTCTCCATCCTGGTATGTGCTACTCCATCCTGCGTCCCCATCCTGTCATGAGCTGCTCCATCCTGCGCCCCCATCCTGTCATGTGCTGTTCCATCCTGCGCCCCCATGCTGTCATGTGCTGCACCCATCCTGCACCCCCATTCTGACATGTGCTGCTCCCATCCTGCGCCCCCATTCTGACATCTGCTGCACCCATCCTGCGCCTCCATTCTGACATGTGCTGCACCCATCCTGCACCTCCATTCTGTCATTTGCTGCTCCCATCCTGCGCCCCTATCCTGTCATGTGCTGCTCCCATCCTGCGCCCCCGTTCTGTCATGTGCTGCTTCTATCCTGCACCCCCGTTCTGTCATGTGCTGCTGCCATCCTGCACCCCCGTTCTGTCATGTGCTGCCCTATTCTGTCATGTGCTGCTCCCATCCTGCGCCCCCATACTGTCATGTGCTGCTCCCATCCTGCGCCATCGTTCTGTAATTTGCTTATGGTTGATGGCCCCCATAAGCTGCTCCATAGTATATGCCTCATATGCTGCTCCATTATGGTTTATGGCCCCCATAGGATGCTCCATAGTATATGCCCCGTATGCTGCTCCCTTATGGTTGATGGCCCCCATAAGATGCTCCATAGTACATGCCCCGTATGCTGCTCCATTATGGTTGATGGCCCCCATAAGATGCTCCATATTATATGCCCCATATGCTGCTCCATAAAAGTTTATGGCCCCCATAAGATGCTCCATAGAATATGCCCCGTACACTGCTTCATAAAGGTTTATGGCCCCCATAAGATGCTCCATAGTATATGCCCCGTATACTGCTCCATTATAGTTGATGGCCTTCATAAGATGCTCCATAGTATATGCCCCATATACTGCTGCGATATATAAAAAAAAATAACATACTCACCTATCGTCGCTGGGCGCTGAGTGTTGGGGGGCCTGAGCAGGCGGGGACACCGGCGCGCTGTGGGGGTCAGATGCCAGAGTCACCGCTTGCTCAGGCCCCCGACACTTGCTATAGTCACCTGGATCTGATCCAGCGCTGTGTGCCGCTCTGTGTTCTGGGTCCTCTGGCTGTGACTGTTCAGTCAGAGGGCAGCGCGCATTAAGCGCGTCATCGCACCCTCTGAACTGTGAACATTACAGGCAGAGGACCCGAAAGATGGAGCGGCGCGCAGCGCTGGAACGGTACAGGTGAATATAGCTTATACTCACCCTCCTGGCATGTCCCTGCTTCTCCGTTGGAGATCACGGTGTGCGTTCAGTGCTTACGCATACCGCGATCTTCTGGGCTGCGTCACTCTGTGGGGTCCAGACCGCGCCAGCGCTTGCTCTTGCGCAGTCTATAAAAGATTCAGACAGAGTGACGCTCCCAGCCTTATATTATATATACAGGTGCTTCTCACAAAATTAGTATATCATCAACAATTTTAATTTATTTCAGTTCTTCAATACAAAAAGTGAAGCTCAAATATAATATGAAGTCATTACAAACAGAGTGAACAATTTCAAGTGTTTAATTCTGTTAATGTTGATGATTATGGCTTACAGCCAATGAAAACCCAAAAGTCATTATCTCAGCTAATTAGAATACTTTATAACACCAACTTGAAAAATCCAAAATGTTGGCCTACTGAAATGTATGTTCAGTAATTGCACTCAATACTTGGTTGGTGCTCCTTTTGCATCAATTACTGCATCAATGTGGCGATCAGCCTGTGGCACTGCTGAGGTGTTATGGAAGTGCAGGTTGCTTTGATAGCAGCCTTCAGCTCGTCTGCATTGTTGGGTCTCTTGTCTCTCGCCTTCCTCTTGACAATATCCCATAGATTCTCTATGGGGTCAAGGTCAGGTGAGTTTGCTGGGTAATCAAGCACAGTGATAATGTTGTTTTTAAGCCAGGTATTGGTACTTTTGGCAGTGTGGACAGGTGCCAAATCTTGCTGGAGAATGAAATTTCCATCTCCAAAAAGCTTGGCTCCCCAAACCATCATTGATTGTGGAAACTTCACACTTAACCTCAAGCAGCTTGAATTGTGTGCCTCTCCACTCCACTCTTCCTCCAGACTCTGGGACCTTGAATTTCAAATGAAATGTAAAATTTACTTTCATTTGAAAATAACACCTTGTCCACTGAGCAGCAGTCCAGTTATTTTTCTTCTTGGGCCAGGTATCATGCTTCTGGCGCTGTCTATTGGTCATGAGTGGCTTGTCACAAGGACTTCTGACACTTTTAGCCCATGTCGTGGATACGGTTGTGTGTGGTGGCTGTTGAAGGAATGACTCCAGCAACAATCCACTCCTTGTGAATCTCCTCAAAATTTTTGAATGGCCTTTTCCTTAATAATCCTTTCAGGGTTGCGGTTATTCCAATTGCTTATGCATCTTTTTCTACCACACTTTTTCCTTCCACTTAACTGTCCATTAATATGCTTGGATACAGCTCTCTGTGAACAGCCAGCTTATTTAGCAATGACCTTTTGTGGCCTACCCTCCTTATGGAGTGTGTCAGTGACTGCCTTCTGGACATCTGTCACGTCAGTCAGCAGTCTTCCCCATGATTGTGGAGCCTACTGAAACAGACTAAAGAAACCTTTTAAAATGCTTAGGAAGCCTTTGCAGGTGTTTGTGTTAATTTTTCTAATTTACTGAGATAATGACTTTGGGTTTTCATTGGCTGTAAGCCAAAATCATCAACATTAACAGAAATAAACACTTGAAATAGATCACTCTGTTTGTAATAGCTCAATATAATATATGAGATCCACTTTTTTATTTAAGAACTGAAAAATAACTTTTTGATGATATTCTAATTTTGTGAGAAGCACCTATATATTTATACATATAGCATAAATGAGCACACTCCCTATGATAAGTAAGATTTGAATTAATATTTAACTGAACAGAACAATTTCCAAATTTTTTACAAAGCTGAGTTTCAAAAGACATTGTTTTAACTCATGACATGAAAGTAACGTTGATGATATAACTCAAATAAGTTAATGCAAAAATGAACCACATAAAAAACAACTACATCTAATACTTTCTATGACCTTCATGATGTTTCAGGATAGCACCAAATTATCTAGGCATGGAATGAACAAGTTGGCAGCATATTGAATCATTTATCCCTTTCCATTCTTCGATGATGACCTCATTTTGAGCCTGGATGCTGCATGGAGAGTGATGCTTAACGTGCCTCTTTAGAATTCACCAGGAAGTTCATGTTACTGAAAACCAGGTATTTCTCGTGCTGTCATGTGCATGACAGCACAGCAAACACTGCCTCTGATCGGTGGTAAAATCATTACAGCTGGTGAGAGAGCCGCGGTTCCTACCCTGTCAAATGACAACATGAGCCCGCAGCTGTGATCGGAGGTAAAAAGTTTATCTATTATGTTGCTTGAGAAAGGCTCTCCATGAGCCGAAATGTCGCTGCAATGGGCTATTAAAATTTAACACCTTTAAAACTTCAACTCTCAGAGGTGTGCTACCTGGGGAGCTCTGCACCCTAATTTTGTTTTTTTTGTGCTCTTATATGAAGCTCATGAGTGACACAAGGATATTACAAAAAACAAGAAAAGCTCAATTGCTCATTTAGGGTATGTGCCAACGTCAAGATTTCTTGCAGAAATATTCCTGACAAAAACCGGACATTTCTGCCAGAAATCCACATGCGTTTTTTTCGCATTTTTCATGCGTTTTTGACCCGTTTGTGCATTTTTTTCCAAATGCATAGAATAATGGGAAAAACACAGAAAATCCGCAAAATTAATGAACATGCTGCTTTTTTTACCGCCATGCGTTTTTTTTCGCAGAATAAAACGCATCATGTGCACAAAAATTGCAGAATGCATTCTAAATGATAGGATGCATATGTCTGCGGTTTCTTATGCGGTTTTATCGCGTTTTTATCATGAAAAAATGCGAAAAAAACACAAAAAAACCTGAATGTGTGCATATACCCTTAAGCCTGCTGGTGTCATAGTGCCAAGTAGAGTGATCCAACGGCATTCTAGTTGTGCCAATTTTTTCTTTAGGTCTCCCCCTCGGACTCCTCCCCTAATCCTGTCTATCCCTTTTACTTTAAACCCAGCAGGATTGCAATGGTGATGTTGCTTAAAATGGTGTGGAAAAGGTTTTAATGTTGAGATGTCTGATGTTTCCCGAGCTGCCATGATGCCTCTGTCATGCTCATGGACATGTATACGTAATTCACTCCACGTAAGACCTATATACACTAAATCACAAGTACATGTTGCGTAGTACACAACATAATCAGTACTGCACGAGATGTACTGTGTAATTTTATACTCTCTGTTATGATCAGATGAAAAAAAGTTTGTAGATCTTATCATGTTACTACACGCCAGGCAATCGCCACATGGGAAAAAGCCTCATCTTTGTTTACCTGCACCGAAGAAGTTTTTTGGTTTACTAACGTAATGACTATTGACAAAAATGTCCTTAAAGTTCTTACTCCTTCCAGGTGCCATAAGAGGAGTTTGAGATAAGGATTTAGACAAGATGGGTTCTGTCATCAAAACTGGCCAATGTTGGTTTAGGATTTGACGCATTATCTCCCACTGATGGTTGAAAGTAGAGATAAAGAGTATTGCCGAATCTTCTTTCTTATTATTTTTTGTACTGGCCAAAAGGTCAGTACGTCTGCTACTCTTTGCTCGTTGATATCCCTTCTCAATTGATCGTTTGCTATACCCCTATCAGCAAATCTTTTGCCATGGTCAATGGCCTGTTGTTCAAATCCTGAATCAGATGAGCAAATTCTAAGAAAAACTGCCCAGTTGGTATTGCTCTAATAACAGATCCGGTGTGGGCAGAAAAGGCATGTAATAGAGAGTTAGTAGATGTCTCCTTACGATATAAATTAGTTTCCACCCATCCATCTTCACGGACATTCATTATGGGAAATTCAATAAGATTAAAGTTTATTTTGCAATCCTGAGGCTTCAGTTAGTGCAGTCTGCTGTATGACATGTGGAGGGAAAGTACAACTCCATGATCACGCAATCGAGAGGGCAGTCTGTGAAATGGAAAGTTCAAAGAGACAAATGGAATGGAAAGTCTAAGGCTATGTGCACACATTGAGGATTTGCCTCAGGAATTTTTTGTGCGGATTTTGCATCTCTTGGCAGAAAACGCAGGTGCGGATTTCATGCATTTTTTATGCGGATTTTGTGTGGATTTACTGCGGATTTTGTGCCTATTTCATGCGTTGTTACCCCTGCAGATTTCTATAATGGAATGGGTACAAAAACGCTGCAGATCCGCACAAATAAATGACATGCTCCTTATTTTAATCAGCAGCGTTTTCCTCACCATTAGCACAGCATTTTTTTTCCCATTGATTTACATTGTACTGTAAATCACGTGCGGATCTGCAGCATTTCTGTGCGGAAATAATGCTGCGGATCTGCAATATCTCCGCAACGTGTGCACATATCCTAAAAGTGCCCAAACAGATTGAAACACTCGTCTAGCTGAAAGTTATCTTTTCCAACCTCACCAAACAGACGTATTCTTATTCAGGCAAAGCATGCATGCATTCTATATTGGAAGAGTTGAGTTTGCTGCTACCAGACATCTCTTAGGCCGAGTGTCCATGATCTGGAACTAGCAGTGCTTTGGACACTGCGCATGTTCACTGTTCACCGAACCATGCAGATTTACCGCATTCAATATATGCTATTGAAGTAATTTCTGTTGCGGAGGTTAGTGTCTCCACTAACGTGACGTGACTACATGAGCCCCAGACACCCATGGCAAGACACCTCGACCAGGATCAGAATAGGACACCTGGGGGACACGGGTGCTACCTCCAGTTAGACCCCCGGACTCGTGGTAGCTGACCCTGCGGGACAGATGGACAAGCAGGGTTAGCAGGTGATGTAGAGCTAACTGGTGGGTACCAGAGGTACAGGTAGAAGCTGGTTCCAGCGGTACTGACGTTGTCCTGAGGTTCAGGTGACTGAATGGCATGACAAGATGGAACTGGAGTAGGCAGATTGGACTTTGTCCAGGAAAGACAGGGAACGGGTAGCAGATAGTCTGTGGAGATAAACAGTGTACGCAGGGCACTGACAGAGACTTCAGAAACAGAAGGGCATGCTAGCAGGAACCGGAAGTAGCAACTGAAGATACTTGTTGTTCCGGTACCCTCCCTATGGTGGAGGGTCTAGAAATAGTAATCATTAACACACCATTGGTCAGAAGCACATTTTCGAAAATGTGCGATGTCTCTTTAAGAGACCTGGAGAGAGTGCGCTTGTGACCTAACCACACAGCCCGAGGACCTGCTGACTGCATATCAGGAAGCAGAGTAGGGAGGGGAAGCAAAGGCCCTGTCCTGACAGCGTGGAGCCGTCACAGAGCGGGAGTCCCGACGGGGATCCCGCTAAGGTACAGGAACCGGACCGGGTGTAACAGTATCCCCCCCTTTACGCCCCTCTTTTTCAAGCCTGCGTAGAATCTTTTCATAAGGAGAGGAGCCTGGATATTCTCTTTAGGCTCCCATGACCTCTCCTCCAGACCAAAGCTTTTCCAATCCACCAAATTAAATTTTTTTACCCCTTACTCTTTTAGTGGTCAAGATGTTCTTTACCTCAAAAACATCCTCAGACGGATATACCTGGAGGAGAGACACACCTTATCTCCGGGCCAAAAGATGGGTGCATCCAGACGTCTTTTGTCCGCATGCCTCTTCATATGTTGTGAGTAGTGTTGAACGTTACCTTCCGATATCCGAAAATATCAGATCGGATTGGATTGGACCGATACCCAAAAAATATCGGGTATCGACGATTCCGATAACGGAAACCAATGCAAGTCAATGGGACAAAAATATCGGAATTAAAATAAACCCTTTCTTTCCTTGTAGGTTAATTCTACATGAAGGAAAACAACTAAGAATAAGGCCGAATATATTCAGAGAGGTGGAGGAGACATTAAAGGCATTTAGGTTTAGCCCTATGAAATGGAATAGCAGGAATTAATTTTTTTTAAGACGTTTGGAGTTACAAAGATATTGACTATGTTAAGCTTTTTTTTATTTTGTCAGATATTTATGTTTCACTACTTCCATGCTCTTCACCTTCTTTTTTACTTCTCCCACACATTCTCCTTCATCATCCTCAGCAGCAGCATCTTTTTCATCAACTTCTTCTTCACCTTATTCATCTTCTTCTTCACCTTCTTCCTATTATTCTTTTTTTTATTCTTCATATTCTTTTTATTCAACTATTATTCTTCTTCATATTCTACTTCTTCATCTTCTTCATATTCTTCTTATTCATCATATTCTTATTTGTGACAGGCATTCCTGTAGTTGTTATCTATAAAAGTTTGAAGATTACACCTTCCGTTCTGCCTGTCACAAAAGATTTACAACAGGATTTGTCAGCGTTCAGTTTGGCCTGAAGCAGCAGGTTTTTTCCAGGGGCACCACGAGGAGGAACGGACTCACCCCCATACACTGCTTAGTATTCTTCTGCTTATAATTTAGATAATATCTTTTGCTCTGATTTTTAGTCTTATCCTTATTGTTCTTCTCTTTTTGTTCTGCAGCTTCTTGTTCTTCTGCTTCTTGGTCTTCTGTCTCTTTTTCTTCTGTATCTTGGTGATTGTCTTCTTGTTCTTTGCCCTTTTGGTCATCTTCTTCAGGGTCATATTCTTGGTCTTCCTCGGGGTGGTCTTCAGGGTTGTCTTCTCCAGGGTCGTCGTCTCCGGGGTTGTCGTCTTCTTCGGGGTGGCCTTCAGGGTCATCGCCTCCGGGATCATCGTCTCCAGGGTCGTCGTCTCCGGGGCCGTCATCTTCTTTGGGGTGGTCTTCAGGGTCGTCGTCTCCGGTGTCATCATCTCCGGGGTCGTAGTCTTCTTCTGGGTTGTCTTCAGGGTCGTCGTCTTTAGGGTCATCGTCAGGAAGATCAAGAGTGATTACCAAAAACCATTTCAAAAAGCTTGAACTTGAAAATGTAGCAGAAGGTAGAAGAAGGCTGAGGAACTGCCGAGAACCAGCTGACGGTACTGGAACCCGGATGGGTAGCTGAAGGTACAAGAGCCAATGGAACTACCGAGGACCAGCTGATGGTACTGGAACCCGGTTACTAAGCAGAAGGTAACCTTGCCAGAAAGCACTACCAAGGACCACCAGACGTTGGGGGAACTTGGATACCAAGAAGGAGGCACCTAAGCCAAAGGCTCTGCCTGGAACCAGCTGACGGTACTGGAAGCCAGGGGGACTTATTCAAGATTGACTTCCAAAGAACCAGCTAATGGTGCTGGAACTCAGATAGGCAGCAGAAGGTCCACATGAAAAAAAATTGCAAGGCCGCGAGCCGCCCGTAGTTACCGAAAAACCACAATCCCAGCGTCCTACAGGGGGAGCTTGTCATATTGGCACTACAGAACCAGCCTTGATTGCCAGTTCCCGCAGCCCACATAGGAAGCAACTAAACTGCAGGCACCATAGAGTTGGCTAACCTGACCGCAACCCGACAAGACAACGTATTGGAGACAAAGTGACCTTGAAACTTCCCGGAAAAAGCTGGCGTTCTGGAACCTGGCTGGGCAGGAGGGAGTACCCATGCCAAAGACACTGCCGAGAACCATCTGACGGTACTGGAACCTGGATGGGTAGCCGAAGAGCCAATGGAACTACTGAGGACCAGCTGATGGTGCTGAAACCCAGTTACTATGCAGGAGGTAACCATGCCAGAAAGCACTACCAAGGACCACCAGACGTTGATGGAACTCAGATACAGAGAAGGAGGCACCTAAGCCAAAGGCTCTGCCTGGAACCAGCTGACGGTACTGGAACTAGGATGAGGAGCAGAAGGTACAAGAGCAAAAGACACTGCCGAGAACCAGCTGACGGTACTGGAACCCAGAAGGGGAGCAGAAGGTACAGGAGCCAATGGAACTACCGAGGACCAGCTGACGGTACTGGAACCCAGTTACAAAACAGGAGGGCCCCGTGCCAGAAAGCACTACCAAGGACCACCAGACATTGATTGAACTCAGAAATCGAGAAAGAAGCACCTAAGCCAAAGGCTCTGCCTGGAACCAGCTGACGGTACTGGAACCAGGATGGGGAGCAGAAGGTACAAGAGCCAAAGACACTGCTGAGAACCAGCTGACAGTACTGGAACCCACATGGGTAGCAGAAGGTACAAGAGCCAATGGAACTACCAAGGACCAGGTGACGGTACTGGAACCCAGTTACTAAGCAGGAGGTACCCGTGCCAGAAAGCACTACCAAGGACTACCAGACCTTGGTGGAACTCGGATACCAAGAAGGAGGCACCTAAGCTAAAGGCTTTGCCTGGAACCAGCTGACAGTACTAGAACCCAACGGGACCTATTCATGATTGACTTCCAAAGAACCAGCTAATGGTGCTGGAACTCAGATAGGCAGCAGAAGGTCTACATGGAAAAAAAATTGCAAGGTTGCGAGCTGACCGGAGTTACCGAAAACTGTTATGACCTGGTGGTTAAGAGGCCACACTGAAATGATCTGGTGGCTAAAACGCAACATGGAACGAGCTCTGAGAAGGTGGTATCTCTACTGACCGCAGTCCCTAATCCTAACAACACAACTAGAAATAGCCGTGGGATGTTCCTGACACTCCCTAGACACCTCGTCACAGCCTCAGATATAACTACCCCTAAAGAAGGAAATAGAAAGCCATGTTGCCTCAGAGAAACCCCCAAAAGGAAAGACAGCCCCCCACAAATATTGACTGTGAAAGGAGAGGGAAATGACGAACCCAGAAATGAAATTAGATTTCAGCAAAGGGAGGCCAAAACTAAACTAGATAGACAGAGAGCAAAGGATACTGTGCGGTCAGTATTAAAAACTACAAAATCCACGCAGAATTTACAAAAAGGAACTCCACACCGACTCACGGTGTGGAGGGGCAAATCTGCTTTCCCAGAGCTTCCAGCTAGCCTGAATAAGACATAGTGACAAGCTGGACAAAAGAGACAAAATGCAAAGAAACAGAGTCCAAACACATGGACAAACAAAACTAGCAAAACTTATCTTTTGCAGACAAGGACTGGCCATATGAGAAATCCAAGGGAAGAATCAAATCCAACCAAGAACATTGACAGCAGGCATGGACTAAAGCCCAGAGCAGGTTTAAATAACAAACCCAGGCAAGGCGATTAGTGAAGACAGCTGCCACAGCTACCCAACGGAGCAGCAGTTCCACTTGAAACCACCAGAGGGAGCCCAAGGGCAGAACTCGCAAAAATACCATTAGCAACCACAGGAGGGAGCTCCAGAACGGAACTCACAACAGAAAACCCACAGTCCTACAGGGGGAGCTTGTCCTATTGGCACTACGAAACCAGCCTTGATTGCCAGTTCCCGCAGCCCACAAAGGAAGCACCTAAACTGCAGGCACCATAGAGTCAGCTAACCTGACCACAACCCAACAGGACAACGTATTGGAGGCAAAGTGACCTTGACACTTCCCAGAAATAGCTGGCGTTCTGGAACCAGGCTGGGCAGGAGGGAGTACCCGTGCCAAAGACACTGCCGAGAACCAGCTGACGGTACTAGAACCCGGATGGGTAGCAGAAGGTACAATAGCGAACGGAACTACCGAGGACCAGCTGATGGTAATGGAACCCAGTTACTAAGCAGGAGGTACCTGTGCCAGAAAACACTACCAAGGACCACCATACGTTGATGGAACTTGGATAACGAGAAGGAGGCACCTAAGCCAAAGGCTCTGCCTGGAACCAGCTGACGGTACTGGAACCAGGATGGGGAGCAGAAGGTACAAGAGCCAATGGAACTACCAAGGACCAGCTGATGGTACTGGAACCCAATTACTAAGCAGGAGGTACCCATGCAAGAAAGCACTACCAAGGACCACCAGACGTTGGTGGAACTCGGATACCAAGAAGGAGGCACCTAAGCCAAAGGCTCTGCCTGGAACCAGCTGACGGTACTGGAACCAGGATGGAGAGCAGAAGGTACAAGAGCCCAGGGGGACCTATTCATGATTGACTTCCAAAGAGCCAGATAATGGTGCTGGAACACAGATAGGCAGCAGAGGGTCCACATGGAAAAAAATTGCAAGGCCGCGAGCCGGTCAGAGTTACCAAAAACCCACAGTCCTACAGGGGGAGCTTGTCCTATTGTCACTACGGAACCAGCCTTGATTGCCAGTTCCCGCAGCCCACATAGGAAGCACCTAAACTGCAGGCACCATAGAGTTGGCTAAGCCAACCGCAACATGACAGAACAATGTATTGGAGGCAAAGTGACCTTGACACTTACCGGAAACTGCTGGCGTGCTGGAGCCAGGCTTGGCAGGAGGGAGTACCCGTGCCAAAGACACTTCTGAGCAGCAACTGGTGGTGTTGGAGCCCAAGGGATTATAGGAGAAACAGAGTGTAAGCTGAGGTCTAATAGGAGGCAGTTTAATATCTGTAGTAGTGTGAATGTGTTATGATGCGGTGGTCTAGGAGCAACATGGAACGAGCTCTGAAGGAAGTGGTAACTGTACTGAACGCAGTCCCTAAGCTCAACACAACACTAGAAGTAGCCGTGGAATTCTCCTAACTCTCCCTAGGCATCTCGTCACAGCCTAAGAGCTAACTACCCCTAAAGACAGAAGCAGGAAAACTATCTTTCCTCAGAGAAAATCCCCAAAGGATAGATTAGCCCCCCACAAATAATGACTGTGAGTGGAGAGGAAAAAGACATACACAGAATGAAACCAGGATGAGCACAGGAGGCCAGTCTAGCTTGATTGATAGGACAGGATGGAATACTGTGCTGTCAGTATAAAACACTACAAAAATCCACGCAGCTAGATATACATAACACTGATGCATGTTAAATGCATATCAAATTCGGGGAAATTCCCTATCATGGACTAGAAATAAATGCCGGGGAAACTCCACTATTAGATTAATCCTACAGATAAATTACGGAGTATCAACACACCCAAAGGTAAAATTGCTAACAAATTTATTAAATCTCATAATACATAAATGACACAGTTACAAAAAGATCACAAACTTGACATAAAATGTACACGAATAGTTCATGTGCGGCAGACAGAAAACGCCACATATACCACCTCGGGTACAGACTAGGCACAGACCAAGAGCCTATCAGGGATGTAGTAGTCCTTCAAAGTATCCTTTCCTATATAAAGTGCATAGTACCTCCTACATCTACCCAATAACGCTACATCTTATTAACTAAATAACATCTTGGAATATTAGAAAGGTATATGGCCTGTCTTACCCACGTAGTTCAGGTGTCAGCGTCCGTCCGGCGGCCCCCAAAAATCCACGCAGCGTTTACAAAAAATCTCCACACCTGACTAAAGGTGTGGAGGGTAAATCTGCTTCCCAGAGCTTCCAGCAAGACAGAATTAATTCATACTGATAACGCTGGACAAACATAGAAAGCACTGAACGGATAAGTCCACAATCTGTGAACAGAAAAGCGCAAGCAAAAACTTAGCTTTGCTGAACTGGTCAGGATAACAGGGAAATCCAAAGAGATGTGAATCCAACCAGGAACCATTTACAAGTGGCACTGGCTGAAGGAACAGCCAGGCCTAAATAGCCGAGCAGAAGAGACGATAAGTGGAGGCAGCTGATGACAGCTAACTCCAAGGAGCAGCCATACCACTTGAAACCACAAGCTGGAGCCCAAGAGCAGAACTCACAAAAGTGCCACTTACAACCACCGGAGGGAGCCCAAGAGTGGAATTCACAACAGAATGTGGATGGAGCAGGAGAAATTGCCGCACACACAGCAGGGGATCAGCAGAAGTTACTGAACCCCTATAACACTGGAGCATGTGTTGACTGTGCAGATGGCACTTCTGAGCAGCAACTGGCGGTGTTGGAGCCCAGGGATTACAGCAGAAACAGAGTGTAGGTTGAGGCCTAATTGAAGGCAGTTTAATATCTGTAGTAGTGTGAATGTTGAGAGAGCAGGCGAAATTGCCGAACATACAGCAGGGGATCAGCAGACTTTACTGAATCCCAATAACACTGGAGCATGTGTTGACTGTGCAGACAGCACTTCTTAGCAGCAACTGGCGGTGTTGGAGCCCAGGGTCAATGCTAGAAACAGAGTGTAGGCTGAGGCCTAATTGGAGCAAGTTTAATATCTGTTGTAGTGTGAGCGTGGACGGAGTAGGAGAAATTGCCGGATACACAGCAGGGGAGCAGCTGACGTTACTGAACCCAATAACATGGCAGCAAGTGTTGACTGTGCAGAAGACACTTCTGAGCAGCAACTGGCAGTGTTAGAGCCCAGGGTCAATGCTAGAAACAGAGTATAGACTGAGGCCTAATTGGAGCAAGTTTAATATCTGTTGTAGTGTGAGTGTGGACGGAGCAGGAGAAATTGCCGGATACACAGCAGGGGAGCAGCTGACGTTACTGAACCCCAATAACACGCAGCAAGTTTTGACAGTGCAGACGGCACTTCAGAGCAGCAACTGGCAGTGTTGGAGCCCAGGGAATACAGTTCATGTGGTAGAAACATGAACACAACAGGAGACCTGGATACTGTTGCCAACCAATTATTTTATCTAGAAGAGGAGTGGCAAATTCCTGCGAGATCCTGGCCTTGTTCATTTTCAGAAAAGTAAGCTGGCCAATGTTATCGGAGGATAGTGGCATGCGACGGTCTGTTAGTACACCACCTGCGGCACTAAAGACGCGCTCCGATAATACACTAGCAGCAGGGCAAGTTAGCACCTCCAATGCATACTGGCTAAGCTCTGGCAATGTAACCAGCTTAGAGACCAAAAACTTGAAGGGGGAAGAGCTGTCTGGGAGTACACTGAGAGGGCAAGACATGTAGTCTGTCACCATCTGACGGAAATGTTGCCTCCTGCTGACTGGAGCCGTCTGTGATGGTGTGGACATTTGTGGCGGGCACACAAAACTTTGCCACATTTGGGCCATACTGGTCTTGCCTTGTGCTGAGGCACTGCTTCTGCTCCCTCTTTGAGCAGAGCTTCCTCCACTGCCTCAATGCACTGAGCAGCTTTGTAAAGCACTAGCAGCACTGCTCTCGGTTGGAATAGAGAACATGATGGAATGCACCAGTGTGTCTTGTGTTATGACCTGGTGGTTAGGAGCACCCGGAATGACCTGATAGTTAAACCTCATACAGGATGAGCTCTGGGATGTGGGAGCTCTGCTGACCGCAAGCCCTAATCCTATCACACACACTAGAAATAGCCGTGGAGCGCTCCTGACCAGACCTAGGCACCTCGTCACAGCCTAAGAACTATCTAGCCCTAGAGATAGAAAATAAAGCCTACCTTGCCTCAGAGAAATTCCCCAAAGGTAAGGAAGCCCCCCACATATATTGACTGTGAGTAAAGATGAAAGTCACAAACGCAGAAATGAAACAGGTTTCAGCAAAGGGAGGCCAGACTTACTAAATAGACAGAGGATAGGAAAGGTAACTTTGCGATCAGCACAAAAACCTGCAAAAGACCACGCAGAGTGTGCAAAAAAGACCTCCGCACTGACTCACGGTGCGGAGGGGCCACTCTGCATCCCAGAGCTTCCAGCTAGCAAGACAAAATCATGAAAACCAGCTGGACAAGAAAACAGTGAACAAATAATGACTATCAGGAACTTAGCTTCTGCAGGAGAAGGCAGGTCACCAGAGAGATCCAGGAGCGAACTGAACCAATGCAAAAACATTGACAGCTGGCATGTAGTAACGATCTGAGAGGAGTTAAATAGAGCAGTCAACCAAAGGATAAACCACGTCACCTGTGTAAGAAACCTCAGAAGCAGCAGCTTCACTCACAGCCACCAGAGGGAGCCCATAGACATAACTCGCCGAAGTACCATTCACGACAACAGGAGGGAGTTCGACAACAGAATTCACAACAGTACCCCCCTTGAGGAGGGGTCACCGAACCCTCACCAGAGCCCCCAGGCCAATCAGGATGAGCCAAATGAAAGGCACGAACAAGATCGGCAGCATGAACATCAGAGGCAAAAACCCAGGAATTATCTTTCTGATCATAACCTTTCCACTTGACAAGGTACTGGAGTTTCCGTCTCGAAATACGAGAATCCAAAATCTTCTCCACCACATACTCCAACTCCCCCTCGACCAACACCGGGGCAGGAGGATCATCGGAGGGAACCATATGCGCCACGTATCTTTGCAACAACGACCTATGGAACACATTATGGATGGCAAAAGAAGCTGGAAGATCCAAACAAAATGACACAGGATTAAGAACTTCAGAAATCTTATATGGTCCAATGAAACGAGGCTTAAACTTAGGAGAGGAAACCTTCATAGGAACGTGACGAGATGACAACCAAACCAAATCCCCAACACGAAGTCGGGGACCAACACAACGCTGGCAGTTAGCGAAACGTTGAGCCTTCTCCTGGGACAATGTCAAATTGTCCACCACATGAGTCCAATTCTGCTGCAACCTGTCCACCACCGCATCCACACCAGGACAGTCGGAAGGCTCAACCTGCCCTGAAGAGAAACGAGGGTGGAAACCAGAATTACAGAAAAAAGGAGAAACTAAAGTAGCCGAGCTGGCCCGATTATTAAGGGCGAACTCAGCCAAAGGCAAGAAAGACACCCAATCATCCTGATCAGCAGAAACAAAGCATCTCAGATATGTCTCCAAAGTCTGATTAGTTCGTTCGGTTTGGCCATTAGTCTGAGGATGGAAAGTCGAAGAAAAAGACAAATCAATGCCCATCTTAGCGCAAAAGGACCGCCAAAACCTCGAAACAAACTGGGAACCTCTGTCCGAGACAATGTTCTCTGGAATGCCATGCAAATGAACCACATGCTGGAAAAACAATGGCACCAAATCAGAGGAGGAAGGCAGTTTAGATAAGGGTACCAAATGGACCATCTTAGAGAAGCGATCACAAACCACCAAATGACCGACATCTTTTGAGAAACAGGGAGATCAGAAATAAAATCCATGGAAATATGCGTCCAGGGCCTCTTCGGGATCGGCAAGGGCAAAAGCAACCCACTGGCACGAGAACAGCAGGGCTTAGCCCGAGCACAAATCCCACAGGACTGCACAAAAGAACGCACATCCCGTGACAAAGAAGGCCACCAAAAGGATCTGGCCACCAAATCTCTGGTACCAAAGATTCCAGGATGACCAGCCAATACTGAACAATGAATCTCCGAGATAACTCTACTAGTCCATCTATCAGGGACAAACAGTTTTTCCGTAGGACAACGGTCAGGTCTATCAGCCTGAAACTTTTGCAGCACACGCCGCAAATCAGGGGAAATGGCAGACAAAATTACCCCTTCTTTAAGAATACCTGCCGGCTCCGGAACACCCGGAGAGTCAGGCACAAAACTCCTTGACAGGGCGTCAGCCTTCACATTCTTAGATCCCGGAAGGTATGAAACCACAAAATCAAAACGGGACAAAAAGAGCGACCATCGAGCCTGTCTAGGATTCAACCGTTTGGCAGACTCGAGATAAGTCAAATTCACGCGATGTTTAGCTCCTTCAAGCCAATGTCGCCACTCCTCGAATACCCAAATGCCCACTTCATGGCCAACAACTCCCGATTGCCCACATCATAATTGCGCTCAGCAGGCGAGAATTTTCTAGAAAAGAAGGCACAGGGTTTCATCACCGAGCCATCAGAACTTCTTTGCGACAAAACAGCCCCTGCTCCAATTTCAGAAGCATCAACCTCCACCTGAAAAGGGAGCGAAACATCTGGCTGGCACAACACAGGGGCAGAAGCAAAACGACGCTTCAACTCCTGAAAAGCCTCTACAGTCGCAGAGGTCCAATTGACCACATCAGCACCTTTCTTGGTCAAATCAGTCAACGGCTTAGCAACACTGGAAAAGTTAGCGATGAAGCGACGATAAAAATTAGCAAAGCCCAGGAACTTCTGCAAGCTCTTCACAGATGTCGGCTGAGTCCAATCGTAAATGGCCTGAACTTTAACAGGGTCCATCTCGATAGTAGAAGGGGAAAAAATGAAACCCAAAAATGAAACCTTCTGAACTCCAAAGAGACACTTTGACCCCTTCACAAACAAGGAATTCGCACGAAGGACCTGAAACACCATTCTGACCTGCTTCACATGAGACTCCCAATCATTCGAAAAGACCAAAATGTCATCCAAATATACAATCATGAATCTATCCAGGTACTCTCGGAAGATGTCATGCATAAAGGACTGAAACACAGATGGAGCATTAGAAAGCCCGAATGGCATAACCAGGTACTCAAAATGGCCCTCGGGCGTATTAAATGCCGTCTTCCATTCATCACCCTGTTTAATTCGCACAAGATTATACGCACCACGAAGATCTATCTTGGTGAACCAACTAGCCACCTTAATCCGAGCAAACAAATCAGACAGCAGCGGCAAAGGATACTGAAATTTGACTGTGATCTTATTAAGAAGGCGGTAATCAATACAAGGTCTCAAAGAACCATCCTTCTTGGCCTCAAAAAAGAACCCTGCTCCCAATGGTGACGACGACGGACGAATATGACCCTTCTCCAAGGATTCCTTTATATAACTCTGCATAGCGGCGTGCTCTGGCACAGATAAATTAAACAGACGGCCCTTAGGAAACTTACTACCAGGAATCAAATTAATAGCACAGTCGCAATCCCTATGAGGAGGTAGGGCACCAGATTTGGGCTCTTAAAATACATCCCGGTAATCTGATAAAAACTCAGGGACTCCAGAAGGAGTGGAAGGTGAAATTGAGAGCAATGAAACATCACCATGTACCCCCTGACAACCCCAGCTGGACACAGACATAGATTTCCAATTCAAAAAACTGGATTATGGACCTGTAGCCATGGCAACCCCAAAACGACCACATCATGCAGATTATGCAACACCAAAAATCGAATATCCTCCTGAAGTGCAGGAGCCATGCACATGGTCAATTGAGTCCAGTACTAAAGGCTTATTCTTGGCCAAAGGCGTAGCATCAATTCCTCTCAATGGAATAGGATACTGCAAGGGCTCCAAGAAAAAACCACAGCGCCTGGCAAACTCCAAGTCCATCAAATTCAGGGCAGCGCCTGAATCCACAAATGCCATTACAGAATAGGACGACAGAGAGCAAGTCAGAGTAACGGACAAAAGAAATTTAGACTGTACCGTACCAATGGTGGCAGACCTAGCGAACCGCTTAGTGCGCTTAGGACAATCGGAGATAGCATGAGTGGATTCACCACAGTAAAAACACAGCCCATTCCAACGTCTGTGTTCTTGCCGTTCAGCTCTGGTCAAAGTCCTATCACACTCAGAGAATACCGCCAGATGGTGCACAGCTTTGCGCTCACGCATGCGCCGATCGATCTGAATGGCCAAAGACATAGACTCATTCAGACCAGCAGGCGTGGGAAATCCCAACATGGCATCCTTAAGGGCTTCAGAAAGACCCTTTCTGAAAATTGCCGCCAGGGCACATTCATTCCACTGAGTAAGCACAGACCACTTTCTAAACTTCTGACAGTACACCTCCGCTTCATCCTGACCCTGACACAAAGCCAGCAAGATTTTCTCTGCCTGATCCACTGAATTTGGTTCATCATAAAGCAATCCAAGCGCCAGAAAAAACGCATCAACATCACGCAATGCCGGATCTCCTGGCGCAAGGGAAAATGCCCAGTCTTGAGGGTCACCACGCAACAAAGAAATAATGATTTTTACCTGTTGAACGGGGTCACCAGAGGAGCGGGGTTTCAAAGCTAGAAACAGTTTACAATTATTTTTGAAATTCAAGAACCTAGATCTATCCCCAGAAAATAAGTCAGGAATAGGAATTTTAGGCTCTAACATAGGATTCTGAACCACAAAATCTTGAATGTTTTGTACCCTTGCAGAGAGATGATCCATACAAGAGGACAGACCTTGAATGTCCATATCTACACCTGTGTCCTGAACCACCCAAAGGTCTAGGGGAAAAGAAAGACAAAACACAGTGCAAAGAAAAAAAAATGGTCTCAGAAGTTCTCTTATCCCTCTATTGAGATGCATTAATACTTTGGGCCAGCTGTACTGTTATGACCTGGTGGTTAGGAGCACCCGGAATGACCTGATAGTTAAACCTCATACAGGACGAGCTCTGGGATGTGGGAGCTCTGCTGACCGCAAGCCCTAATCCTATCACACACACTAGAAATAGCCGTGGAGCGCTCCTGACCAGACCTAGGCACCTCGTCACAGCCTAAGAACTATCTAGCCCTAGAGATAGAAAATAAAACCTACCTTGCCTCAGAGAAATTCCCCAAAGGTAAGGAAGCCCTCCACATATATTGACTGTGAGTAAAGATGAAAGTCACAAACGCAGAAATGAAACAGGTTTCAGCAAAGGGAGGCCAGACTTACTAAATAGACAGAGGATAGGAAAGGTAACTTTGCGATCAGCACAAAAACCTACAAAAGACCACGCAGAGTGTGCAAAAAAGACCTCCGCACCGACTCACGGTGCGGAGGGGCCACTCTGCATCCCAGAGCTTCCAGCTAGCAAGACAAAATCATGAAAACCAGCTGGACAAGAAAACAGTGAACAAATAATGACTATCAGGAACTTAGCTTCTGCAGGAGAAGGCAGTTCACCAGAGAGATCCAGGAGCGAACTGAACCAATGCAAAAACATTGACAGCTGGCATGTAGTAACAATCTGAGAGGAGTTAAATAGAGCAGTCAACCAAAGGATAAACCACGTCTCCTGTGTAAGGAACCTCAGAAGCAGCAGCTTCACTCACAGCCACCAGAGGGAGCCCATAGACAGAACTCGCCGAAGTACCATTCACGACCACAGGAGGGAGTTCGACAACAGAATTCACAACAGTCTTGGTACTCCCGCATTTTGCACTCCCAGTTCAACGGTGTTATGAGGCTTTGTAAGTTGTTTCCCGGTAGCGAGGATCTAGGAGGTTGTCCACCCAATAATCAGCCGTGTTGAGAATGTGGGCGATGCGGTGGTCGTTTCTCAGGCACTGCAGCATGAAATCAACCATGTGCTGCAGACTGCCAACTGGCCAAGAAACGCTGTCCCCTGCTTTAAGCGTGATCTCTGCCTGCTCTGCATCACCCCACCCTCCCTCTACATACTGACTACTTTAGCATTGTGTAACTCCCTCCTCTGGACAGAAGTCTTCCTCCTCCATTAACTCCTCCTCATCCTCCTCACAAAGTGTCCCCTGCCTAGGCCTTTGTGAGGAACCACATTGTGCAGACTGTCCAGAAGCAGATGGCATTTGTGACTCCTCATCCTCCACCTCTTCCATAACCTCCTCCCTTAGCGCTTGCAGTGTTTCTTCAAGCAGGCAAATCAGTGGGATAGTCATGTTGACTAGTGCATCATCTGCACTCGCCTTCCGCGTTGAATCATCGAAGGCACGCAAAACCTGGCAAATGTCCTTCATAGTGGCCCACTCAGTGGTGGTGAAGTCTGAATGGCGCGCATTGCGACTTTTTTGCACCTGATGCAGCTGGTACTCCATTACTGCTGCCTGCTGCTCACACAACCTCTCCAACATATGTAACGTTGAATTCCACCTGGTGGGTAGGTCGCATATGATGCGATGTTCCAGAAGGCGGAATCGGCGCTGCAGAGCTGCAATGCACGATCTTGCCATGCTGGAACGCCGCAAGTGAGCGCACTCTAGGCGGACCTTGTGCAGCAGTGCATCAAGATTCGGATAGTCCCTCAAAAAACTCTGCACGACCAAGTTGAGCACATGTGCCAGACATGGGATGTGAGTGAGCTTGCATAGGCCCAGAGCTGCCACCAGATTTCGGCCATTGTCACGCGCTACCATGCCTGGCTGGAGATTCGCTGGCACAAACCACACGTCGTTCTCCTGCTTGATGGCATTCCAGAGCTCCTGCGCAGTGTGGCTTCGATTCCCCAAAGAAATTAATTTCAATATGGCCTGTTGATGTTTGGCCATGGCTGTGCTCATATCGATCGAAACAGGTTAGCGTTCATGGGTCCATGTGGAGGTAGACTGTGACGGCTCCTGCAGTGCTGATTCAGAGGAACTGGAGTATGAGGAGGAGTCAATGTGTACAGACTGGATTTCTGCAATCCATGGAGTTGGCAGAACACGTACAGCACCACTCTCAAGATCTGAACCTGGCTTCACAACATTTAACCAATGGGCAGTGAGGGAAAGGTGACTGGTCCACGCATCGGTGGTCAGGTGGAACTTGCTACTGACGGAGTTTAGTAGCACATGTTTAATGTTTTCCTCCACATGCTTTTGCAGGGCAGAGATGGCTTGCCTGCTGAAATAAAAGTGGCTGGGCATGTTGCATTTTGAGACTGCCAATGCCATGAAGTTACAAAAGGTGTCAGTCTCCACCAGCCTGAATAAGAGAATTTCAAGGGACAGAAGTTTTGCAATGCCAGCATTCAGAGCCTGTGCTCGGGGGTGATTTGCTGAAAAAGGCTGCCTGTTCTCCTATGCTTATGCTACCAATGGCTGTAGACTGGGCAGGGAGTGTGAGGATGACAGGGAACGTGGTGCTGTGGGTGGAATTACACTGAGTCTATGTACAACAGTGCCAGAGGTTCCGAACCGAACCAGCTGTCTGGAAGAAGCTACAACATGAGCTGAAGAGGTGGTAGGTGGCACTTTAGGTTGGCCTAGGTCTTCAGTGTGTTTTTGTAACTCCACCACGTGCTTGGTCCGCACATGTTTCCACATATTGAGGTTGATGACACTTTTCCCTCTTTTCACTTTCAACCCAGTCTGCCCCCTCCCTCTCCCTCCTTTTTGGGCCTTTCTGGGAATCTCTTCCTCAGAGCTGCTCCCATCATCTTCCTGTATCTCACGCCATGATGGGTCAAGGACCTCATCATCTACAATACCCTCTTCCACCAACTGCTTCTCCTGGGTAGTCTCGGCAGCACAGTACACACCAGAAAGTGGCACCTGAGTCTCATCATCAGATGCGTACTGAGGTGTGCTGACCGTAGGCACTGGCCCACCCGTCTCTTCGGATTCAGAGAGACAAAGAAGTTGTGCATCACTGCATACTGCCTCTTCTTCCATTTCTCGAAATCTGCTTGGCCTGCCCCCTCTTTCCAAGCCAAGAGATCCAGAGAACAGATGTAGAGATGGCTCCTGTCCAGGGCTCTCTGACTGCCTGGGCAATTTGGCAGGTGGTGAAGAGACAGATGGGCGCTCTTCAGTGCTCTGGACCTGAGAGGATGTGGCACTAATTGAGTCGATGCATTAGCTGTCATCCATCTGACAACGGCTTCAATTTGTTCCTACCGCAGCAGTGGGGTACGTCGAGCTAATACAAAGCTGTGCATAAAGGACTGTTCCCTGGTAAAACTGGGGGATGCTGAGTCACTGGTGCCCGCAGCAGGCATAGAATCCCCACGTCTTCTCCCTGCTCCACCTCCATGCCCACGCCCATGTGCCTTACTCCCTGCCTTCTTCATCTTGGTAGACTGATAAAGATAGGCAGAAAAGTACTAAGCGCTTAGTGTGCTTATTCCTGAACAGCTGCTGACAGGTATAAGAAACACTAATTTTAAAAAGTGTGGACTAGACTTTAATATGAGCTAATGTGGCCTATACAACTGTAAAGTGGAGTGTTTAGTGAAGTTTATTTAGGTTTTCTTTTTTTACAAAAAAATGGATGTGCCCTAAGATGTAAAACCGATAGTATCACAAAGTTTTTGTAGCTATTACAATGCAGGAAGGTAACCAACAATGCAATAGATGAGGCTCCAAAAAATAGGCTAATACTAATCTGGCTGGGGCTGCAGGGCACAAGGCTGCAGAAAGGCTCCTCTATCTACTCCTATATAGTGCACACAATCTAGCTGTAACAGTATGAGGCAGTGACGCACGCTGAGCAGACTACAACCAGATGTGGCTGCAGAACAGAATACAGCGTGAGCTGCACTCACACACAATGACCTCGCAGAGCGCCGTGAATGGCGCTGCAAGGCTGCAGAAAAGCTTCTCTATTTGCTCCAATAAAGCGCTTGCACGCTATCTAGCTGGATACAGATGGAAACACACTAATAGGAGAAATCAGGAAAAATGTGCAGCAGCACAAATGCAAAAAGGACAATGTAAAAGTATGAGGCAGTGATGCACGCTGAGGGAACTACAACCAGATGTGGCTGCAGAACACACTGCAGTGTGAGCTGCACCCACACACATACAGAGACCTTGCAGACAGCCGTGAATAGCGCTGCAAGGCAAAAAAAAGCTTCTCACACAGCTGTTGCTACAGTAGCCTGGGTTTAGCACAATGAAGCAAATCACTATCTCAAACTGTCCCTCAGTCAGAACAGCAGCGTCCTGTCCCTAACTGAATTCACAGCAGAGTGAACCCAAAATGGCTGCGGCGGCTTTTATAGTGCATCATGACATCATTTCAGCAGCCAATCACAGCCATGCCATTAGTTACATGCCTAACATGCATAACAGGATGTGCCCACACTTCTTAGGATTCCTCATTGGCTGAATTAAATCAAACTGGCTTATAGCATTATGGGAACTTCCGATTACGGTATGCGATATTGCAAGAGTATCAGAACTCAGTATCGGAACTCCGAATATCGGCTGATACCCGGAATGCTCAACACTAGTTGTGAGGCTTTCTCAAAGGCGACATTGGTGCCGCTCTATACTTTCGAGAATTCCCCAGTAAAGATGTCAGCTGCAGGGATGCCTGAAGACCCAGTGATAGGAAGAGGGATCCCGGGTTGGAGTCCAAACACAATCTGAAATGGAGATTTTGCAGAGGATTCACTTACTTGATAATTGTACGAGAATTCTGCCCAAGGTAGCAATTTGATCCAGTCATCATGATGCTCATTGACGAAGTGATGCAGGAATCCAGTCAGGATTTGATTGGTCCTCTCTACTTGCCCATTGGATTGAGGGTGGTATGCAGAAAAGAAGTCCAGTTCCACTTGCACAGATTTACTAACTGCTCTCCAGAACTTGGAGGTGAACTGGACACCCCTGTTGGACACAATGTGGAGAGGAAACCCATGAAGATGGAAGATGTGCTGAATGAAATGGCCAGCGAGCTCAGGAGCAGACAGAAAACCGGGTAACTGAAGGAAGTGGGCCATCTTTGAGAAATGATCCACCACTACCCAGATGACGGAACACCCGGAAGAGGCAGGGAGATCAGTAATGAAGTCCATCACGATGTGCTGCCAAGGAACTCAAGGAGCAAAAAGAGGTAATAGCTGTCCAGAGGGTAGATGTTTAGCAGTCTTGTTGCGTGCACACGAAGGACAGGCAGCAACATATTGCTGGACATCTTTGCCCATGGTGGGCCACCAGTAATAATGGGAGATGAGTTGCAGAGTTTTTTTCTGACCGACATGGCCAGCCAACTTGGAAGAAAGACCCCATCGGAGAACACAGTTCTGATCCGAAATAGATACAAGAGTCTTCCGTGGGGGAAGTTGAGCATGATTAAATGCGGCTACGGGCACAAACCTGGACAGTTCAATAATGTGTTGTGGTTCTTCCTCAAAATCAGGAGGCAAGAACGCTCTAGAGAGTGCATCGGCTTTAACGTTCCTGTCAGCCGGAGAGAAATGAAGAACAAAATTAAATCTGGCAAAAAACAAGGCCCAGTGGGACTGATGAGGATTCAGTCTTTGTGCTGATTGAAGATAAGCGAGGTTCTTATGATCAGTGAAGATGACAACCTGATGGACTGCTCCCTCAAGGAAATGTCACCACTTTTTCAGGGCTAACTTGATTCCCAATAATTCTTGATTTCCCACGGAATAGTTCCTTTCTGAGGAAGAAAAGACCTTCGAGGAGAAACCACAGGTGACCATCCGACCGGAGGACGACTTTTGACTGAGAACAGCAAGAATTGTTTATCTGAATTCGGTCGATGAAGAACGGGTGCGGAGGAGAAGGCCTGCTTTAGAGAAACAAAAGCCTCCTCTGCCTCAGGAGTCCAATCCTTGGCATTTGCGCCTTTCCGGTTCAAGGATGAGATGGGTGCCACTCATGTGGAAAAGTGTGGAATAAATAAATGGTAATAGTTGGCGAGCCCCAGAAACCGTTATATGGCTTTCAGTCCGGATGGATGAGGCAACTTAAGAATGGCAGATACCTTCTCTGGATCCATCTTGAATCCTGTGGACAAGACAATATAACCAAGGAAAGGCAGAGAGGATTGATCAAAGAGACATTTTTCAAATTTAGCATAAAGTCTGTTCTCCCTGAGTCTTTGTAAGACCAGATGTACTTGTCTCCGGTGGGAGGCTAAATCTGCAGAGAAATCAAAATGTCGTCCAGGTAAACAACAACACATGAATAGAGCAGATCTCTGAAAATATCATTTACGAATTCCTGAAAACTGCAGGTGCATTACTTACACCGAACGGCACAACCAGGTATTCGTAGTGTCCATCCCGGGTGTTAAAAGCGGTTTTCCAGTCGTCTCCTTTACGAATACGTATTAGGTTGTAGGCCCATCTGAGGTCCAGTTTGGTGAAGATTTTAGAACCCCTAAGATGATCAAACAGCTCTGAGGTAAGCGACAATGGATACCTGTTCTTTACTGTAATCTGATTCAGCCCCCTGTAATAGATACAGGGCCGAAGAGATCCATCTTTTTTCTTCACGAAGAAGAATCCAGCTGGCAAGGATGACTTACGGATAAATCCTCTGGCCAAGTTCTCCTGAATGTAGTCCGACATGGACTTAGTCTCTGTTGAGAAAGAGGATAGATTTGCCCCGAAGGGGAAGATGTTTCAGGGAGCGGATCAATCGGGCAATTACACGACCTGTGTGGAGGTAATTTCTCTGCCTCCTTTTTCCCAAAGACATAAGCAAAGGCCCAATAAGAGGATGGTAGGCCCGGCAGGGCAGTGGGCTGAGCTGGAGGAAGAACAGGTCGAACTGGAATGATACATCTATCCAAGCAGGAGTCTTCCCAGTGCAGGACCTCTCCCGACTTCCAATTTAAGACTGGTTCATGCATCCGGGGCCAAGGTAGACCTAAAAGCAAGGGGTGAAAGGAACCAGGCAACAACTAAAAAGTAAATTATTTCTGAATGCGTCAAACCTACCCGGAGTTCCACTGGCTCAGTCTGGAACCAAATGGACTTGGACAAGGGTTTGCCATCCACGGATGTCACCTGCAACGATTTTGGAAGGCGTTGGACTGGTATCTGATAACGATCCACGACCGCCTGCTGAACAAGATTCTCAGCAGCTTCATAATCCAGGTGACAGAGTTTGAAAATATTACCTTGCCAAAGACCACAGAGACAGTTATTTGCAGTGGTGGAGAGAGAGGATCCTTACCTAGGGCTGCCTGTCCTACAGACCCTAGGCACTCAAGTTTCCCAACTTCCTTGGACAGGAGCGGATAAGATGCTCAGAACTGCCACAGTAAAAACAGTTCCCCTCTTGAAGTTGGACATCTTGGTGGCGGTTTCCAAAGCTGACTCGATCTACTTCCATAGCCATGGGTGAGGGGAATGAAGTTGAGGAGGCAGCTGGTTTAGGAGTACTAGCAACCAGGTGGTAGGACCCCTTTTCATGTTTGATCATCTTAGATCATTCTTGAAACCGTAGGTCTATCCGGACTGCCAGGGAAATCAAGTTATCCAGAGTTGTAGGCTCATCCCGTCCCGCCAGTTCATCCTTAATTCTTCCTGAAAGACCTTCCCAGAACGTGGCCACCAAGGCTTCATTGTTCCAGGATAATTCAGATGAAAGGGTACGGCACTGCACTGCATACTGGGCCACAGTACGAGCCTCCTGACGTAGTCGAAGAAGAGCCGAAGCTGTCGACGTAGTACGACCAGGTTCATCGAAGATCCTGCGGAATGCCTCTAGAAAAGACTGAAGATTAGTAACCAGAGGATCCATTCTCTCCCACAGCGGATTCAGCCAAACAAGAGCCTCTCCGTCAAGGTGAGACATAATAAAGGCCACCTTAGCCCGATCAAAAGCAAACATTTGCCCCAGGAGTTCAAAGTGCAGCATGCATTGATTAATAAACCCCTGAGACTGAATGGGATCGCCACAGAAGCGGGTGGGAGCTGCTGTGCAGTTAGATACCTGGATGCCAGTGGCAGAGACAGGTGCAGTCAAAGAGACCAAGGTATCCATAGGGGTAAACAAGTTGTGCAGAAAAGTTGTGATCTTGTCCTGTTGACCTCTCAGAATGGTTACCTCTTGACATAGCTCCACGGCAGGATGTGTCTGGGATCCAGCGGGTTCCATGGCTAAAGCAATCTGTAACAAATGGAAACAGAGGCACAGATGGTGAAGTTCACATTAGTTTTCATTTAAATTAAATGTGGAACCTCTGGACCATGGTCCAGGGGGCTCCAAAGGGGGCTTGACCACGTGAGCCCCAGACACCCGTGTTAAGACCCCTCAAACAGGGTTAGAATGGGATACCTGGGGGACACGGGTGCTACCTCCAGATAGATCCTGGACTCGTGGCAGCTGACCCAGTGGAACAGATGCACAAGCAAGGTTAGGTGACATAGAGCTAACCGGTGGGTAACAGGGATGCGGGTAGAATTTGGTTCCAGCGGTACTGGCGTTGTCCTGAGGTTCAGGTGACTGAATGGTGGGATGAGACAGAACTGGAGTAGGCAGATTGGAGATCTTCCAGGAAAGCCAGCTGACGGGTAGCAGATAGTCTGTGGAGACAAACAGTGTAAGCAGAGCACTGACAGAGACTTCAAAAACAGTAGCACATGCTAGCAGGAACTGGAAGTAGCAACTGAGGATACTTGTTGCTCTGACACCCTCCCTATGGTAGAGGGTCTAGAAATAGTAATCATTAACACGCCATTAGTCAGAAGCACCTCTTGGAAAATGTGCGCTGTCTCTTTAAGAGACTGGGAGACAGCACACGCGACCTAAGCACACAGACCGATGACCAGCTGACTGCATGCCAGGAAGCAGAGGAGGGACTGGAAGCAGAGGCCCTGTCCGGACAGTGTGGAGCTGGCACAGAGCGGGATTCCCGACGGTACCCCGCAAAGGTACAGGAACCGGACCGGGTGTAACACTCCCCATGGCTGGGTGTCCAATACTTGGGGTCTCAATCCTGCTTGGCCCTTATTTACATTTACGTAATTCAACATATGGTAAAGTTTTAATACCACAGCATCCCAAGTAGGCTCACCTTGACATAGTTGGATGGTTTTTACATTTTTTTGATCAAAACATTGCTAACAAAGTACCAAAGTACCAAAGTATCCTATGTTATGTTCATGCACTATTGCTACACTGATGAACAAAACTATAACAATGTTTTGAAGTTTTGACTTTCAGGCATCATATCTCCCCATCCACTATTGCTTCGAACGTGAGACTACCATCATTTTAGGCTGGTTTCACATTTGCGTTTTTTTTTTTGCGTTTTTGCGGTAAAAAACGCAAAAAAAGCATGCGTTTTTTCCCCTATATTTAACATTAATAACGCATGCGTTTTTTTGCATGTGTTTTGACGCATTTTTGCAACGCATGCGGTTTTTCTCTTCATGCGTTGTGTTGCAGAAATGCAACATGTAGTAATTTTTGCGGCTTTTTTTGCCGCAAAAAAACGCATGCGTTTTTTCGCGGCAAAAAAACCTATTGATGTCTATGTAAACGCATGCGTTTTTATTAAAAAAAAACAGAAAACACACTGATATGCCACCCCCCACCATAAAGGTGATAAAGGGATCCTAACCCTAACCCTAACCCTAAAGGGATCCTAACCCTAACCCTAAACCTAAAGGGATCCTAACCCTAACCCTAACCCTAAAGGGATCCTAACCCTATCTCTAACCCTATCCCTAACCCTAACCCTACCCCTAACCCTAACCCTAACCCTAAAGGGATCCTAACCCTAACCCTAACCCTAACCCTACCCCTAACCCTAACCCTAAACCTAAAGGGATCCTAACCCTAACCCTAACCCTACCCCTAACCCTAACCCTAACCCTAATCCCTTTAGGGTTAGGGTTAGGGTTAGGATCCCTTTAGGCTTAGGGTTAGGGTTAGGATCCCTTTAGGGTTAGGGTTATGATCCCTACCCCTAACCCTACCCCTAACCCTAACCATTTCTGTTTATAGTGGGTTTTTTACTTTATTTTGATGATTGGCAGCTGTCACACATTTCTCAGCATGCGTTTAAAAAACGCAAATGCATGAAAAAACGCATGTAAACACGTCATAACGCCACGTTTTTTTCACCACATGCAAAAACGCATGCGTCAAAAAAACGCAGCTTTTGCACGCGTTTACATGCGTTTTTTCACCATGTGTTTTTTTTTAAAACGCATGCGTTTTGAAACGCAAGTGTGAAACCAGTCTTATAGACCATCATCTTGGCTAACTCATATATGAGTTAGTTAATGTGATTGACCTTGTGATGAGACAACTTGTTGACTCTGATATTTTTCCTGCACATACAACTCTTCATTTTTGAATGAATTGACATATTTTTCCAACTGTCATTGCACTCACATGAGGCAGTTTGGCAGCTTACTTGGCCGAGAAAATGCTATCAACTAGCTGGATGATGTTGTTTCTTTTTTCTTGGGAAATCTTATTCCTGACTGCTCCATGATTCAAACCAGTGACCTTTCACTTGGAAATCAACCAAAAAGCATTACAAATATTGGCTGGTGACTATCTCATGCAGCCTTTATCTATCCCCCATTCCCTCAATATGGCTGGATCATCATTGTAAAAAAGCATCTGTACTTTGTCTCCCCCTCCTCATTTTAGATTGTAAGTTATTACGTGCAGGGTCATCATTATTTCTGCTTTAATTTTTGTGTTATCTTTAACTATGTTACTTATGACAGTAGTATATGAATCTCTGAACTGTAAAGCGCTGCGCAATATGTTGGCACTATATAAATAAATATTATCATTATAATTAATAACACACTGAGCTATTAGGAAATGTGAGAACAGGTTGTAATTTGTAGTATACAGGAATAAAAAGATTTCTCCACCACCAGGAGCAAAACAGTAACAATGCAGTGACATGACATGATGATTGTCTATAAAATGATGGTAGTCTCACATTCAAAGTAGTAGTGGATGGTGAGATATGGAGCCTGTAAAAGGAAAAGTTCAAAACATTGTTACCCTTTTTCTCATCAATGTATTTATTTACTTACTGCAGGTTATTTGCTCTTTTTGTTGTTTTTTTTCCTTAGGTTTTGACAGCCCTAACACAGCACATTTACAAGATTATCTCAGCACAGGGACATTGTTTTAAACACATCCAATTGTAGAACTTATTATTATTTCAAGATCTATTGATTAAAATGTACTTTGTGGAAAAACCTCCTTAAGGTATACTTTTCTCTGCGGCCGAATTTCAGAGTCAAACATACATGACTCATACATGCTACCCGTGGATCGGGCAGCATGTATCAGCTGTCAGGTTCCCTTTAATACATTTAGTATATAGCATTAGATATTAGATCACCATATTATAGTTTCTTTTAGATCATTAATAATAATAATATACAAGTCCAGTAGTTCCTTAGTAATTTCATAGCTGTAAGGCATGACTTACTGAAAATAAAACGTCTTATTGCAATTGTTTATAGAACTAGCAATGTAATAGAATCTGATTTAAGAAGCATTGTTTGTCCATTTGAGAATGGCTATATATAATATATTGCCAGAGTAATACATGGCATGTCCTGCTGTAGCCTAAAATCCATGGGATGTTTAGATAAATCTGTAGTCTCAATGTTTGATAGCTATACCACAGTGGTGTTATCAGAGACAAAGAAACAAAAAAAGTTTGACTTAAACGATGTGTTTGAAAGATTGAATAGACATGTTATTATGAGTTACACTATTTCTATAGCTTTTCAATCTCTGGTGAATTCCAACAGGACATATTCCATGAAAAATAAAACATAAAGAAAACAAAATAAAGTAAAAATATCAAGCTACTGTTTTGTACAAATATAGTGGATACAGAAATTATTCATACCTATTTACATTTTCCATTTGGTAAATTCAAAATCTGTTATTTTTTTCTCATTAATGTACACTCTGCACCCCATCTTGACTGAAAAAAACAGAAATGTAGTTGGCAAATTTATTAAAAAAGAAAAGCTGAAATATCACATGGTCATAAGTATTCAGACCTTTTGTTCAGTATTGAGTAGAAACACCCTTTTGAGCTAGTACAGCCTTGAGTCTTCTTGGCAATGATGCAACAAGTTTTTCACTGATGGATTTGGGGATCCTATCCAGGTCCGTCAGATTTGATGGTGAACGTTGGTGGACAGCCATTTTCAGGTCTCTCCGGAGATGATCAATTAGGTTTAGGTCAGGACTCTGGCTGGGCCAGTCAAGAATGGTCACAGAGTTGTTCTGAAGCCACTCCTTTGTTATTTTAGCTGTGTGCGTAGGGTCATTGTCTTGTTGGAAGGTGAACCTTTGGCCAATTCTGAGGTCCAGAGCGCTCTGGAAGAGGTTTTCATCCAGCATATCTCTGTACTTGGCTGAATTCATGTTTCCTTTAATTACAACCAGTCGTCCTGTTCCTACAGCTGAAAAACACCCCATTGCATGATGCTGCCACTGCCATGTTTCACTGTTGGGATTGGATTGGGCAGGAGATGAGCAGTGCTTGGTTTTCTCCACACATACTTCATAGAATTATCACCAAAAAGGTCTATCTTTTTCTCTTCAGTCTAGAGAATATTATTTCTCATAGTCTGGGAGTAGGGTTGAGCGACTTTTAGTTTTTTAGGGTCGAGTCGGGTTTCGCGAAACCCGACTATCTCAAAAGTCAAGTCGAGTCAAATCGGCCGATCATCGCGAAAAGTCGGGGAGCGACCGAAACACGAAACCGAATAAGTCAATGGGGAAGCATAGTCGGCAGTGAGTGGAGGCCAGGAAAACACCTACAGTGCCCATTTTAATGGCACAAACATTCATTCTTGTTACTGAAGCTTGTCAATCTTAATTTACCTTATAATAATAGTTAGGCATTGGAAATTGGGGGTCATTTGGCTAAAGTTGTGGGGGGTAGGGCTGGTTCAAGTATTTAGTGGGCCCAGGAAACGTGGATAACGTCACGGCAGTGGAGCAGGGAGAGGTAAGTATTTCAACTTTGCAAGGGCTGTGATCCTGAGCAAGCAGGGGGTCCCACTCATTCGCATTGGCACTGGCACAGGGCCCCTCAAAGTACGGCGGTGTGTTTGCACGGCGGGGGCGTCTCCCACCGGCAGCGACACTTTTGTGTACTATGATGGGCCCATTGCCAGTGACATCGCCAACGAGTATTCCCCCCCACCTGATGAAGGAACCTGCACTTTCATCTGCACCTTTCGCTTTGTCCCCGTGTAAGGTGGTATGGTATGTGGGAAGGGGAACCTGACTTTCAGCAGGGTCACATTCTGCCTGTGTAGCGTGCACGGGGAATGTAGTGGTCTGGGTCAATGTACCAGCAGACTCATCTAGCACTGGCTGGGCAATGGGCAGGATAAGAAGGAAACACAGATATAGGCCCAAATAATAAAGTGGGCTAAATGCAGTTCAAAATTGGTAACAGGACTAACCAGGCGGCATTGCTTTGTTCAGTGGAGGACAACTGTAATGAGAGGCTGACACAGTGAGTAGGCCCAAATCAGTAAGTAGGCCAAATGCAGTTCAAAATTGGTAACAGTAGTAAACAGGCGGCACTGCTTTGTTCAGTGGAGAACAGCAAGACACCGTTAGTAGGGCCAACAAAATAGGTAGGCCAAATGCAGTGTTATAATAAAAACAATTTAATGAGAGCCTGAAGATAGAAGCTGAGGAAAGGCAACCTGGAGAACACCTTGGAGCGGCAAACACCGTTTCTAGAACCCAACCAAACTAGTAGCCCCATTGCAGTTGTTCGATTGAAAAACTATTTAACAAGAGCCTGAAGATTGAAGCTAAGGCAAGCAAACCTGGAGAACACCTTGGAGCGGCAGACACTGTTACTAGGCCCCAACCAAACTAGTAGCCCCACTGCAGTTGTTCGATTAAAAACTATTTAAAGGAGAGCCTGAAGATAAAAGCTGAGGAAAGGCAACCTGGAGAACACCTTGGAGCGGCAGACACTGTTAGTAGGCCCCAACCAAACTAGTAGCCCCACGGCAGTTGTTCGATTAAAAAACTAACGAGAGCCTGAAGATATAAGCTGAGGAAAGGCAACCCAGAGAACACCTTGGAGCGGCAGACACCGTTTCTAATACCCAACCAAACTAGTAGCCCCACTGCAGTTGTTCGATTAAAAAACTATTTAACGAGAGCCTGAAGATAGAAGCTGAGGAAAGGCAACCTGGAGAACACCGTGGAGCGGCAGACACTGTTAGTAGGCCCCAACCAAACTAGTAGCCCCACTGCAGTTGTTCGATTAAAAAACTATTTAACGAGAGCCTGAAGATAGAAGCTGAGGAAAGGCAACCTAGAGAACACCTTGGAGCGGCAGACACCGTTTCTAATACCCAACCAAACTAGTAGCCCCACTGCAGTTGTTCGATTAAAAAACTATTTAACGAGAGCCTGAAGTTAGAAGCTGAGGAAAGGCAACCTGGAGAACACTTTGGAGCAGCAGACACTGTTAGTAGGCCCCAACCAAACTAGTAGCCCCACTGCAGTTGTTCGATTAAAAAACTATTTAATGAGAGCCTGAAGATAGAATTATGTTGCAGGGGTACACAGGCAGCATTGGTGTGGTCAGCGGAGGACAATTGCAATGACGGACCGCAGACAGAATTAGTAGGCCTAAAATAAAAAAATTAGGCTCAATGCAGATTCAATTATGTTGCAGGGGTACACAGGCAGCATTGGTGTGGTCAGCGGAGGACAATTGGAAGGAGTGTCTGACACAGTTAGTACTCCAAAATAATAAATAGATGTTAATGTCTCGCATAAAAAAAAAAGGTGGCATACTTAGGTACAGGGGTGGGCTCCTCTGCTGACTTTCAGACATTGTTATTTGGCGCAAAGTATTTACTGGTGTAAATGTAGGACAGGGCCCCTGAATATTTTAACTAGCATCATACATGTCAACAAATTGGTATTGTCAGTGCCAGGCATTGAAGGATTTCACCGCATAGACTAAACAGTGGTGGAGCATGATAGATAATTTTGCAAGTGGTAGAGCAGTGATTGAGCTGGGGGGACACTCTCTCGTGGCCGATGGTACTGGCCCAGGGCCCCTCATGTTAGAACGGTGTGTCTGACGTAGGGTGCGCACCACCACCGCCAGAGACACTTCATTGTACTATACTATGAGGGACCCAGTGCCAGTGCCGTCGCCCAAAAGTGGGCACACCCACCTCTTCATACAAACGGCACTCTCACGGCTGCTTGCGCCAAGTGGTGACCATGGCCCGTGGGGAGAGTCAGCCCATTTAGGGAGGTGTAAACATGTCGTATGCTGGACATACAGCAGCTGCAAATTAAGAGATTGGAACAGTCAGTAAGACCAGTCCAAAAGCAAGACCTTTTTACAGGAAAGGTAGGCGTCAGCCAGGAAAGGTGGGGCAAAATAATTAGAAATCCATGAGTGGTTCATTTTAATGAAGGTTAGATCATCAACATTTTGGGTAGCCAGACGAGTCCTTTTTTCGGTCAGTATTGAACCAGCAGCACTGAATACTCTGTCTGATAGCACACTAGCTGCTGGGCAAGCAAGCTCCTGCAACGCATATTCGGCCAATTCAGGCCAGGTGTCTATTTTGGATGCCCAGTAATCAAATGGGAATGACGGGTGAGGGAGAACATCAATAAGGGAGGAAAAATAGTTAGTAACCATACTGGACAAATGTTGTCTCCTGTCACTTTGAATTGATGCTGCAGTACCTGTCCTGTCTGCGGTCATTGCGAAATCACTCCATAACCTGGTGAGAAAACCCCTCTGTCCAACGCCACTTCTGATTTGTGCACCTCTAACACCTCTGCCCTGTTGCCCCCTGCAGCTCGTGTGAGAACCATCACCGGCACTGTGTGCTGGGAATGCCTGAATCAAACGGTCTGCAAGAGTTGCTTGTTTGGTTGCCAGTATTTGTTCAAGGTTCTCATATGGCATGATATTTTGCAATTTCCCTTTATAGCGTGGATCCAGGAGGCAGGCCAACCAGTAATCGTCATTGGTCATCATTTTTATAATGTGTGGGTCCCTTTTTAGGATACGTAAGGCATAATCCGCCATGTGGGCCAATGTTCCAGTTGTCAATTCACTGATTGTGCTGGGTTGAGGAGCACTTTCGGGCAAATCAATGTCACTTGTTTCCCTCAAAAACCCTGAACCTGGCCTTGCAACGCCACCAGTTTCTATTGCCCCCTGAGAAGCTTCCTCATCCAAAAAATACTCATCCCCATCATCCTCCTCGTCCTCCTCCTCTTCGCCCGCCACCTCGTCCAGTAGACTTCCCTGACCAGACAATGGCTGACTGTCATCAAGGCTTCCCTCGTCCTCGGCTGCAGATGCCTGCTCCTTTATGTGCGTCAAACTTTGCATCAGCAGATGCATTAGGGGGATGCTCATGCTTATTATGGTGTTGTCTGCACTAACCAGCTGTGTGCATTCCTCAAAACACTGAAGGACTTGACACAGTTCTTGTAGCTTCAACCACTGCACATCTGACAACTCCATGTCTGCCATCCAACTGCCTGCCCGTGTATGTGTATCCTCCCACAAATACATAACAGCACCCCTCTGTTCGCACAGTCTCTGAAGCATGTGCAGTGTGGAGTTCCACCTTGTTGCAACGTCGATGATTAGGTGATGCTGGGGAAGGTTCAAAGATCGCTGTTGGTTCTGCATACGGCTGGAGTGTACGGGCGAACGGCGGATGTGCGAGCAAAGCCTGCGCACCTTGAGGAGCAGGTCAGGTAACCCCGGATAACTTTTCAGGAAGCACTGCACCACCAGGTTTAAGGTGTGAGCAAGGCAAGTAATGTGTTTCAGTTGTGAAAGGGCTATGGCAGCCATAAAATTCCTTCCGTTATCACTCACTACCTTGCCTGCCTCAAGATGTACAGTGCCCAGCCATGACTGAGTTTCTTGCTGCAAGAACTCGGACAGAACTTCCGCGGGGTGTCTGTTGTCGCCAAACACTTCATTGCCAATACAGCCTGCTGACACTTGCCACTAGCTGTTCCATAATGGGACACCTCGTGTGCAACAGTGGCAACTGCGGATGGATTGGTCGTGCGACTGCGGTCTGTGGACAAGCTCTCGCTTCTGCTGGAGGACGAGGAGGAGGAGGGGGTCGAATGCCTACAGCCAACTGTTTCCTAGACCGTGGGCTAGGCAGAACTGTCCCAATATCGCTGTCTCCTGTGGAACCTGCATCCACCACATTAACCCAGTGTGCCGTGATGGACACGTAATGCCCCTGGCCATGCCTTCTGGTCCATGCATCTGTTGTCAGGTGCACCTTTCTACTAACAGATTGCCTAAGTGCATGGACAATGCGGTCTTTTACATGCTGGTGGAGGGCTGGGATGGCTTTTCTCGAAAAGAAGTGTCGACTGGGTAGCTTGTAGCGTGGTACAGCATAGCATAGTTCATCAGGGCTTTGAAAGCTTCGCTTTCAACTAACCGGTAGGGCATCATCTCTAACGAGATTAGTCTAGGAATGTGGGTGTTCAAACCCTGTGTACGCGGATGAGAGGATGAGTACTTCCTTTTCCTAACGAGAGTCTCTTGTAGGGTGAGCTGGACTGGAGAGCTGCATATGGTGGAACTAGCGGGGGGTGCCGATGGACATGGCAGACTGAGAGAGGGTTGGTGATGGTATTCTTGCTGTTGGCCTACATACAGTGTTTCCTACCATGAACCTGGTGATTCCCTGACTGCTTTGGCCTTGCGACGAAACCTCCACATTTGCTGCAGGTGGTGTGGTAAACGGTGGGCTTACAGTGAGGAAAGTGATGTAGCTTTGCTGACTAGCTTCATTGTGAGAAGGTGCAACAACGTTAAGGGACGTTTGGTAGTTAGTCCACACCTGCAAGTGCATGGTGGTTAAATGTCTACGCATGCAACTTGTATTTAGATTTTTAACATTCTGACCTCTGCTGAAGCTCCTTGACCATTTCTTACAGATGACTTTGCACTGATCATTTGGATCTTGCTTTAAAAAGTGCCAGACTGCATTCTTCCTACTTTCGGATACCTTTTCAGGCATTGCACACTGAGCTACTTTAACCGGATGGCCACGCTGTCCTACAACTGTTTTAGGTTTTGACACACGTTTTTGGCCAGATATGGCCCTGCCACATGGAAGCTGTTGCGATGTTGATGCCTGCTGCGGCTCCTCCTCCTCCGCTTCAGAGCTACTGCCGGCTGCACCCTGTTCCTCCAATGGCACGGTATGTGTAAAGAGCTCCATGGAGTAACCCGTTGTGTCACCTGACGCATCCTTCTCTGTTGTTCTGGGTGAAGAGCACAAGGAAGCGACTTGTCCCTGACCGGGAACATCCACTGATGATGCGCTGCTTTTACATTTTGCACTTTCCGAAGAGGAGGCGAAAGAGCTAGGGGCAGAGTCAGCAAGGAAAGCCAAAACTTGTTCCTGCTGCTCCGGCTTTAAAAGCGGTTTTCCTACTCCCAGAAAAGGGAGCATTCGAGGCCTTGTGTAGCCAGACGATGATGGTGGCTGAACAATTCGAGACTTAGTTGCTATATTGCTTTTTCCACGACCACCTGATGCTCCACCACCACCACTACCATTATTACCAGCTGGCAATGACCGCCCACGGCCACGACCTCTTCCACCAGACTTCCTCATTCTTGGAAAAATGTAACCAAACTAACAAACGGTATTTGGTACTGTAAAACCAGATAGAAAGTGTACGCAAACTTGTTGTGAATTTAAATCTTCCTTTATAGGTGTGTGAGACTGCAGGGAAAATCAGACCCACTGTATTAGAGTACACAGCTTCAGTGGCAGACAGTGGCTGACAGATATGCCACTAACAGGACTGATGCAGATGCACACACTGGCGATAAAAATCTCCTCTTTTTTTATTTTAGATGGGAGACTAGTGAATAAATCAGGCCCACTATATTACAGTATAGTTTCTGTGGCAGAAAATGACTGACAGATACCACAGACAGGACTGGCACAGATGCAGATTTGCCAATATTAATCTCCCCTTTTTTTATTTGGGAGACTAGTGAATAATTCAGGCCCACTGTATTACAGTATATTTTCTGTGGCAGAAAATGACTGACAGATACCACAGACAGGACTGGCGCAGATGCACAGATTTGCCAATATTTATCTCCCCTTTTTTATTTTATATGGGAGACTAGTGAATAATTCAGGCCCACTGTATTACAGTATAGTTTCTGTGGCAGAAAATGACTGACAGAAACCACAGACAGTACTGGCACAGATGCACAGATTTGCCAATATTTGTCTCCCCTTTTTTATTTTATATGGGAGACTAGTGAATAAATCTGGCCCACTGTATTACAGTATAGTTTCTGTGGCAGAAAATGACTGACAGATACCACAGACAGGACTGGCACAGATGCAGATTTGCCAATATTAATCTCCCCTTTTTTTATATGGGAGACTAGTGAATAAATCAGGCCCACAGTATTACAGTATAGTTTCTGTGGCAGAAAGTGGCTTGAAGATATATATATATATATATATATATATATATATATATATAAATAGGGACTGTACTACAATTACTATCTCCCTACAATAATCTCAGAAATGTATTGCAGGCAGCAATAAAAACGACTGCTGCACACAAAAGTGTGGACAAACAAACAAGTTAGCTGTGCAAAAAGGAAGGAGCAACTGGATTTGTGCTTTGAAAAAAGCAGTTGGTTTGCACAGCGGCGTACAAACAGCAATGCAGCTATCAGGGAGCCTTTTAGGGCAGCCCAATAAGCTACAGAGCTGATGAAGAAAAATCTAGCCTCCACTGTCCCTGCTAAGAAAAGGTGGTGTTGGACAGTGGAAATCTCTACAGCACAAGGGGTTTGGGGGTTTATATTCCCTGACTAACGCTATCCCTGCTTCTGACAAAGCGGCAGCAACCTCTCCCTATGCTCAGATCAGCAGCAGTAAGATGGCGGTCGGCATGCACGCCCCTTTAAAGCCCCCGTGACGCCGCAGAAAGCAAGCCAATCACTGCCATGCCCTTCTCTAAGATAGTGGGGACCAGGACCTATGTCATCACGCTGCCCACACTCTGCGTCCACCTTCATTGGCTGAGAAATGGCGCTGAACGCGTCATATGAAACGCGACTTTGGCACAAAGGTCACCGACCGTGTGGCCGAACCCACACAGGGATCGGGTCAGGTTTCATGAAACCCGACTTTGCCAAAAGACGGCGACTTATGAAAATGACCGATCCGTTTCGCTCAACCCTATCTGGGAGTCCTTCTAGTGTGTTTTAGCAAACTCTATGTGGGCTTTCATATTTCTTGTACTGAGGAGAAGCTTCCGTCGGGCCACTCTGACATAAAAACCTGACTGGAGTGGTGGAGGGCTGCAGTGATAGTTGACTTTGTGGAACTTTCTCCTATCTCCCTACCACATCTCTGGAGCTCAGCCACAGTGATCTTGGGGTTTGTCTTTACCTCTCTCACCAAGGCTCTTCTCCCACGAGTGCTACAGTTTGGCTGGATGGCCAGGACTAGGAAAACCTCTGGTGATTCCAAACTTCTTCCATTTAAGGATTATGGAGGCGACTGTGCTCTTAGGAACCTTGAGTACTGCAGAAATTCTTTTGCAACCTGGGCCAGATCTGTGCCTTGCCACAATCCTGTCTCTGAGCTCCTTGGCCAGTTTCTTTGACCTCATGATTCTCATTTGGTCTGACATGCACTGTGAGCTGTGAAGTCTTATATAGACAGGCAGGGCTGCCACTAGAAATTTTGGGGCCCCATACTGGCAAAATTTTCGGGGCCCCCTTGAGACTCCGCCCAGGCTCCACCCCAGCCCCGCCTCCAGGCTCCACCCCTCGAACTGTCCACAGTCCCACCGCTATCTCTTGGAAAATCTCCACTTCTCACCTATCATACAATAACAGTTCCCATCACCAGATCACACATATAGCCGGCAGCTTTTGTTTTGGCCAAAAGATTTTTTAAGCCGCCACCAGAACACGGTAGACACTTTTGGCCGGGCCCTACTGTACTGTAACCTACTAAATATTTGTTAAAATATGCAATACAATTTAGGTATATTTTTATTTATTTTTCAATTTTTAAAATGACCTATAATACTACATACAAGGAACAAATACCACAACACTATGACCAGATGACATATTACCACCACAGTGATCGAATAATATAAAATACAAGGAACAAATACCACAACACCATGACCAGACCGCATATTACCACCACATAGTGACTGAATACTACAATACTGATCAGTAATAAAAAAAAACAACCACAATACTATCACCATCAGTGCCATTATACACAGGAGATCTGTAATTAGTAAGCAGTGTCTGTGTACAGGTAACACAGTGATCACCGGTGACATTATACACAGGAGCTCTGTATATAGTATACAGTGTATAGTGTCAGTGTATAGTTAACACTGACTCACCAGTGACGTCTCTAGGTGAAGTCCTTCATCTTTCATCCAGCACAGACCGCCATCATTTCTTCCAGCCAGGACTCGTCTCTGCAGGAAATAACACAGTTATCTCGAGTTCCACTTGCAGAATACATTACTTAATTTTCACAACCTCTACATTACACCACATAAAGAAGGTGACATAATATCACTCTGCACAGTAACAGGACCTCCCCCCATTTAAAACAGTATACTCAAAAAATAAAATAAATACATCACTGCAATAATAACATCCCTTAATTAGCCCCTATGATAATATTCGCCATCCTAGCCCCCGTGTGTCTCATTGCAGGCTCCAGCCATATGTTCTCCCATCCTGCCCTCATGAGTATCCATTCTGCCCCATATGATCTCCCCATCCTGCCCCATCTGTCTCCATCGTATCCATCCTGCCCCATCTGTCTCCAATCCTGCCCCATCTGTCTCCATTCTGCCCCATCTGTTTCCAATCCTGCCCCATCAGTGTCCAGCACTCTGCCCCATCTGTGTCCAGCACTCTGCCCCATCTGTTTCCAATCCTGCCCCATCTGTGTTCAGCGCTCTGCCCCATCTGTGTCCAATCCTGCCCCATCTGTGTCCAGTGCTCTGCCCCATCTCTGTCCAGCGCTCTGCCCCATCTCTGTCCAGCGCTCTGCCCCATCTCTGTCCAGCGCTCTGCCCCATCTCTGTCCAGCGCTCTGCCCCATCTCTTCCCAGCGCTCTGCCCCATCTCTTCCCAGCGCTCTGCCCCATCTCTTCCCAGCGCTCTGCCCCATCTCTGTCCAGCGCTCTGCCCCATCTCTGTCCAGCGCTCTGCCCCATCTCTGTCCAGCGCTCTGCCCCATCTCTGTCCAGCGCTCTGCCCCATCTCTGTCCAGCGCTCTGCCCCATCTCTGTCCAGCGCTCTGCCCCATCTCTTTCCAGCGCTCTGCCCCATCTCTGTCCAGCGCTCTGCCCCATCTCTGTCCAGCGCTCTGCCCCATCTCTGTCCAGCGCTCTGCCCCATCTCTGTCCAGCGCTCTGCCCCATCTCTGTCCAGCGCTCTGTCCCATCTCTGTCCAGCTCTCTGCCCCATCTCTTCCCAGCACTCTGCCCAGCACTCTGCCCCATCTCTGCCCAGCACTCTGCCCCATCTCTTCCCAGCACTCTGCCCCATCTCTGTGCAGCACTCTGCCCCATCTCTTCCCAGCACTCTGCCCAGCACTCTGCCCCATCTCTGCCCAGCACTCTGCCCCATCTCTTCCCAGCACTCTGCCCCATCTCTGTCCAGCGCTCTGCCCCATCTCTGTCCAGCGCTCTGCCCCATCTCTGTCCAGCGCTCTGCCCCATCTCTGTCCAGCGCTCTGCCCCATCTCTGTCCAGCGCTCTGCCCCATCTCTGTCCAGCGCTCTGCCCCATCTCTGTCCAGCGCTCTGCCCCATCTCTGTCCAGCGCTCTGCCCCATCTCTGTCCAGCGCTCTGCCCCATCTCTGTCCAGCGCTCTGCCCCATCTCTGTCCAGCGCTCTGCCCCATCTCTGTCCAGCGCTCTGTCCCATCTCTGTCCAGCTCTCTGCCCCATCTCTTCCCAGCACTCTGCCCAGCACTCTGCCCCATCTCTGCCCAGCACTCTGCCCCATCTCTTCCCAGCACTCTGCCCCATCTCTGTGCAGCACTCTGCCCCATCTCTGTCCAGCACTCTGCCCCATCTCTGTCCAGCACTCTGCCCCATCTCTGTCCAGCACTCTGCCCCATCTCTGTCCAGCACTCTGCCCCATCTCTGTCCAGCACTCTGCCCCATCTCTGTCCAGCACTCTGCCCCATCTCTGTCCAGCACTCTGCCCAGCACTCTGCCCCATCTCTTCCCAGCACTTTGCCCCATTTCTTCCCAGCACTCTGCCCCATCTCTGTCTAGCACTCTGCCCCATCTCTGTCCAGCACTCTGCCCCATCTCTTCCCAGCACTCTGCCCCATCTCTTCCCAGCACTCTGCCCCATCTCTGTCCAGCGTTTTGCCCCTGTGTCCAGCACTCTGCCCCATCTCTGTCCAGCACTCTGCCCAGCACTCTGCCCCATCTCTTCCCAGCACTCTGCCCCATCTCTTCCCAGCACTCTGCCCCATCTCTGTCCAGCACTCTGCCCCATCTCTGTCCAGCACTCTGCCCCATCTCTGTCCAGCACTCTGCCCCATCTCTGTCCAGCACTCTGCCCCATCTCTGTCCAGCACTCTGCCCCATCTCTTCCCAGCACTCTGCCCCATCTCTTCCCAGCACTCTGCCCCATCTCTGTCCAGCGTTCTTCTTTGGGCCCCCGGATCGCCGCTCTAAAAAAAAAAAAAAGAAGTTCTTCTTACCTGCCGCGCTCCTGCGGCGGGCGAAGTCTCCACGCAGCTGCAGCGTGCATGCACTCGCCGGCGACTGACAATGATGTCAGACGCCGGCGACATGCACGCACGCTGCGGCTGACGTCAGCACCTGCCAGCCTCAGATTGGCTGGCGGCGCCGCGGCTGTTAACTATTGACGTGCGGGCCCGCGCCCGCACGTCAATAGCTTTAAACAGCTGCAGCGTCGGCGCTAAGGGCTCGGTTAGCCTGCGGCTGCCGGTAGGGGCCCGGTGAGCAGATAAGAGGGGGCCCGATGCGGGCCCTCTCTGCTCACCGGGCCCCATACGCCAGTCACGGCCGTCATGCCCTGATGGCGGCCCTGTAGACAGGTGTGTGCCTTTCCAAATCAAGTCGTATCAGTTTAATTAAACACAGCTGACTCCAATGAAGGAGTAGAAATATCTCAAGGAGGATCACAAGGAAATGGACAGCATGTGACTTAAATATGAATGTCTGAGCAAAGGGTCTGTATACTTATGACTATGGTTGAGCGAAACGGGTCGGCCAGATTCAGAAGTCGCCGACTTTTGGCAAAGTCGGGTTTCATGAAACCCGACCCGACCCCTGTGTGAGGTCGGCCATGAGGTCGGTGATCTTCTGAATCTGGTATCGGAATTCCGATACCGATTCCTGATATGTTTAAAATATCGGGAATCAGTATCGGAATTCAGATTTAAGTGTAAAATAAAGAATAAAAATAAAAAATATTGCTTTACTCACCCTCGGACGCGCCCTGGTTGTAACCGGGAGCCTTCCTTCCTAAGAATGAGCGCCTGAAGGACCTTTCGATGACGTCGCGGCTTGTGATTGGTCACTTGAGCGGTCACATGGGCGTCACGCGACCAATCACAAGCCGCGACATAATCGAAAGGTCCTTCAAGCGCTGATTCTTAGGAAGGAAGGCTGCGGGTTAGAACCAGGGCGCGTCCGAGGGTGAGTATATACCTATATATGGCGTAGCACCCCATCACTCTCCTTCTTTGATAAATAGCCCTTACACAGCATGGAGGTGTGTTTGGGGTCATTGTCCTGTTGAAAAATAAATGATGGTCCAACTAAATGCAAACCGGATGGAATAGCATGCCGCTGCAAGATGCTGTGGTAGCCATGCTGCTTCAGTATGCCTTCCATTTTGAATATATCCCCAACAGTGTCACCAGCAAAGCACCCTCACACCATCACATCTCCCCCTCCATGCTTCACGGTGGGAACCAGGCATGTAGAGTCCATTGGTTCACCTTTTCTGCGTCGCACAAAGACACGGTGGTTGGAACCAAAGATCTCAAATCTGGACTCATCAGACCAAAGCACAGGTCTAATGTCCATTCCTTGTGTTCTTTTGCCCAAACAAGTCTCTTCTGCTTGTTGCCTGTCCTTAGCAGTGGTTTCCTAGCAGCTATTTTGCCATGAAGGCCTGCTGCACAAAGTCTCCTCTTAACAGTTGTTGTAGGGATTTGTCTGTTGCTGGAACTCTGTGTGGCATTGACCTGGTTTCTAATCTGAGCTGCTATTAACCTGCGATTTCTGAGACTGTTGACTCGGATAAACTTATCATCAGAAGCAGAGGTGACTCTTGGTCTTCAAAGTAGCTACCTTTTGCTTTGATGACTGCTTTGCACACTCTTGGCATTCTCTTGATGGGTAGTCACCGGGAATGGTTTTCACTTCACAGCTGTGCCCTGTCAGGTTTAATAAGTGGGATTTCTTGCCTTATAAATGGGGTTGGGACCATTAGTTGTGTTGTGCAGAAGTCTGGTGGATACACAGCTGATAGTCCTACTCAATAGACTGTTAGAAATTGTATTATGGCAAGAAAAAAGCAGCTAAGTAAAGAAAAACGAGTGTCCATCATTACTTTAAGAAATTAAGGTCAGTCAGTCCGAAAAATTGAGAAAACTTTGAAAGTGTCCCCAAGTGCAGTGGCAAAAACCATCAAGCGCTATAGAGAAACTGACTCACATGAGGACCGCCCCAGGAAAGGAAGACCAAAAGTCACCTCTGCTTCTGAGGATAAGTGCTTCTGAGCATGCTATTCCAACCAGTTTGCGCTTAGTTGGACCATCATTTATTTTTCAACAGGACAATGACCCCAAACACACCTCCAGGCTGTGTAAGGTCTATTTGACCAAGAAGGAGAGTGATGGGGTGCTACGCCATATGACCTGGCCTCCACAGTCACCACACCTGAACCCAATCGAGATGGTTTGAGGTGAGCTGGACTGCAGAGTGAAGGCAAAAGGGCCAACAAGTGCTAAGCATCTCTGGGAGCTCCTTCAAGATTGTTGGAAGGCTATTCCCGGTGACTACCTCTTGAAGCTCATCAAGAGAATGCCAAGAGTGTGCAAAGCAATCATCAAAGCAAAAAGGTGGCTACTTTGAAGAACCTAGAATATAAAACATAATTTCAGTTGTTTCACAATTTTTTGTTAAGTATATAATTCCGCACGTGTTAATTCATAGTTTTGATGCCTTCAGTGTGAATGTACAATTTTCATAGTCATGAAAATACAGAAAAAATGTTAAATGAGAAGTTGTGTCCAAACTTTTGGTCTGTACTGTACACTTAATGTAGTGTCAATGTATTAATATACTCACCCTCGGACGCGCCCTGGTTCTAACCCAGAGCCTTCCTTCCTAAGAATCAGCGCTTGAAGGACCTTTCGATGACGTCGCGGCTTGTGATTGGTCGCGTGATGCCCATGTGACCGCTCACGCGACCAATCACAAGCCGCGACATCATCGAAAGGTCCTTCAGGCGCTCATTCTTAGGAAGGAAGGCTCCCGGTTACAACCAGGGCGTGTCCGAGGGTGAGTATAGCAATATTTTTTATTCTTTATTTTACACATTAATATGGATAGCAGGGCCTGAAGGAGAGTTTCCTCTCCTTCAGACCCTGGGAACCATTAGAAACCCAATGTACTGCATTGGGTTTCGTGTTTCGGCCGACCCCAACCCCGACTTTTCTATAGGATCGGCCGATTTCACTCGACCCGACTTTTGAAAAAGTCGGGTTTCGTGAAACCCGACCCGATCGTATAAAAACAAAAGTCGCTCAACCCTACTTATGACCATGTGATATTTCAGTTTTTTTTTATTAAATTTGCAAAAAAACTCTACATGGAAATGGACAGCATGTGACTTAAATATGAGTGTCTGAGCAAAGGGTCTGAATACTTATGACCATGTGATATTTCAGTTTTTCTTTTTTATTAATTTCCAAAAATTACTTCATTTTTCAGTCAAGATGGTGTGCAGAGTGTACAGTACAGACCAAAAGTATGGACACACCTTCGCATTTAAAGATTTTTCTGTATTTTCATAACTATGAAAATTGTACATTCACACTGAAGGCATCAAAACTATGAATTAACACATGTGGAATTATATACTTAACAAAGAAGCATGAAACAACTGAAAATATGTCTTATATTCTAGGTTCTTCAAAGTAGCCACCTTTTGCTTTGATGACTGCTTTGCACACTCTTGGCATTCTCTTGATGAACTTGCAGAGGTAGTCACCAGGAATAGCCTTCCAACAATCTTGAAGGAGTTCCCAGAGATGCACTTTTTGGCCCTTTGCCTTCACTCTACGGTCCAGCTCACAACAAACCATCTTGATTGGGTTCAGGTCTGGTGACTGTGGAGGCCAGGTCATCTGGTGTAGCACCCCATCAGTCTCCTTCTTTGATAAATAGCCCTTGCACAGCATGGAGGTGTGTTCGGGGTCATTGTCCTGTTGAAAAATAAATGATGGTCCAACTAAATGCAAACCGGATGGAATAGCATGCCGCTGCAAGATGCTGTGGTAGCCATGCTGCTTCAGTATGCCTTCAATTTTGAATATATCCCCAACAGTGTCACCAGCAAAGCACCCTCACACCATCACATCTCCCCCTCCATGCTTCACGGTGGGAACCAGGCATGTAGAGTCCATTGGTTCACCTTTTCTGCGTCGCACAAAGACACGGTGGTTGGAACCAAAGATCTCAAATCTGGACTCATCAGACCAAAGCACAGGTCTAATGTCCATTCCTTGTGTTCTTTTGCCCAAACAAGTCTCTTCTGCTTGTTGCCTGTCCTTAGCAGTGGTTTCCTAGCAGCTATTTTGCCATGAAGGCCTGTTGCACAAAGTCTCCTCTTAACAGTTGTTGTAGTGATGTGTCTGTTGCTGGAACTCTGTGTGGCATTGACCTGGTTTCTAATCTGAGCTGCTATTAACCTGCGATTTCTGAGACTGTTGACTCGGATAAACTTATCATCAGAAGCAGAGGTGACTCTTGGTCTTCAAAGTAGCTACCTTTTGCTTTGATGACTGCTTTGCACACTCTTGGTATTCTCTTGATGGGTAGTCACCGGGAATGGTTTTCACTTCACAGCTGTGCCCTGTCAGGTTTAATAAGTGGGATTTCTTGCCTTATAAATGGGGTTGGGACCATTAGTTGTGTTGTGCAGAAGTCTGGTGGATACACAGCTGATAGTCCTACTCAATAGACTGTTAGAAATTGTATTATGGCAAGAAAAAAGCAGCTAAGTAAAGAAAAACGAGTGTCCATCATTACTTTAAGAAATTAAGGTCAGTCAGTCCGAAAAATTGGGAAAACTTTGAAAGTGTCCCCAAGTGCAGTGGCAAAAACCATCAAGCGCTATAGAGAAACTGACTCACATGAGGACCGCCCCAGGAAAGGAAGACCAAAAGTCACCTCTGCTTCTGAGGATAAGTGCTTCTGAGCATGCTATTCCAACCAGTTTGCGCTTAGTTGGACCATCATTTATTTTTCAACAGGACAATGACCCCAAACACACCTCCAGGCTGTGTAAGGTCTATTTGACCAAGAAGGAGAGTGATGGGGTGCTACGCCATATGACCTGGCCTCCACAGTCACCACACCTGAACCCAATCGAGATGGTTTGAGGTGAGCTGGACTGCAGAGTGAAGGCAAAAGGGCCAACAAGTGCTAAGCATCTCTGGGAGCTCCTTCAAGATTGTTGGAAGGCTATTCCCGGTGACTACCTCTTGAAGCTCATCAAGAGAATGCCAAGAGTGTGCAAAGCAATCATCAAAGCAAAAAGGTGGCTACTTTGAAGAACCTAGAATATAAAACATAATTTCAGTTGTTTCACAATTTTTTGTTAAGTATATAATTCCGCACGTGTTAATTCATAGTTTTGATGCCTTCAGTGTGAATGTACAATTTTCATAGTCATGAAAATACAGAAAAAATGTTAAATGAGAAGTTGTGTCCAAACTTTTGGTCTGTACTGTACACTTAATGTAGTGTCAATGTATTAATATACTCACCCTCGGACGCGCCCTGGTTCTAACCCAGAGCCTTCCTTCCTAAGAATCAGCGCTTGAAGGACCTTTCGATGACGTCGCGGCTTGTGATTGGTCGCGTGATGCCCATGTGACCGCTCACGCGACCAATCACAAGCCGCGACATCATCGAAAGGTCCTTCAGGCGCTCATTCTTAGGAAGGAAGGCTCCCGGTTACAACCAGGGCGTGTCCGAGGGTGAGTATAGCAATATTTTTTATTCTTTATTTTACACATTAATATGGATCGCAGGGCCTGAAGGAGAGTTTCCTCTCCTTCAGACCCTGGGAACCATTAGAAACCCAATGTACTGCATTGGGTTTCGTGTTTCGGCCGACCCCAACCCCGACTTTTCTATAGGATCGGCCGATTTCACTCGACCCGACTTTTGAAAAAGTCGGGTTTCGTGAAACCCGACCCGATCGTATAAAAACAAAAGTCGCTCAACCCTACTTATGACCATGTGATATTTCAGTTTTTTTTTATTAAATTTGCAAAAAAACTCTACATGGAAATGGACAGCATGTGACTTAAATATGAGTGTCTGAGCAAAGGGTCTGAATACTTATGACCATGTGATATTTCAGTTTTTCTTTTTTATTAATTTCCAAAAATTACTTCATTTTTCAGTCAAGATGGTGTGCAGAGTGTACAGTACAGACCAAAAGTATGGACACACCTTCGCATTTAAAGATTTTTCTGTATTTTCATAACTATGAAAATTGTACATTCACACTGAAGGCATCAAAACTATGAATTAACACATGTGGAATTATATACTTAACAAAGAAGCATGAAACAACTGAAAATATGTCTTATATTCTAGGTTCTTCAAAGTAGCCACCTTTTGCTTTGATGACTGCTTTGCACACTCTTGGCATTCTCTTGATGAACTTGCAGAGGTAGTCACCAGGAATAGCCTTCCAACAATCTTGAAGGAGTTCCCAGAGATGCACTTTTTGGCCCTTTGCCTTCACTCTACGGTCCAGCTCACAACAAACCATCTTGATTGGGTTCAGGTCTGGTGACTGTGGAGGCCAGGTCATCTGGTGTAGCACCCCATCAGTCTCCTTCTTTGATAAATAGCCCTTGCACAGCATGGAGGTGTGTTCGGGGTCATTGTCCTGTTGAAAAATAAATGATGGTCCAACTAAATGCAAACCGGATGGAATAGCATGCCGCTGCAAGATGCTGTGGTAGCCATGCTGCTTCAGTATGCCTTCAATTTTGAATATATCCCCAACAGTGTCACCAGCAAAGCACCCTCACACCATCACATCTCCCCCTCCATGCTTCACGGTGGGAACCAGGCATGTAGAGTCCATTGGTTCACCTTTTCTGCGTCGCACAAAGACACGGTGGTTGGAACCAAAGATCTCAAATCTGGACTCATCAGACCAAAGCACAGGTCTAATGTCCATTCCTTGTGTTCTTTTGCCCAAACAAGTCTCTTCTGCTTGTTGCCTGTCCTTAGCAGTGGTTTCCTAGCAGCTATTTTGCCATGAAGGCCTGTTGCACAAAGTCTCCTCTTAACAGTTGTTGTAGTGATGTGTCTGTTGCTGGAACTCTGTGTGGCATTGACCTGGTTTCTAATCTGAGCTGCTATTAACCTGCGATTTCTGAGACTGTTGACTCGGATAAACTTATCATCAGAAGCAGAGGTGACTCTTGGTCTTCAAAGTAGCTACCTTTTGCTTTGATGACTGCTTTGCACACTCTTGGTATTCTCTTGATGGGTAGTCACCGGGAATGGTTTTCACTTCACAGCTGTGCCCTGTCAGGTTTAATAAGTGGGATTTCTTGCCTTATAAATGGGGTTGGGACCATTAGTTGTGTTGTGCAGAAGTCTGGTGGATACACAGCTGATAGTCCTACTCAATAGACTGTTAGAAATTGTATTATGGCAAGAAAAAAGCAGCTAAGTAAAGAAAAACGAGTGTCCATCATTACTTTAAGAAATTAAGGTCAGTCAGTCCGAAAAATTGGGAAAACTTTGAAAGTGTCCCCAAGTGCAGTGGCAAAGACCATCAAGCGCTATAGAGAAACTGGCTCACATGAGGACCGCCCCAGGAAAGGAAGACCAAAAGTCACCTCTGCTTCTGAGGATAAGTGCTTCTGAGCATGCTATTCCAACCAGTTTGCGCTTAGTTGGACCATCATTTATTTTTCAACAGGACAATGACCCCAAACACACCTCCAGGCTGTGTAAGGGCTATTTGACCAAGAAGGAGAGTGATGGGGTGCTACGCCATATGACCTGGCCTCCACAGTCACCAGACCTGAACCCAATCGAGATGGTTTGAGGTGAGCTGGACTGCAGAGTGAAGGCAAAAGGGCCAACAAGTGCTAAGCATCTCTGGGAGCTCCTTCAAGATTGTTGGAAGGCTATTCCCGGTGACTACCTCTTGAAGCTCATCAAGAGAATGCCAAGAGTGTGCAAAGCAATCATCAAAGCAAAAAGGTGGCTACTTTGAAGAACCTAGAATATAAAACATAATTTCAGTTGTTTCACAATTTTTTGTTAAGTATATAATTCCGCACGTGTTAATTCATAGTTTTGATGCCTTCAGTGTGAATGTACAATTTTCATAGTCATGAAAATACAGAAAAAATGTTAAATGAGAAGTTGTGTCCAAACTTTTGGTCTGTACTGTACACTTAATGTAGTGTCAGTGTATTAATATACTCACCTATCACTGCTCTCTTTGGTGTCCAATGCCTTTCCTCTCCTCCTCTCAGTGCTTTCACTGCTCTGCAGTCTGTACTCTGTGTGGTACAGTAATGGATTTTGCAATGTAAGCCTATGGGGAGTCAGAACAAGGCTCCATAGACTTACTCTTAGGGCTGGCAGAATGCACCAAATAATTATAATGATGGTATAAAGTGCGTTTGCAGCCCGGGGTCCACTGTGCAGACATGGAACCTGCAGCTGAGTAATGGCTGAGGGACGCTTGCTCATACGTGGGTTAGACCTCACCCAGTGTGAATGGAAGCTAACTCTGTTGCTTCAGAGTCGCCAAATAGATGCTGCGCTCTATTAGCAGTCTCAGGGTGCAGCTGAAAGATGTTGGTGGGATCCTTATGAATCCCCCTACTAGACAGGTGATTGGACTCGCTCTGACCCTCAATGGCTTTTGTGCCCATGCCTGAGGATGCCCTGAGTCAGATGCAGAGTCCAAGTGGGAATTCCCACCCTACACTGACCGTTTGTCAGGACAGAACTAGGAATTTACTGCACAAGAGCGTGTGCAGCGCCGCTCTGGCGGACGCCACTATCCACCCAAACTTGGACCAGGAAAGCACTCTATTAGCGCACAGTGCCACACTGGTGGTCACTGCTAACAGACACAGTATCGTGTGCTAGATGTGTGGGACAGCACTGTCAGGTGCGAGGTAGCTTCTACCATTGGTGAACAGTCAACAACACTAGGGATGGGAATGATTTGGAGCCTTCATCCATCGACAGGCATTGTTGTGAATTCTGTGGTCAGGCTCCCTCCTTTGGTCGTGAGTGGTACTTCGGCTGGTTCTGTCTATGAGCTTCCTCTGGTGGATGTGAGTGGGGCTGCGGCTTCTGAGTTTCCTTCCTCAGGTGACGAGGTTAAGTCGTTAGGTGCTGCTCTATTTAACTCCACCTAGTTCTTTGTTCCTGGCCTCCAGTCAATGTTCCAGTATTGGTCTAACTCTCTCCTGGATCATTCTTGTGGCCTGTCTGCCCTGCATAAGCTAAGTTTTGCTTGTGTTACTTTTGTTTGCTATATTTTCTGTCCAGCTTGCTATATTGGTTTTTCTTGCTTGCTGGAAGCTCTGAGACGCAGAGGGAGCACCTCCGTACTGTTAGTCGGCGCGGAGGGTCTTTTTGCGCCCTCTGCGTGGTTGTTTGTAGGCTTTTGTGCTGACCACAAAGCTATCTTTCCTATCCTCGGTCTATTCAGTAAGTCGGGCCTCACTTTGCTAAAATCTATTTCATCTCTGTGTTTGTATTTTCATCTTTACTCACAGTCATTATATGTGGGGGGCTGCCTTTTCCTTTGCGGAATTTCTCCTAGGCAAAGTAGGCTTATTTTTCTATCTTCAGGGCTAGCTAGTTTCTCAGGCTGTGGCCGAGGCGCCTAGGTCTGGTCAGGAGCGCTCCACGGCTACCTCTAGTGTGGTATGATAGGATTAGGGATTGCGGTCAGCAGAGTTCCCACGTCTCAGAGCTCGTCCTATGTTATTAGTAACTATCAGGTCACTTTGTGTGCTCTTAACCACTAGGTCCATTGTGGTTCTGAATCACCAGTTCATAACAAGGCATACATCCACACACACACATTAGCAAGTTTATACTAGCTATGAAAATACAGAGAGTAGAACGGCACTAGAGTAGAACGTCTCCAAGCAGTCAGGACTATTAGCAGACAGCTGTGTATACAGGCGCCACAATCAGTATGGGAACCGGTGCTCTGCATAAATATCCAACAAGAAATCCATCAACAGCAGAGAAGAAGAAAATATGCGGCACTCACCCCAGGATAACTGTGAAGATTGTGGTCTTTATTGGAGAAAAATGCAAGTTACATCCATCAGGACATCAGGTATATACGAGGGTGCGGTATAGGAGCTCGGACAGCTTTGGATGTAACTTGCATTTTTCTCCAATAAAGACCACAATCTTCACAGTTATCCTGGGGTGAGTGCCGCATATTTTCTTCTTCTCTGCTGTTGATAGTTTATACTAGCACATGGCCATGTGGCCATGCAAACCTTTTATAGTGAAAGTTCTTCATTGCCTTCCTAGTGGTCCAATAGGAGCTGCTACAGGACCTGAGCATGGGACCCCCGACCTCTAATGAGAGGTCATCCCTTGTGCATGCCAGATGCTGGGACAGACGTCTCTGCTGAGCAGGCTGCACTGCAGCTGGAGGAGAATGGGAGACTGCAGCGGAGATGGTTCAAGATTCCCAATGTGCAGCGGCGGGAATTCGACACCTAACACTTAGGGTATGTGCACACGTTCATGTTTTTTTGCGTTAAAAATGCTATAAAAACTCATTAAAAAACGTATACATTATGCATCCTATCATTTAGAATGCATTTTGCATGTTTTGTGCACATGATGCGTTTTTTTTCCACGAAAAAAACGCATTGCAGTAAAAAAAGCAGCATGTTCATAAATTTTGTGGATTTTCTGCGTTTTTCCCGCTATTCTATGCATTTGTAAAAAACGCACAAAAAATGCACCAGAAACGTGTCAAAAATGTGGAAAAACGCATGTGGATTTCTGGCAGAAATGTCCAGTTTTTGTCAGGAAAATTTCTGCAAGAAATCCTGACGTGTGCACATACCGTTACATTGTAAAAGAGACTTCCAGGTCACAGAGTAAAGAGTGAGCTGGATAGTCACAATCACAGCGATGTCGCTGGGAAGAGTACAGTGCTGGACACCAGAAAACGAGGCAGTAGGTGACTATATTATTACACTTACACTGCATTACATGCACATATACCCATTTAATGAATAAAAAATGCAATGGGAGTGCTTCTTTAAGTTGGACACCATTAGGGACTTTTTTTGTTACTTAAATGTATGTAAAATCATTTTTGCTATTTGATTACATTAAATATTTTGCATCATTTTGCTTTCACAGACTTATTGTTTCCCTTCACATTCATCTTTAATGTAGTCTGTGGCAATAAATCAGCAGAGAGGAGCTCAGAAAAGACATAAAAAAGAGTTACAAGTTCTACTGTGTAAAAAAAACAAAACAAAACAGCACATTCATCGCTTACAGTAGCTACTACAGCTATATTGACCTCCTCTGTCATCAGACCCATATAGGATCAATCTAGAAGAGATAGCTTGATGATTTTTCTGGAAGCTATTAACAAAATTGGCCCAATCCCAGAAAGTGATATATTCATATGGACAGATATGGACAGATACTAACTTTTCCAAACAGCCATAACACATTACTGTTTTCTACCCATAAACCCTGACTTTCAGGGAGAGACATTGTGCCTACCAGGGAAGGCATTATCCCAGACCTAAAATTATGATGGTGCTAAAATATTTTCTAAATATGATCTCAACTTATTATAGTCTTATGCTATAACCAGACTTAACAAGAATGTTTGTCGGGCTTTTATTATCAACAGTAATGTCATAGCATTATAATTAGAGGGTGGGGGAATTAATGGTCAGATGACAACTTTATTGTGATGTTCAAGGCTTAAATAAGGCAGAATAGATACACTATATACACAGACAGGGTCCTAGATGCTGCTTCCCTGTTACTACTTATTCCCAGAGTAGAGGATTGCACTATATCATTTTCTGGACACTGTTTTAGTCTATTGGCTTTTTTTTCCCACCATTAACTTCCCTTCATATCAGCTGCCATACAAAAAATACAAACTGCCGTCCTGACATCTTATCACAGCAATTTGTGCCCCCAAATGCGGTCACCGCATGGAACTGTTTTTATACAATAAAATTTCATTGTTTAAAAACAAATAAATAAAATTAAAGTTATGACCTATAAATTATCATTGGAAATTTCCCTTCAAATTTACACTTACAAAGGTAGAATGGTGGATATTTTGCAACCAATATGGATGATGTCTCTCAGTTCCTAAAGCAAATAAAAAAGACACCTATGCATCATTTACTGTGGAACATAGTGTCCAATCAATCAAAACTGTAAATCTGTCAAATTATACAGATAAGCCTTATTTTTACCCACTGTAATCTTTAAAGCTCATTGTAGATTAAAGTTCATAGGTATTTGGAGTGATTTTAACAGATGTATAAAACTGCTGAATGAGGATCTTTTAATTTTATTTTTGTAGTTTCATTCTTGTAAGTAATCACAATTTGTGCACCCAAATGATCGTAGTTTTTTTTTGGTTCAGGCTGTCCAAAAAAATGTCAGAAGTCCAATCACTTGTTTTGTGTATAGACTACAGTGTGTCCACATTTATAGGCAATTTTCCTTTGTTAACTGCAACTGAATAAGGAATTGATGCAAATAGTTTTTTCATTAAAATCACTTTTTGATTTTTGTGTAGATATCGTATATATCATCTATGTTCCTCTATGGCTGTAGCCAAATCCTGCTTGGTGTGATCATAAATTCAGACTTCCTTACATTCTTCCAATTCTTTTTTTTCTAACAAACATTGTAAAATAATTTCTTTGGACTTTGTGTTTTAAAAAAAATAATTTGCAAATCAACATTATTTGAGCATAGTATAGGCTACGTTCACATTAGCGTCGCGTCGCTGTTGCGTCGGCGACGCAGCGGCGACGCAGCGGCGACGCGCCCCTATGTTTAACATAGGGGACGCGTGCGTCTTTTTGCACGCGTTTTCCGACACGTGCGTCGTTTTAGACGCTAGCGTCGGACGCAAGAAAACGCTACAAGTTGCATTTTTCTTGGGTCCGATTTCGTCAAAAAACGACGCACGCGTCGCAAAACGCGCGCGTTTTTCCGTGCGTCGCGCGTTGCGTCGCCGACGCAGGGCGGCGCAACGCTAGTGTGAACGTAGCCATAGTGCTTTTTTTGGAAATGGTATATAACTATGTTTTTGGGTACTCTATAGCAGACTTTCTGGCTGTTCGGGACCAAGACAGCCGAAGGGCTGAAAACACTGGCCCTCCCTGCCCGGAGAGCCAATTTCTCTGGCTTATGCAGTACATGGTGGGTGTCAGCACACTTATTCTAGATAATGGTAAATACAATGGTGGAGGAGGGAGCCGTCAGCTCCTCCTTCCACCATTCAGTATGTATGACTGAGACAGCAGACGCAATATAACTTCACTACATCATGTCTACTGTGGGGAGTGTGTGTGCACATATCAAAGACTCAAGCAGAGCGCTCGAAGGCAGCTGTGGAGCTCAAATGTGCTCAGCAGGCTCCCAGGACCTGTCCTCTGGGCCATAACCCTTCCAATCCACCAAATAAATTTTTTTACCACGTACCACCTTACACCCCAAGATAGCGTTTACCTCGTAATCGTCCGCAGATGAACCCAATGTCTCGGCAGATGACTCAGAAAACCGGGACAAGTATACAAGAGGGACACATAAAAGGTGTCGGTGATACCTAGACGTGGAGGAAGGGCCAGAGAGTAGACCACAGGGTTAACCTGTTTGAGGACCTTGAAGGGACCCAAGTAGCAAGGTGCAAACTTAGTGGACTCAACTCGCAGCCTGATGTTACGGGCGGAGAGCCACACCAAGTTGCCAGGAGTAAAGGTAGGAGCAGGGCGCCGATGTACATCAGCGGAGGACCTCACTCTCTCCCTGGAGGCCCGGATGGCATCCTGAGTGCGGTCACAAATGTCCCACGCCTCCACAGCCGTCTTCTACCCTGGAGTCGGCGGAAGACACGGGCAAAGGCACAGGTTCCCACGGATGCTGGCTGTAATTAAGGAGGAATAGGGTCTGACCAGTGGAGTCGGCTACAGCGTTGTTTAGCGCAAATTCTGCCCACAGTAGCAAGGATGCCCAGTTATCCTGCCTAGCTGACACAAAATGTAGCAGATATGTGACCAGGGTCTGGTTGGCCCTCTCTACCAAGCCATTCTTCTCAGGATGATATGCTGAAGAGAGATTCAAATCAATGCTGAGTAGACGACAAAGCTCTCTCCAGAACCGAGACGCAAACAGGGGACCCCAGTCACTGACAATTTTGTCCGGCATACCGTGTAGGCGAAAGATATGTTTAATAAACAACGCTGCCAGAACCCGTGCCGAAGGTAGCCGTGGAAGAGGCACCAAGTGCACCATTTTGGAAAAATGGTCAGTGATCACCCAAATAATGATGCAGCTACGAGACTTGGGTAAGCCCACCACAAAATCCATCCCGACCATCTCCCAGGGCCTGTCTGCCAGGGGGTAAAGCAACCCAGCTGGCCATTGTCGAGGAGACTTGTTCTTGGTGCAAGAGACACACGCCCGAACATAGTATGTGACGTCACGAGCCATAAGCGGTCACAAATATGTCCTCACCAGTAGCTCAGATGTCCTTTTGGACCCAAAATGTCCACCCACCCTGGATGAGTGAGCCCAAGAGGGAACCTCCGGATGCCGACTGGATGGTACAAAAGTCTTGCCCAGAGGCACAGACTCCAGTGAAACCGTGGCCACATTTCTCAGGCTCTCGGTGGGGACAATAAGACAAGGCTCCTCTTCCTCCTCCTCAGATGACATAACGGAGCGAGAGAGAGCGTCGGCACAAATGTTCTTCTCCCCGGAAAGAAAATGGAGGGTGAAATGAAACTGGGAGAAGAACAAGGACCATCTGGCCTGGCGAGAATTTAACCGCTGGGCTGTCTGCAAGTACACCAAATTCTTGTGGTCTGTGAATACTTGGAAGGGAAAACAAGCCCCCTCCAAGAGATGGCTCCACTCTGAGAAGGCCAACTTCATAGCTAGCAACTCCTTGTCCCCGAAGGAATAATTCCTCTCTACTGGTGAGAAGGTCTTGGAAAAGAAGCAAGGATGCTTCCAACCTTGAGCATTCTTTTGGAAGAGGACTGCTCTAGCACCAATGGATGAGGCATTCACCTCCATTATAAATGGCTTATCTATAATCGGGGAGATGTAGGATGGAAACACTAGCGAAGTGTGACTTAATGGAGTGAAAGGCCTTGGAGACCTCCTCAGACCACAATTTGGGATTTGCTCCCTTCTTGGTGAGGGCAACCAAGGGAGCTACCAAAGTTGAGAAGTGTGGAATGAACTGGCGATAGTAATTAATGAACCCCATAAAGCGCTGCACCGCTTTAAGAGAATGGGGGTTTTGCCAGTCCATCACAGCCTGTAGTCTGGCAGGATCCATAGCCAATCCCTGGGCAGAGATGATATAGCCCAGGAAAGGTAAGGACTCCTGCTCAAACACACATTTCTCCAACTTTGCATAGAGGGAATTTGCCCGTAAGAGGTCGAAGACTCTGCAAACATCTCTCCGGTGGGAGTCAATATCTGGAGAGATGAGAATATCACCCAGATAGACTACAACCGAGGTGGAGAGTATATCCCGGAAAATGTCATTCACAAAGTCTTGGAAAATGGCTGGGGCATTACAGAGCCTGAAGGGCATCACCAGATATTCATAGTGCCCATCCCTGGTGTTAAAAGCCGCCTTCCATTCGTCCCCCTCACGGATGTGAATCAGGTTGTAAGCACCCCGTAGATCTAATTTTGTAAATACCCTTGCTCCCCGAAGCCTATCAAAGAGCTCAGATATCAGGGGCAGGGGATACTTATTCTTAACGGTGATGGCGTTAAGACCCCTGCAATCTATGCATGGATGTAGTTCCCTGTTCTTCTTCTGCACGAAGAAGAACCCAGCCCCTTCAGATGACACTGACTTCCTAATGAATCCTCTTGCCAGATTTTCCTGGATGTACTGTGACATTGCCTCCATCTCCGGGAGAGATAACAATTAGACTCGACTCCGGGGAGGCTCAGCACCAGGCAAGAGGTCAATAGGATAGTCATAGGGGCGGTGAGGCAGAAGAGTCTCCCCACCTTCTTTCGAGAACACGTCCGCATAGGGCTAAGAGAGGGGCTAAGTGCCGGAATTGGCTCATCTTACAGATGCGCCATTTCTGGGGCGGCTGCGGACTGGTATTTGTATTCGGGGGGCCAATATCCATGGCCCCTCTCTAGCCTATGAATATCAGCCCGTAGCTGTCTGCATAGCCTTTCTGGCTATAAATTATAGGGGGACCCTCATGACATTTTTTTTGGGTCCCCCTATTTTAATAGCCAGTAAAGGCTACGCAGACAGCTGCGGGCTGATATTCATAGCAGGCTACAAATATTGGCCGTCGGCTTTCCCCACTCTGGCGCAGAAAATTGTGCGGGAGCCCACGCTGTTTTTTTCTGTTTTTTTTAAATTAAATGCTCATTAAAGTCTCTTTTATACTTGCGTCGGTATGGGTCCGTCGCTATGCATCGGGCCGACGTACCGACGCACGTTGTGAAATTTGTGCACGATGTGGGCAGCAGATGCAGTTTTTCAACGCATCCGCTGCCCATTCTGAAGTCCGGGAAGGAGGGGGCGGAGTTTCGGCCACGCATGCGCAGTAGAAAATGGTGGACGCGATGGACAAAAAAATGTTCACTTGAATGTTTTTTTGTGCCGATGGTCCGCTAAAACATGACGGATCCGTTGCACGATGGACACGACGTGTGGTCATCCGTCGCGATCCGTCGCTAATACAAGTTTATGGGTAAAAAACGCATCCTGCGAGCACATTTGCAGGATCTGTTTTTTTCCGCCGGATCTTTTGTTTTTTCTCATAGAGTTGTATTAGCGCCGGATTTGGCCTGATGGCCACACGTTTCATCCGTTTTTTGCTGGATCTGTCAAAAAAGCTGTTTCTGCCAGACGGAAAACACATACAGAGGAACGGTTTTTCTGTCTGGTGAAAAAACACACAGCGATGGATCCGGCATAAAACGGATGAAACATGTGGCCATCAGGTGCAATCCGACACCAATACAACTCTATGAGAAAAAAACGGATCCGGCAGAAAAAAATGGATCCTGCAAATGTGCTCGCAGGATGCGTTTTTTAACCATAGACTTGGATTAGCGACGGATCGCGACGGATGGCCACACGTCGTATCCGTCGTGCACTGGATCCATCGTGTTTTGGCTGACCATCGGCTTGAAAAAATGCTTAAGTGAATATTTTTTTGTCCGTCGCATCTGCTATTTTCTACCGTGCATGCGTGGCCGAATCTCCACCCCCTCCTCCCCGGACTTCAGAATGGGCAGCGGATGCAATGAAAAACTGCATCCGCTGCCCACGTCGTGCACAAATTTCACAACGTGCGTCGGTACATCGGCCCGACACATAGCGATCAACACATACTGATGCAAGTATGAAAGAGGCCTTAATGAGCGTTTAATTTTTAAAAAAAAAACGGCTTGGCTCCCGCACAATTTTCTGTGCTAGAGGGGGAAAGCTGACGACTGAGGGCCAATATTTCTAGCTTGCTATGAATATCAGCCCGCAGCTGTCTGCGTAGCCTTTACTGGCTATTAAAATAGGGGGACCCCCAAAAATAATGATGTGGGGTCCCCCTATATTTTATAGCCAGAAAGGCTATGCAGACAGCTGTGGGCTGATATTCATAGCCTAGAGAGTGGCCATGGATATTGGCCCCCCCGGCTACAAATACCAGTCTGCAGCCGCCCCAGAAATGGTGCATAGCCCCTCTCTTCCCACTCCCATGTAGCGGTGGGATATGGGGTAATAAGACGTTAATGTCACTTTGCTATTGTAAGGTGACATTAAGCCGGGTTAATAACGGAGAGGAGTCAATAAGACGCCTTTCCCTTATTAATCCATTAGTAAGAAAGTGTTAATAAAACATGTGCACATTAGGAAAAAAGTATTTTAATATTCTTCATTTAACCATACTTATCATACTTCAGCGCCTGCAAAAAACATAAAATAATAAACCGTATACTACCTGTCTGCCGTAGTCCAATTAATAACGAGTGTCCCACGATGATCTCCCCTATAGAACAGTGACATCGAGTGATGTCACAGCTCTATAGGACCTTCAGGGACACACTGACAGGAGACAATGGCTCCTGCAGTGCATCACTGAGATGTTACTAGAGTTCAAAGTCTCACTTTATGGTAATTGCTGCATGGGTAAATTTCTCACACAGCAATGCCAAAAGTGAGACTAGGGACTATTTTTTTAACAGCGGCGGAGGAATACAACGCGGAAGGATATCTTCCTCCCGTCATTGTGTTCCTGGAGCCCCTAGAGAGCGGTCGCATCAGCTGATGCTGCCGTTCTCCACGGAAGATCGTGGTGGGACACGCGTGGATTTCTGCGGATCAGGAAGTATATTGGTTGTTTGTTATTTTAATCTTTTTTACAGATGACACTGGATTCGGAGATCAAAATGACAAGAAATGGTGAGTATGTTCTCTATGTTATATGCACTGTATGTATGTATGTATTGTATATAATGTATGAATGTATTGTATGCAGTATGTAGTATTTATGTACTATGTATGTATGTATGTATGTAGTATGTATGTATGTAGTATGTATGTAGTATGTATGTTGCATGTATGTATGTAGTATGTATGTTGCATGTATGTATGTAGTAGATATGTATGTAGTTTGTATGTTGTATGCATGGAGTATGTATGTACAGTAGTATGTATGTATGTAGTATGTATGTATGTTGTATGTATGTTGTATGTATGTTGTATGTATGTATGTAGTATGCGGTATGTATATTGTATGTATGAAGTATGTATGCATGTTGTATGTATGTTGTATGTATGCTGTATGTATGTGGTATGTAGTATGTATGTAGTATGTATGTATGTAGTATGTATGTAGTATGTTGTATGTATGTTGTATGTATGTAGTATGTTGTGCGTATGTTGTATGTATGTATGTATGTAGTATGCTGTATGTATGTAGTATGCTGTATGTATGTAGTATGTTTGTAGTATGCATGTAGTATGTATGTAATATGTATGGGTTTTTTTTTTTACATTCAACACATTAGCCGGATGATGGGACTACTACTGTCCCATCATTGGCTAATGTGTCAATCACTGCCATTGTAGCAGGCATAGCCCGATGGGACTTGTAGTCCCATCGGACGAAGCCTGCACACCCGCCCAGACCCCCGGCAGGCCGCATTGACCCCAGAGAGGCCATACAGACCCCCGGCTGGCCGCACAGACCCCAGAGAGGCCATACAGACCCCCGGCAAGCCGCACAGACCAAGGCAGGCTGCACAGACCCCAGAAAGGCCCATACAGACCACCGGCTGGCTGCACAGACCCCCGGCAGGCCGCACAGACCCCCGAGAGGCCCGTACAGACCCCCGGCAGGCCCGCACAGACCCCCGGCAGCCTGCACAGACCTGCGAGAGGCCCATACAAACCCTGGCAGGCCCGCACAGACCCCCCCACGGTCCCACACAGTCACGCAGTCTCCTCTCATGCACCGTCCACACTTTGCCCCCCTCTGGAACAGGATGTACAAGGACAGAAAGGACTTATTTTAATTCCGATATTTGAGTCCCATTGACTTGCATTGGTATCCTGTATCGGTATCGGCGATATCTGATATTTTTGGGAAATCGGCCTATCCAATCCGATACCGATATTTCCAAATATCGGAAGGTATTGCTCAACACTAGTAGTCACCTTTTGCTTTGATGACTGCTTTGCACACTCTTGGCAGTCTCTTGCTGAGCTTCAAGTGGTAGTCACCAGGAATGGTCTTCCAACAATATTGAATTAGTCACAAAAGAGCACAGTGAGGTCAAAAATACTCTGTTGTAAAAAAATTACAGTAATAAGCAAGTGCTTGTCAAAAGAAGGAAAAAAACAGGGTATTTAGTGTTATGATCTGGTGGCCTAGGAGCAGCATGAGACGGACTCTGGAGAAGGTGGTCCCTGTACTGACCGCAAACCCTGAACCTAGCAGCGCAACTAGAAGTAGCCGTGGGGGGTACCTAACACTCCCTAGACCCCTCGGCACAGCCTAAGATCTAACTACCCCTAAAGACAGAAACAGGAAACCTATCTTGCCTCAGAGAAAATCCCCAAAGGATAGATAGCCCCCCACAAATATTGACTGTGAGAGGGAAATAACATACGCAGATATGAAATCAGATTTTAGCATAGGAGGCCATACTAGCTAAAAAAAAAGAATAGAACAGAGTACTATGCGGTCAGCATAAAAACACTAGAAAATATCCACCGCAGATAATACGGATCACCACATCTGACTAAAGACATTGGGGGTATATCTGCATCTCCAGAGAAATAGCTAGGCTGCAAAAAATCCTTCACAGACTAAGCTGGACAAGACAAAAACATGAATATGCACAGAACTATAGGTCCACAGCAGGTGGACAGAAAAAACAAAGCCAGGACTTATCTTTGTAGAAAAGCACAGCAAACTGGAGAGACCAGCAGGGAAGTGAATCCTTCCAGAACAATGGACAACTGGCATTGACTAAAGGATCCTGCAAAGCTATATACCCCAGTCAGTTTTGCAATTAGTAGATACACCTGTCCACTCCTGCAGTCCAGGCACAAGTGCATTACCCTCTACAACCACCGGAGGGAGCCCAAAAGCTGAATTCACAACAGTACCCCCCCTTGAGGAGGGGTCATCAAACCCTCACCAGAGCCCCCAGGCCGATTAGGATGAGCCCGATGAAAGGCATGAACCAAATCAACGGCATGGACATCAGAGGCAGAAACCCAAACATTATCCTCCTGGCCATAACCCTTCCACTTGACAAGGTACTGAAGTTTCCGCCTCGAAAAATGGGAATCCAAAATCTTCTCAACAACATATTCCAATTCCCCATCGACCAATACAGGGGCCGGAGGATCAACAGAGGGAACAACGGGCTCCACATATTTCCACAACAAAGATCTATGGAAGACATTATGAATAGCAAAAGAGGCCGGAAGCGCCAGGCGAAAGGACATCGGATTAATAATCTCAGAAATCCTATAAGGACCAATAAATCGAGGCTTAAACTTAGGGGAAGAAACCTTCATAGGAACATGACGGGAATATAACCAAACCAAATCACCAACCCGAAGCCGGGAACCAACACACCGACGATGGTTATCAAAACGCTGAGCCTCCTCCTGAGACAGCACCAAATTGTCCACCACATAAGCCCAAATCTGCTGCAACCTGTCAACCACAGAATCCACACCAGGAAGGTCAGAAGGCTCAACCTGCCCAGAAGAAAAACGAGGATGAAAACCAAAATTACAAAAAAAAGGCGAAATCAAAGTAGCCGAACTAGCCCGATTATTAAGGACAAACTCGGCCAATGGCAAGAAAGCCACCCAATCATCCTGATCAGCAGACACAAAGCATCTCAAATAGGTCTCCAAGGTCTGATTAGTTCGCTCAGTCTGGCCATTTGTCTGAGGATGAAATGCAGAGGAAAAAGACAAATCAATGCCCAGCTTGGCACAAAAGGCCCGCCAAAACCTGGAAACAAACTGGGAACCTCTGTCGGACACAATATTCTCCGGAATACCATGCAAACGCACCACATGCTGAAAAAACAACAGAACCAAATCAGAAGAAGAAGGCAACTTAGGCAAAGGCACCAAATGAACCATCTTAGAAAATCGGTCACAGACAACCCAGATAACTGACATTCTTTGGGAAACAGGAAGATCGGAAATAAAATCCATAGAAATATGCGTCCAAGGTCTCTCAGGGACCGGCAATGACAAAAGCAATCCACTAGCGTGGGAACAGCAAGGCTTAGCCCGCGCACAAATCCCACAGGACTGCACAAAAGAGCGCACATCCCGTGACAAAGAAGTCCACCAAAAGGACCTACTAAGCAAATCTCTGGTACCAAAAATCCCAGGATGGCCAGCCAACACAGAACAATGAACCTCAGAAATCACTTTACTAGTCCATCTATCAGGAACAAACAGTTTCCCCACAGGACAGTGGTCAGGCTTATCAGCCTGAAATTCCTGAAGAACCCGTCGCAAATCAGGGGAGATGGCAGAAAGAATCACCCCTTCCTTCAAAATGCCGACCGGCTCAAGAACCCCAGGGGAATCAGGAAAAAAAACTCCTAGAGAGGGCATCCGCCTTAACATTCTTAGTACCAGGAATGTACGAAACCACAAAATCAAAACAGGAGAAAAACAGGGACCATTGAGCCTGTCTAGGATTCAGCCGTTTGGCAGACTCGAGGTAAATCAGATTCTTATGATCGGTCAGGACCACAATACGGTGCTTGGCCCCCTCAAGCCAATGTCGCCACTCCTCAAATGCCCACTTCATAGCCAACAGCTCCCGATTGTCGACATCATAATTGCGTTCTGCAGGCGAAAACTTCCGAGAAAAGAAGGCACACGGTTTCATCAAGGAACCATCAGAATTCCTCTGAGACAAAACGGCCCCTGCCCCAATCTCAGACGCGTCAACCTCAACCTGAAATGGAAGAGAAACATCTGGCTGACGCAACACAGGGGCAGAAGTAAATCGGCGTTTAAGATTCTGAAAGGCAGAAACAGCCGCGGAGGACCAATTCGTCACATCAGCGCCTTTCTTGGTCAAATCGGTTAGAGGTTTAACCACACTGGAGAAGTTGGCAATGAAACGACGATAAAAATTAGCAAAGCCCAAGAATTTCTGAAGGCTCTTCACAGATGTGGGCTGAATCCAATCATGAATGGCCTGAACCTTAACCGGATCCATTTCTATAGATGAGGGAGAAAAAATGAAACCCAAAAAAGAAACCTTCTGCACTCCAAAGAGGCACTTTGACCCCTTCACAAATAAAGCATTATTACGGAGGATCTGAAATACCATCCTGATCTGTTTCACATGAGACTCCCAATCATTGGAAAAAATCAAAATATCATCCAAATATACAACCATGAATTTATCAAGATAACTCCGAAAGATAGCATGCATGAAGGATTGGAACACAGATGGGGCATTAGAGAGTCCGAATGGCATCACAAGGTATTCAAAATGGCCTTCAGGCGTATTAAATGCAGTTTTCCATTCGTCACCCTGCTTGATACGAATAAGATTATATGCCCCTCGAAGGTCAATCTTAGTAAACCAGCTAGACCCCTTAATCCTAGCAAACAAATCAGTAAGCAAAGGCAAGGGGTATTGAAATTTAACCATGATCTTATTCAAGAGGCGATAATCAATACAGGGTCTCAAGGAGCCATCCTTTTTGGCAACAAAAAAGAACCCCGCTCCCAACGGTGAAGAAGATGGCCAAATATGCCCTTTCTCCAAAGACTCCTTAATATAGCTCCGCATGGCGGTATGTTCAGGCACAGACAGGTTGAAAAGTCAGCCCTTAGGGAACTTACAACCTGGAATCAAGTCAATAGCACAATCACAGTCCCTATGCGGTGGAAGGGAACTGGATTTGGGCTCATCGAATACATCCTGGAAGTCAGACAAAAACTCAGGAACTTCAGAAGAGGGGGAAGAGGAAATTGACATCAAAGGAACCTGATCATGAACCCCCTGACAACCCCAACTAGTCACAGACATGGATTTCCAATCTAACACCGGATTATGTACCTGCAACCATGGAAAACCCAGCACAATATCATCATGCAAATTATGCAACACCAGAAAACGACAATCTTCCTGATGGGCTGGCACCATGCGCATGGTCAGCTGTGTCCAAAACTGAGGTTTATTTTTTAGCCAACGGTGTAGCATCAATGCCCCTCAAAGGAATAGGGTTCTGCAAAGGTTGCAAGGGAAAACCACAACGTCTGGCAAATTCTAAGTCCATTAAGTTCAGAGCGGTGCCTGAATCCACAAATGCCATGACAGAAAATGACGATAATGAGCAGATCAAGGTCACGGATAACAGAAATTTAGGTTGTATAGTACTGATGGCAACAGAACTAGCGATTCTCTTAGTACGCTTAGGGCAATCAGAAATAACATGAGCAGAATCGCCGCAGTAAAAACACAACCTATTCTGACGCCTGAATGTTTGACGTTCAGCTCTAAACAAAATCCTATCACACTGCATAGGCTTAGGGCTCCGCTCAGAGGGCAAGGCCACAGTGTGCACAACTCTGCGCTCACGCAAGCGCCGATCAATCTGAATGGCCAGAGACATAGAATCACTCAGACCAGTAGGCGTGGGGAACCCCACCATAACATCTTTAACGGATTCAGAAAGACCCTCTCTGAAAATTGCCACCAAGGCATCCTCATTCCATTTAGTCATTACAGACCATTTTCTAAATTTCTGGCAATACAATTCTGCCGCTTCTTGACCTTGACACAGGGCTAACAAGATTTTCTCAGCCTGATCCACAGAATTAGGCTCATCATACAACAACTCCAACGCCTGAAAGAACGAATCAACATTAAGCAAAGCAGGATTGCCAGATTCCAGGGAAAATGCCCAATCCTGTGGGTCACCACGCAGCAGAGATATGATGATTTTAACCTGCTGAATATGATCACCAGAAGACCGGGGTCTTAATGCAAAAAACAGTTTACAGTTATTTTTGAAACTCAAAAATTTGGATCTGTCACCAAAGAATAAATCAGGAGTGGGAATCTTAGGTTCTAAGGCAGGAGTTTGAACAAAGAAATCTGAAATACCCTGTACCCTAGCAGCAAGCTGATCCACCCGAGAAACTAACTCCTGAACATTCATGTTAATACTAGACTCCGTAGCCACCCAGAAGTAAAGAGGGAGGAAAATACCTAACAGGCTAAGGAAAAAAAATGGCTCAAAAGCTTCTCGCCCTTCTTCTGAGATGCAATTAACTCATTGTAGGCCAGTTGTACTGTTATGATCTGGTGGCCTAGGAGCAGCATGAGACGGACTCTGGAGAAGGTGGTCCCTGTACTGACCGCAAACCCTGAACCTAGCAGCGCAACTAGAAGTAGCCGTGGGGGTACCTAACACTCCCTAGACCCCTCGGCACAGCCTAAGATCTAACTACCCCTAAAGACAGAAACAGGAAACCTATCTTGCCTCAGAGAAAATCCCCAAAGGATAGATAGCCCCCCACAAATATTGACTGTGAGAGGGAAATAACATACGCAGATATGAAATCAGATTTTAGCATAGGAGGCCATACTAGCTAAAAAAAAAGAATAGAACAGAGTACTATGCGGTCAGCATAAAAACACTAGAAAATATCCACCGCAGATAATACGGATCACCACATCTGACTAAAGACATTGGGGGTATATCTGCATCTCCAGAGAAATAGCTAGGCTGCAAAAAATCCTTCACAGACTAAGCTGGACAAGACAAAAACATGAATATGCACAGAACTATAGGTCCACAGCAGGTGGACAGAAAAAACAAAGCCAGGACTTATCTTTGTAGAAAAGCACAGCAAACTGGAGAGACCAGCAGGGAAGTGAATCCTTCCAGAACAATGGACAACTGGCATTGACTAAAGGATCCTGCAAAGCTATATACCCCAGTCAGTTTTGCAATTAGTAGATACACCTGTCCACTCCTGCAGTCCAGGCACAAGTGCATTACCCTCTACAACCACCGGAGGGAGCCCAAAAGCTGAATTCACAACAGTACCCCCCCTTGAGGAGGGGTCATCAAACCCTCACCAGAGCCCCCAGGCCGATTAGGATGAGCCCGATGAAAGGCATGAACCAAATCAACGGCATGGACATCAGAGGCAGAAACCCAAACATTATCCTCCTGGCCATAACCCTTCCACTTGACAAGGTACTGAAGTTTCCGCCTCGAAAAATGGGAATCCAAAATCTTCTCAACAACATATTCCAATTCCCCATCGACCAATACAGGGGCCGGAGGATCAACAGAGGGAACAACGGGCTCCACATATTTCCACAACAAAGATCTATGGAAGACATTATGAATAGCAAAAGAGGCCGGAAGCGCCAGGCGAAAGGACACCGGATTAATAATCTCAGAAATCCTATAAGGACCAATAAATCGAGGCTTAAACTTAGGGGAAGAAACCTTCATAGGAACATGACGGGAATATAACCAAACCAAATCACCAACCCGAAGCCGGGAACCAACACACCGACGATGGTTATCAAAACGCTGAGCCTCCTCCTGAGACAGCACCAAATTGTCCACCACATAAGCCCAAATCTGCTGCAACCTGTCAACCACAGAATCCACACCAGGAAGGTCAGAAGGCTCAACCTGCCCAGAAGAAAAACGAGGATGAAAACCAAAATTACAAAAAAAAGGCGAAATCAAAGTAGCCGAACTAGCCCGATTATTAAGGACAAACTCGGCCAATGGCAAGAAAGCCACCCAATCATCCTGATCAGCAGACACAAAGCATCTCAAATAGGTCTCCAAGGTCTGATTAGTTCGCTCAGTCTGGCCATTTGTCTGAGGATGAAATGCAGAGGAAAAAGACAAATCAATGCCCAGCTTGGCACAAAAGGCCCGCCAAAACCTGGAAACAAACTGGGAACCTCTGTCGGACACAATATTCTCCGGAATACCATGCAAACGCACCACATGCTGAAAAAACAACAGAACCAAATCAGAAGAAGAAGGCAACTTAGGCAAAGGCACCAAATGAACCATCTTAGAAAATCGGTCACAGACAACCCAGATAACTGACATTCTTTGGGAAACAGGAAGATCGGAAATAAAATCCATAGAAATATGCGTCCAAGGTCTCTCAGGGACCGGCAATGACAAAAGCAATCCACTAGCGTGGGAACAGCAAGGCTTAGCCCGCGCACAAATCCCACAGGACTGCACAAAAGAGCGCACATCCCGTGACAAAGAAGTCCACCAAAAGGACCTACTAAGCAAATCTCTGGTACCAAAAATCCCAGGATGGCCAGCCAACACAGAACAATGAACCTCAGAAATCACTTTACTAGTCCATCTATCAGGAACAAACAGTTTCCCCACAGGACAGTGGTCAGGCTTATCAGCCTGAAATTCCTGAAGAACCCGTCGCAAATCAGGGGAGATGGCAGAAAGAATCACCCCTTCCTTCAAAATGCCGACCGGCTCAAGAACCCCAGGGGAATCAGGAAAAAAAACTCCTAGAGAGGGCATCCGCCTTAACATTCTTAGTACCAGGAATGTACGAAACCACAAAATCAAAACAGGAGAAAAACAGGGACCATTGAGCCTGTCTAGGATTCAGCCGTTTGGCAGACTCGAGGTAAATCAGATTCTTATGATCGGTCAGGACCACAATACGGTGCTTGGCCCCCTCAAGCCAATGTCGCCACTCCTCAAATGCCCACTTCATAGCCAACAGCTCCCGATTGTCGACATCATAATTGCGTTCTGCAGGCGAAAACTTCCGAGAAAAGAAGGCACACGGTTTCATCAAGGAACCATCAGAATTCCTCTGAGACAAAACGGCCCCTGCCCCAATCTCAGACGCGTCAACCTCAACCTGAAATGGAAGAGAAACATCTGGCTGACGCAACACAGGGGCAGTAGTAAATCGGCGTTTAGGATCCTGAAAGGCAGAAACAGCCGCGGAGGACCAATTCGTCACATCAACGCCTTTCTTGGTCAAATCGGTTAGAGGTTTAACCACACTGGAGAAGTTGGCAATGAAACGACGATAAAAATTAGCAAAGCCCAAGAATTTCTGAAGGCTCTTCACAGATGTGGGCTGAATCCAATCATGAATGGCCTGAACCTTAACCGGATCCATTTCTATAGATGAGGGAGAAAAAATGAAACCCAAAAAAGAAACCTTCTGCACTCCAAAGAGGCACTTTGACCCCTTCACAAATAAAGCATTATTACGGAGGATCTGAAATACCATCCTGATCTGTTTCACATGAGACTCCCAATCATTGGAAAAAATCAAAATATCCTCCAAATATACAACCATGAATTTATCAAGATAACTCTGAAAGATAGCATGCATGAAGGATTGGAACACAGATGGGGCATTAGAGAGTCCGAATGGCATCACAAGGTATTCAAAATGGCCTTCAGGCGTATTAAATGCAGTTTTCCATTCGTCACCCTGCTTGATACGAATAAGATTATATGCCCCTCGAAGGTCAATCTTAGTAAACCAGCTAGACCCCTTAATCCTAGCAAACAAATCAGTAAGCAAAGGCAAGGGGTATTGAAATTTAACCATGATCTTATTCAAGAGGCGATAATCAATACAGGGTCTCAAGGAGCCATCCTTCTTGGCAACAAAAAAGAACCCCGCTCCCAACGGTAAAGAAGATGGCCAAATATGCCCTTTCTCCAAAGACTCCTTAATATAGCTCCGCATGGCGGTATGTTCAGGCACAGACAGGTTGAAAAGTCAGCCCTTAGGGAACTTACAACCTGGAGTCAAGTCAATAGCACAATCACAGTCCCTATGCGGTGGAAGGGAACTGGATTTGGGCTCATCGAATACATCCTGGAAGTCAGACAAAAACTCAGGAACTTCAGAAGAGGGGGAAGAGGAAATTGACATCAAAGGAACCTGATCATGAACCCCCTGACAACCCCAACTAGTCACAGACATGGATTTCCAATCTAACACCGGATTATGTAGCTGCAACCATGGAAAACCCAGCACAATATCATCATGCAAATTATGCAACACCAGAAAACGACAATCTTCCTGATGGGCTGGCACCATGCGCATGGTCAGCTGTGTCCAAAACTGAGGTTTATTTTTTAGCCAACGGTGTAGCATCAATGCCCCTCAAAGGAATAGGGTTCTGCAAAGGTTGCAAGGGAAAACCACAACGTCTGGCAAATTCTAAGTCCATTAAGTTCAGAGCGGCGCCTGAATCCACAAATGCCATGACAGAAAATGACGATAATGAGCAGATCAAGGTCACGGATAACAGAAATTTAGGTTGTATAGTACTGATGGCAACAGAACTAGCGATTCTCTTAGTACGCTTAGGGCAATCAGAAATAACATGAGCAGAATCGCCGCAGTAAAAACACAACCTATTCTGACGCCTGAATGTTTGACGTTCAGCTCTAAACAAAATCCTATCACACTGCATAGGCTTAGGGCTCCGCTCAGAGGGCAAGGCCACAGTGTGCACAACTCTGCGCTCACGCAAGCGCCGATCAATCTGAATGGCCAGAGACATAGAATCACTCAGACCAGTAGGCGTGGGGAACCCCACCATAACATCTTTAACGGATTCAGAAAGACCCTCTCTGAAAATTGCCACCAAGGCATCCTCATTCCATTTAGTCATTACAGACCATTTTCTAAATTTCTGGCAATACAATTCTGCCGCTTCTTGACCTTGACACAGGGCTAACAAGATTTTCTCAGCCTGATCCACAGAATTAGGCTCATCATACAACAACTCCAACGCCTGAAAGAACGAATCAACATTAAGCAAAGCAGGATTGCCAGATTCCAGGGAAAATGCCCAATCCTGTGGGTCACCACGCAGCAGAGATATGATGATTTTAACCTGCTGAATATGATCACCAGAAGACCGGGGTCTTAATGCAAAAAACAGTTTACAGTTATTTTTGAAACTCAAAAATTTGGATCTGTCACCAAAGAATAAATCAGGAGTGGGAATCTTAGGTTCTAAGGCAGGAGTTTGAACAAAGAAATCTGAAATACCCTGTACCCTAGCAGCAAGCTGATCCACCCGAGAAACTAACTCCTGAACATTCATGTTAATACTAGACTCCGTAGCCACCCAGAAGTAAAGAGGGAGGAAAATACCTAACAGGCCAAGGAAAAAAAAATGGCTCAAAAGCTTCTCGCCCTTCTTCTGAGATGCAATTAACTCATTGTAGGCCAGTTGTACTGTTATGATCTGGTGGCCTAGGAGCAGCATGAGACGGACTCTGGAGAAGGTGGTCCCTGTACTGACCGCAAACCCTGAACCTAGCAGCGCAACTAGAAGTAGCCGTGGGGGTACCTAACACTCCCTAGACCCCTCGGCACAGCCTAAGATCTAACTACCCCTAAAGACAGAAACAGGAAACCTATCTTGCCTCAGAGAAAATCCCCAAAGGATAGATAGCCCCCCACAAATATTGACTGTGAGAGGAGAGGGAAATAACATACGCAGATATGAAATCAGATTTTAGCATAGGAGGCCATATTAGCTAAAAAGAAAGAATAGAAAAGAGTACTATGCGGTCAGTATAAAAACACTAGAAAATATCCACCGCAGAAAATACGGATCACCACATCTGACTAAAGACATGGGGGGTATATCTGTATCTCCAGAGAAATAGCTAGGCTGCAAAAAATCCTTCACAGACTAAGCTGGACAAGGCAAAAACATGAATATGCACAGAACTATAGGTCCACAGCAGGTGGACAGAAAAAACAAAGCCAGGACTTATCTTTGTAGAAAAGCACAGCAATCTGGAGAGACCAGCAGGGAAGTGAATCCTTCCAGAACAATGGACAACTGGCACTGACTAAAGGATCCTGCAAAGCTATGTACCCCAGTCAGTTTTGCAATTAGTAGATACACCTGTCCACTCCTGCAGTCCAGGCACAACTGCATTACCCTCTACAACCACCGGAGGGAGCCCAAAAGCTGAATTCACAACAATTTAGTTGATATGTTTTTTTTGCAAAAAAAGGTATACTAAGCTGATCCACCAATCGTCAAGGTATACCCTTATAGAGCAGTCCTATCTAATGTATATAATCCTTATCTGATGTATTTAAAACCTGATCATATGTATAGTGCCTGTATAATCAGGGTTCAGAGAAGGAATATCCATGTGGACATGCAGGATGGAACAGCTTAAATGCAAATGACCCACAGACGAGTGATGGACTCTCCAGTCTTGTAGAAACAAGAGAACAATTATAGAACCAGAAACACATGTGCTATTTGCACATTGAACAAGTCTGTAGGAACCTGTTCACACCACCAAAAAATTTGAAGACACAAAAGAGCACCGTGAGGTCAAAAATACTCTGTTGTAAAAAAAATCACAGTAATAAGCAAGTGCTTGTCAAAAGACAAAGGGTTTTTAGTTGATACTTTTTTTGGCAAAAAAATGTATACTAAGCTGCTCCACCAATCGTCTAGGTATACCCTTATAGAGCAGTCCTATCTAATGTATATAATCCCTATCTGATGTATTTAAATACATCAGATATTCCATCTCTGAACCCTGCTTATACAGGTACTATACAGATGATCAAGTTTTAAATACATCAGATAGGGATTATATACATTAGATAGGACTGCTCTATAAGGGTATACCTTGACGATTGGTGGAGCAGCTTAGTATACTTTTTTTGCAAAAAAAGTATCAACTAAATACCTTGTTTTTTCCATCTTTTGACAAGCACTTGCTTATTACTGTGATTTTTTTACAACAGAGTAATTTTGACCTCACTGTGCAAGTAGGCCATGTGTTTCTGGTTCTAATATTGAAGGAGTTTCCAGAGATGCTTAGCACTTGTTGGCCCTTTTGCCTTCACTCTGCGGTCCAGCTCACCCCAAACCATCTCGATTGGATTCAGGTCTGGTGACTGTGGAGGCCAGGTCATCTGGCGTAGCACCCCATCACTCTCCTTCTTGGTCAAATAGCCCTTACACAAACTGGAGGTGAGTTTGGGGTCATTGTTCTGTTGAAAAATAAATGATGGCCAATCTAAACGAAAACCGGATGGAATAGCATGCCACAGCAAGAAGCTGTGGTAGCCATGCTGGTTCAGTATGCCTTCAATTTTGAATAAATCCCCAACAGTGTCACCAGTAAAGCACCCCTACATCATCATACCTCCTCCTCCATGCTTCACGGTGGGAACCAGGCATGTACAGTCTATCCGTTCACCTTTTCTGCGTCGCACAAAGACACGGTGGTTGGAACCAAAGATCTCAAATTTGGACTCATCAGACCAAAGCACAGATCTCCACTGGTCTAATGTCTATTCCTTGTGTTCTTTAGCCCAAACAAGTCTCTTCTGCTTGTTGCCTGTCCTTAGCAGTGATTTCCTAGCAGCTATTTTACCATGAAGGCCTGGTGCACAAAGTCTCCTCTTAACACTTGTTGTAGCAATGTGTCTGTTGCTAGAACTCTGTGTGGCATTGACCTGATCTCTAATCTGAGCTGCTGTTAACCTGCGATTTCTGAGGCTGGTGACTCGGATAAACCTATCCTCAGAAGCAGAATTGACTCTTGGTCTTCCTTTCCTGGGGTGAGCCAGTTTCTTTGTAGCGCTTGATGTTTTTTTCCACTGCGCTTGAGGACACGTTCAAAGTTTGCCCAATTTTTTAGATTGACTGACCTTCATTTCTTAAAACCCTCCATCAGGAACAATATTTGCCCTAACTCGTAATGGAACAATGTGCCTATCAAGCGCAGGCTAGAAAAATGCCTAGAATATCTAATTTTCTCAATTTCAGTGATCTAAAAGTGATCATAGACCTTCATAGGGATGTAATAAAAGAGACTACACACTAGCAGGTGCAAAACAAACCCATTTACTCAACATAAAAGTAATAACTTTGATATACACAAATTTCAATGTGCCTGAGAAGCACACTTTCATTTGTAAGAAAATCTGCCTTATTTATATGAAATATCCACAAACCTTTCTCTATCCATTCATAAAACAAGCTAAATAAACAATAGTAATGACTAAAAACATTACATACCAACCTTATAAAGTGTGATGTGTTCGGGACCAATGAGCCTGAGAAGCCAGCACACAGCTATATCTTCCTTCCTGAAGCTCTGCAGACCAGCTGTGGTATCAGGTTTCACACAGCAGCTAGAGCCAGGGAGACTATCTAGAGGGAGGGGGTTTCCTAAAAAATCTGGTGAGAAGGGAGAAATGAAAGTAGAAGAGCTGCGCTTGTCCGATCCATTGTTCCTGACGGAGGGTTTTAAAGTAATGATGGCCACTCGTTTTTCTTTACTTAGCTGCTTTTCCTTGCCGTAATACAAATTCTAACAGTCTATTCAGTAGGACTATCAGCTGTGTATCCACCAGACTTCTGCACAACACAACTGATGGTCCAACCCCATTTATAAGGCAAGAAATCCCACTTATTAAACCTGACAGGGCACACCTTTGAAGTGAAAACCATTCCCGGTGACTACCTTTTGAAGCTCATCAAGAGAATGCCAAGAGTGTGCAAAGCAGTCATCAAAGCAAAAGGTGGCCACTTTGAAGAACCTAGAATATAAGACATAATTTCAGTCGTTTCACACTTTTTTGTTAATATATAATTCCACATGTTTTAATTCATAGTTTTGATGCCTTCAGTGTGAATGTACAATTTTCATAGTCATGAAAATACAGAAAAATGTTTAAATGAGAAGGTGTGTCCAAACTTTTGGTCTGTACTGAATATAGTAACTAAACATAAAAAACTTAGTAAACCAAAAACCTCAAAGAGTATATACCATGCCAGAATCTATGGCACTTCCAAACATTACATAAATCAAAAAAATAGACGGAAAGCTATATGTACATCATGCACACTCCCTTGGAAAAAGCTTAAATGCAAAATGTGCGTCTGGAGTGCCACAGTCATTTAAAGGTACAGTACTTACTATGTTTACTTCCATCCTTAAGGTTTCCCATCCCTGTTCCTTACTATCCTGCCCCCTTTTCATGGATTTTTTTGCTGCATACATCATAAATAGGCACTAATTGAAAACTTTTTCATACTTTTTTTTGTTGCTGAATCACGTGGAGGCAGTTACTATTATAGGGATTGACAATGGAATATTTATAAGGATATTACAAACACTGTTATGGGGTTTATTATATTTTGACTACTTTGCTATGTATGATACATAAAAAAAAATTTGGAAGCTTCCTTGCTCCAGAAAATTATAAATATCTAACCTTCACTTTAATTCCAATAGCAGCTCCATTCTTAAAGGTGATGATTCACCTGTAATTTGTGTACCATTTTTTGCTATTTTTTTGCATATTGCAGTCCCCATACTAACTGGTTTTACATTGAATCTTTAAATATTGTATCAATAAAAATTTTCATGTAATTTTATAGCATATAGCTTCCCGTCTATTTTTTTGATTTAGTAAACCAAAAGCAGACAAGTCACATACCAAAAACTCATGTATGGAAGGACAATACTACTGTGGTAACAGAGAAGGATGGCCAGTAAGTTAGAGACATAATCCATGAGAAATGTTATACAACCCCTGGCAAAAATTATGGAATCACTGGCCTTGGAGGATGTTCATTCTTGGTTAAAAAAAAGTAACTATTACTGACTACTAGTGTTGAGCATTCCGATACCGCAAGTATCGGGTATCGGCCGATATTTGCGGTATCGGAATTCCGATACCGAGTTCCAATATTTTTGTGATATCGGGAATCGGTATTGGGATTAAGATTCATGTGTAAAATAAAGAATAAAAATAAAAAATATTGATATACTTACCCTCGGACGCGCCCTGGTTGTCACCGCTGCAACCGCCATACTTCCGTTCCTAAGAATGAGCGCGTTAAGGACTTTCGATGATGTCGCGGCTTGTGATTGGTCGCTGAGCGGTCATGTAAGTGAGCGGTAATTAAGTATGCTACCACAACCCTAATTAATGTATGCAACTGGAAACACACTGACAGATATCCAAGTGAGCGGTAATTAAGTATGCTACCACAACCCTAATTAATGTATGCAACTGGAAACACACTGACAGATATCCATATGCGTGAGTCTAGTAACCATTAAAGGACACCACTTTATATTTTGTAGTGAGGTTACAGGTTAGAATGGGAGTTGAGCAACATCTAATGCCTGGTACACACATGGACTAGAATTTTCTAGGCAAAGTGCAGGATTTTCCTTGAATTATGCATTTTACTATTATCCTTGCTACTACAACCCCTGGCAAAAATTATGGAATCACCGGCCTTGGAGGAAATTCATTCAGTTGTTTAATTTTGTAGAAAAAAAGCAGATCACAGACATGGCACAAAACTGAAGTCATTTCAAATGGCAACTTTCTGGCTTTAAGAAACCCTAAGAGAAATCAAGAACAAAAAATATGGTAGCCAGTAGTGCTGAGCGATACCGTCCGATATTTGAAAGTATCAATATCGGATGGTATCGGCCGATATCCAAAAAATATCGGATATCGCCGATACCGATATCCGATACCAATACAAGTCAATGGGACACAAATATCGGACGGTATCCTCTACGGTTCCCAGGGTCTGAAGGAGAGGAAACTCTCCTTCAGGCCCTGGGATCCATATTCATGTGTAAAATAAAGAATAAAAATAAAAAATATTGATATACTTACCCTCGGGCGCGCCCTGGTTGTCACCGCTGCAACCGCCATGCTTCAGTTCCTAAGAATGAGCGCGTTAAGGACCTTCGATGACGTCGTGGCTTGTGATTGGTTACTAGACTCACGTATATGGATATCTGTCAGTGTGTTTCCAGTTGCATACATTAATTAGGGTTGTGGCAGCATACTTAATTCTGCTCAATATTAAGGGATACAATTAATATTAATATACAATAATTTTGGTTTATATTAACCCCTTCATGACCCAGCCTATTTTGTACTTAATAACCTGGCCATTTTTTACAATTTTGACCAGTGTCCCTTTATGAGGTAATAACTCAAGAACGCTTCAACGGATCCTAGCGATTCTGAGATTATTTTTCGTGACATATTGATGTTCAAGTTAGTGATAAATTTAGGTTGATAATTTTTGCGTTTATTTGTGAAAAAAATGGAAATTTGGCGAAAATATTGAAAATTTTGCAATTTTCAAATTTTGAATTTTTATTCTGTTAAACCAGAGAGTTATGTGACACAAAATAGTTAATAAATAACATTTCCCACATGTCTACTTTACTTCAGCATAATTTTGGAAACAATTTTTTTTTTGCTAGGAAGTTATAAGGGTTAAAATTTGACCAACGATTTCTCATTTTTACAACAAAATTTACAAAACCATTTTTTTTATGGACCACTTTACATTTGAAGTCACTTTGAGGGGTGTATATGGCTTAAAATACCCAAAAGTGACACCATTCTAAAAACTGCACCCCTCAAGGTGCTCAAAACCACATTCAAGAAGTTTATTAACCCTTCAGGTGCTTCACAGGCGCAGAAGCAACATGGAAGGAAAAAATTAACATTTAACTTTTTAGTCACAAAAATAAACTTTTAGCAACAATTTTTTTATTTTCCCTAGGGTAAATGGATAAACTGGACAACCTATGTTGTTGTACAATTTGTCCTGAGTACACCGATACCCCATATGTGGGGTGGAATCACTGTTTGGGCGCACGAATTGGCTCGGAAAGGAAGGAGCGCTATTTTACTTTTTCAATGAAAAATCGGCTCCAATCTTTAGCGGACACCATGTCGCGTTTGGAGAGCCCCTGTGTGCCTAAACATTGGAGCTCCCCCACAAGTGACCCCATTTTGGAAACTAGACCCCCCCAAGGAACTTATCTAGATGCATAGTGAGAACTTTAAACTCCCAGGTGTTTCACAAATTGATCCGTAAAAATGAAAAGGTACTTTTTTTTCACAAAAAAATTCCTTCAGCCTCAATTTTTTCATTTTCTCATGGGCTACGGGATAAAATGGATATTAAAATGTATTGGGAAATTTCTCGTAAGTACACTGATACCTCAAATGTGGGAGTAAACCACTGTTTGGGCACACTGCAAGGGTCGGAAGGGAAGGTGCGTCATTTGACTTTTTGAATGAAAAATTAGCTCCAATCATTAGCGGTCACCATGTCGCGTTTGGAGAGCCCCTGTGTGCCTAAACATTTGAACTCCCCCACAAGTAACACCATTTTGGAAACTAGACCCCCCCAAAGGAACTCATCTAGATGTGTGATGAGCACTTTGAACCCCCAAGTGCTTCACAGAAGTTTCTAAAGCAGAGCCATGAAAATAAAAAATATTTTTTCTTTCCTCAAAAATTATTTTTTAGCCCACAATTTATTTTCACAGGGGTAACAGGAGAAATTGGACCCCAAAAGTTCTTGTCCAGTTTGTCCTGAGTACGCTTGTATCCCATATGTGGGGGTAAACCACTATTTGGGCGGATGGCCGAGCTCGGATGGGAAGTAGTGATGTTTTGGAATGCAGACTTTGATGGAATGGTCTGCGGGCATCATGTTACGCTTGCAGAGCCCCTGATGTGCCTAAACAGTAGAAACCCCCCACAATTTACCTCATTTTGGAAACTAGAGCCCCCAAGGAACTTATCTAGATGTGTGGTGAGCACTCTGAACCCCCAAGTGCTTCATAGAAGTTTATAACTCAGAGCCGTGAAAATAAAAAATCATTTTTCTTTCCTCAAAAATTATTTTTTAGCCCGCAATTTTTTATTTTTACAAGGGTAACAGGAGAAATTGAACCCCAAAAGTTGTTGTCCAGTTTGTCCTGAGTACACTTATATCCCATATGTGGGGGTAAACCACTATTTGGTCGCATGGCAGAGCTCGGAAAGGAAGTAGTGACGTTTTGAAATTCTGACTTTGATGGAATGGTCTGCGGGTGTCCCGTTGCATTTGCAGAGCTTCTGATGTACCTAAACAGTAGAAACCCACCACAAGTGACCCCATATTGGAAACTAGACCCCCCAAGGAACTTATCTAGTTTTGTGTTGAGCACTTTGAACCCCCAAGTGCTTTGCAGAATTTTATAACGCAGAGCCGTGAAAATAAAAAATCTTTTTTTCCCACAAAAATAATATTTTAGCCCCCATTTTTTTATTTTTCCAAGGGTAACAGGAGAAATTAGACCCCAAAATTGTTGTACAATTTTTCCTGAGTACGCTTATGCCCCATATGTTTGGGTAAACCACTGTTTGGGTACACGTCGGGTTTTGGAAGGGAGGGAGCACCATTTGACTTTTTGAATGCAAGATTGGCTGGAATCAATGGTGGTGCCATGTCGTGATTGGAGACCCCTGATGTGCCTAAACAGTGGAAACCCCTCAATTCTAACTCCAACACTAACCCCAACACACCCCTAACTCTAATCCCAGCTCTAACCATAACCGTAATCACAACCCTAACCCCAACACACCCCTAACCACAATCCTAACCCCAACACACCCCTAATCCCAACCCTAACCCTAATCCCCACCCTAACCCCAACACACAACCAACCCTAATCCCAACTCTAACCATAACCCTAACCACAAGCCTAACCCTAACCTCAACACACCCCTAACCCTAATCTTAACCCTAATTCCAACCCAAACCCTAATTCCAACCCTAACTGTATTTCCAGCCCTAACCCTAAGGCTATGCGTCCACGTTGTGGATTCGTGTGCGGATTTTTCCACACCGTTTTTGAAAAATCCGCAGGTAAAATGCACTGCATTTTACTTGTGGATTTACTGCGGATTTCCAGTGTTTTTTGTGCAGATTTCACCTGCGGATTCCTATTGAGGAACAGGTGTAAAACGTTGCGGAATCCTCACAAACAATTGACATGTTGCGGAAAATACAATGCAGCGTTTCCGCACGGTATTTTCCACACCATGGGCACAGCTGATTTGGTTTTCCATAGGTTTACATGGTACTGTAAACGTGATAGAAAACTGCCACGAATCCGCAGCAGCCAATCCGCTGAGGATCCGCAGCCAAATCTGCACCGTATTCACATAGCCTAATTCTAACCCTAATTGCAACCCTAGCCCTAAACCTAGCCCTAACCCTAGCCCTAACCCTAGCCCTAGTTCTAACCCTAACCCTAGTAGAAAAATAAAAATATATATATTTTCTTTATTTCATTATTTTCCCTACCTATGGGGTTGATAAGAGGGGGGCTTTATTTACTATTTTTTTGTTTTGATCACTGTGATATAACCTATCACAGTGATCAAAATGTACCTGTAACGAATCTGCCGGCCGGCAGATTCGGCAGGCACACTGTGCATGCGCCCACCATTTTGGAAGATGGCGGCGCCCATCGAAGATGCAGGACAAACACTGGGAGGGTCCCCGGGACTCCAGCGGTATGGGGGGTGGGATCGGACAGTGGGGGGGCACTGCTGGGGAGAGTAGGGGAGAGGAAAGCAGCGGAGGGCAGCGGAGCACAGAACGGAGGGGAGGAAAGACTGAGAGCGGCGGCAGATCGTCGTTGTCAGTTGGGGGTGGTCATATCATGGTCTCCAGCCATGGCCAATGATATTGCAGCATCGGCCATGGCTGGATTGTGATATTTCACCAAATTTCATAGGTGAAATATTACAAATTGCTCTGATTGGCTGTTGCATTTTCAACAGCCAATCAGAGCGATCGTAGCCAAGTGGGGACAAAGCCACCCCCCAGGCTGAAGTACCACTCCCCCTGTCCCTGAAGATCTGGTGAAATTGGAGTTAACCCTTTCACCTGATCTGCAGAAATGTGATCTCTCCATGACACCACATAGGCGTCACAGGTCGGATTGGCACTAACTTTCATGATGCCTACGTGGCGTCACAGGTCGGGAAGGGGTTAATATTGAGCATAACTAATTTCCCCCTATTGGTTAAACCCTGCACAACAGTCATAGTCTCTCATGTGGCCTCTCAGGAAAATTAATTGCCCAGACTCTATCACAACAGTCTTTGGGGACTCTTTTTGGTCATAATATGGGGACATTATTTTAATGCTGCATGTAATATATTTTGTTCACATTATGACAATCTTCAGGCATGATATTGTGGTTTCAGTTGAGCATAAAAAAAATTAAAAATATTGTAATATGTATGATGGTATTATATATTCTTTAATTTTTTTAACATTATCCCTACTCAATTGCATTCTGCATTCTTGAAAATTAAATGTGAAATGTAATTAATATTTTATTATGTATTTTTTTGAGGCACAGAACTTTATGGTAATGGAAGCTCGCTGTATCATACAATGCTAAGTTTTCCTTGCACACATATTTCTGTCTTACACATGGTACTGAGATACTGGTAGGAAAACGACTTCTCAGGCTTCTCAAATACCTAATCCAGAGAACAAACATTCATTAGAGGTCCTCCACTGAATGAGCTGAACCAGAAGCACCAATGGAAGTTTTGTCATTCGCTGGACAATATCATGTTCAGCTGATGCTCGCTCAGGTCTCATAAACCATTTAGCAGATTGTCATAAAATGCTCCCTCTGCAAACACACACACATATATATATATATATATATAGAGAGAGAGGAGAATAATAAATAGTGAAAATTGAAGCCCCCTCTCTGCTGTTCCAGACTGCGTCTCTATCTCAGATTCTGAACAACTTTCATTTTGAGGTGAAATTAACCTTTTAGCCTAATAAGTGACCTTGGCCTTTCAATTTTCAGTTTTCCTCTTGGGAAGACTGTTAGGTCAACTATTTATTTACAGGTCACTTTCTAAACACAAATGTCACCGGAGCATTTTTTAATCTACTCTGTTCTGTGGCATCTGATTTGAATAAATATCTTTGATATTTATTTTTATATGTGTTATGTACTAAATACATATTAATAATACTATTAATAAAATAGCATTGAAAAGAAGGATACAATCTCTACCTGGATGTGACACTAACATAACATTTTTGGAACATGTTCTATATGATATTTTATTATGTTCTATAATATATATATATATATATATATATATTTTTTTTTTTTTTTATCAGCACGTGGTGAAATAGGGAATATTATGTCACTTTCAAGCTTTGCATTTACTGGCACTTTTTTGAAAATAGGAGGTAAATAATTTCTTAAGGTAAATGAGTTTCAGAGAAAGACATGGAGAATCTATGGTAAGATGTGTGCCTCTTGTATTTAGTCTTTAGCGTAGATCTGCGGCTCTTCTTTTAACATGTTAATTTAGCAATCTCTGTGGACGGACAATTTATTATCCACAATGAAATAAATGTTACAGTATATACATTACTTTAGCTGTCATCATGACAGAGATATCACAATACATCCCCATATGTTCCATAATCACTGGAAAGCGCTAATAGCTACTGCAATGGCTGCATTGACATATAATATATCCCAGGGCTGCCTTACACAGTCTATAAGGGTCACAGCTAGTTAAAGTTATCTGAGCGTTTATCCAATTAACATTACATTAAGTGTCATGGCACTGTGCAATATATTTAGAATACAATTAGATGCTGTCACATGCTCTTAGCTTCAATACAGGACCTGTCAGCCATGCTGAAGAGGTCTGGAGCTGGACAACCTATTGCTTATGTAGCAACTACATTGCAATATATTTCAATGGTCTTTATGCTGAAACAATGTCAGTGAGTAGTTGCTTAAATTGAATATGTCAGTGCTTCACTTGCCTACATCACTGTAAAATCATAACGCAACTTTCCCACCATGAGTATTTGGTGAGTTTTTGATATTGCAGATTTTCAGCAACACTTTTGCACCTATTGTGTAAATTAGATTGCTTGTGTTTCCTACAATGTGTTTTTGAGTGTGTTTTTTTACCTGTGGATTTTCTGCATCCAATGCAATTCAATGAGAAAAAACATGCATAAAACTTATCCGCAGGAGAAATTGACATGTTGCGGATATGAAACACACACCATAATTCAGTCTACACAGCATAGAGAATCACAGTGGACATGAGATTTCTATAAATCCCATACACTTTGTTGAAACTGTAAGATGCTGTGTTTTTTTGCGCAATGAAAATCCATAGCATCAAAAACTCGCCAAATGCTCATCATGGAAATTGAACCTTAGACTGATGGGAGGAGGAGTGCTCAATTAAATATGGAGGCAGTCCCTACCACAAAATGTATGCTGCAAATATCAAAACTGACCAGCATCTCCTAACACATGTAAACATCAAATAAATGAAGTTTGGTCAGTATTATCGTTCTTTAGACTATAATAATGAGTTCATATTGCAAGAATGTAGCTCGAAGTTCACATTTTCAAAGTTTGCATATATCTAGCCATTTTTGTAGATATCTGTAAATGGATATTATAGAATTATCTCTGCATGGTTTGTGATCTGGGCAGAGATTCTCATGAAGGCAGAGAGTGAAATCGAGCTCATTTATGAATGGCGGATCCTGTGTTCATAACACTGTGTAAAAGAAAATGAACAGTTGGCATTAGCTTTCAGTACATCCCATTGACTTTGCTGTAACTGTAAGATGTTGCGTTTTTGACAAAGTGAACATATGTATCATCAAAAGCTCAACAAAACTCATTGTGTGAATTTCACCTAAAAGATATTATTAGACCATATGGATTAAAGATTGTAAAAAAGCCCCCGGCTGCAGTCAATGTTTTCTTAATCATAGAATGACATTTTAAACAGCATATTACAAACGGGGGTCAAAAAATATAGTTAAGATGTGTGGTACTCTTCGGATGTCTTTATATCAGTGGTCTTGTATTTAATGAGTAGTGGTGGCAAAGACAATAAGATTATTATAGCTGTTTTTGATGGGAAATTTAGAACTTCTCAGCAAATATACATCCTCTGATGATCTATGGCAGAGATATATAAGAAGTTAAAGGGGTCATCTGCGCTTTTTAAAAAAAAACAAAAAAAAAACAGGCTCAGCATTGTCTTAAAGTAAGGAAAAAAATATGTTCACCCATTTACACTGGAAGAGGATGCTAGATCTATGGCTGACGACCCAGGCTTTATTACAGAGGAGCGCTGGGGAATCCTTAGATATGCGTAATTTAAGAAAAAAATATCAAGATGGTGCAAGTTTAAAAACAGAGTAGGCAAAACTTTAGTCTCAACATTGAAAATGTGTAGGTTTCCCTGTATAAGGAGAGGAATTGTCAGTTTCAGAGCGTTACTTAGCTCATTAAATATTGCAGGTGTGTACATACATTCAGTTCAACCCCTTTGGAAAAAAAATAGATACTTACCATTGATATAATAAATTGAGCTAAAGATTAGAATGAGTAAAATAATCAATTTAACCGATTAATAATATGCTTGTCCAATAATTTTATAGTATGTAATTTTAACATTGAGTAAAATTAGAATAATTTAACCATGCTCATAAGAAATGTTTTAGTGTTGCTTTTAAATGTGAAAAGACCCTGATATCAAAATAGATAATGGTAAAATAAAGTAAATAATTTATATATGTCAGAATGTATTCAAGGGGCAATGGGAACTGTAATTGGATGAAATTATTCTGTCCATTCTTAAAGGTAAAATAAAATACACCATTCCTGTATCAGGCTATGGTCAATCTACTTGAGATGCATGTTTAATGTTATACATTGGGATTTCTTTTATTATACTGAAGTCAATATGCTTTTCATTACATTTAGGGCTTGATTTTGTTGGGGGGTTGAAACTAGCAAGGCAAGATTCATCTATCTGGTGCTTCCATTCTGATACACAGGCATACACAGGTATTATCGCCCTATATCACTTCTCCCCTTTGCCTCAAAACTACTGGAACAACATGTCCATCTTGAACTGTCATCCCATCTATCTTCCTGCTCCTTCTTCGACCGCTTTCAATCAGGCTTCCGGTCACACCACTCCACTGAAACTGCCCTAACTAAGGTCACCAATGACCTATTAACCGCCAAGAGCAAGCAACACTACTCTATCCTCCTCCTCCTGGACCTGTCCTCTGCCTTTGACACAGTGGACCATTCCCTGCTGCTGCAGATCCTCTCATCCCTTGGAATCACAGACTTGGCCCTATCCTGGATCTCGTCATACCTAACTGACCGTACATTCAGCGTCTCCCACTCACACACCACCTCCTCACCTCGCCCCCTATCTGTCGGAGTCCCGCAAGGTTCAGTTCTAGGACCCCTGCTCTTCTCCATTTACACCTTTGGCCTGGGACAGCTCATAGAATCTCACGGCTTTCAATATCATCTCTATGCTGACGACACACAGATCTACATCTCTTAACCAGATATTACCACCCTACTAACCAGAATCCCTCAATGTCTGTCTGCTATTTCATCCTTCTTCTCCACTAGATTTCTAAAACTTAACATGGACAAAACAGAATTCATCATCTTTCCCCCATCTCACACGACCTCCGCAACGAACCTATCCATTACAGTAAACGGCTGCCCACTCTCCCCAGTCCCACAAGCCCACTGTCTTGGGGTACTCCTTGACACTGATCTCTCTTTTAAACCACATATCCAAGCCCTTTCCACTTCCTGCCGCCTCCAACTCAAAAATATTTCACGGATCCGCACATTCCTAAACCAAGAATCCGCAAAGACCCTAGTCCATGCCCTCATCATCTCCCGCCTTGACTACTGCAACCTCCTGCTCTGTGGCCTCCCCTCTAACACTCTTGCACCCCTCCAATCTATTCTAAACTCTGCTGCCTGACTAATCCACCTGTCCCCCCGCTATTCCCCGGCCTCTCCCCTCTGTCAATCCCTGCACTGGCTCCCCATCACCCAGAGACTCCAGTACAAAAGCCTAACCATGACATACAAAGCCATCCACAACCTGTCTCCTCCATACATCTGCGACCTCATCTCCCGGTACTCTCCTGCACGCAACCTCCGATACTCACAAGATCTCCTTCTCTACTCCCCTATTATCTCCTCTTCCCACAATCGCATACTAGATTTCTCTCGTGCATCCCCCCTACTCTGGAATTCTCTACCACAACATATCAGACTCTCGCCTTCCATCGAAACCTTCAAAAAGAACCTGAAGACCCACCTCTTCCGACAAGCCTACAACCTGCAGTAACCACCGATCGATCAAACCGCTGCACGGCCAGCTCTACCCTACCTACTGTATCCTCACCCATCCCTTGTAGATTGTGAGCCCTCATGGGCAGGGTCCTCTCTCCTCCTGTACCAGTTGTGACTTGTATTGTTCAAGATTATTGTACTTGTTTTATTATGTATACCCCTCCTCACATGTAAAGCGCCATGGAATAAATGGCGCTATAATAATAAATAATAATAATAATAATAATAAATAATAATATGAAGGGAGCAAGTAAGCCTAAGGATTGAATATTATATACAATTGCATATATATAAAGAAGAATAGTCAAGAGCCTCAAAAACAATTACTGCTTACTGAAAGGGAGACAGTAAGTCTGATGAGCTATATGAGAGAACCACTTAATGATCAATCTGGTACAAAACCATTTTGGTTATTTATAATTTCTATACCATATACCGTATATATTGTAAACCCTGGGAAAATTATCAAAATTTGATTCCAAGTTTAGCTTGACACTTGCAATTTATATTGCAATAAGTTAAAAAAATCAGGCTGATCATTCTACTTTCTAAGAACATATGTACGGTAATTACATTTTTTTCACATGGGACAATTAAAATGGCAATATATTTGGGGCAAATGATGCAAAATAAGTTTACTTAATAATAGTATAATATACAAATAAATAGTACTAAAAAGAGGACATAAAAATAACACTTAACTAATCAACATCCTGTAATTGTGTAACTATTTATATTACCGTATTTTTCAGACTACTAGACACACATTTTCCTCTAAAAATGTGGAGGAAAATAGGGGGTGTGTCTTATAGTTTGGATGTACCACCTCTGGCTGTAGTGGGGACATGGGTGAGTGGCATATGCAGAACAGCGGGTCAAAGAGGCAGGAGCCGGCTGCTGCGAATAACTCCTGTGTCCACTGCTAAAGAGAAATGAATATTCACTGCATTCCATGCCCAATGGCATGGAGGGCAATGAAAATTCATTTCTCTTTAGCATCCTGGTATGATTGGCCCCCATTCCCATCCTGGTATGCATGGCCTCGTCCTTATCCTGGTATGATTAGCCCCATCCCCATCCTAGTATGCATGGCCCTAACAGAAAACATTAAAAAAATCAAACTGTTACACTTACCTTGCCAGCACTCCCTCGCAGCATCTTGTTCCATTGCCAGCAGCTGCTTTATGCTTATAAGCAGAGCATGGCAGGGACGTCATTCACTGCTTGCAATCTGAAGGGCAGCTGCCAAAATACTCGCTGCTCCCCACACTGGGATTGTGCACCCAGAGCAGTGAGTATTCATTGCTCTTCAGTAGCGCACACAGTGTTAGCTGCCGGCTTCCTCAGCTGCCGGGTGGTCACGTGTGCTGCTACTAAAGGGAATAAATATTCACCATATTCTACTCCCAAAGTAGTGGAATGCAGTGAATATTCATTTCTCTTAAGTAGTGGCACACATGATCGCCGGCAGCTGCAGGAAGCCAGCGGCTAACACTGTGTGCGCTACTGAAGAGCAATGAATACTCACTGCTCTATGTGCACACAGTCCCAGCATGCGTAGCAGTGAGTGTTCCATCAGCTGCCCTTCAGCTTGCAAGCAGTGCATGACACCCTGCCATGTACTGCTTACAAGCGTAAAGCAGCTACTGGCATCAGAACAAGATGCTGCAAGGGAGAGCTGGAAGGTAAGTGAAATTTTTTTTAATGTTTTCTGATGGGGCCATGCATACCAGGATGCAGGAGGGGCCAATCATACCAGAATAGAGATGGGCCAATCATACCAGGTTAAGGATGAGACCCTGCATACCAGGATATGGATGGGGCCATGAATACTATGACAAGATGGGGACCCTGCATACCAGGATAGGGATGAGGATGATCATTCCTGCCAAGATAGTGATGAAGGGGACCATTCCTACCAGGATAGCGAAGAGAGGGGAAGCCTACCAGGCTAGAGATAAGGGGGACATGCATACCAGGGTAGGGATGAGGGAGTCCATGCATGCCAGGATAGGGATGAGAGGGCCATGTGTATCATGATGGGTATGAGGTGGACCATATTTGCCAGGGTAGGTAATATTGAGTACAGAATAGACCACATTTTTTCTTCAATTTTTTTTTCTAATTTTCTCCTTTAAAACCTAGGTGTGTCTTATGGTCCGGTGCATCATATAGTCTGAAAAATACAGTACTTTTTAATACAATCAATTTCTTCATTGTATTTATTTCCCTCATATAGATCATTTTGGGGTGAAAATCTAGCTAATTAGCGTTATTACATATGTGAGCATTGATTGCTAATAACAGATTATTTTTAGGAGTTAAATCTTATATTTTAAATGTGTAATTTAAATTAATAGTTAAGTTAATACATGCAAATAATAATAATCACATTATTTATGCAAAGTGTTAAACACAATAAATGAAATCATTTCTAAGTCCAAATCTGTTTTTAAAATAATTCAATAATTAATCTTTAAAGCAGTTAGAGCAATAAGATATAGGATATAAAATAGAGCTCTACACACTTGCATAGATATAACTAGATTTCAGCTGCCACTAGAGGAAGCTTTGGAACTTACTGCATACCGTCTTCAATGTCTAAAGAATGAATACGCTCTAGGCTCCATCTAGTGGTGTCCACAGGCAATTAGAATTTTAGCATTTAACTCTATGCCTGATGTCTTGAGTTTTATATAATAAAAATTAAGTGGTATGAAAGGACTTACTGTACGTCTTGAGTGTACAGTAAACTACACATGGATTTATTCTTTAGTATTCTGTAAATCCATGCACCGTTCCAGACCAGACATGGCAAAGTGTATATGTTAAAGACAAATTATCTCCTCCCCTCAGGATTAATGATAACTGATAGATGGCTCAACTGTTGGGACCTCTACCAATCACCCTCATTGGGCAGTTTTATCCCCATTGTGATGGACCTGCCAGAAAAATCCTAGTGGTGTGCTTGGCAGTTCCATAGTAGACAATAAAAGTGTCCTGCTCTGGCTATTGGTGGGGTCCTAGAAGCCTCACTTCCATTGATCTATCAGTAATAACTTATTTTTACCAGACAGTCCTTTAAATTCAGGAAACTATTAGCCAGGTTATAACTTAATTTATTATAGACTTCCATTATAGTGATACTAGTGATAGTACTTGAGTTGTCAGTCTTATACTTGAGATCTTCCTTATCCATTATTCAGTATAATCCCAACCTAATGGGGTTGTCCACTTTCAAGAAAGTGGATCTCAAATGCTGCAAAATAAATTGAGTAACAAACACACTAGGTTCTCACGCCATTTCCCTGGTCCTTTGATGGCCGCACACTAAAGCTGTAGTGTCAGTGTTTGGATCGCAGCAGTGACATCATAGCAACATCTCACAACTGCGGTAGATAGCATGAGCCACAAAGCTCAGTGATTGGACACAGCAGTGAAGCAGGCTGTTGATGTGAGGGCACCAATGCAGCTAAAATACTGAGACTGTTGCAGCGGCAGGGAGCCATCATAGGAACCAAGGCAGTGGAGTACCTGCTGTGTTTGTTATTTTACGCATGTGACATAATTCCCACAAAGTTCAGTGATTGGACACAGCAGTGAAGCAGGCTGATGATGTGAGGGCACCGGTGCAGCTAAAATACTGATACTGGTGCAGCGGCAGGGAGCCATCATAGGAACCAAGGCAGTGGAGTACCTCCTGTGTTTGTTATTTTAGGCATGTGACATAATTCCCACAAAGCTCAGTGATTGGACACAGCAGTGAAGCAGGCTGATGATGTGAGGGCACCGGTGCAGCTAAAATACTGATACTGGTGCAGCGGCAGGGAGCCATCATAGGAACCAAGGCAGTGGAGTACCTGCTGTGTTTGTTATTTTAGGCATTTGACATAATTCCCACAAAGCTCAGTGATTGGACACAGCAGTGAAGCAGGCTGATGATGTGAGGGCACCGGTGCAGCTAAAATACTGAGACTGGTGCAGCGGCAGGGAGCCAACATAGGGACCAAGGCAGTAGAGTACCTGCTGTGTTTGTTATTTTAGGCATTTGACATAATTTGGGGTGTACTTTCCTGAAAGTGGACAACCCCATTGAGGTATGTTGCTGCTCTCAAATGCAATGTAATATTATATGAGCTGGAGTAATATAAAGAAATAGGCCTGTGAGTGTAGCGGGCACACCACTCTTTCATATCCATCTTGTTTTTACATTCTATTTCTCATAAGCAATCATACGAAATAAAGCTATTTGATCATTCATGAACTCTGATCCTTAACAAAAAGAGAAAAAAGAAGTGGAAACTTAATTATTTTTATCTCCTAGTTTTATAACCTTTAAAGAGTATTAAATAGTACATGCAAAAAAAAGTCACTCATATTGGTTTTTCTCTGGGGAAAGTCTTTGATTCGAGAAACTTCTTTTATTAAAAATTGGTATTGCAAATAACATCTTTCATAACTATATGTAGACCTGTTAAATTTTTTTTATTAAAACGGGAGTTTGGCCTGCTTTTTTTCAATCATTCTATGAGATATTAAACTGCATCAGCAGCAGCTGTAGGAAATAGAGGAAGGGATTTTCGAAGGGATTTGTGTCTCCCTGTCTCACTGCCTATAGTGATCATATTATCATAACTATCACACATAACAAAGCTCTAAATCTGGAATTCAGATAAACTAGTCGGATCTTTGAAGTACAAAAATCCAAACATATGCTGTTACATTACTTGTCAGCGCGAGCTTCTTTAACATGGATTTTGTAAAATGGAAGGAAGGTGATCAGCAGACTTTGTACACAACACACATTAAATATAAATTATTATCTCCCTCTGTTGACACAGACTAAAATTAAGGTGGGCGGGGGGCATTATTGTTAGTTTTTTTTTTTACCCTCTGTTCTATAAAACAAGCATTCCAGAAACCAGAAAATCAAATGATCATCATAATACAAAAAGGTTAATGAGTGTGAGGTTAGAGGCTTGTTTAAAATGAATAATGGAGATTGCCGCAGTGGAGATAAGACCTTTACACTTCTATGTTCTTGGAGATACAACTCATTACCGAGTGCTTTATTTAACATGGTAAGTGCCGACCGGCAAGTTCACTTTAAATATCTTGCCATTTCAGAAGAGAAAATAGTTGTAACATAGATTGCTTGATGGGTTGATAGGGGCCTTAAAAGCGCTTGTAATATCTCATTACATCGCCAATATATTTGGGTTTCAAGGGAATGGATAACAACAATGAAAAACCAGAAACGACTACTAAATATTTTTTGCCCTAATGCTATCATTAAGTTGTCCTGAACTGCTTTATATGCTAGTAAACACGTTATGTCCTAGTATAAAGTTACTGTAATACTGCCTTCTGCTGGACAGCTCTAATTTATTACTTAAATGCACACATTCTCTTATGTGTTTAGTCTGCCAACATTCAGCATAAAAAGGATTGTGAGTTTAACAAAAATTTCAGCTGCAGAAAGAGAAATGTAAGGATAATTTCAAATGTTTGAATATTGGATACATGATAGAAAGACAGATACATAAATAATAAATAGATAGATGATAGTTACATACATACATACATACAAAGATGCATACATACATATATAGATAGATGTGAGATAGATAGATCTATAGATAAATGATAGATAGAAAGATACATGATAGATACATAGATAAGATAGATAGATAGAGATATATAATAGATAGATATAGATAATAGATAGATATGAGATAGATAGATGATAAATAGATCGATAGATAGATAGATAGATAGATAGATAGATAGATAGATAGATAGATAGATAGATAGATAGATAGATAGATAGATAGATCGATCGATCGATCGATCGATCGATCGATAGATAGATAGATAATAGATAGATTTTTTGTGCTGTTTTCCTTTTTTTACTTTATTATTGGAAACCATTGGACTGCTGGTTGGGGGAACTCTGCATGACACTTGAGGTAACACTAGATGCCGTTCCAATTTTTCTATCTAGATAGATAGATGATAGATAGATAGATAGATAGATAATAGACAGATAGATGGATAGATAGATAGATAGATAGATAGTTGCCATAAAACTAGCATTGAATTTTACTGAAACGGAAAAAATACATTTAATTATAAACAAAACAAGAGAACACAATAAGAGGATTTTTTTCATCTATCTGGTTTTGTTATTTATATGTAGCACATAGTGTTAGATTTTTTTTAAATTAATCAATAATCTATTTTGAATTAATAATAAAGATAATACGAAAAATAATTGATTCAGATATCGCACAGAACTTTTCCGCGATCTTCACTTGTTGAGATAGTGCATGTATCTATAGTGCCTGTAGCAGAATTAATTACTGATTGCATTCAGCAGCGTGGGAAAAATATCACACTTTGTTTTTCCTTTACAAGTCAAACTTTGGATACACTGCCTAAGGCAAAATTTTAAAGCACCCCCTATCATGAAAGAAGTGAAAATAAGCACTTGCGCGAATAGACGATTAAATAAGAACACAGGAAGGTTTGAAAAAAAAAATGAAACTGTAATTTCCCTGTAGATGTATGGGAAATGGTTAATAAGTGCATTAATATTAGATTATAAAAATTGCTTTATTATATATGCATTTGATTATGAATACATTGTTCTCTTCAGTTTCAGCCTGTTAATAATTCATAACTTTGTCAGCAGATAAGAAAATTATTTTGTAGCAGGTTTGATCTACACTTTCCGTGAATAACATATGGTGGTTACTAAAAATAAAGCTAAAAATAATAATTGAGTGTATAATATAAAAATAATTATTAGTAGAAGTTTTTATTATTCTGTTATAATAATGTTACTATAGATTCCAATTCTAATAATAGTGCTACAAATAAAATAAAAGGAAATCTGGGAAGATTTTTAAACAAAAAGATTTTTTTAAATATAATTAATACACACAGATGCTGAATCTCATCTCCATTTTTTTCTTCCGCCCATTTTTCCATACATCCTTCTTATTAATATTGAAGGATTTGACGTGTAGTTTACTATTTTATTACATATATATATATATATTCAACTGATTTAATTTCTATATGCCTTCTGTTATAATTATACATAACAAAATGGTACTGCACAAGGTTGTGCTCTTACAGAATCCACAAATTATTCAATAATTACAAATAGAATTGCATACTTTATTGCGTCTATGATGAATTGTATTTTAAATGCAGAATTGACATTCCTGATACAAAGCTTCTTATGTTAGCACTGTCCTTTATGGACATATTTATGGCTATTTAATCTACAGCATGTGGGTGTGATTTTGGTAAATTATGGTTTTTGTCAATATGTATATACCTAATTTTAGTGATTTAAGTGTTTGATTCAGAAATGGGATTTTTTTTATTTAAAGAATGCATATTGTGAACTATAAATTAATTGAATACACTTTTTTAAATTTACTATTACAAGCAAAATGAGGTTGCAATATTTTCTGGATTTTGTAGGATTAATTCAAAATGTTTATATCTTGCTCTTTAAAAAATTATTAATTCCTCTTTCTATTTCTCTTATTAGTTATATGAAAACTTATTTATATATATATATATATATATATATATATATAGTATTTTTTCGCCTCTATTTATTTATCCGGATCCCTTTTTTACTTATTAAATTAATGAATTCCCACAAGAAAATAAAGATGCTTTTAAAAGTGACATGTACTGACATGCTATGATCTTTCCTAATTGGACCATCATACATAATTCCCACTTCTGACATTTGATAAATGTGAGTCATATGACACTGCAAACACATTATCCAGACATTTTATTGACAGTTCAGAATATTTATAAAGGTTAAAAGTATAGTTTATGCGTATATCTGGTATGCCCCTTTAACATGATATAAAACACAAAGAAGAAAGTAAGGGAATGATGTTATATAATTTACATATTTAACTAACTGCAATAATAACTGTTCCAACAAAATTTAATAGGTGAGAACCTGTAAATTGGTACACAGTTTATATGACATTATCACAAGAAAAACATATAAAGGCAACACATATTTTTATGTATTTCGTTGCTGTTTTTTAATTTAGAGTAATTATGACCTGGATTAAATGTCAAGCTTTAATGAGTTACAGAATGGACTAAATTTGTCCAACAACAAATTATCACACAAGGAAATAATCCAAATGTATCACAACTTATTAAACCATAATATAATATCATTATTGTAAGAAAAGTAACCCCTGAATAACCTTACCTAAAGCTCCGATGTGAAACTGAAACAAGATTGACATTTGTACGTTTTGGAGGGTTTTTTTCTCACATCATTTGATAAATTTTAGTTGTTTACTGCTTTTTTCTTTCTGAAGTTCTCAGTTGGCTTTCATAAACCTTAGTTGACCTCAATTTCCACATATAAAGTCTTCAAAAGAATTGTTCATTTTTGTTGTTGTGTTAACACCTTATATGACCCTTTCTGGTTCTTATTTCCATAGACCGCTCTGTAGTAGCCGAAACGCGTCTTTCATTTCTACTGCTTATGTTTTAATGTTTGATTTGTGTTATTGTAAGAAAGATCCAATGATGATTTCTAAAAGAAATGTAAAGCAAGTGAAAGCTTAGCTTCCTAGTTTTTGTACTTGAAGGCAATGGGAAAGTTGCAGTTGCCGATCCTGGTCTTCGCAGTAAAGAAGATTGTGTAGACAGGTATTGTTAAACAGTCAGTTTCAGGTTTGCCTTGAATAACAGAAACACTTTTTTGCACCACGTCTTAAAGCTTCTAGGATAAAATGAGTTGTGACATAGCAGTGAAGATTAAATTTGTAACAGATACAACCACGCTAAAGAACTGGCTTATGATTTCACAGTGGTATTACCAGACTTAGTACAGTATTTAAGTGGATGGAATGAAAACCCGTTACTAGCGGCTTCTTTTTATATTAGAGTACTGTAATATCTTTGAAAGGCCAAAGCAGTAATTGGGTTTTATGCCATACTTTTCTTTTTATGACCATTTTATTTTGTAATAAGTAAAGCACACCATTTTCATTAGTTTATTGCGATCTGACTTTTATCATTTCGATTTGTCCCACGTCAACTTTCTTTGTATATGAGTGCCCGCTTGTATGCCCTAGTTGTGAATCCTATCACCTCCATAGCTTGTAGTTGTGTGAACATACATTAAATAATAATATTCATGTGGATCTTTGGTTTATTGGTTATCACTGAAATAAAAGCAATTATGTACCTGATTTCTGCGGGTGCTACAATCTTTCTGTTTAGATTTTAATATTTTAAGGAATTTTATTAAAACAAATTTCACTATAATATTTGCCTAGATATATTATTTATAGCTGTATAATTAATTTATTATAATTTATTACGATTGCTTATATGCCACCAACATATTCCCTACCGCATAACAGATATTTTTCATTATTTTCTCTATTGAGGGCTTACAATCTACATTCAAAATGTCTTTGGAGTATGGGAGGAAACCAAAGTACCAGGAGCAAACCCATGCTAACATCTAGAGAAAATATTGTACAATATTTGTGGTATGTCCTGATGAAGGGATCACCTGAACCCTGAAACGCGTAGATTAAACCACATTGAAACCTCTACAATTTTTGGAATTCTTGCGGCAGCGCGGGGATGATCCTTTTTTCTCCTACCTAAGTGTGTGTTTCAATCAGGTTCTACACTGACCTGTGGATCTGCAGCAGCCGCCATTAATATATGTCCTTCCTTCAATCTCACCAGGTGAGTTCTCTTGGTGGGCAACTTTGTGTAACGTTTGATAAGACCCTATTTGCGCTTTTGTGTCTCCCTCTTTTCTCTGTTCAAGGATGTGCAAGTTTTGCAAAGCCATTGGTAACCATGCAAAATACTACTATGATTTTTTTTCTAAATTTGCCTTAGAGGTTTACCGTACATTTCCAGTAAGATGACGACAACAGAAAAAAAAATAACTGCACAAGAAAAATCTTTACCCAGCATGAATATGATTCCTTAGTTTATTAATGATATATTTTAAGTACCCAGTATGGAAAAAAAAAGTGATAAATCTGAGTAAATGTTAGAGAAGTGTAATGTCGTTACCTCTGGATCCCGCTGCTCTCTTTGTGACCCAGAAGTGGCTTTTATAATGTAAGCTTATGGAGCGTCAGAACTAGGCTGCACAAGCTTACATTGTTAAAGAAACTTCCGTCACACTCATAAAGTTCAACGTAATCTGGAGATTCTACGTTGCCGTCACATGACTTAGAAGATTACTGTAATGGTGCGGGATACTGAGGAGATGACGATCTGTGATTATATAAGAACGCTGACTCTACACCACACCAATATTTACATAGGTTTAAGAGAAAAAAGTTAATGAGTTTAAATCATTTTAACATTAATTTTTTATTTCCTTTTAAAGTTTCTTTAAAACATTAAATGAAGGAAGCTTACATTTCTGGACAACAGAAGAAGAGTTAGTCAGTATACAGCAATATATAATTGCATCTTTATTACAGTAAATTCCGTTATGTCATGTACGTCTAGTGTAAGGATTACGACTTACCAGCCAAAATCTGGGAGTTCTATCTGATAAAGAGCTAAATCAGAATTTGGATTTTAGAAATTAGACAGATAACTAGCATACGTTATAATCACAATGATGGTGATAGTAAAGATGTTGTTGAGCTTACTGGCAGTCAATTACTAAGTCCTTTGTAATTCTCCACAAAGCCTGGTAGCAATCAAATGGTTTTGTCAAACTTTTGAACAAAGTTAAATTATGTAACAGAAAGTTTTTGCTGTCTTGTAAATTGCTTACATGCCTGTAAGTAACAAGCCATGACAATGTATACCAACTTTCCTTCCCTACATCATTATGCTCATATTGCAGGAAAACTCATGTGTATGCAGTAATAGAAAAGGTAGACACGTTGATATCCATGATACTTAAACTTTAGAGAGCCACTATTTTCCAATTTGAATGCTAGAACAGTTTGGATAATCCCACAGAATAGAAGCACAGATATTGCATTTCCTAGAAAAACGTAGAGTTAATGTCAATTTTTGAGCAATTGGACTCATTTAATAAAACTGTTCCATTTTTGAAGAGTAATGAAGGACATCTGTGGAGACGAGAAGAAACATTTTGTTGTTTTCTGTTTATTTTTGTTTGTCTATAACCTTTGATAAGAGATAAATTAGTAAAATTATATTTCATGGAAAACAGTCACATTTACTTTGAAGTTATACTGCTTGAATTTAACTTTCCAAGTGTTTTGTCACAAAAGAAACTGCTGCAAATTCACAATTATAAAAAGCTTAAGGAAAATCTTCTGTTCTGAATTTTTTTGTATTGCTAACAGTGTACAAACTACAGCTGTCCGATTTGTGACCCTGATATGGATTTGGCTGTATGCTATAAAATATATTAAGTCTATGGCTGCAGTTGTAATTAAGGCACAGAGTGTGACATGCAAAGTTCTGCCAATTAATTGAAAAAATACCACTCAGTCATTTTTTTAACCATAGGAGCTTAAAGCTCTGCTTCTGACTTCACAGATCTATAAACATAACAAACGTTCAGTGATTCTGACCACGACTAATTGATATATGAAGCATAATGATTACATTTAGTATTAGCAACCTGCCCTCTGTTTAGGGACTACATGGTAGCAAGGTAGAAAATAGTGGTTTTGTGAAACAGAGGGTGACTGAAATATCGGGCTATGTTGCTATAGAGGCCCGGTTGGGCTGTGGCATTGAATCTAATGAAGTGATCTTGATATCAGTCGCGGAATCACATTTTAACTTACTAAACTAAACAGAAGTCTTTATTTTTCAATTTCATTTTACCCTTGTGAACTTAGCAGAAGTCTTTATTCTATAGCTGAGGCACTTCCAACAGCTTGCTCAGCCAACATTTAATAAGGAATTGAAATCAAAATAAAAAATACTGTATAAACAAACAGCACAATAAATCTAGTTAGGATTTGGAATAATACATTGGTAACTTTCATCAATTACCTACTATGTTTTTAGTATCAATAGTGCTAACTTGGCAAGGAGGAATAACTAAAGGGAAACTGCCATGAAAAAACATTATTAACCTGCAGATATGGCATTAATCTGCAGGTTAATAGCATTTTGAGGTAAACATTGAATCATAAATGCATAGATAAGGCCTAGATTAACTTTGACAACCAACCAAGAAACAAGTTTTATTGTTATTTAAAAGTGCATAGGACTAATTATTCTAAAAACATGTATATCAAGCAGAGATACTATAGGGTATATACCGGGTATACAGGGTTAATTTTGCGTTGGGCCAGGAAGCAGTACACATGTCTAGTACTTTACTGTCCATTCTTTCTCTCCCTGGCAGCGGAGGTTGGCACCCTAATTTGTACTGTGTGGCGTCCCCGGTCAAAGTCGGTATCCCTTATAACCCTGTTACACTCTATCCCAATACACAGACACAATACAGATAGTGAGAAAGATAGAAAAATATATATCTCAAAGTTCAGATTGACATAATGAACAATAGTGGAATACAACCAGATTCTGTTCACATGATTAGCATTTAAACCATATGCAATTTAAGTAACTATTAGAAGGGACTGATACACGAAGATCTCACAAAGTGTCTTCATACACACTGGGGTGAGTGATCTTTATTAAGGTACCGTCACACTGAGCGACGCTGCAGCAATACCGACAACGATCCGGATCGCTGCAGCGTCGCTGTTTGGTCGCTGGAGAGCTGTCACACAGACAGCTCTCCAGCGACCAACGATGCCGGTAACCAGGGTAAGCATCGGGTTACTAAGCGCAGGGCCGCGCTTAGAAACCCAATGTTTACCCTGGTTACCATCATAAAAGTAAAAAAAAACAAACACTACATACCTACCTTCCGCTGTCTGTCCCTCGGCGCTCTGCTTCTCTGCCCTGTGTAAGCCCAGCGGCCGGAAAGCAGAGCGGTGACGTCACCGCTCTGCTTTCCGGCCGCTGGGCTTACACAGGGCAGAGAAGCAGAGCGCAGAGGGACAGACAGCGGAAGGTAAGTATGAAGTGTTTTTTTTTTTTTTACTTTTACGCTGGTAAGCAGGGTAAACATCGGGTTACTAAGCGCGGCCCTGCGCTTAGTAACCCGATGTTTACCCTGGTTACCAGTGAAGACATCGCTGAATCGGTGTCACACACGCCGATTCAGCGATGTCTGCAGGGAGTCCAGCGACCAAATAAAGTGTTGGACTTTCTGCAGCGACCAACGACATCACAGCAGGATTCTGATCGCTGCTGTGTGTCAAACTGAACGATATCGCTAGCCAGGACGCTGCAACGTCACGGATCGCTAGCGATATCGTTCAGTGTGACGGTACCTTTACTCTGCACATGAAATGGATTTAATTTGCTTGCTACATATGGGTGATATGGGTGGGACCTGCACCAGGACTCTTCACACAGCACTGTCTGGCCACATGGAAAGAGATTGATGTCTCCCATCAGTCCCCTGATGAATCATGGATGATGCAGGGGGAAACGTCAGGACAACTAATGAGGGACTACAAATGATAATTGTCATTTCTCTATTTTAATGATATTATATTCTTGGTGTGGTTGCTGCAAGAATTGAGATTAATACAGGCAGCCTTCTTGCCCTGAATAAACTGAAGTAATCAGGCTAGCTTTATATTTATACACTTATTTCCCTGGGAATATAACCAGTGAGATTCTTTCGTCTTTTTTCTTTTGGAATTTTTTGAGGATCTGACTGATGAACAGTGACATTTTGTATTTGAGAGATTGCCCTTGCATATTGGTTGAGGGCTATTGGCCTCTCGTGTATCCAGGGATTACCCCTATTTGTGAGATCTTCTTGTCTCAGTCACTTCCAATTGTTGCTTAAATTACATATAGTTGTGGGTATACACCTTTAAATGCTAATCATCTGAATAGAATAAAGGGTAATAAAGGTAATTTCCTCCCTGCAGCGGGGCTCTTAGTTTGGGCATTGGGCATGTTCAGAACTCCATTATCTGTTAGATTAACCCCATATCTGCAGGTTATTAGCGCTTTATTTTATAATACAGGTTCCCTTTAACCCCTCTGTGACCTTAGACGTACTATCCCGTCGAGGTGCCCTGGGCTTATCTGACCCTGGACGGGATAGTACGTCATAGCCGATCGGCCGCGCTCACGGGGGGAGCGCGGCCGATCGCGGCCGGGTGTCAGCTGCTTATCGCAGCTGACATCCGGCACTATGTGCCAGGAGCGGTCACGGACCGCCCCCGGCACATTAACCCCTGGCACACCGTGATCAAAGATGATCGCGATGTGCCGGCGGTGCAGGGAAGCACCGCGCAGGGAGGGGGCTCCCTGCGGGCTTCCCTGAGCCCCCCGCAGCAACGCGATGTGATCGCGTTGCTGCGAGGGTCTCCTCACCTCCCTCCCTGCTCGAGCCCCGGATCCAAGATGGCCGCGGATCCGGGTCCTGCAGGGAGGGAGGTGGCTTCACAGAGCCTGCTTAGAGCAGGCACTGTGAAGGCTGCAGCGCTGCATGTCAAATCAGTGATCTGACAGAGTGCTGTGCAAACTGTCAGATCACTGATCTGTGATGTCCCCCCCTGGGACAAAGTAAAAAAGTTAAAAAAAAAATTTCCAAATGTGTAAAAAAAATAAAAAAAAATATTCCAAAATAATGAAAAAAAAAAAAAAAATATTATTCCCATAAATATATTTCTTCATCTAAATAAAAAAAAACACATATTTAGTATCGCCGCGTCCGTAACGACCCGACCTATAAAACTGTCCCACTAGTTAACCCCTTCAGTAAACACCGTAAGAAAAAAAAAACGAGGCAAAAAACAACGCTTTATTATCATACCGCCGAACAAAAAGTGGAATAACACGCGATCAAAAGGACAGATATAAATAACCATGGTACCGCTGAAAGCGTCATATTGTCCCGCAAAAAAAAGAGCCGCCATACAGCATCATCAGCAAAAAAATAAAAAAGTTATAGTCCTGAGAATAAAGCGATGCAAAAATAATTATTTTTTCTGTAAAATAGTTTTTATCGTATAAAAGCACCAAACCATAAAAAAATGATATAAATGAGGTATCGCTGTAATCGTACTGACCCGAAGAATAAAACTGATTTATCAATTTTACCAAACGCGGAACGGTATAAACGCCTCCCCCAATAGAAATTCATGAATAGCTGGCTTTTGGTCATTCTTCCTCACAAAAATCGGAATAAAAAGCGATAAAAAAATGTCACGTGCCCAAAAATGTTTTCAATAAAAACGTCAACTCGTCCCGCAAAAAACAAGACCTCACATGACTCTGTGGACCAAAATATGGAAAAATTATAGCTCTCAAAATGTGGTATTGCAAAAAATATTTTTTGCAATAAAAAGGGTCTTTCAGTGTGTGACGGCTGCCAATCATAAAAATCCGCTAAAAAACTCGCTATAAAAGTAAATCAAACCCCCCTTCATCACCCCCTTAGTTAGTGAAAAATAAAAAAAAATTTATTTATTTCCATTTTCCCATTAGGGCTAGGGTTAGGGCTAGGGTTAGGGCTAGGGTTAGGGTTAGGGCTAGGGTTAGGGCTAGGGTTAGGGCTAGGGTTAGGGTTAGGGTTAGGGTTAGGGTTAGGGCTAGGGTTAGGGCTAGGGTTAGGGCTAGGGTTAGGGTTAGGGCTAGGGTTAGGGCTAGGGTTAGGGCTAGGGTTAGGGTTAGGGTTGGGGCTACAGTTAGGGTTGGGGCTAAAGTTAGGGTTAGGGTTTAGATTACATTTACAGTTGGGAATAGGGTTGGGATTAGGGTTAGGGGTGTGTCAGGGTTAGAGGTGTGGTTAGGGTTACCGTTGGAATTAGGGTTAGGGGTGTGTTTAGATTAGGGTTTCAGTTATAATTGGGGGGTTTCCACTGTTTCGGCACATCAGGGGCTCTCCAAACACGACATGGCGTCCGATCTCAATTCCAGCCAATTCTGCGTTGAAAAAGTAAAACAGTGCTCCTTCCCTTCCGAGCTCTCCTGTGTGCCCAAACAGGGGTTTACCCCAACATATGGGGTATCAGCGTACTCAGGACAAATTGGACAACAACTTTTGTGGACCAATTTCTCCTGTTACCCTTGGGAAAATACAAAACTGGGGGCTAAAAAATAATTTTTGTGGGAAAACAAAAAGATTTTTTATTTTCACGGCTCTGCGTTATAAACTGTAGTGAAACACTTGGGGGTTCAAAGTTCTCACAACACATCTAGATAAGTTCATTGAGGGGTCTAGTTTCCAATATGGGGTCACTTGTGGGGGGTTTCTACTGTTTAGGTACATTAGGGGCTCTGCAAACGCAATGTGACGCCTGCAGACCAATCCATCTAAGTCTGCATTCCAAATGATGCTCCTTCCCTTCCGAGCCCTCCCATGCGCCCAAACGGTGGTTCCCCCCCACATATCGGGTATCAGCGTACTCAGGACAAATTGGACAACAACATTTAGGGTCCAATTTCTCCTGCTAACCTTGGAAAAATACAAAACTGGGGGCTAAAATATAATTTTTGTGGAAAAAAAAATATTTTTTATTTGCATGGCTCTGCGTTATAAACTGTAGTGAAATACTTGGGGGTTCAAAGCTCTCACAACACATCAAGATGAGTTCCTTAGGGGGTCTACTTTCCAAAATGGTGTCACTTGTGGGGGGTTTCTACTGTTTAGGTACATTAGGGGCTCTGCAAACGCAATGTGACGCCTGCAGACCATTCCATCTAAGTCTGCATTCCAAATGGCGCTCCTTCCCTTCCGAACCCTCCCATGCGCCCAAACGGTGGTTCCCCCCCACATATGGGGTATCAGCGTACTCAGGACAAATTGGACAACAACTTTTGGGGTCCAATTTCTCCTGTTACCCTAGGGAAAATACAAAACTGGGGGCTAAAAAATAATTTTTGTGGGAAAAAAATTTTGTTTTATTTTTATGGCTCTGCATTATAAACTTCTGTGAAGCCCTTGGTGGGTCAAAGTGCTCACCACACATCCAGATAAGTTCCTTAGGGGGTCTACTTTCCAAAATGGTGTCACTTGTGGGGGGTTTCAATGTTTAGGCACATCAGTGGCTCTCCAAACGCAACATGGCGTCCCATCTCAATTCCTGTCAATTTTGCATTGAAAAGTCAAACGGCGCTCCTTCCCTTCCGAGCTCTCCCATGCGCCCAAACAGTGGTTTACTGCCACATATGGGGTATCAGCGTACTCGGGACAAATTGGACAACAACTTTTGAGGTCCAATTTCTTCTCTTACCCTTGGAAAAATAAAAAATTGGGGGCAAAAATATAATTTTTGTGAAAAAATATGATTTTTTATTTTTACGGTTCTGCATTATAAACTTCTGTGAAGCACTTGGTGGGTCAAAGTGCTCACCACACCTCTAGATAAGTTCCTTAGGGGGTCTACTTTCCAAAATGGTGTCACTTGTGGGGGGTTTCAATGTTTAGGCACATCAGTGGCTCTCCAAACGCAACATGGCGTCCCATCTCAATTTCTGTCAATTTTGCATTGAAAAGTCAAACTGCGCTCCTTCCCTTCCGAGCTCTCCCATGCGCCCAAACAGTGGTTTACTGCCACATATGGGGTATCAGCGTACTCAGGACAAATTGGACAACAACTTTTGAGGTCCAATTTCTTCTCTTACCCTTGGAAAAATAAAAAATTGGGGGCAAAAATATAATTTTTGTGAAAAAATATGATTTTTTATTTTTACGGTTCTGCATTATAAACTTCTGTGAAGCACTTGGTGGGTCAAAGTGCTCACCACACATCCAGATAAGTTCCTTAGGGGGTCTACTTTCCAAAATGGTGTCACTTGTGGGGGGTTTCAATGTTTAGGCACATCAGTGGCTCTCCAAACGCAACATGGCGTCCCATCTCAATTCCTGTCAATTTTGCATTGAAAAGTCAAATAGCGCTCCTTCCCTTCCGAGCTCTCCCATGCACCCAAACAGTGGTTTACTGCCACATATGGGGTATCAGCGTACTCAGGACAAATTGGACAACAACTTTTTGGGTCCAATTTCTCCTGTTACCCTTGGTAAAATAAAACAAATTGGAGCTGAAGTAAATTTTTTGTGTGAAAAAGTTAAATGTTCATTTTTATTTAAACATTCCAAAAATTCCTATTAAACACCTGAAGGGTTAATAAACTTCTTGAATGTGGTTTTGAGCACCTTGAGGGGTGCAGTTTTTAGAATGGTGTCACACTTGGGCATTTTCTATCATATAGACCCCTCAAAATGACTTCAAATGAGACGTGGTCCCTAAAAAAAAATGGTGTTGTAAAAATGAGAAATTGCTGGTCAACTTTTAACCCTTATAACTCCCTAACAAAAAAAAAAATTGGTTCCAAAATTATGCTGATGTAAAGGAGACATGTGGGAAATGTTACTTATTAAGTATTTTGTGTGACATATCTCTGTGATTTAATTGCATAAAAATTCAAAGTTTGAAAATTGCGAAATTTTCAAAATTTTCGCCAAATTTCCGTTTTTTTCACAAATAAACGCAGGTACTATCAAAGAAATTTTACCACTATCATGAAGTACAATATGTCACGAGAAAACAATGTCAGAATCACCAGGATCCGTTGAAGCGTTTCGGAGTTATAACCTCATAAAGGGACAGTGGTCAGAATTGTAAAAATTGGCCTGGTCATTAACGTGCAAACCACCCTTGGGGGTAAAGGGGTTAATAATAAGATTGCTTTATCTATTGTTAGGCAATCAATTCCCTAGCCTTGGACACGTTCTATAAGCTTCTTGTATAAAAAAATATTTTTGTTTTCTGGAACTCCCCCTTTAGTTGTTCACTAAATAGAAAGGGAACATCAATGTTCTTGCCATAGCCAGTGGAACTAATTACTTCATATACTGTAATTAAAAGCAAAAGCATTTTATTGGACAGTTTTTATGAGAAAAATTGTTCAGTGTCAATACTGAAAAACTTGATAAAACTTAATAGTTATCTGTTTCTGTGCAACAAATATCAAGAGTTATAACAAATTAGCACGCATTAAAAGATGATGCATAGTTTAGAAAACCTATTTGTAAGGGTACCGTCACACTATACGATTTACCTACGATCACGACCAGCGATATGACCTGGCCGTGATCGTAGGTAAATCATAGTGTGGTCGCTGGGGAGCTGTCACACAGACAGCTCTCCAGCGACCAACGATGCCGAGGTCCCTGGGTAACCAGGGTAAACATCGGGTAACTAAGCGCAGGACCGCGCTTAGTTACCCGATGTTTACCCTGGTTACAAGCGTTAAACTAAAAAAAAACAAACAGCACATACTTACATTCTGGTGTCCGTCAGGTCCCTTGCAGTCTGCTTCCCGCACTCAGTGACTGCCGGCCGTAAAGTGAAAGTGAAAGCACAGCCGCTGTGCTCTGCTTTCACTTTACGGCCGGCAGTCACAGTGCGGGAAGCAGAGATGGCAAGGGACCTGACGGACACCAGAATGTAAGTATGTGCTGTTTGTTTTTTTTTAGTTTAACGCTTGTAACCATCGGGTGAGATCAATCCATTTAGCTGTACCTTATGCACAAGTGGCACGGATTGGTGCCGCTCGATGACAACTAGGATTGTACCATAAGGATTTAGACCGCACCATTATATACAAGGGGGATGCTCATGGAACATGTTCATGGGGCAGCGTGGTCCCGATGTTGTCAATTGATATGGTGATATTTTCTATGGGTCTATTATATTAGCCTCCTGTATGCTGCTATTTCACTGACAGTTACCTACGGCACCTTACTCAGATGGCACCATATATTATAGTAATGTGATTAGCCTGCAACTTTGGGGTTTTTGAGCAGGTCATACTACTTTTTGCCCATGATATATGAATAGTAATATGGGAAATAGGTAGACTACCTCTCTTGGTGCATCAGTATAGTGTTTTTACAAAGTATTGAGGTGCCTGACTTTTTTCTTCTTTTTTTTTGGGGGGGGGGTTATACGTTTTGGATACATTAAGATAGACATATCTAGGTATCAGGTACAACTCATAGGGGGCTTTTTGTATGTGCTCCCCTTTGATACGTAGTACTATATTTGGCATTGTAACATACCTATAGTTGACAGCAGAGTCAAACGGCATCTTGGTCGACTTATTTAACAGTATTTGGTGGCAACGGTACTGTCAGTATTTTATGTGTGTTTGTATTTTGTTTTCTTCCCCTTTTTGTGTTGGTTAGGGTCACATAGGCACATGGGTGTCCCTCCCCTATTTATATGTCGTTTGTTTATCATTTTTTAACTTACACCTATTAAAGGTTACGTTTTATATCCAATCGCTATTCTACAATCATGTGATGAACAAGCATTTTGAAATTATCTTTTGCCAGCTCATCATTCTCGGCATTGAATCTTCCTGTGTAAACAGGACTCATACCGCTGAGAGGGTAGCCTATCTAATATAGTTAGCATAGTTTCATGTGGTCTGTCTATATAAACAGGCTATTAAATGACCACTGATTGATAAAGGTTTACTGATCTTCTTCAATCATTTACTATCATCAGTCCATAAAAACTATATAGTGTAGATATAGAATAAATGTTTACATCCAGTAACTTACTGCTGACATCTCATATGATTTGATAATTAGAGCCATTTTCTTTATTTTTTTCTCTATCTTTTCAAATTTTCGTGCTGCTGTCTTAAAGCTGTGACTCGGTCATTTCAGTATGTCGCATTGATCACCGCACCCTCTCGCACATATACTGCATATGCACATGTATTTAGCTAATAAAAAACCCTACACTGAGCCACTAAATACAAAAATGTACCACACCATTAAAATATAAATAGCAATTTTGCACCCCATCAAGCGCTACAAAGAAACTGGCTCACATGAGGACTGCCCCAGGAAACGAAGACCAAGAGTCACCTCTACTTCTGAGGATAAGTTTATCCGAGTCACCGCTGTAACTATTTATGACACAGAAGCGGGGAGACCTGTAAGCGGCAGACACAGGTTTTCAGACTCCCCTGATGAGTCCTCACGGACGAAACGCGTTGGGAGAAGCCGATTCATACAGTGGCTTTCTCACCCGCCGAGAGACAGCATGACTCTCTCCACCATCGGGTGAGATCAATCCATTTAGCTGTACCTTATGCACAAGTGGCACGGATTGGTGCCGCTCGATGACAACTAGGATTGTACCATAAGGATTTAGACCGCACCATTATATACAAGGGGGATGCTCATGGAACATGTTCATGGGGCAGTGTGGTCCCGATGTTGTCAATTGATATGGTGATATTTTCTATGGGTCTATTATATTAGCCTCCTGTATGCTGCTATTTCACTGACAGTTACCTACGGCACCTTACTCAGATGGCACCATATATTATAGTAATGTGATTAGCCTGCAACTTTGGGGTTTTTGAGCAGGTCATACTACTTTTTGCCCATGATATATGAATAGTAATATGGGAAATAGGTAGACTACCTCTCTTGGTGCATCAGTATAGTGTTTTTACAAAGTATTGAGGTGCCTGACTTTTTTCTTCTTTTTTTTTTTTTTGGGGGGGGGTTTATACGTTTTGGATACATTAAGATAGACATATCTAGGTATCAGGTACAACTCATAGGGGGCTTTTTGTATGTGCTCCCCTTTGATACGTAGTACTATATTTGGCATTGTAACATACCTATAGTTGACAGCAGAGTCAAACGGCATCTTGGTCGACTTATTTAACAGTATTTGGTGGCAACGGTACTGTCAGTATTTTATGTGTGTTTGTATTTTGTTTTCTTCCCCTTTTTGTATTGGTTAGGGTCACATAGGCACATGGGTGTCCCTCCCCTATTTATATGTCGTTTGTTTATCATTTTTTAACTTACACCTATTAAAGGTTACGTTTTATATCCAATCGCTATTCTACTATATTATTTTCTTGGATTTATGCCCAGCTTATATATATTCATCACATGATTGGCAGCGTGCTTTAAGAATTACAGCTGTTGCTCACAGTGCTTTGAGCCATATATGTAGCCATGTCAGCACATCTCTATGACTGAAAGCTGGTGGCTCCCAGGAGGAAAAAAGTTCATTATATACCAGGAACCAAATTTTCAGAAGGGCACCGTTCTAATGCTGTTTTCCTGCAGAATAAGCCTATATTTGCAAGTTTACAGCGTTATCTGATGTGACAATTTCCTTTTAAGTAGAGATGAGCGAACTTGTTCGGAAAACCTTCACCAATCCTAAATTCGACACGAACCTTGCACATTCGGATTCGTATTCAGATTTCCGAGCATCTAAAAAATTCAGCCAAAGTTTGGTAAATGATCGAGTTCCCATCAATGCTGTTGTTAGGAGTTTGGTTAGGATAGTGGTGCTGTTGTGCTGTGTGACGAGCTGGGGGACATGTTTGTTGATGGGAGAGGGTGGAGAGATGTCAGAGTCGCAGACGGCTGTTATTCTTTTTTTTCTTATCACCTTAATGTGTGGAGATTTCAGCAGCCAATCATGGTGCAGAAACCATCCACAGTATCGAGAAACATGTGGTCATAAGCTGTCGAAGTCACATGTCTCTCGCCATATAAAAAGCGGACATGTGGCTTAGGTGCCATTTTGTGCGTGTAACAGCATAGTGAGAAAAAAGGACAAATAGTCCACTCATCTTCCAGAGTGTGAAGCTTTCAATTCCTTGCAGGAACAGAGCTAGAGCAGCTGTAGCACAAATACATAGAAATAAAGGGAGTTCACAGAGGGAAAGAACAATAATAATGTCATGATCATGAATAAGACTCTTTGTCGAAATGCACAAGTCTGAGACCTTCATCTTTGTACTATCAAATTGCCAGTCAATCCTTTATGGAGCATTTTTTATATGTCTAAAATAAAAGCTGTTTTATATTGAAAGATTTTTTTTCCTCTCTGAACTCCCCTTTTTAACGGCGTAGTGAGACTGTGCTGCAAGTAGTCAGATAGATAGATAGGCGGTTTATTCTCAGATGGTTCAGATAGATAGGATCCTGTATCAAATCGGCCTTTTAGCATATAAATCTGGAGTGATAATTCAGTGGCGCAGCCACAATTCACCACTTCAGAATCTAAATCCATAGTGCTGCTGATTCTGTGATACAGTGACCAGTTGCCACTTTAGCATCTAAATCATTTGTGCTAATTGTGTGGTCCAGCCACCAGTTCACATTTTAACGTATCAATTCTTTGTGCCAATTGTGTAAAATTGCCACCACTCCATTTTTCAGCATATAAACCCTTTGTGATAATTTTGTGGTCCAGCCACCAGTTCATATTTTATATGTATAGAACAAACGTTTGGACACACCTTCTCATTTAAAGATTTTTCTGTATTTTCATGACTATGAAAATTGTGCATTCACACTGAAGGCATCAAAACTATGAATTAACACATGTGGACTTATGTACTTAGTAAAAAAGTGTGAAACAACTGAAATTCTGTCTTATATTCTAGGTTCTTCAACGTAGCCACCTTTTGCTTTGATGACAGCTTTGCACACTCTTGGCATTCTCTTGATGTGTTAATTCATAGTTTTGATGCCTTCAGTGTGAATGTACAATTTTCATAGTCATGAAAATACAGAAAAATCTTTAAATGAGAAGGTGTGTTCAAATTTTGGTCTGTACTATATATATATATATATATATATATATATATATATATATACTGGTCAAAAAAATAAAGGGAACACTAAAATCCAACATCCTAGATTTCACTGAATGAAATGTTCCAGTTGTAAATCTTTATTCATTACATAGTGGAATGTGTTGAGAACAATAAAACCTAAAAATGATCAACATAAATCACAACTAATATCCCACGGAGGTCTGGAGTTGGAATGATGCTCAAAATCGAAGTGGAAAATGAAGTTACAGGCTTATTCAACTTCAGTGGAAATGCCTCAAGACAAGGAAATGATGCTCAGTAGTGTGTGTGGCCTCCATGTGCCTGTATGATCTCCCTACAATGCCTGGGCATGCTCCTGATGAGGAGGCAGATGGTCTCCTGAGGGATCTCCTCCCAGACATGGACTAAAGCATCCGCCAACTCCTTGACAGTCTGTGGTGCAACGTGACATTGGTGGATGGTGCGAGACATGATGCCTCAGATTTATTCAATCAGATTCAGGTCTGGAAAATGGGTGGGCCAGTCAATAGCTTCAATGCCTTCATCTTGCAGGAACTGCTGACACATTCCGGCCACATGATGTCTGGCATTGTCCTGCATTAGGAGGAACCCAGAGCCAACCGCACCAGCATATGGTCTCACAAGGGGTCTGAGGATCTCATCTCGGTACCTAATGGCAGTCAGGCTACCTCTGGCAAGCACATGGAGGGCTGTGCGGCCCTCCAAAGAAATGCCACCCCACACCATTACTGACCCACTGCCAAACCGGTCATACTAAAGGATGTTGCAGTCAGCAGATTGCTCTCCACATCATCTCTGGGCTCTGTCATGTTTGTCACATGTGCTCAGTGTGAACCTGTTTTCATCTGTGAAAAGCACAGGGTGCCAGTGGTGAATTTGCCAATCCTGGTGTTCTGTGGCAAATGCCAAGCCTCCAGCACGGTGTTGGGCTTTGAGTACAACCCCGATCTGTGGACGCCGGGCACTCAGACCATCCTCATGGAGTCAGTTTCTAACTGTTTGTGTAGACACATGCACATTTGTGGCCACCTGGATGTCATTTTGCAGGGCTCTGGCATTGCTCCTCCTGTTCCTCCTTGCACAAAGGCTGAGGTAGTGGTCCTGCTGCTGGATTGTTGCCCTCCTACAGCCCCCTCCACGTCTCCTGGTAGCGCCTCCAGCCTCTGGACACTATGCTGACAGACACAGCAAACCTTCTTGCCACAACTCGCATTGATGTTCCATCCTGGATGAGCTGCACTACCTGAGCCACTTGTGTGGGTTGTAGAGTCCATCTCATGCTACTGAGTCACCCGCCAGGACCGTGGGGTACCCGGTACTGGGTCCAGTGTTCACAGGGGGATGTCACGATGGCGACCCGGTCCGTGGCCCTGGGCACCCATGTAAAAGGGGAAAGTCTTTAAAGGGGTTTAGTGAATAGAGTTTATGTTCGCGACGCCACCTGTGATATTCGGTCAGTGGGGACAGACGCTGCTTTAAGGGGTCCTCTGAGGTGATGTTATGGCAGCTAGATGGTATAACTTCCCACAGGTGAAGTGTATCCCCAGGGCTCCGGGTGTGTAGATGGAAGATGGTGAATGGCGCAGTAAAGAATGAGGACACAGGTTTGCAGTCTCTTTACCTGGTTTACTGAAGACTTCAGGCAGCCACAGTCAAGGGTACCAGATCACAAGGCAGGTAGAGTCTGGCCGGCTTGTAAGCAAATCCAGAGTCCCCTTTACCAGGTGGAGTTAAAGGCCTTCCTCTAGCGTGGTGGTGTTGTAGTCCCTTACTGCCTATGGCTTCAGATAAGGTCCTCACAGTTCTTCTCTCTGTCCCCCTATAAGATAGGACATAACTCGTATGACTGGTGACTTGAGCCTTTTTACAGGGACTCTAGCACGCCCCATGCTCTATATATGTTATCTGTACTTAAGAAGGAGGCAGCCTGCTCTTAGCTGGTCTCCCCTGATATCACTCTCCTGTGCTTCGTTCTCCTTCATGCTCACTGAACAATGTTCGGCTTTCTGTATGTCTCCTTCCTGGAGCTGTAGTGCTTCGGACTACATGGCCCCTTCTGACCTTTTGACCCTCTAGGTCGGTCTGCTCCCTTCTGTCTCTCTGACAATCTCATCTCGCTTTCCCTCCAAACCACAATATATATAGGAAAGTCACCTAGTAAATAGGATCAAAAGCTCCCCCTTGTGGCCTGAAGTGTGAACATGTTGTGTGTATGGTGTTTACCTGATAAAAGATATCATCGCTTTCAAACGTAACATCACTCTCCCCGTGAGGAAAGCAATGCTACTGTGACGACTAGGGTTGAGCGAAACGGGTCGTTCATTTTCAAAAGTCGCTGACTTTTGGCAAAGTCGGGTTTCATGAAACCCGACCCGACCCCTGTGCGGGGTCGGCCATGCAGTACGCGACTTTCGCGCCAAAGTCGCGTTTCAATGACGCGAAAAGCGCCATTTCTCAGCCAATGAAGGTGAACGCAGAGTGTGGGCAGCGTGATGACATAGGTCCTGGTCCCCACCATCTTAGAGAAGGGCATTGCAGTGATTGGTTTGCTGTCTGCGGCGTCACAGGGGCTATAAAGGGGCGTTCCCGCCAACCGCCATCTTACTGCTGCTGATCTGAGCTTAGGGAGAGGTTGCTGCCGCTTCGTCAGAAGCAGGGATAGCGTTAGGCAGGGTCCATTAACCCCCAAACCGCTTGTGCTGTAGCGATTTCCACTGTCCAACACCACTTTCGGTGTGCAGGGATAGTGGAAGCTACATTTTTTTTTTCTCAGCGCTGTAGCTCATTGGGCTGCCCTAGAAGGCTCCCTGATAGCTGCATTGCTGTGTGTACGCCGCTGTGCAAACCTACTGCTTTTTTCAAAGCACAAATCCTCTTGTTCCTTCCTTTCTGCACAGCTATCTTTTTTGTTTGTCCACACTTTTTATTTCATTTGTGCATCAGTCCACTCCTTATTGCTGCCTGCCATATCTGGCTGAGATTACTGCAGGGAGATAGTAATTGTAGGACAGTCCCTGTTTTTTTTTTTTTTTGTGGGAGATTAAGATTGACATTTCTGCTAGAGTGCCATCCCTGTGTGTGCCATCTCTCACTCAGTGGGCCATAGAAAGCCTATTAATTTTTTTGGTTGATTTGGGTTCTAAATTCTACCTGAAAAAATCACTAAATCAATCAGTGGGAGAAAAATATTGGCCTCTGGGCTTGTGTGCCACTCCTGACTCCTGTGTGTGCCATCTCTCACTCAGTGGGCCATAGAAAGCCTATTTATTTTTTTGCTTGATTTGGGTTCTAAATTCAACCTGAAAAAATCAATAAATCAATCAGTGGGAGAAAAATATTGGCCTCTTGGCTTGTGTGCCACTCCTGACTCCTGTGTGTGCCATCTCTCTCTCTCTCTCTCAAATAGTGGGCCATAGAAAGCCTATTTATTTTTTTTGCTTGATTTGGGTTCTAAATTCTACCTGAAAAAATCAATAAATCAATCAGTGGGAGAAAAATATTGGCCTCTGGGCTTGTGTGCCACTCCTGACTCCTGTGTGTGCCACCTCTCACTCAGTGGGCCATAGAAAGCCTATTTTTTTTTTATTTGGTTTCTAAATTCTTCCTGAAAATTTTTTTTTATTTTATTTTGTTTCTAAAGTCTCCCTGAAAAAAAAAAAATAAGAAAAAATGGGAGATTAATATTGACATTTGTGCTTGAGTGACAGTCCTGCGTGTGTGGCATCTCTGTGATTTGGTGCCACAGAAAACAGAGTGTGTAACATTGTGCCTGATTTTCCTTGCGGTCTCACCAACCTGTAAAGGGATATCGAAATCATACTGAAGTTATAGCTCACCGTGTAAGTTGTTTGACAGCAACAAATAAAGTTACTTTGGTTAAGTTTTTAAAACAATGAGGAAGTCTGGTGCAAGAGGTCGTGGCCGTGGGCGTTCATTGTCAGCTGGTAATGATGGTGTTGGTAGTGGAGCATCAGGTGGTCGTGGGAAAAAAAATATTCCACCTAAGTCTGGAGCTGTTGAGCCAGGTTCGTCGTCTGGCTACACAAGGCCTCGAATGCTGTCTTTTCTGGGAGTAGGAAAACCGCTTTTAAAGCCGGAGCAGCAACAGCAAGTTTTGGCTTACCTTGCAGACTCAGCCTCTAGCTCTTTTGCCTCCTCTTCTGAAACTGGTAAATGTAAAAGCAGCGCGTCGTTTGTGGATGTTCACGGTCAGGGACAAGTCGCTTCCTTGTCCTCTTCAGCAGAAACAACAACAAGAGAGAAGGATGCAGCAGGCGACACAACGGGTTACTCCATGGAGCTCTTTACACATACCGTCCCTGGCTTAGAAAGTGAAACAGTTAACAGGCCAGACTCTGACATGGAGTGCATTGATGCACAGCCACAGCCAGACTACTATGCTGGTCCTTTGACTCAGACCACAACATTGCCCTCTCAGGGTACTGATCCACAATCAGACCCTGGTGAGACTATGTTGCCCCGTCACGAACGCTATACCACCGACCGACACGGTGACACAGACGAAGTTGCACACGAGCTAGAAGAGGAGGTAATAGATGACCCAGTTGTTGACCCCGATTGCCAGCCATTGGGGGAACAGGGTGCAGGCGGCAGTAGTTCAGAAGCGGAGGTGGAGGAGGGGCCGCAGCAGGCATCAACATCACAACAGGTTCCATCTGCCGGGCCCGTATCTGGCCCAAAACGCGTGGCAAAGCCAAAACCTGTTGGAGGACAGCGTGGCCATCCGGTTAAAGCTCAGTCTGCAATCCCTGAAAAGGGATCCGATGCTAGGAAGAGTGCAGTCTGGCATTTTTTTAAACAACATCCAATTGATCAGCGCAAAGTCATCTGTCAAAAATGTTCAACTAGCTTAAGCAGAGGTCAGAATCTGAAAAGTCTCAATACAAGTTGCATGCATAGACATTTAACCACCATGCATTTTCAAGCCTGGACTAACTACCAAACGTCCCTTAAGGTTGTAGCACCCTCGGCCAATGAAGCTAGTCAGCAACGCAACATCCCTTCCGTCACTGTAAGGCCACCATTTTCCGCACCACCGGCAGTATCTGTGCAGGTTTCTTTGCCAGCCAAAAGCAGTCAGGGTCAGGGAATCACCAGTTTTGTAGGAGGAAATATTGCATCTAGGGCACCGGCGGAAACAATACCGTCTCCAACCGTCTCTCAGTCTGCCATGTCCACCGGCACACCCGCTAGTTCCACGATCTCCAGCTCTCCAGTCCAGCTCACCCTACATGAGACTCTGGTTAGAAAAAGGAAGTACTTATCCTCGCATCCGCGTACACAGGGTTCTAACGCCCACATAGCTAGACTAATCTCGTTAGAGATGATGCCCTACCGGTTAGTTGAAAGCGAAGCTTTCAAAGCCCTGATGGAGTACGCTGAACCACGCTACGAGCTACCCAGTCGACATTTTTTTCCAGAAAAGCCATCCCAGCCCTGCACCAGCATGTTAAACAGCGCATCATCCATGCACTCAGGCAATCTGTGAGTACAAAGGTGCACCTGACTACAGATGCATGGACCAGTAGGCATGGCCAGGGACGTTACGTGTCCATCACGGCACACTGGGTGAATGTGGTGGATGCAGGGTCCACAGGGGACATCAATTTCGGGACAGTTGTGCCTAGCCCACGGTCTAGGAAACAGTTGGCTGTAGGCGTTCGCACCCCCTCCTCCTCGTCCTCCTGCAGAAGCGAGAGCTCTTCCACAGACCTCAGTCGCCCAACCACTCCATCGGCAGCTGACACTGTTGCACACCAGTTGTCCCATTATGGGCCAGCTACTGGCAAGCGTCAGCAGGCTGTATTGGCTATGAAGTGTTTGGGCGACAACAGACACACCGCGGAAGTTCTGTCCGAGTTCTTGCAGCAAGAAACGCAGTCATGGCTGGGCACAGTAGATCTTGAGGCAGGCAAGGTAGTAAGTGATAACGGAAGGAATTTCATGGCTGCCATCTCCCTTTCCCAACTGAAACACATTCCTTGCCTGGCTCACACCTTAAACCTGGTGGTGCAGTGCTTATTGAAAACTTATCCTGGGCTCTCCGACCAGCTCTTCAAAGTGTGTGGACTTTGCTCACATATCCGCCGTTCGCCTGTACACTCCAGCCGTATGCAGACCTATCAGCGGTCTTTGAACCTTCCCCAGCATCGCCTAATCATAGACATTGCAACAAGGTGGAACTCAACACTGCACATGCTTCAGAGACTGTGCGAACAGAGGCGGGCTGTTATGTTTTTGTGGGAGGATACACATACACGGGCAGGCAGGAGGATGGCAGACATGGAGTTGTCAGGTGTGCAGTGGTCGAAGATACAAGACATGTGTCAAGTCCTTCAGTGTTTTGAGGAATGCACACGGCTGGTTAGTGCAGACAACGCCATAATAAGCATGAGCATCCCCCTAATGTGTCTGCTGATGCAAAGTTTGACACACATAAAGGATCAGGCGTCTGCACCAGAGGAAGAGGAAAGCCTTGATGACAGTCAGCCATTGTCTGGTCAGGGCAGTGTACAGGACAAGGTAGCGGGCGAAGAGGAGGTGGAGGACGAGGAGGATGATGGGGATGAGTATATTTTTAATGAGGAAGCTTTCCCGGGGGCACTGGAAATTGGTTGCGTGGCAAGGCCGGGTTCTGGTTTTTTGAGGGACACAAGTGACGTAGATTTGCCTGAAACTGCCCCTCAACCAAGCACAACCGCAGATTTGACAACTGGAACTTTGGCCCACATGGCGGATTATGCCTTACGTATCCTCAAAAGGGACACACGCATTACGAAAATGATGAACGATGACGATTACTGGTTGGCCTGCCTCCATGGTCCTCGCTATAAAGGCAAATTGCAAAATATTATGCCACATGAGAACTTGGAACTAATATTAGCAACCAAACAATCAACTCTTGTTGACCGTTTGCTTCAGGCATTCCCAGCACACAGCGCCCGTGATCGTTCTCACACGAGCTCCAGGGGGCAGCAGACCAGGAGTGTTAGGGGTGCACACATCAGAGGTGGCGTTGGACAGAGGGGTTTTCTGACCAGGTTGTGGAGTGATTTTGCTATGACCGCAGACAGGACAGGTACTGCTGCATCAATTGAAAGTGACAGGAGACAACATTTGTCCAGTATGGTTACAAACTATTTTTCATCCCTTATCGATGTTCTCCCTCAACCGTCATTCCCATTTGATTACTGGGCATCCAAATTAGACACCTGGCCAGAATTGGCAGAATATGCATTGCAGGAGCTTGCTTGCCCGGCAGCTAGTGTCCTATCAGAAAGAGTATTCAGTGCTGCAGGTTCAATATTAACCGAAAAAAGGACTCGTCTGGCTACCCAAAATGTTGATGATCTAACATTCATTAAAATGAACCACAACTGGATTTCGAATTCTTTTGCCCCACATTGCCCGGCCGACACCTAGCTTTCCTATGAAAAGCTCTTGCCTGTGGACTACTGTGAATTACTTTTCTAATGTCTAATTTGCTGCAGCTGATTGTCCAGCATACGACATGTTTACACCTCCCTAAATGGCCAAACTCCCCACACGGGGCCGTGGTATCGCGACTTGGCGCAAGCACTCGTGAGAGTGCTGTTTGTCTGAAGAGGTGGGTGTGCCTGCTTTTGGTCGACAGCACTGCCACTGGGTCCCTCATAGTACAATAAAGTGTCTCTGGCGGTGGTGGTGCGCACCCATCGTCAGACACACTGTTGTAACATGAGGGGCCCTGGGCCTGTACCGCCGGCCACAAGAGAGTTCACCCACCCCCAGGACAAACATTGCTCTACCACTTCCACAGTTATCTCTCACACTTCCACCAATGTTTAGTCTATGCGTTGACATCCTTCCATTCCTGCCACTGACAATACCATTGTGTTGACATGTATGATGGTACTTAACATAGTCAGGGGCAGTGTCCTCTATTTACCACAGTAAATACTTTGCGCTAAATTAGTAGGTCTGAAACTACGCAGAGGATCCCACCCCTGTACCTAATGATTGCACCCTTTAGTGTTTTCGTTTTGTTTTAATGCGAGACATTCACATTTATTTATTGTTTTGGACTACTAACTGGCAGACACTCATTACAATCGGCCTCCGCTGACCAGACCACTGCTGCCCGTGTACCCCTGGAAGCAATATTAAATTGCTTACAGCCAGCCCAATTTATTATGTTAGGCCTTCGAAGCCTGTCTGCGGTCCCTCCTTCCACTAGGCCTCCACTGACCTGTCTACTGCTGCCCGTGTACCCCTGGAACCAATTTTAAATTGCCTACAGCCAGCCCAATTTATTATGTTAGGCCTTCGAAGCCTGTCTGCGGTCCCTCCTTCCACTAGGCCTCCACTGACCAGACCACTGCTGCCCGTGTACCCCTGGAACCAATTTTAAATTGCCTACAGCCAGCCCAATTTATTATGTTAGGCCTTCGAAGCCTGTCTGCGGTCCCTCCATCCACTAGGCCTCCACTGACCTGTCTACTGCTGCCCGTGTACCCCTGGAACCAATGTTAAAGTGCCTACAGCCCAATATTTTTTTATGTTAGGCCTTCGAAGCCTGTCTGCGGCCCGTTCTTTCTACTACTACTACACTGACCAGTCTACTGCTGCCCGTGTACCCCTGGAACCAATGTTAAAGTGCCTACAGCCCAATATTTTTTTATGTTAGGCCTTCCAAGCCTGTCTGCGGCCCGTTCTTTCTACTACTCCTACACTGACCAGACCACTGCTGCCCGTGTACCCCTGGAACCAATGTTAAAGTGCCTACAGCCCAATATCTTTTTATGTTAGGCCTTCGAAGCCTGTCTGCGGCCCGTTCTTTCTACTACTACTACACTGACCAGACCACTGCTGCCTGTGTACCCCTGGAACCTATTTAAAAGTGCCTACAGCCCAATATTTTTTTTATGTTAGGCCTTCGAAGCCTGTCTGCGGCCCGTTCTTTCTACTACTACTACACTGACCAGTCTACTGCTGCCCGTGTACCCCTGGAACCAATGTTAAAGTGCCTACAGCCCAATATTTTTTTATGTTAGGCCTTTGAAGCCTGTCTGCGGCCCGTTCTTTCTACTACTACTACACTGACCAGACCACTGCTGCCCGTGTACCCCTGGAACCTATTTTTAATTGCATAGAGCATCCTTTTTTTAATAGTAGGCGTACAAAGTCTGTCTGCGGTCCACTATTGAAATTGTCCTCCACTGCCCAGAGCAATGCTGCCTGTGTACCCCTGTAACCTTTTTTAAGCTGCAGTGAGCCACATTTTTGGTTTAAGGCCTACTACCTGTGTCTGTCTGCGCCACTCAATACAGCTGTGTTCCTTTGTAAAAAGCTGAGCGTCAATAGTCTTGTTTTCAGCCTCTAGGAATTTTAAAACTGCATTGGGGCTACAACTTTGGTAGGGCCTACTAACGGTGTATGCCGCCCCAAGGTGTGCCCCAGGTTTCGTCCACATTGCTTCGATCTTCCTACTCTCGTTTAGTAGTTGTTGGAAACTACACTGCATTAGGCCTACAAATTTGGTAAGGGGTGTAGAGACGGTGTGTTCCACTCCAAGGTGTTCCCCAGGTTTCCTCTCCATTGCTTCAATCTTAATGCTCTCGTTTAGTAGTTGTTGGAAACTACACTGCATTAGGCCGACAAATTGGGTATGGGGTGTAGAGACGGTGTGTTCCACTCCAAGGTGTTCCCCAGGTTTCCTCTCCATTGCTTCAATCTTAATGCTCTCGTTTAGTAGTTGTTGGAAACTACACTGCATTAGGCCTACAAATTTGGTATGGTGTGTAGAGACGGTGTGTTCCACTCCAAGGTGTTCCCCAGGTTTCCTCTCCATTGCTTCAATCTTAATGCTCTCGTTTAGTAGTTGTTGGAAACTACACTGCATTAGGCCTACAAATTTGGTATGGGGTGTAGAGACGGTGTGTTCCACTCCAAGGTGTTCCCCAGGTTTCCTCTCCATTGCTTCAATCTTAAGGCTCTCGTTTAGTAGTTGTTGGAAACTACACTGCATTAGGCCTACAAATTTGGTATGGTGTGTAGAGATGGTGTGTTCCACTCCAAGGTGTTCCCCACGTTTCCTCTCCATTGCTTCAATCTTAATGCTCTTGTTTAGTAGTTGTTGGAAACTACACTGCATTAGGCCTACAAATTGGGTATGGGGTGTAGAGAGACGGTGTGTTCCACTCCAAGGTGTTCCCCAGGTTTCCTCTCCATTGCTTCAATCTTAATGCTCTCGTTTAGTAGTTGTTGGAAACTACACTGCATTAGGCTGACAAATTGGGTATGGGGTGTAGAGACGGTGTGTTCCACTCCAAGGTGTTCCCCAGGTTTCCTCTCCATTGCTTCAATCTTAATGCTCTCGTTTAGTAGCTGTTGGAAACTACACTGCATTAGGCTGACAAATTGGGTATGGGGTGTAGAGACGGTGTGTTCTGCTGTGAATTCTGTGGCTGAATTCACTCCTGTGGTCACAAGTGGTACTGCAGCTTCTGAGCTTCCTCCCTCAGGTGTTCTGGTGAGCTCGTTAACTGCTTCATTACTTAACTCCGCCTGATGCTGCTATCCTTGCTCCTTGTCAATGTTTCAGTGTTGGATCTGAGCTTCTCCTGATTGTTCCTGTGACCTGCTGCTCTGTATAGCTAAGTGCTTTTTGCTTTTTTGTTGCTTTTTTTCTGTCCAGCTTGTCTTTTGTTTTCCTGGAAGCTCTGAGACGCAAAGGGTGTACCGCCGTGCCGTTAGTTCGGCACGGTGGTTTTTTTTTTCCCCTTTGCGTGGTTTTGCTTTAGGGTTTTTTGTAGACTTCAAAGTTCGCTTTACTGTCCTCGCTCTGTCCTAGAATATCGGGCCCCACTTTGCTGAATCTATTTCATCCCTACGTTTTGTCTTTTCATCTTACTCACAGTCATTATATGTGGGGGGCTGCCTTTTCCTTTGGGGAATTTCTCTGGGGCAAGTCAGGCCTATTTTTCTATCTTCAGGCTAGCTAGTTTCTTAGGCTGTGCCGAGTTGCCTAGGTAGTTGTTAGGCGCAATCCACAGCTGCTTTTAGTTGTGTTTAGGATAGGATCAGGTGTGCAGTCTACAGAGTTTCCACGTCTCAGAGCTCGTTCTTGTATTTTTGGGTATTTGTCAGATCACTGTGTGCGCTCTGATCGCTAAGCACACTGTGTTTCTGTATTGCCTTCATAACACCTGTCATTAGCAAACATAACAGTACAAGGAGCCTAACTAATGATTCTCAATAGAGGGAAAGAAAAAGTTCTGACATCATTTTTTTTTTTTTTTTTTCTGCTCTGTGTTCACTTTTTTTTCTTCCCCTAGACATTTGGGTTATTCTGGACACAGGTGTGGACATGGATATTCAGGGTCTGTGCTCTTCAATGGATAATCTCGTTATAAATGTACAAAAAATTCAAGATACTATTGATCAGAAATCTATGTTAGAACCAAGAATTCCTATTCCTGATTTGTTTTTTGGAGATAGAACTAAGTTTCTAAGTTTCAAAAATAATTGTAAGCTATTTCTGGCCTTGAAACCTCATTCTTCTGGTAATCCTATTCAACAGGTTTTGATTATTATTTCTTTTTTGCGCGGCGACCCTCAAGACTGGGCATTTTCTCTTGCGCCAGGAGACCCTGCATTGAGTAGTGTCGATGCGTTTTTCCTGGCGCTCGGATTGCTGTACGATGAGCCTAATTCAGTGGATCAGGCTGAGAAAAATTTGCTGGCTTTGTGCCAGGGTCAGGATGATATAGAAGTATATTGTCAGAAATTTAGGAAATGGTCAGTACTCACTCAGTGGAATGAATCTGCGCTGGCAGCTTTGTTCAGAAAGAGTCTCTCTGAGGCTCTTAAGGATGTCATGGTGGGATTTCCTATGCCTGCTGGTTTGAATGAGTCTTTGTCTTTGGCTATTCAGATCGGTCGACGCTTGCGCGAGCGTAAATCTGTGCACCATTTGGCGGTACTGCCTGAGGTTAAACCTGAGCCTATGCAGTGCGATAGGACTATGACTAGAGTTGAACGGCAGGAATACAGACGTCTGAATGGTCTGTGTTTCTACTGTGGTGATTCCACTCATGCTATTTCTGATTGTCCTAAGCGCACTAAGCGGTCCGCTAGGTCTGCCGTCATTGGTACTGTACAGTCCAAATTCCTTCTGTCCATTACCTTGATATGCTCTTTGTCGTCGTTTTCTGTCATGGCGTTTGTGGATTCGGGCGCTGCCCTGAATCTGATGGATTTGGATTATGCTAAACGTTGTGGGTTTTTCTTGGAGCCTTTGCGGTGTCCTATTCCATTGAGAGGAATTGATGCTACACCTTTGGCCAAGAATAAACCTCAATACTGGGCCCAGCTGACCATGTGCATGGCTCCTGCACATCAGGAAGTTATTCGCTTTCTGGTGTTGCATAATCTGCATGATGTGGTCGTGTTGGGGTTGCCATGGCTACAAACCCATAATCCAGTATTGGATTGGAATTCCATGTCGGTATCCAGCTGGGGTTGTCAGGGGGTACATGGTGATGTTCCATTTTTGTCGATTTCGTCATCCACCCCTTCTGAGGTCCCAGAGTTCTTGTCTGATTATCAGGATGTATTTGAAGAGCCCAAGTCCGATGCTCTACCTCCGCATAGGGATTGTGATTGTGCTATCAATTTGATTCCTGGTAGTAAATTCCCTAAAGGTCGATTATTTAATTTATCCGTGCCCAAACACGCCGCTATGCGCAGTTATGTGAAGGAATCCCTGGAGAAGGGACATATTCGCCCATCGTCATCACCACTGGGAGCAGGGTTCTTCTTTGTAGCCAAGAAGGATGGTTCGCTGAGACCGTGTATTGATTACCGCCTTCTTAATAAGATCACTGTTAAATTTCAGTATCCCTTGCCTTTGTTATCTGACTTGTTTGCTCGGATTAAGGGGGCTAGTTGGTTCACTAAGATAGATCTTCGTGGTGCGTATAATCTGGTGAGAATCAGGCAAGGAGATGAATGGAAAACTGCATTCAATACGCCCGAGGGTCATTTTGAGTATCTAGTGATGCCGTTCGGACTTGCCAATGCTCCATCTGTGTTTCAGTCTTTTATGCATGACATCTTCCGTGAGTATCTGGATAAATTCCTGATTGTTTACTTGGATGACATTTTGATCTTCTCAGATGATTGGGAGTCTCATGTGAAGCAGGTCAGAATGGTTTTTCAGGTCCTGCGTGCTAACTCTTTGTTTGTGAAGGGATCAAAGTGTCTCTTCGGTGTGCAGAAAGTTTCATTTTTGGGGTTCATCTTTACCCCTTCTACTATCGAGATGGATCCAGTTAAGGTCCAAGCCATCCAGGATTGGATTCAGCCGACATCTCTGAAAAGTCTGCAAAAGTTCCTGGGCTTTGCTAATTTTTATCGTCGCTTCATCTGTAATTTTTCTAGCATTGCCAAACCATTGACCGATTTGACCAAGAAGGGTGCTGATTTGGTTAATTGGTCTTCTGCTGCTGTGGAAGCTTTTCAGGAGTTGAAGCGTCGTTTTTGTTCTGCCCCTGTGTTGTGTCAGCCAGATGTTTCTCTTCCGTTCCAGGTCGAGGTTGATGCTTCTGAGATTGGAGCAGGGGCGGTTTTGTCACAGAGAGGTTCTGATTGCTCAGTGATGAAACCATGTGCTTTCTTTTCCAGGAAGTTTTTGCCCGCTGAGCGTAATTATGATGTGGGCAATCGAGAGTTGCTGGCCATGAAGTGGGCATTCGAGGAGTGGCGTCATTGGCTTGAAGGAGCTAAGCATCGCGTGGTGGTATTGACTGATCATAAGAACTTGACTTATCTCGAGTCTGCCAAGCGCTTGAATCCTAGACAGGCCCGTTGGTCGTTATTTTTTGCCCGCTTCGACTTTGTGATTTCGTACCTTCCGGGCTCTAAAAATGTGAAGGCGGATGCTCTGTCTAGGAGTTTTGTGCCCGACTCTCCGGGTTTATCTGAGCCAGCGGGTATCCTCAAGGAAGGAGTCATTGTGTCTGCCATCTCCCCTGATTTGCGGCGGGTGCTGCAAAAATTTCAGGCGAATAAACCTGATCGTTGTCCAGCAGAGAAATTGTTCGTCCCTGATAGGTGGACTAATAAACTTATCTCTGAACTTCATTGTTCGGTGTTGGCTGGTCATCCTGGAATCTTTGGTACCAGAGAGTTAGTGGCTAGATCCTTCTGGTGGCCATCTTTGTCACGGGATGTACGTACTTTTGTGCAGTCCTGTGGGATTTGTGCTAGGGCTAAGCCCTGCTGTTCTCGTGCCAGTGGGTTGCTTTTGCCCTTGCCGGTCCCAAAGAGGCCTTGGACACATATTTCGATGGATTTCATTTCTGACCTTCCCGTTTCTCAAAAGATGTCAGTCATTTGGGTGGTCTGTGATCGCTTTTCTAAAATGGTCCATCTGGTGCCCTTGGCTAAATTGCCTTCCTCCTCTGATTTGGTACCTTTGTTCTTTCAGCATGTGGTTCGGTTGCATGGCATTCCTGAGAATATTGTTTCTGACAGAGGTTCCCAGTTTGTTTCAAGGTTTTGGCGAGCCTTTTGTGGTAGGATGGGCATTGACCTATCCTTTTCCTCGGCTTTCCATCCTCAGACTAATGGCCAGACCGAACGAACCAATCAGACCTTGGAAACATATCTGAGATGTTTTGTTTCTGCAGACCAGGATGATTGGGTGTCCTTTTTGCCGTTGGCTGAGTTCGCCCTTAATAATCGGGCCAGCTCGGCTACCTTGGTTTCTCCATTTTTTTGCAATTCTGGGTTCCATCCTCGTTTCTCTTCAGGACAGGTTGAGTCTTCGGACTGTCCTGGTGTGGATTCTGTGGTGGATAGGTTGCAGCAGATCTGGACTCAGGTAGTGGACAATTTGATCTTGTCCCAGGAGAAAGCTCAACTTTTCTCTAATCGCAGACGCCGTGTGGGTCCCCGACTTCGTGTTGGGGATCTGGTTTGGTTATCTTCTCGTCATATTCCTATGAAGGTTTCCTCTCCTAAATTTAAACCTCGTTTTATTGGTCCGTATAGGATTTCTGAGGTTCTCAATCCTGTGTCTTTTCGTTTGACCCTCCCAGACTCCTTTTCCATACATAATGGATTCCATAGGTCGTTGTTGCGGAGATACGTGGCACCTATGGTTCCATCTGTTGAGCCTCCTGCCCCGGTTTTGGTGGAGGGGGAATTGGAGTATATTGTGGAGAAGATTTTGGATTCTCGTGTTTCTAGACGGAAACTCCAGTATCTGGTTAAATGGAAGGGTTATGCTCAGGAAGATAATTCCTGGGTTTTTGCCTCTGATGTTCATGCTTCCGATCTTGTTCGTGCCTTTCATGCGGCTCATCCTGGTCGGCCTGGGGGCTCTGGTGAGGGTTCGGTGACCCCTCCTCAAGGGGGGGGGTACTGTTGTGAATTCTGTGGCTGAATTCACTCCTGTGGTCACAAGTGGTACTGCAGCTTCTGAGCTTCCTCCCTCAGGTGTTCTGGTGAGCTCGTTAACTGCTTCATTACTTAACTCTGCCTGATGCTGCTATCCTTGCTCCTTGTCAATGTTTCAGTGTTGGATCTGAGCTTCTCCTGATTGTTCCTGTGACCTGCTGCTCTGTATAGCTAAGTGCTTTTTGCTTTTTTGTTGCTTTTTTTCTGTCCAGCTTGTCTTTTGTTTTCCTGGAAGCTCTGAGACGCAAAGGGTGTACCGCCGTGCCGTTAGTTCGGCACGGTGGTTTTTTTTTGCCCCTTTGCGTGGTTTTGCTTTAGGGTTTTTTGTAGACTTCAAAGTTCGCTTTACTGTCCTCGCTCTGTCCTAGAATATCGGGCCCCACTTTGCTGAATCTATTTCATCCCTACGTTTTGTCTTTTCATCTTACTCACAGTCATTATATGTGGGGGGCTGCCTTTTCCTTTGGGGAATTTCTCTGGGGCAAGTCAGGCCTATTTTTCTATCTTCAGGCTAGCTAGTTTCTTAGGCTGTGCCGAGTTGCCTAGGTAGTTGTTAGGCGCAATCCACAGCCGCTTTTAGTTTTGTTTAGGATAGGATCAGGTGTGCAGTCTACAGAGTTTCCACGTCTCAGAGCTCGTTCTTGTATTTTTGGGTATTTGTCAGATCACTGTGTGCGCTCTGATCGCTAAGCACACTGTGTTTCTGGATTGCCTTCATAACACCTGTCATTAGCAAACATAACAGTGTTCCACTCCAAGGTGTTCCCCAGGTTTTCTCTCCATTGCTTCAATCTTAATGCTCTCGTTTAGTAGTTGTTGGAAACTACACTGCATTAGGCCTACAAATTGGGTATGGGGTGTAGAGAGACGGTGTGTTCCACTCCAAGGTGTTCCCCAGGTTTCCTCTCCATTGCTTCAATCTTAATGCTCTCGTTTAGTAGTTGTTGGAAACTACACTGCATTAGGCCTACAAATTGGGTATGGGGTGTGGAGACGGTGTGTTCCACTCCAAGGTGTTCTCCAGGTTGCCTTTGCTGAGCTTCTATCTTCAGGCTCTTGTTAAATAGTGGTTAAATGAAACAACTGCATTTGGCGTACTAGTTGGTTTGGGGCCTACTAACAGTGTCTGCCGCTCCTTGCTGTTCTCCTGGTTTCCTGTCCTGAAATTCCATTTTCAGGCTCTCATTAAGTAGTTGTTAATGTTAGACTGCATTTGGCCTACTAGTTGGGTTGGGGCCTACTATCGGTGTCTGCCACTCCTTGCTGTTCTCCTCCACTGAACAAAGCTGTGCCGCCTGTTTACTACGGTTGCCAATTTTGAACTGCATTTCGACTACTTACTGATTTGGGCCAACTCTCTGTGTCAGCCTCTCATTCCAGTTGTCCTCCACTGCAATGCCCCTTGGTTACTCCTGTGTTATTGCAATTTTTAACTGCATTTAGCTAACTTTATTCTTTGGGCCTATATCTGTGTTTCATCCTCATCCTGCCCATTGCCCAGCCAGTGATAGATGAGTCTGCTGGTACATTGACCCATAACGCAACATTCCCCGTGCACGCTACACAACAAGATTGTGACCCTGCTGAAAGTCAGGTTCCTCTTCCCGCATACCATACCACCTTACACGGGGACAAAGAGGAAGGTGCAGATCAAAGTGCAGGTTCCTTCATCAGGTGGGGGGAGGAATACTAGTTGGCGACGTCACTGGCACAGGGCCTCTCATAGTACACAAAAGTGTTGCTGCCGGTGGGAGGCGCCCCCGCCGTGCAAACACACCACTGTACTTTGAGGGGCCCTGTGCCAGTGCCAATGCCAACGAGTGGGCCCCACCTGCTTGCTCAGGATCACAGCACTTGCAAAGTTGAAATACTTACCTCTCCCTGCTCCACTGCCGTGACGTGGTCCAGATTTCCTGGGCCCACTAATTACTTGAACCAGCCCTACCCCCCACAACTTTAGCCAAATGACCCCCAATTTCAAATGCCTTCCAATTATTATAAGGTAAATTACGATTGACAAGCTTCTGTAACAAGAATGGATGTTTTTGCCATTAAAATGGGCAGTGTAGGTGTTTTCCTGGCCCCCACTCACTGCCGACTATGCTCCCCCATTGACTTGCATTGGGTTTCGTGTTTCGGTCGATACCCGACTTTTCACGATAATCGGCCGATTCCACTTGACTCGACTTCTAAGATAGTCGGGTTTCGCGAAACACGGCTCGACTCTAAAAAGGTCAAGGTCGCTCAACCCTAGTAACGACCAGGACCCTGGGGCTCCACACTACCACGAGTTTGAAAGCACAACCAACATTCAAAAGTGACCAAAACATCAGCCAGAAAGCATTAGTACTCAGATGTGGTCTGTGGTCCCCACCTGCAGAGCCACTCCTTTTTTAAGTGTGTCTTGATAATTGCCAATAATTTCCATCTATTGTCTATTCCATTTGCACAACAGCATGTGAAATTGATTGTCAAATAGTGCTGCTTCCTAAAGGTACCGTTACACTAAAAGATTTACCAACGATCACGACCAGCGATACGACCTGGCCGTGATCGTTGGTAAGTCGTTGTGTGGTCGCTGGAGAGCTGTCTCACAGACAGCTCTCTAGCGACCAACGATGCTGAAGTCCCATCATGACGTCACCGCTGTGCTCTGCTTTATGGCCGGCCGGCGCTGACACAGTCAGTGCGGGAAGGTGACGGCGGTGGACGTGACAGACACCGGAGTGTGAGTATGTTGTGTTTTTTTTTTACATTTACAATGGTAACCAGGGTAACATCGGGTTACTAAGCGTGGCCCTGCGCTTAGTAACCCGTTGTTTACCCTGGTTACCAGTGAACACATCGCTGGATCGGCGTCACACATGCCGATTCAGCGATGACAGCGGGTGATCAGCGACCAAAAAAAGGTCCTGATCATTCCCAGCGACCAACGATCTCCCAGCAGGGGCCTGATCGTTGGTCGCTGTCACGCTTAACGATTTCGTTAATGATATTGTTGCTACGTCACAAAAAGCAACGATATCGTTAACGAAATCGTTATGTGTGAAGGTACCTTAAGTGGACAATTTGTTTTCACAGCAGTTTGCGTTACCTGGAGTTATATTCTGTTGTTTAAGTGATCCCTTTAATTTTTGAGCAGTGAGTATATATATATATATATATATATATATATATATATATATATATATATATATATATATATACACATACATATATATACAGTGGGGAAAAAAGTTTTTTCTTTCCTTTATTTAAACTTTTCTATTTTGCCGTGTTGCAAATTTATTGAGTATTTTAATGACCAATTCTAGTAAATTTGGAAAGTTTATAATAAATCAACACAATTTACAGAGGCAAAATTGATATGCATGGTTTGAACAATCCACAAAAAAAGCCAATTCCCTGTCTGAAAAAAATACATCAAGTCTGAATGTATACTTATGGTCCTATTCTTACTTCTTGTACTTCTTGTTGCCTCTTTTTGGTGTTTAACCTGCATGAAAATCCACAGTATATCCAGGCTATGTGAATTCACACTTACATTCCAAACATTTTATAATTCTGGTTTTCAGAGATGCCGGTGTTATTTGCTATCCATTCTGGATTTTGAAGTAATTCTGCACAGATCACAGCTTTAGTTAAACCAGTTTTTTTGTGTGCAAAGAAAAGCCTATTGTGACTAGTCAGCCCTGTTATTTCTGGCTTTTGCTTTGCTCTTGACCACCAACGGACGCAATATAAACAATTAAGAAAAGATTTTATTTCTTATAGAGTCATTTCTTCTTCTTTTTTTTCTCGGATTTCACAAAAGTCGGATGTTTGTGTAAAGAAACTATAGCGATTTTGCTATATCCAAGTACTTTAGAATCGGATATAACCAAAGGACGTTTTTCCCTCAATAAATCCTCCAATGTATTGTTGAAATTCTTTTTGAGGTAAGCGATCATAATCAACTGGTGATAGAGTAGCCATAATGTACTTCTTCGGGTCTGAAAAGTTTGATGTTACAATCCAGTTGATATAAAAAATATCAGCTGTGCTATTTTCAGCCGGATTTAATTACACTTTGCCCTTTTTTATTTGGTGTTTTTATGAGCAGTTGCTTGACAATAACAGATATGGTTGCTCAATATGGCCGATCCTTTCTACAATTGGCGCTACAATGCTGGCATTTTTAGCTCATGGGTAACTATGCAGACAGTAGTTTCCAACTCAGACAAATTTTTATTGCTTAGCATTTTTATGGCTTGAAATGATGTTTCCATTAAACGCTTTCTAAGATGCCCTCCTCTTCTATGGCCAAATCATTTTTAGAATGCTTTGCAGGCTTGTTTCATGGTAGATTGTATTTAATGTTGCAGTGAAGATGTCGACACGGAAAATTATATCATACAGAGTTTTGTAGTAGAATTCCTTTCCGGGATGATTTAATAGAAAAAAAAAAGACAAAAAACGTTGCATTTGCCAACATTCAAGACATCTGTATTTTGTATATATTCAAAATTAGCGTCAGTTACTTTGCTTTTCTTCATGTTGCCTCTCATATTGTTTTCATTTGTCACACTAAATGGTTTATTACCCTTCAAATGGTTGTCTTGCAAGTATAAAGTTTTATTAAAAAGCTCAGAACGAGTTGAAAAAAGTAAAAGAAGAAATACCCGCAGCCGACTGATCATTCTTTTGCTCTTGTTCCAATGCTACCAAATGCCCTGCCTATTCTGGGCCACTTGTAAGAATTGTTCCTTCGACAGGCAACCCTTTTAATTTTCTATACAGGGAATTTTTTTTTTTTTTTTTTTTTCTGGAAGTCTGCTGTGCTTTCTCCCTTTTTTTCTACTGTTGTAAAGAGCCTTCTGAGACTGCTGGATGGGGATGTGTGCACTCTGTTGAGGTACAGTATATACTGTATATATATATATATATATATATATATATATATATATATATTGTGGGAATATAGCTCATCAGGGATCTCTGCTTTGGCCCAAGCAGGTGGCTATGGAGTCACAACGAACAATAGCAGGCTAGCGAGTTCCACACAGGTATGTGTCAGGTGTATTTATTGTACACATTTGCCGTACAATGTTACACGTGCCAAACATGAAATAAAATGTCTAAGGCCGTCTGGCCACTAACTAACACAAGATACTAACTGCAAAATAAACCTACACAACAAGAAAGAAGTTTGTGCAACCTTACTGTGTCAGCTCCCAGACCAGCAGATGAGAGACTGAGATCCCAGCAGTTCATTGACTATATCAGCTGAAGCAAAAGCTGGATCGTATGTGTGGAAGGGAAGCACCAGAGCTTTCAGGCTGATCACTAAAGAAACCAGGACCGGATTACAGAGAAATAAACAGCTTCACAATCAATACCGTGATACATATGAAATGAAACGGGGAGAAACATATCTGTTTTCTAGTACTTCTCCCCTTGGCACCTCACATACCCCCTTCCTTTGTTCGAGCCTGTAGGGTCGGACACGATGAGTCACTAAGCAGTGTGTTCTGGATAACGCATCTGCATTCCCGTGCGCTGCGCCTGCCCTGTGCTCGACGGAAAAGTTAAAAGGTTGTAATGCCAAGAACCAGCGTGTCACCCTCGCATTGCCCTCTTTTGCGCGGGACATCCATGTTAGGGGTGAATGGTCCGTTACTAGCCTAAATTGGCGACCTAGTAAATAATAGCGTAAGGTGAATAGGGCCCATTTCACAGCCAGGGCTTCGCGCTCAACCACGCTATAATTCTTTTCTGCCCTGGTAAGCTTCCTACTCAGATAGCTTGCTGGGTGTTCCTCGCCATTCACTTCCTGTGACAACACTGCACCGAGGCCGACGCCAGAGGCGTCCGTTTGGACAATAAACTCCCGTTTAAAGTCAGGGGCAACCAACACTGGTTGGTCACAGAGGACCGTCTTCAAATACTGAAAGGCCTTCTCTGCTTCTGCGTTCCACTTTATTGTGATAGATTTTGAGCCCTTGGTAAGCTCAGTGAGAGGGGCCGCGATGGTGGCAAAATTTTTTATGAAGCGCCTATAATAGCCAACGATCCCTAAAAAGGCTCCGACCTGTTTTTTGTTGACCGGTCGTGGCCAATTCTGAATAGCGTCCACTTTATTGGTCTGTGGCTTTACGACTCCTCGCCCTATGCTATATCCCAGATAGCGAGCCTCTTCCAATCCCAAGGTACATTTCTTAGGATTGGCAGTTAACCCAGCAGTTTTTATCGAGTCTAAGACGGCTTGTACTTTTGACAAATGTGTGTCCCAGTCATCACTAAAGACAATGATATCGTCCAAGTATGCGGACGCATACCGGACGTGGGGTTTAAGGACAATATCTATTAGACGTTGGAAGGTGGCTGCAGCACCATGCAACCCAAATGGCATATCACGGTACTGGAACAGTCCCTGGGGCGTTACAAAGGCCGTTTTCTCTTTGGCTGAATCCGTGAGGGGAATCTGCCAATAACCTTTTGTTAAGTCGATAGTAGATATGTACCTGGCCGAACCCAGTCTCTCTATAAGTTCATCAACTCTCGGCATCGGGTAGGCATCGAATTTTGATACCTCATTTAATTTCCGAAAATCATTACAAAACCTAATAGTCCCATCGGGTTTGGGCACTAGCACGATTGGGCTAGCCCAATCACTCCGGGACTCTTCAATGACTTCAAGTTCTAACATTTTCTCGACTTCCTGGGCAATGGCTTGTCTCCGAGCCTCCGGAATTCGATATGGTTTTAGTCGTACACGGACCTGTGGATCAGTAACAATGTCGTGTTTAATTAAGTGAGTACGACCAGGAAGCTCTGAAAAAACCTCTGCGTTTTTCTGTATAAATTCCTTAGTCTCTCGTTTTTTACTTTCGGATAGTGTCTCTGCAATACCCACCTCTGGCAATGCTACCTGGGGGTCATTTACCACAGATGGGGGTGCCCTACGAGGTCCATCATTAAGGGTGGCTTTTGTCATTAGACTCTCCTTATCCCGCCAGGCCTTAAGCAAGTTTATGTGGTAGATTTGTTCGGTTTTCCTCTTGTCTGGTTGATATATCTTATAATTCACTTCACCTATTCTCTCCAACACCTCGTATGGGCCCTGCCACTTCGCAAGAAATTTATTTTCTACAGTGGGTACCAATACTAACACCCTGTCTCCGGGTTGAAAGACTCGTGTTTTAGCCGCTCGGTTATATACCGTGCTTTGGGCCTGTTGCGCACGTTCTAAACATTCTTTAACTATTGGCATGACCGCCTCAATTCTATCTTGCATAAGCATTACGTGTTCAATTACACTGCGATAAGGAGTCACCTCTTGTTCCCAAGTCTTTTTAGCAATATCTAACAGGCCTCTAGGACATTGCCCGTAAACTAACTCAAAAGGCGAAAAGCCTGTGGAGGATTGGGGTACTTCCCGTATAGCGAACAGGAGATATGGTAGGAGAGCGTCCAAATCCCTCCCATCCTTATCTACCACCCTTTTCAACATTCCCTTCAGGGTTTTATTAAATCGCTCCACCAACCCGTCAGTCTGAGGGTGATATACTGAAGTACGCAAGTGGGAGATTTTTAGTAGCTTACACAAGTCCTTAAGTATTCGAGACATAAAGGGGGTTCCCTGATCTGTTAGTATTTCTTTCGGAATGCCGGTGCGAGAAAACATATTAACAAGCTCCTTTGAAATTGCTTTCGCATTGGCATTCCGCAGAGGCACTGCTTCAGGGTAACGAGTGGCATAATCTAGTACTACCAAAATGTACTGATGTCCCCTGGCAGATTTAACTAATGGACCCACTATATCCATTGCTATCCTCTCGAAGGGCACCTCTATTATTGGTAAGGGCACAAGGGGGCTTCTAAAATGTGACATAGGTGTGGTCAATTGACACGTAGGACAGGACTGACAATACCGGGTCACGTCCCCCCCTAGACCCGGCCAAAAGAAACGCTGCAGAATACGGTGTTTTGTTTTTTCTCCGGCCAGGTGTCCCCCCAAGGGATGTTTATGTGCCAGTTCCAAAACTACCTGGCGAAAGGACTTGGGCACCACTAGTTGCTCTACCGCCACCCCCCGCACTTTGTCTATATGATACAGCATACCCTGTTGCACAGCTAGGTGTGGGAACACATTTTGAGCCCCTGGGTACAATGGTCTTCCCTCAGAGACCTTTACATTTTCCCATGCCCTTGTCAGAGTAGGGTCCTGGTGTTGAGCGGTCCCGAACTTACCACGGGCCACCTCAAGACCTGGCATTTCTATAGCCTCCTCTAGTTCACTTGCGTCGCCTGCATATACAGCCAGAGGTGAGTCTACAGATTCTGGAGTTACCTCTGAGATGGACTCCCCCCCCTCTTGCTGCAATAGCTCAGGGGTTAGCCCCACGGCACCCTCCTCAACTAGAGTGCTCATGCCATTTTTAAGGTTCCACAAGTCCCAAAATAAGGGAAAGTCTCTCCCCAATATTACATCATGTCCCATAGACTTTAGGACTGCCGCTTGATGTCTTTTGGTTCCTACTGGCGTGGCAAGGGTGACCCAGGCAGTGGGGTAGTTTTTTATATCGCCATGGATGCAACTAATGCCCAGGGTTGAGTTCGTTAGGGCTCTAGGGTCCACCAAACTGGCATGTACCAGAGTTACTTGACTGCCGGAATCCAAGACGGCATTCACACTATGGCCGTCGACCTCGAGGCAACACACGTGTCGTTCATTTCCTGTGAGGACCTCTGCAACACAGACTGCCTGTACATATAACGAAAGGCGTCTCATAGCGTTACAGTCCATTGGCTCTGTAGTCATTGGGCAGTTAGCTGCTACATGGCCAAGCCCGCGACATCGCCAACATTGTATAGGTCCTTGCTTCCTCGCCGGAGACGCCTGATAGGGTCTGCTGAATTGCTGTGAGACTGTACCGCCTCCTTAGTTCTTTGTGGGTCTGCTACCCTTTATTGCAACGTTCTCTTCTTTTGAAGATGAAGTAGGTCTCGCAGTATTTTCTGGCGATTTCTTGGGAGCCCAGCGAGGTGATAACGTCCCTTGGAGTAGGCTTTCGGAAGCATTGTAGCGTTCGACCATATTCATCAACTGGTCGGCTGTACATGGGTCACCTTGTCCAACCCACCTCTGTAACTTAGGGGGCAAGGACCGCAGGTACTTGTCTAGAACAACACGTTCCACCATCTCTGCAGATGTCAAAATCTCTGGTTGCAGCCATTTTTTTACTAGATGGATAAGATCATGCATTTGTGAGCGGGCTGGCTGATCTTCCACAAAAGTCCATAAATGTACCCTCTGTGCTCGTACATATGTGTTTACTCCCAGCCTTGCCAGGATTTCGCTTTTTAATTTGGTATAGTCCATAGCATCCACTCCACTTAAATCGTAATAGGCCTTTTGTGGATCTCCACTCAGAAATGGCGCAACCACTTCAGCCCACGTGTCCACCGGTAAATGTTCACGTTCTGCAATACGTTCAAATACGGTGAGATACGCTTCTACATCATCGTCAGCAGTCATTTTAAGCAGGGTTTTTTGTACGGCTTTCCGTGTACCAGCAACACTTTGTGCATGATCCCTCTCATCTCGGGGCTGCCGAATCAAAGCCTGCTTTATTGCATTCAACTGCTCTTGCTGAATCTGGTTTTGCTGGTCCAGGGCTTGCTGGAAGTAAGTATTGGTCTGCTGTTGTTGCACATTTGCCTGCAATAACTGTTTCACTAGTTCCTCCATATTACTGGACTCTTGGCTCTTCAAAAGCACATGAGCTTTCAGCCAGGACATACACAGAGCACTTTATCTGCAGTCACAGTCCAACAGCCACTATGCCCGCATTCTCAAAACCATTTGTGGGAATATAGCTCATCAGGGATCTCTGCTTTGGCCCAAGCAGGTGGCTATGGAGTCACAACGAACAATAGCAGGCTAGCGAGTTCCACACAGGTATGTGTCAGGTGTATTTATTGTACACATTTGCCGTACAATGTTACACGTGCCAAACATGAAATAAAATGTCTAAGGCCGTCTGGCCACTAACTAACAACAAGATACTAACTGCAAAATAAACCTACACAAGAAGAAAGAAGTTTGTGCAACCTTACTGTGTCAGCTCCCAGACCAGCAGATGAGAGACTGAGATCCCAGCAGTTCCTTGATTATATCAGCTGAAGCAAAAGCTGGATCGTATGTGTGGAAGGGAAGCACCAGAGCTTTCAGGCTGATCACTAAAGAAACCAGGACCGGATTACAGAGAAATAAACAGCTTCACAATCAATACCGTGATACATATGAAATGAAACGGGGAGAAACATATCTGTTTTCTAGTACTTCTCCCCTTGGCACCTCACAATATATATATATACTGTATATACATATGCATGTACAGTACATACAGTATATAATATGTGTGTCTGTGTAAATTATACATGTACACACATACTATATACACATATACAGACACACACACTGTATACTACCCATGTACACACACAGATACACATGTATATTTATACTTACCAGGTCCTGTCGACAGTGATGTAGGAGCAGTCATGATGAGGAGATGACACACACAGGGCTGCAGACATTGTCCTGCCCCAAGTCTGACCTCTGCTGTGCTGTGATCGTGCCCCCCCCCCTTTCAGGCTCAACTTCTAACCTGACACTGGAGGGGAGAGAGAGGGGGATTGGAGGGGGTTTGGGATCAAGGACTACAGGATGCACAGCGTTATTCACTGCAAGTAATGCTGTAAACCCTCTGGGAACTTCATAAAGGGGCTGCAGACCCTTAATGGGTTGGGGCCCCTGGCTGCTGCCTTGTATGCCTGCCCAAAACACTGACCCTGGGCTTCTGTCAGATGAATAGAGCTTGGTGGAGATGTAGATTCAAAGAACATATCACATTTACATACAGTTTTCACCTTTAAAAGTTCATTGGACACTGCTATGGAACATTTTTTGGCAATAATGCTTCAATGAACAGAACAGTCTTTGCAAAGCATACTGTAAATAGCCAGGTCTAGCAAGAGGTATCTCAAATCTTAGATCTACCAAAATATTGTTTTCAAATCATCCTGCAATATCAAAAGAATACAAAAAATAAGACAAGGGGACTCAAAGCAAAGACAGATAAATGCTTATAAGTGACTTTCTTTTTCGATCACAGTTGCTTGAGCACAGTTCTATCTTGTGAAACAGCCTTTGCATCTGTTTGCATTCTTCACATTTTGCTTCATGAGTGACCTGGATATTGTTCCACATTAAAGGATTCTTTGCTTTAGTGCATTAAAACAAATTGTTCTTCCTTGTCGCATAACATTTTTCCTCTCAAGAAATAAAACCTTATAGGTCAGAACCCAGACAATTTCTTTAAATTAAAAAAAAATTGAAAAAGTTGAATAGGGGACAGAGAGAAATGATATGAGTTCAAGGAGGACTTGCGTGCTACACTTGTAAGTGATGATAGATCTGCGTGTAATGTAATCCTAATTAAAAATACATGTGTGAAACACTACAAATAAGGGGTTGTCCATGTAGAATGTTAGCGATCCTTCCAGTAAGTCACCAAGGTACTGACAGCTCACATTCTGAACTCCTGAAGAAATGTTGGATTAGTGAACAGAACATTTAGGGAAGCATTTGAAGACTATACTGAGTGATAACTGTAGTGTTACTTTGGATTAAAAGTATAACCATGGTTTAAGATAGCATAAGTTTTATATAATAAAATATACTGTATTATTTAGTGTGGCACTGGGTCTCTGTTGGGCCACCAAGATACATAAGTCAGAGGATCCGACCAGTATCTATTTGAAACATGTACTAAATTATCCAATATGGTAAATAACATGAATGCAAGATTATACCCAGTTGGAAGAAGAGAAAAAAGGGGCAAAGTATTATTGAAATAAATGTGTCATGGGGCTACCGCGACAGAGAGGTTCCAGAGAACCGCAGTGCTCTGGGCCTCGTTCACACACAGTGAACAGAAGCTCTTCACCTGTATTCTGACCTAGCTGCTTTGTGCCAGCAGTGCAGGAGTTAACCTTATTGCTAGTTGCTGAGAGCTGGGTCTCTCCGCTGAAGTGGATTTTGTAATCTGATCCTCTATATAGACCAAGTCCTGACTTCAGCTATTGTCAGTGATCAGTTCTACTGCCTGGCTTGGAGGTTGAAGGAGCATGGTGTATTATGAGCTTGGAGGTTTATTTACAGAGATTGGTGTCTGCTGTTTTGGTTGCATGTTTAACCTGTTTTCCTTCCTAGTTTATTCCTTCTCTTCCCTTCTCTGTGTTTCCTCTGTGGTTGTGTGAGCATTTGGTGAGTTTGAGACTTTAAGTTACCTTGTCTGTATACCCTGTTATTTGTTGTATTGTTACACTGGTGCAGTCCACCTCCTTTGGGGGGAGAGGGGGCCACTGATAGGGCCTGCACAGGAGACAGGGATACGCTGGCAGCTCAGGCCTCCCAACCATCATAGGTACTCCTGAGATAAGGGAAAGCCAGGGCACCATTATAGTGGCAGGGACAGGTGCGGGTCCCAGTACGCCGTCCTGCCCCTTTATCGCCACTTACGGCGTGACAAAATGAATAGTTTATTGAATAAGTATGGTAATAACATTAAGTGCAAAAAAGTCACAGTGCGTTGAAATGTGCATCAAAGTGCTTGTGCACCTCCTCCTGTCCTTATTTTGGCTATATCTATCATGTCTCAAGGTAAAAGCAACATGGAGCAATCACACTATATTATATAGTTTATCTCCTTATATCCTGGGACATATTACTAAGGAGGGCATATACTATCATAGTTCCATCGGACTTAAGACATCCCTTACTGTCTAGTGCTTATTATATTCTTATTATGATCTGGTGGTGTCTGTCTTTTTAAACATGCATAAAAGCACGTTTGGCCACAGTTTTGTGCTCCTCTGAAAAGCCGGAAACTGCTGAAGAAAAACCAGACTAGGGTAACTTTACTGCCTCTTTAGGGAATTAATCCCTTGGGGGTTTCATCTGAATCATGTATTTTGTAGATTTAGATGGAAACCCCAATGTAAGTGCTCAGCATAAAGCACAGGATAAATGTGGTCCAATATGTTCTGTACCCCAAAATACCATCAATAAAAGCTTCTACTCAACCCACAAAAGACAAGTGCCCCCACTCAAGTCCATCATCTGTTAACTGTAAAATAGGGGCTGTCCACATTACTTGTAGCACAAGGGCTCTGGAAAAGGGAAATGCCTCTCAGCAAAATCTGTGCTCCTAAATCCAGATTCTCCCCTCCTCTTGAGTTTATCAAAACTGCAGTTGGCGCCCACATCTTAGGAATTACTGTAGTAAGGAGAGCCCACTTAATTTATGGGGTTTTGTGTCTCTAGAAGAACAAGCTGGGCACAATATACGGGCATTACAATGTACAGGCACTACAATGTAGTGGGCACTACAATTACTTATTTGCATTTTTACTCAGGGGTCAATTGAGGGGGATTATGCTCTTCTGGCACTTAGGTGTTCTGTTTATTGAGTCTGAAAGCTATTCTGTGAAAATTTGTTCTCCAAGAGTAAAATTGCACAACTTCCTTCCCGAATCTTAGTGTATGGTCAAACATTACTGTACAGCCACATATGGGGTATTGCCTCATTCATGAGAAATTGTGTAACAAATTATGTGGTCATTTGTGCCTATTTCTCCTTGTGAAAATGTAAAATCTAGGGCTAAAACAACATTATAGTGTGTAAAAATTTAATTTTTTCTTTCCTCACTGCTCAATGGTATAAAATGTTGTGAAACACTTGTGGTATCAATATGATCACTGCATCTCTAGATAATTTCATTAAGAGGTGTACTTTATAAAATGGGAAGCTCATGTCCTGGGAGGCTCTGCCAATGTGATATTACACCCACAAACCATTCCAAGCAAATCTGCTCTCTGATATCGTGCTCCTTCCCTGAGCTAAAAAGTAGTTTTTGACCACATATGGGGCAGTGCCATACTCAGGAGACTTTTCATAAAAAAAAGTTGAAGTCCATTGTCTCCTGTTACCTTTGTGAAAATGAAAAACAACATTTCTGTGAAAAAAATGTCATGTTTAATATTTTAAAATTCCAGTAAGCACCTGTGAGTTCAAGATGCCCACTACATCTCCACATACATTATTTAAAGGGGTTGTCCGAGCTTTCTGTATAGCTTTTGTGTGTACCTAGGATGCAGAATGCTGACAGTTTGTAATATACTCCCAAAAAGCATCCTGCATAGTGTCCTAGAGATCACACTTAGTCTTGTGAGAAGAGATGAGCAAACCTTTCGAGTTCGGTACGATTCACCGAATGTTTAGACGTTCACCAAACATAGTTGCTGAATGGTTCGAAGAATGTACCCGAATCCCATTAGATTCAATGGGAGGCCAAACTAAATGTATACACAACACCTTAAGGGGTGACAAAAAGCTTCCCAAACAGCTAAAATTAGGGGCAGATACCACAAAAAGTGGCATCAATTGACCCACAGTAGAAATGTGCAAATGGCACAGCAGCAGTCAGCCATGGGCCATGCACGAGATATCAGGGTGTGGCCCAGCATTTACAGCTTGGAATTGACATTTCAATGAGGACCCAGTGGTTAAGGGAGTGGTGTAAGCCTTATTAGCTGGGAACCCTGATACCTCATGCAACACCTCCATTTTTTCTATGCCAGCCACACTCAGATGGCACAAACATCAGTTTAATATAGTGCTATTGGTAGAAAAATGTAAGGAAAGTAACAAAGGATGTCGATTGTTCAATTGACCCATAGTAGAACCTTTTATAATGGCATAGAAGCAGTCAGCCATGGGCCATGCATGAGGTATCAAGGTCTAGCTCAGCATTTACAGCTTGGAATTCAAGTTTCAATGAGGACCCAGTGGTTAAGGGAACTGTTTAAGCCTTCTTAGCTGGGAGGCCTGATACCTCATGCAACACCTTCAATTTTTTTCCACACACACTTAGGTGGCATAAACATCAGTTTCATTGAGTAATATTGGTCGAAAAAGGTAAGGAAAGTAACGCAGGTAGTTGCATGAAAGTAAGTGCAGGCCTGCCTTTCTGGGAGCCCTATTTACACAGGCAACCCACCAGACGGAGACCCAACTTGGAGTCTCCACATTTCCAAAAATAATTGTCACACACCACTAAAGTGGCATCAATTTCCACAAAGAAGCAGTATAATAGGCCTCTGACACAACTTCTACTGCAGGCAACCCACTAGATGGAGACCCAACTTTGAGTCTTCATATTTCAAAGAATTGTAACATCAGCAACAGCAGCAGCACAGAAGACACCACAAAGGTGGCACAGACTGCAATAATGCAAGAAGAATACATGACACTTAAAACTACACAAATGCCTAGTCTGCAAAGTCTGCGGCTGGGTTGCAAAAGTCATTGAAGATCCATGACTTGTTCATTGTGATGAAAGTTAGGTGGCCTACACTTTGAGGAGACAGCTGGATGCGCTTATACATCATGACACCACCAGCTGCCCAGCGCTGAAGACACATTCTGAGAGAACGCAGGCTGCTGGGCATGACAAAACTTCCAAGTCGTGACAGACAAGCTCCAGCCACTCTTCCATTTTTAAAGACCAAAATGCAAAACAGTTCAACTCCTGATGGCATTGATATTGAGTTCCAGATACTCCTGCACCAATCTCTCCAGTCGTTCACAACATGTCAGATTTGTTCTCTGTTCTGCTGGTACACAGGCTGGTCTAAAAAATGTATTAAATGACTTACAGAACTTGCTTATCCTACTTACACTGCAGCTGCTAATGTTTTTGCAATGACGCCTTGATGTTCCCGGGGTTGGACGTCTAGAACTGGGATGCACACTGTGTGCCTAACTGCTGTCTTGGGGATTGTGTACAAGCTTGTTTTGATACTCCAGCATGCGCGCATCCCTCTCTGGGGGGAAGCATCTGACTAAATTTACTCTTGCACCATGGATCTAAAAGAGTGGCAACCCAGTAGTCAGTGCTATTTCTAACGCTACGAATACAGGCATCATGTTGAAGATAGAAGGAAGAAGGTGTTTGCTGCTTCCATGAGGTCCAAGTCCATGGTGTGTTGGCGGTGGGGTAACACTCAAGGTCACTTCCTCTGTCCCCTGCCCATAACCATGGACAACAGAAAGTGTATCATTATACTCTTTATCTCCTGATTGTTGTGCCAATCAGCTCTTCCTCCTCATCCTAATCCTTTTATACTCAGCTCCCGCACCTTGATTAACAGTTTGTCTGGTACAATTAGTTACCCTAGATCGCTGTAAGTCACCCTCCGGTGGCACCTGCCCATGCAACGACAGTATGGGACCTAGAGATATTGCTATCTCTTCCGCATCCTTCTCTGCTTCCACCTCTTCCTTTGGGACCACCATCTCCTCTCGCACAGTATTTAAAGTGTGCTCCAGCACGTAGATGAGAGGAAAAGTGATGCTGATGACAGCATCCTCAGTGCTAACCATATTAGTAGCGATTTCAAAACTGTACAGAAGGCTGCAGAGGTCCTTCATATGTGCCCACTCGGCAAGTGATTTTTTTCACCATGTCCGTACTGCGTTGGCCCTACATATGCAAAAGCACATGCAGCACCAGTGCTCATCACTGCTGGCACAGTCACTGCAACATGTGCAGAGTGGAATTCCACCATGTTGGCACATTGCAATTCAAGCGGTTAACAGGTAGGCCAAAAGACCTCTATAGCGATACAAATCAATGGCCTGTGGCGTGCGATTGGTGGAAGTGAGCAGACAGCAACAGTGCTTTCTGTAGCAGCACAACCAGGCGAGGATAGTGGTGGAGAAATTGCTGTACCATCAGGTTGAGGACTTGAGACTTTCAAGGCACTTGTGTGAGGTTGCCCCGGCGTAGAACCACCACCAGGTTTGCACTGTTATCGCACACCGGCCTTCCCTGGATCCAGGTTCAATAGAAACAGACATTGCTTTAACATGGCATGGATAGCGGTGCACAACTTTTGAGCTGTGTGACTGTGATCTCCAAGGCATATTAATTTAGACACTGCTTGATTGCGGCAAGCCCTGGCTTCACAGTACAGAAGTGGGGGATTCTCTCTGCACTGTTGAAACGTGTGTCTCATTAAGGGTGGGGTGGAGGGTGCAGTAGAGGAAGTGTTATATGCAGAGGTTTGTCCCGGAAGTCATGTGTATTAAAAGACTTGTGGATTAGCCATTTTACCGCCTGCCCCCATGGCCACCAGAGTCACCCAGTGACCAGTCAGTAAGATGTAACGCCCCTACTCATGTTTCCTCGTCCAGGTGTCAGTGGTGAAATGCACTCTGGAAGACATAGATTTTTTCAAAGAACAGGTGATATTATCTGCGACATACTCATGTAGCACAGGTACAGCTTTCTTAGAGAAATAATGGTGACTGGGCAACTGGTACTGGGGGACTGCAATGGTTGTCAACTTTTGGAAACCATCTATATCCACCAGGTGGATAGGCAGTATTTCCATGGCCAACTGATTGGAGATGGTGGAGTTCAAGATCTTATTATTGGTATGTGTAGAAGGGAACATTCTTTTACGTGACGACAACTGCGGGATTGAGGGCTAGCTGCTGTTGCTGAGAGAGGGTGGTGTAGGGTGAAAAGGACAAACTGGTGGACTGTGAGTGAGGTGCTAGCAAAGATGTTATGGTAGATTGAGGTTTATGTGTTGTGCTCAGTGAAAGAAAAATAGCAGGCATCTCCCCTTCCGTAACAGATGATGGACTGTCACTCACCCCGACTGTGGGGTTAAACAAGTGGAGGTTCTGTGGCCAGAGAACTGTGTGATTACACACACTAATGCTTTTGAATAGCAAATGGGGCCTCCTGAGTTGTAACTGCAACACAGTATTAGCCCAAACGATTTTAAGCAGGAAATATGGAGTCCGGCCTGCACAATAGTATTACCCCTAACGATTTGGATCAGCAAATGGAGCCTTCTGGCTGATCCCCAACATTCTGCCTAATGATTTTGATTAGCAAATGAGGCCACCTGAGTCCTGACTGCAACACAGTTTTAGCTCAAACGATTTGGATAAGCAAATGGGGCCTCCTGGCTGAACCTCATTATTAGGCCTAATTATTTTGATTAGCAACTGGAGCCTCCGGAGTCCTGACTGCAACACAGTATTAGCCCAAATGAATTTGAGTAGGAAATGTGGACTCGTGCCTGCAGAACACAATTAGTCCTAATGATTTATATTAGCAATTGGGGACTTCTGGCTGAAACCCAATATTGGGCCTAACGATTTTAATTAGCAAATGGGACCCCCTGTGAAGTGACTGCAAAACAATATTAGCTCAAATGATTTTGAGTAGGAGCTGTGGACTCTGGCCTGCACAACACTATTAGCCCTAATGATTTTGATTAGCAAAAGGGGCCTCCTGCCTGACCTCCAAAGTTAGGCCTAACGATTTTGATTAGCAAATGGGGCCTCCTGAGTCGTGACTGCAGTACAATATTAGCCAAAATGATTTTGAGTAGGAAATGTGGACTCTGACCTGCACAACACTTTAGCCCTAACAATTTTGATTGGCAAATGGGGCCTCCTGGTTGAACCTCAATATAAGGCCTAATGATTTTAATTAGCAAATGGGGCCTACTGAGTCCTGACTGCAACACAATTTAGCTTAAATGATTTGGAATAGCAAATGGGGCATCCTGACTGAACAGCGTTATTATGCATATTGATTTTGATTAGCAAATGAAGCCTCCTGAGTCCTGACTGCAACATAGTATTAGCGCAAATGAATTTGAATAGGAAATGTGGACTCCAGCCTGCACAACACTATTAGCTCTAACGATTTGGATCAGCAAATGGGGCCTCCTGAGTCCTGACTGCAACACAGTGTTAGCCCAAACGATTTTGAGTAGGAAATGTGGACTCCGGCTTGCACAAAACTATTAGCCCTAACGATTTGGATTAGCAAATGGGGTATTCTGGCTGAACCCCAATATTAGGCCTAACGATTTTGATTAGCAAATAGGGCCTCCTGAGTCATGACTGAAACACTATATTAGCCCAAACATTTTTAAGTAGGAAATGTGGACTTGGGCCTGCACAACACAATTAACCCTAAGGATTTTGATGAGCAAATGTGGACTGCACCAGGGTGTATTATGAGTACTCTGCTCTAGGCTGTATTAGGTCACTGTGCACCAGGCTGTATTAGATCGCTATGCGCTAGACTGTATTAAAAGTACTCTGCACCAATCTGTCTTGAGGGTAATCTGTGTCCAGGCTATATTACTGGTACTCCGCACCAGGCTGTATTATGGGTACTATTCACCAGGCTGGATTAGGTTATTGTGCACCAGGCTGTATTAGGGTCCTTTCACCAGGTTCTGTTACAGCACTCTGCACTAGACTCTGTTAGGGTACCAGGTTCAGAATGGAATGGCGGCGACACCTGTTATCAGGCATTTATACAGGTTGGCAATACTTGGCATTACTTTGATTGGTTCGGAAGTGCCCTCAGCCTAAATGCTTGTTTATTGCATGTGCTGCAGCATTTCAGCAAATTTTATTCGGCATCCAAACCCGAACAGTCTAACCAACTTTCAGGGAAAGGTTTGTGTTCTGAGTTTGACATCGGCACTGGTATGAACCCAGTACTTTGCAGTTCGGGTTCACTCATCTCCACTTGTTGTGACCATTAACAATAAGAACAGCAAGCCAACTAATGGCTTTTTAAAAATACAGCAGAAAGCTGCTTCAACTATTGTGATGCAGCTGCATTGTTGTTACATCTCGGCTACACACTAACTGCCTTCCAAACGCTAAGTGAGACCCCAGCCTGACAGGGTTTAGCTGTATAATGACTATATGTACCTGCTAACGAACACCTGAACACAAAAATGTAATTAAAATTTAGCTCACATAACTACTATATAATTGTCTAAGGGTCACCTCCGTCTTTCTGTCCTTCTTTCTGTCTGTCACAGATATTCATTGGTCGCGGCCTCTGTCTGTCATGGAAATCCAAGTCGCTGATTGGTCGCGGCAAAATAGCCACGACCAATCAGCGACGGGCACAGTCCTGAAGAAAATGGCGCCCGCATACTCCCTTCTAGTCACCACTCACACAGGGTTAATGCTGGCAGTAACAGACTGCATTATGCCGCGGGTAACGCACTCCGTAACCGCTGCTATTAACCCTGTGTGTCCCCAACTTTTTACTATTGATGCTGCCTATGCGGCATCAATAGTAAAAAAATGTAATGTTAAAAATAATAAAAAACAAAAAAACCTGCTATTCCCACCCTCCGTAGTTTGCCGAGCCGCTCGCGCCTGCTGCCATCTTCCATTCCCGGCGATGCATTGTGAAATTATCCAGAAGACTTAGCGGTCTCGCAGCATGGGCAGCACGGTGGCACAGTGGTTAGAACTGCAGTCTTGCAGCGCTGGAGTCCTGGGTTCTAATCCCACCCTGGACAACATCTGCAAAGAGTTTGTATGTTCTTTCCGTGTTTGCGTGGGTTTCCTCCGGGTACTCCAGTTTCCTCCCACGTTCCAAAGACATACTGATAGGGAATTTAGATTGTCAGCCCCAACGACAGCGATGATAATGTGTGCAAACTGTAAAGCGCTGCGGAATATGTTAGCGCTATATAAAAATAAAGATTATTATTAAGTATGTGATTTGCATACTTACTGTCATGTGCTGACTAGATTCTCATCCACTTCTCTCAATAGAACACTGTCAATATTTACAAAACAAAAGGGCAATCATATGGCTGCAAGTATTTAACATTCATTCTTGTAGTCATGTGTCAACTAGACACTCATTCGCTTCTTTCAATAGAACATGACCACTCACTTGCTTTGGAAATAGAAGGGAATCCTGACAAAGTGCACATTGCACATTGCATATTATAATGATTTGACAATCTGCAAACATATACAGTAACAGCAGGGCTTTCTCTCGGGCCCAGAAAACTAATTTAACAATGTTCAGCAAGTCAATACAATTATGGTGATAGCCTATTTACATAACTTTTAATGCTTTACTATTTTTGCATAGGAAAATCACTTAACCCCTTCACCCCAAGCCTGTTTTCACCTTCCTGACCAGGTCAATTTTTACAATTCTGACCACTGTCAATTTATGAGGTCATAACTCTGGAACGCTTCAATGGATCCCACTGATTCTGAGATTCTTTTCTCATAACATATTGTACTTCATGATAGTGGTAAATTGCTTTGATATTACTTGCATTTATTTGCGAAAAAAATGAAATTTGGTGAAAATTTAAAAAATTTCGCAATTTTCAAACTTTTAATTTTTATGCCCTTAACTCAGAAATTCATATTGCACAAAATAGTTAATAAATCACATTTCCCACATGTCTACTTTACATCAGCACAATTTTTGAAACATTATTTTTTTTCTTGTTAGGAAGTTATAAGGGTTAAAAGTTGACCAGCGATTTCTCATTTTTACAACAAAATTTGTAAAACCATTTTTTAGGGATCACTTCACATTTGAAGTCACTTTGAGGCACCTATATGACAGGAAATACCCAAAATTGACACCAAAATAAAAACTTCACTACTCAAGGTGCTCAAAACCCCATTTAAGAAGTTTATTAACTCTTCAGGTGCTTCACAGGAATTTTTTGAATGTGGAAGGAAACAATAAACATTTAATTTTCTTTCACTGTGAATACTTTTCTGCCCAATGATGACAGAAGTATTCTAGGAGTGATACCTTTATTGGCTAACCAGAAAATAATATGTTTGCAAGCTTTCAGAGCACAAAGGCTCCTTCTTCAGGCAAGATTACAACAAATTGTAATCTTGCCTGAAGAAGGAGCCTTTGTGCTCTGAAAGCTTGCAAACATATTATTTTCTGGTTAGCCAATAAAGGTATCACTCCTAGAATACTTCTGTCATCATTGGGCAGAAAAGTGTTCACATCGATTTTTCTTGCTAACACGGTACCACAATACAATTTGTTATTGTACATCAATTTTCTTTCACAAAATTTTCCTTTTGACCTAATTTTTTTACTTTCGCAAAGGGCAACAGAAGAAAATGGACCATAGAATTTGTTGTGCAATTTCTCCTGAGCATGTGGATACCCCATATGTGGGGAAAATCTAATGTTTGGGCAAAGGGCAGAGCTCGTAAGGGAAGGAGCGCTATTTGACATTTTGAATGTGAAATTTGCTGGAATAATTTGTGGATGTCATGTCGCATTTGGAGAAAATCTGATGTGCCTAAACAGTGGAAACCCCAACAAGTGACACCATTTTGGAAACTAGACCCCTTAGGGAACTTATATAGATGGTATTGATCACCTTGAACCCCCAGGTGCTTCACAGAAGTTTATAACGTTAAGCAGTGAAAATAAAAAAAATCACATTTTTCCCAGCTAAATCTTTTTAGCTCCAAATTTTGTAAGGGTTAGACTGGGTTCACATTGCGTTTACAGCAGCCTGTTCAACACATGCAGTAACAGACTGCTGTAAACGCAAGTGCCGGTATGGCAGCACGCTAGCGCAGATAGACTGCAGTGACGGACCCTGAAACGCGGCAGCCCGCGTCTCAGGGTCCATCACTAAATGAAGGCACATCCCTAGCGCATGCCCATTGTGGGCGCGCCCTAGTAATGCATCCATCATAGGAATTAATGGCGGCCTTAACGGACTGCGTTACACCGCATTAATTCCGCGGTGTAACATAGTCCGTCTAACGGACGCACCCAACGTAATGTGAACCCAGCCTAAAAGAAGAAATTGCTCCATACAATTTGTGGTGCAAGTTTTCCTGAGTGCTCAGATACCCAATATGTTGAGGAAAACAACTGTTTGGGCGCACAACAGGGCTTGGAAGGGAAGGAGAACCATTTGACTTTTTGAATGTAAAATTTGCTGGAATTAGCGGATGCCATATCGCATTTGGAGAGCCCCTGATGTGACTAAACAGTAGAAACCACCACAAGTGACCCCACTTTGTAAACTAGACCTCTTTGGGAACTTATCTAGATGTGTATTGAACACCTTGAACACCTAGGTGCTTCACAGACGTTTATAACATTAAGCCATGAAACTAAAAAAAATCACATTTTTCCTGCAAAAATCTTTTTTAGCTTCAAATTTTAGCATTTTCACAAGGGTAACAGGAGAAAATAGCCCTAAAAATTATTTTACAATTTCTCCAATACTCCATATGTGGTAAAAAACTATTTTTGAAGCACAGTCCAAAGCTCAGAAGTGAAGTAGCACCATATTACAGTGCAGATATTTCTGCACTGGTTTGAGGGTGCCATGTCACACTGGCAGAGCCACTGAAATTGCAAACTGCCGTTGTAGTGACCAGTACTTTGCAGTAATCAGTACGCTATGCCAAGCCCGTGCTTCTGGAGGCGTGCACCCATAAGTTAGGTGGGTTCTCACCACTACAGAAATGCCAAACATCTGGGTGCTAAATGTGGTTTAGGCACACTGTGACTCGAAAGGGAGGTGGGCATTTGGATATGGGAGCGGATAATTTGATGAATTTCTTATGGGGGCGAGGAACCATTTTGGTTTTCCAGAGCCTTTGTGCTACCATTAACGTGGAAGTCCTTATATTTCCATTAACCGATGACAGACCTGAGTGGGGGCTTATGGATTGAGTTGAAGCTTTTATTGGGAACATTTTACATAACGTTTGGGATCACATTTATCCGGCGCTCTACACTGAGCACTTACATCGGTGTTTCCATCTAAATCTTCAAGTGACGTGATAGATGAAGCCACCGATGGATCCATTCACTATAATGAGGCAGCAGAGTTACTCTGGACTCCGTATGGCCGCTGTTCAGCTGTGTCCTTTTCAGAAGCGCATAAAACTGTAGCCGACGGCACTTTTATGCAATCCTAAAAAGATGGACACCACTGAATCACAGGTCCCTTGGTGTCCACAATGCCTCCATCTGATTCATTATAGAGAATATTCCTCCAGAGGTTCCATCTAAATCACATATTTCAGAGAGGCAGAAGGAAAAAATCAACAGCATATGAAGAATTGGTTCTATTTTTTTTTTTACATTCCTCGTGCGGAATTAGGTGATTAGGTGACCTTAGGGTACCGTCACACTATACGATTTACCTACGATCACGACCAGCGATATGACCTGGCCGTGATCGTAGGTAAATCGTAGTGTGGTCGCTGGGGAGCTGTCACACAGACAGCTCTCCAGCGACCAACGATGCCGAGGTCCCTGGGTAACCAGGGTAAACATCGGGTAACTAAGCGCAGGACCGCGCTTAGTAACCCGATGTTTACCCTGGTTACAAGCGTAAAACTAAAAAAAAACAAACAGCACATACTTACATTCTGGTGTCCGTCAGGTCCCTTGCCATCTGCTTCCCGCACTCACTGACTGCCGGCCGTAAAGTGAAAGTGAAAGCACAGCCGCTGTGCTCTGCTTTCACTTTACGGCCGGCAGTCACAGTGCGGGAAGCAGACGGCAAGGGACCTGACGGACACCAGAATGTAAGTATGTGCTGTTTGTTTTTTTTTAGTTTTACGCTTGTAACCAGGGTAAACATCGGGTTACTAAGCGCGGCCCTGCGCTTAGTAACCCGATGTTTACCCTGGTTACAAGCGAACGCATCGCTGGATCGCATCGCTAGATCGCTAGATCGGTGTCACACACACCGATCTAGCGATGACAGCGGGAGATCCAGCGATGAAAGAAAGTTCTAAACGATCTGCTACGACGTACGATTCTCAGCAGGATCCCTGATCGCTGCTGCGTGTCAGACACAGCGATATCGTAACGATATCGCTGGAAAGTCACGAATCGTACCGTCGTAGCGATCGAAATGGTATAGTGTGACGGTACCCTTAGTCTTCCTGTCAGTGCAATTACAGTGATACCAGATGTATATCAGGTTTTTATGTTTAGCTACTGTCACACACTAAAAGACACTTTTTATTGCAAAAAATAGTTTTTGCATGATCATTTTTGAGAGGTATAATTTTTCTATATTTTAGCAGACAGAGTCAAGTTATGGCTTGTTTTTATTGGTACCATTTATGGGCACATGGCTTTTTAATTGCTTTCTATTCCGATTTTTGGGAGACAAAATGAACAAAAATCAGTAATTCAGAAATTGTTTTTTTTAAAATACCGTTCCACTTGTGATTAAATTGGTAAGGCAGCTTGATTCTTCGGGTCAGTACGATTACAGTGATACCCAATTTCTATATTTTTTATGTTTTTTGGCGCTTTTACACAATAAAACTATTTTATAGAAAAAATAATTATTTTTTGCATCGCTTTATTCTGCGAGCTATAACTTTATTTTTTTGCTGATGGAGCTGTATGATGGCTTTTTTTGTGAGACAAGATGTCATTTTCAGTAGTTGCATTTTTATTTGCATTCGTCTTTTTGATTGCGTTTTATTGCACTTTTTGTTTGGCGGTATGATAATAAAGCATTGTTTTTTGCCTCGTATTTAATTTATTTTTTACGCTGTTCACTGAAGGGGTTAACTAATGAGCGTTTTATAGAGCGTGTTTCAGACATGGCGATTCTAAATATGTGTACTTTTATTGTTTATGTTTTTATTTATATAAATAAATGTATTTAATGGAAAAATATTTGATTCGGTTTTTTTTTTACTTGGGGATTTTGTTACAAATATTTTAGAAGTTTTAATTTTTTTCAAACTTTTTTACATTGTCCCATCCTGGGACATCACTGTACTACATCAGATCGCTGATCTGATGTTCTGCAAATTCATCTGGACTGCAGAAGATCAGAGCAGCGACTGAAAGGCAGGGAAGGAGGTATCTCAGGTACTGCTCTTTGTAGGACCTGGAAGGACCCCGTGGCCATCTTGGGGCCGGGGGTCTCCACAGAGACCATGAGGACAACGTGATAACATCATGTTGTCCTGATGGAAGCACGCAGGGAACTCATTCTCTGAGTGATGCTGCTTCATGTCGCTACTGAGAGCAACATCGGAGGGGTTAAATGCCGACGATTGGTGCTAGCACTGATCCTGGGTGTTGCTGCGGGGTGTGAGCTCTCACTCAGAGCTCACACCTGCACACGATCGACCCGGCGCTTAATGTGAGGCCTCGCGATCGTGCTGCCGTACATGTAGTGCTTTTTGCGGGAATGCAGCTCCCACAGAGCAATAAATGTATGGTGCATGCCGGGAAGGGGTTAACTATTTTGACCCAGAGCTTTTTCCACTTTTCGTTAAAAGAGGTGAGTGACGGTTGTTTGAGGAACAAGCTGTAGTTTCCATTTGTTCCATTTTTGAATATATCAGACGGTTTGATCACTTTTTCTGTCATTTAGGTTTTTGAGAGGCACATGACCAAAAAGAGCAAATATGGCACCCTTTTGTAGATTTTTCTTAACAGAATTCATCGTACTGTTTGTCTTTTGTAGCAAAACACTTTAAAGGGAACCTGTCACCCCGTTTTTTCAGATTGAGATAAAAATACTGTTAAATAGGGCCTGTTCTGTGCGTTACAATAGTGTATGTAGTGTACCCTGATTCCCCACCTATGCTGCGAAATACATTACCAAAGTCGCCGTTTTCGCCTGTCAATCAGGCTGCTCAGGTCAGGTGGGCGTGGTGACATCGCTCTTTTCTTCCCCAGCTTTACGTTGGTGGCATAGTGGTGTGCGCATGTCGCAGTGACGAATCCACTGTGCGCACGTGAAGAAGCAGCGCGCGATCTGCGCTATTACCCCCTGTCATCGGTGGGGGCGGCCATCTTCCTGGGGCCGCGCGTGCGCAGATGGAGTGCTCTGCTGCACGGGGCTTCAGGAAAATGGCCGCGGGATGCCGCGCGTGCGCAGAAGAGATCGCGGCGGCCATTTTCCCAAAGCCGAGTTTGCATCTCGGCTTTGGGAAAATGGCCGCCGCGATCTCTTCTGCGCACGCGCGGCATCCCGCGGCCATTTTCCTGAAGCCCCGTGGCTGCCCCCACCGATGACAGGGGGTAATAGCGCAGATCACACGCTGCTTCTTCACGTGCGCGCAGTGGATTCGTCACTGCGACATGCGCACACCACTACGCCACCAACGTAAAGCTGGGGAAGAAAAGAGCGATGTCACTACGCCCACCTGACCTGACCAGCCTGATTGACAGGCGAAAACGGCGACTTTGCTAATGTATTTCGCAGCATAGGTGGGGAATCAGGGTACACTACATACACTATTGTAACGCACAGCGCAGGCCCTATTTAACAGTATTTTTATCTCAATCTGAAAAAACGGGGTGACAGGTTCCCTTTAAGGAATTTTTCCACAATTAAACTTTTTACCATCACTTAATTTTTGCCATTGCAAACATTAGATTGCCAGTCCACTTAAATTTATGAAACTGCCTGCTTTACTGACTTCTACACAGTGATTACATGACAAACCTCCCCTTTCCCTCTTCCCATCTGTGCTGTGATCCAGCTGTGATTACATTATTTTTCCAAACTTCGCAGACACTTTAGTGCTATTCTGTCAGCATAATGGCCTCACTGACGTCCTGCTTCAGGGTGTTCCAATTTGAAGTGAGCAGGGCACATGCATGGATCATAAAGACCAGGATGGGAAATGTAGTTCCAAATTAGGGCTGGAGCTAATGAAGCTGCTGCTATGGAGAATGTACACGTGGGTGTGTGGTGGGGAGACATTGGAGAGAAGATATTTTGGGTCAGTTATTGGTGTGGTCTACACAATCATTAAAAAGAATAACTAATTGCCGCTTTCATAAAGGAGTAAACTACATCAGGCGGAAGGTTGTAGGAGTAAAACTAAAGGCTACTATGAATGCCTTTGGCAATAAAGGGGCCCAAAATATTGAGTGCTGTGAAGTGCATGTTTTTTACACTACGGAATGCTGGTAAACCGCAGGGAAAAATGGTACATTAAATTGTGGACTATTGTTATATGTTTCCCTGTAAGTGTCCATGTACAAATTAAAGCATAGCAAAGGATTATGCTATAGACATGCAGACCATATTTTACTCCCGTGTAAGGGGGTGGCAGGTCCCCTCAGTCCCCTCTCCTCTTTCCATGTGACCCCCCCGTGCACTTTATATACATATGTTATGTGGTCATTATTGTAATATAGGCGGCACCCGGACAGAGTACCTAGGGGTAAATAACTTAATGTAAAATGTCCATGTGTTCTTAATGCGCTATGTTTGCAATGTTTGTATGTGCATTAACGTGTTATGTCTTGTTATTCCTGTAGTGTGGGGGAGTTCCCCTTTAACTACCTACTGTTGGTAATATGTACATGCTAAGTCTATGCTTATGTGTTAGAGTAAAGGTACCTTCAAACATAACGATATCGTTAACGATATCGTTGCTTTTTGTGACGTAGCAACGATATCGTTAAGGAAATCGTTCTGTGTGACAGCGACCAACGATCAGGCCCCTGCTGGGAGATCGTTGGTCGCTGAGGGAAGTCCAGAACTTTATTTCGTCGCTGGACTCCCTGCAGACATCGCTGGATCGGCGTGTGTGACACCGATCCAGCGATGTCTTCACTGGTAACCAGGGTAAACATCAGGTCACTAAGCGCAGGGCCGCGCTTAGTAACCCGATGTTTACCCTGGTTACCAGCGTAAAAGTAAAAAAAACAAACACTACATGCTTACCTACCGCTGTCTGTCCCCGGCGCTATGCTTCTCTGCACTCCTCCTGCTCTGGCTGTGAGCGTCGGTCAGCCGGAAAGCAGAGCGGTGACGTCACCACTCTGCTTTCCGGCCGCTGTGCTCACAGTCAGTGCAGTAGGAGTGCAGAGAAGCTGAGCGCCGGGGACAGACAGCGGTAGGTAAGTATGTAGTGTTTATTATTTTTACTTTTACGCTGGTAACCAGGGTAAACATCGGGTTACTAAGCGCGGCCATGCGCTTAGTAACCCGATGTTTACCCTGGTTACCCGGGGACCTCGGGATCGTTGGTCGCTGGAGAGCTGTCTGTGTGACAGCTCTCCAGCGACCAAACAGCGACGCTGCAGCGATCGACATCGTTGTCGGTATCACTGCAGCGTCGCTGAGTGTGAAGGTACCTTTAGGGAAAGAGATTGTAAATTTGGTGGGCTGAACCAGCAGCAAAGAGGAAATAGGAAACTGCTGTCCTCAGTCAGAAGCTCTAGCTTGGGTACGTTATCCCAGAGTAGACATGCTGAAGAGACACTGCCAGACTCCCAGATGGGAGAGACCTGTTGCCCAAGGTTCAAAAGGACTTAAGGACTCAGGGACTCAAGGATTCAAAGACTTAGGGACTGCAACACGGGTCTCCAGGACTTTGGAAGGTCCCCCCGCTGAAGGGGGTTAAAGCACCCAGATCCCAGCGAGTGGACTTCTGTGAACTTCGGCTACTGCGGCCGTCGTGGGTAAGGCCATTGCAAGTGTCAGGGATAGGGATGGGTGAACCCGAACTGTAAAGTTCGGGACTGTATCGAACACATAGTGTTCGATCACAAGGTCTCATTAGAGTGTGACAGTACGGGTCAAGTTTGGGTTCAGGGTGGCTGTAAAAGAAAACATAAAATGAATAATAAACATTATAATATTATATTTACCTGTTCAGCGAAACGTCCTCCTGCCCCCCGGTCTCCCGGCTGCATCTGCTTCCAGGGCCACTCATTACCTTCTGGTGGTATTCACTGCACTCGGCAGTCTTCAGCTTTTTCCGGCAGGGTTCATGCAGTGACAGCAGGATGGGAGGATGCGTAGCTGGACAGGTACGTATAATTATAATGTTTTTTATTAATTTTATGCTTTTTTTTACAGCCCCCCTCGCCCCATCCCATATCTGTAAAGTCCAAGTTCGGGGTTCGGACGCAAGTTCGCATCATCTCCGGCCCCGAACTCGAACTTTGCAGAAAAATGGGTGAACTCGCCGATAACAAATATCGGGGGGGTTCGTCCATCACTAGTCAGGGAGAGAGCAGGAAGCCAGTGTTGAACTTGTCTTTTTTTTCTTTCCTTTTCATCATCGTTTAATAAAAAGTTATTCCCTGTTGAACTACAGCTGTGTTCGTGGACCTCTACTGCCTGGATTGCTGTGACCCAAAGGAAAGTACGGTAACCCGTGGGAAGAAGCTGTGTCAGTCCTCTCTTTGTTATGTACAAGGGGCCGGAGGTGCTAACTGACCGTTTGCTCAGTGGACGCTGTCTGAGAACAGTACCTTTAAATAACTTGGCCATAACTACCCCCCCCGGTCTGCCTTGTTACACTCGCAAGCAGCAAGAAGTGGAGACTATCTTCATGATACATTACACAGCGTTGTGTTATCCAAGGTATACAGAGAAATATTTTGGGTCTATTTGGGAATTGTATAATTATATGATTACATTTATCCCAAATATGAATGAGACTTTAACAAGCTCTCCAAATTAAGCTGGAAACAGTTTTCTGCGTTTAAGCCAGCATTGAATGCAAAATTAAGAAAATGTATAAAATACATTAGAAATATGTGAACAAAACATTTCTTTGGAATCTATTAAAACTCGCCTCCCTCTACACATGGACTAAGCATGTATTTGTTTTCAATTGACGTACAGGAAGAAGCAGCTATCAGACAACTCTGGCGGCTACCTTAATTCCTTGAAAACAACATGCCTGATCCTTCTTTCACATGACATCTGTCACTGTGTGAAAGTTTATATACATTAGGGTATGGCTACCTTTAAAGGGGTTTCCAAGAGTTGCAACAAAATGTGAAACATTTCACCCACACACAATCAGACAAAGTATACACATAGCTGAGCACCAAAGAGATCCATAAAATTAAAATTACTTTTATTGAAACAAAATGATTAAAAAAAACAATAAAAAAGCAGAATGTCCTATAGGGGACACTATTATGGCCAAAAATATGAACAATATGTACAATCCAAATAAAATAGGATATATCAATATGTGGAAGGAATATTAGAAAAATTCAAGTACTGTGACCCCCATCTAAAAATTATTCCTATTTTGCACCTGGGATATCATATATCAAAAACCAAGTACCCAGAAAAAGGTCTAACTGGTACATAGATAATACACATAAGCTTAAAGGGACAAGCATCAAACCAAATACTATCATCAATCAAAAGAGGGTCCAGGAATTTCACATGTGCCAATCCAGTGAACAAGGAAATATTAACAGTTTCTGCTCAAAGTGAATATAGGACTATCAATAGAAAGAGTTAAGTATGATTATGGGGACAAATGGTGCAGGAGGAGCTAATGAAATCCACCTTTATATACAAATGAAACCTCCCATGCCGATGCTCCTATGAAGAAAATCCATTTAGAATAATAAGTATCTGTGTGCAGATATGGTGGCAAGACTCCAGGAATCATGGATGGTCAGCTGTATCGTCCCGTCAACCTGATGCGCTTTTCGCCACATCTTCTTCCAGGGGCCTGGCATGGTGAGGGGCAGTCATTTATTTATGTAGTGCGACGTTCGATCCGTGAAGTACGGGGTTAGGGCTGTTGGTAACATATGCGGCGAAGTCGCACCCGCCTACCTCATGTACACAGGATCTTCCTGTAAACACTCATTGACCTGCAGGTGGGTCAGTGTGTGTCGCAGGAAGTGTCAGAGGCTAGGAAGGCCGTACATGGGCACTGTCAAGGCAGCTGAGAAGGACTGAGTTGGAATAAAACATGTAAGCAGTAGGCATGGGCGTATAAGACTTCCACCTGATCAATCTCTTTAATACACAAACCCATAGAACTGTGGTACCTCTTAAAATGGCGTGGAAGCATTTTGAGAAGGGTTTCATCTTCCACTGAATGGGCCTTCTTGATATCCTGGATATGCTCCCTAACTCGACCTTTTAATTCATGGGTAGCAATCCAATGTATAATTTGCCACACTGGCAATCAGCGTGGTAGATTAATTTCAAAGATTCGTGAGCCATCAAAGTTTCAGAAAGTTTTAGATTTTTTTAGATTTAAACAGGTCTTGCATAGGCCACAGTGTTCTCCCCCATCTGTTCATTGTGAGGTTCACAATGGCTATGAACTAATAGAGCTTTCAAATTTGCTGATCTTTTTACTACACACTACGGGGATGATGCTTAAATGAGTTTAAGAGTGGGACCAGTCACAGGACATTCCACTTGCTCCTGATGATGCCTGTCAGTTCTTGCCATTGCCTGCTGTAGGTCGAGATGAAACCCACCTGTGCAATATCTTTCACTTTTTCGTTATTTGTATTTCCATAGAGTAACTAATTCCTTTATGCTTTTACGGCCCTATGATATTCTTTTCAGATAAGTCTCATTCTATAGCCTTTGTGCTCAAATCTTCTGGTTAAGTGTCTACATTGTGCTTGAAATAACTGGTCGTTGGATAAGATTCTCTTCACCCTGAGAAAATGACAGATGGGGATACCCCGAATGGTACATCTAGTATGAGTGGAGTGGTCCATTAGAAATTAATTATTTGCTGTGGGTTTTATGTAAGCATCTGTGCATAATATATCATCCTCTGATGCTTGTATTAATATGTCAAGAAATTCCAATCTCCTGTCAGATTTAAAAGTAAGATTAACATTAATTTCATTGGAATTCAATTTCTGCGTGACATTTTTTGAATACTATCTCTCCAAAAATATTCCTCTCCCAAGCTCCTGAAAATAGGTTTGCATATGAGGAAGCACACAAAGCCCCCATAGGCATACCTCGTAGCTGGAGATAGATATTGTGGTTGAAAATGAAGGTATTATGTATAAGAAGAAATTCTAGAAGAATTAAGATTAGGTGCACAAAATGGCAATCCAAGTGACTGGAGTGCAAGAACCATGCAATTACTGCCAGGCCATCCTCATGTCTTATGGAGGTATATAGGGGTTTGACATCTGGAGTGACCATCATCATATTGTTGTCCACGTGAAACTGATCAATTTATTGTAAGGCCTCGTTTGTGTCTTTAATAAAAGAAGGAAGGGTAGCAACAAGTGGTTTAAAAAAATAATAATCATCTACGGTATATCTGAGATCAGTTCACATAAATCTCCATTGTCAGAAACTATCAGACACCCTGGGGGGGTCTACCGGGTTCTTATGCACCTTGGGTAAAAGAAAAGAACTGGGGGGGGGGGTGAATATAAGCAAATAGAACATCTGGGCATATACCATATTTAATAGAAACATCATAAATATTTAATACCCAGAGGCACAATAAATGCTATGACACCACCACCAAGTGAAAAGGAAAGCCGAACACATTGACTACATCATGTATAGGAGACAGGAACACATGGGCTACTTGCACAGTGAACAAGTCTGTAAGAACATGTTCACACACCACCAAGAAACCTGAAGACACAAAAGAGAATGGCAAAACCAAAAACACTCAGTTTGAAAAAATGTTTGCAGTAATCCGCAAGTGCTAGTAAAAGATGTAAATAACAGGGTATTTGGTTGATACGTTTTTTGCAAAAAATGTATACTAAGCTGCTCTACCAATCTTCACGGTATACCCATATCAGAGCAGTCCTAACTAATGTATGCAATCCCTATCTGATGTATTTAAAAACCTGATCATCTGTATATTACCTGTGTGAACAGGGTTCAGAGAGGAAAAATCCATGTGTGCATACAGGGCAGAACAGCTTTTGTGCAGCTAGCCCAAGAGGAGTGGTGGAACTCCCCAGTCTTGTAGACACAAGAGAACAATCATGGAAACAGGAACACATGGGCTACTTGCACAGTGAACAAGTCTGTAAGAACATGTTCACACACCACCAAGAAACCTGAAGACACAAAAGAGAATGGCAAAACCAAAAACACTCAGTTTGAAAAAATGTTTGCAGTAATCCGCAAGTGCTAGTAAAAGATGTAAATAACAGGGTATTTGGTTGATACGTTTTTTGCAAAAAATGTATACTAAGCTGCTCTACCAATCTTCACGGTATACCCATATCAGAGCAGTCCTAACTAATGTATGCAATCCCTATCTGATGTATTTAAAAACCTGATCATCTGTATATTACCTGTGTGAACAGGGTTCAGAGAGGAAAAATCCATGTGTGCATACAGGGCAGAACATCAGATAGGGATTGCATACATTAGTTAGGACTGCTCTGATATGGGTATACCGTGAAGATTGGTAGAGCAGCTTAGTATACATTTTTTGCAAAAAACGTATCAACCAAATACCCTGTTATTTACATCTTTTACTAGCACTTGCGGATTACTGCAAACATTTTTTCAAACTGAGTGTTTTTGGTTTTGCCATTCTCTTTTGTGTCTTCAGGTTTCTTGGTGGTGTGTGAACATGTTCTTACAGACTTGTTCACTGTGCAAGTAGCCCATGTGTTCCTGTTTCCATGATTGTTCTCTTGTGTCTGCAAGACTGGGGAGTTCCACCACTCCTCTTGGGCTAGCTGCACAAAAGCTGTTCTGCCCTGTATGCACACATGGATTTTTCCTCTCTGAACCCTGTTCACACAGGTAATATACAGATGATCAGGTTTTTAAATACATCAGATAGGGATTGCATACATTAGTTAGGACTGCTCTGATATGGGTATACCGTGAAGATTGGTAGAGCAGCTTAGTATACATTTTTTGCAAAAAACGTATCAACCAAATACCCTGTTATTTACATCTTTTACTAGCACTTGCGGATTACTGCAAACATTTTTTCAAACTGAGTGTTTTTGGTTTTGCCATTCTCTTTTGTGTCTTCACATCATGTATAGGAGGAAGCGAAAAATATATAGAGAATCAATTACAAAGTAAGTACATATATATATATATATATATAACCACAGTATTAACCTCAATGTGCCAAGGATAAAGTATACAAATCATATAGCGTATACAGTATGATAAATTACATGCAATACCGAACAAAGGTATTCCACAATAAGACAGTAGAGTAAATAATCAATCAAAAAAATATGAAACAAAAAATTTATAGACATTATCAATTCTAACATACAGGATAGCATGTATGGTGTAGACGTATAATATAGTATATAGGGACAGATACTCTTATATCATTTTTCATATAAAACCCCTTATCTTATAACACTAATAAGTACAAGGGTACAAAGATGTCCGTATGTAAGATTCATTAAGATGATAAAAAACTTGTAATTTTCATCTTCCTCTGTTAGGGTACCGTCACACTATAACATTTCGATCGCTACGACGGTACGATTCGTGACGTTCCAGCGATATCGTTACGATATCGCTGTGTCTGACACGCAGCAGCGATCAGGGATCCTGCTGAGAATCGTACGTCGTAGCAGATCGTTTAGAACTTTCTTTCATCGCTGGATCTCCCGCTGTCATCGCTAGATCGGTGTGTGTGACACCGATCTAGCGATCTAGCGATGTGATCCAGCGATGCGTTCGCTTGTAACCAGGGTAAACATCGGGTAACTAAGCGCAGGACCGCACTTAGTTACCCGATGTTTACCCTGGTTACAAGCGTTAAACTAAAAAAAAAAAAACAGCACATACTTACATTCTGGTGTCCGTCAGGTCCCTTGCCGTCTGCTTCCCGCACTGTGACTGCCGGCCGTAAAGTGAAAGCAGAGCACAGCGGCTGTGCTTTCACTTTCACTTTACGGCCGGCAGTCACTGAGTGCGGGAAGCAGACTGCAAGGGACCTGACGGACACCAGATGTAAGTATGTGCTGTTTGTTTTTATTTAGTTTAACGCTTGTAACCAGGGTAAACATCGGGTAACTAAGTGCGGTCCTGCGCTTAGTTACCCAATGTTTACCCTGGTTACCCAGGGACCTCGGCATCGTTGGTCGCTGGAGAGCTGTCTGTGTGACAGCTCCCCAGCGACCACACTACGATTTACCTACGATCACGGCCAGGTCATATCGCTGGTCGTGATCGTAGGTAAATCGTATAGTGTAACGGTACCCTTAGCCAACAAAAGATAAATTCATCCAGCCATGACCGAAGTGAAAGAATAGAGTATATTATCTAGAAAAGTGGTAAAAAAATATTAAAAACAAAATGGATAACAATCACCAAGCAAGTGGAGACTCACAGTCTGATACTCAAAGAAAGGGGCAAAACTAAGGTTTTCATTTAATCCATGAGGATGTACAGTTCCTTAAGTCCAAATCCACCTTGGTTCAAGACATGCAAGCTTGGTGGACAATTTACTGCCCCATATACCGACATCAAGTGCGTAAATTCCTCGAAAACGTATTAGTTTGCTATTACTCTCGTGAAATAGTTTAAAGTGCCGTGGGAGTGTCTTCAATGTGGATGCATCCATGTGGTCCGCTGCCGCCTCAATACTCAATACATGTTCGCATATACGAACCTTCAGTTGGCGAGATGTTAGACCAACATAGATTAAACCACATGGACACGTAGCAAAATAAATGACAAAACTTGTGGTGCAAGTAATAGATTTCTTGATTTTAAATATGTTGCTACTGCTGGAATCGGAGAAATTATTAACTCAATCTACATTAGGGCACGTGACGCAGCGACCGCACAGAAAGCACGCACATCAAGGATTATCCAAAAAGTTGATTTTTGATTCCCCTTCATAATGACTGTGTGTACGATGGTCCTTCAGATTCTTAGCCAGTGTGAAGGACAAAGATGGACAATCCGGTAATATCTTAGAAATTATATTGTCTACCTTAAGAAAAGGCCACAATTTTTGTAGAGCCTCAAGTATTTTAGTAGCTTGGGAATTAAAGTTTGTTACAAAGCGTAGTTGCCTATTGGTCACAGAAGACCTAATCCCTGTATTATTGTACAAAAGAGATAGTTACATAGTTATTAAGGTTGAAGGAAGACTTTATGTCCATCTAGTTCAACCCATAGCCTAACCTAGCATGCCCTAACATGTTGATCCAGAGGAAGGCAAAAAAACCCATGTGGCAAAGAGTTAGCTCCACATTGGGGAAAATAAATCCTTCCCGACCCCACATACGGCAATCAGACTAGTTCCCTGGATCAACACCCTATCAAGGGATCTAGTATATATAACCTGTAACATTATATGGAAAGGTCTCCAGTCCCCTCTTAAATTTAAGTAATGAATCACTCATTACAACATCATACGGCAGAGAGTTCCATAGTTTCACTGCTATGACCGAGAAGATGTTCTAGCTCTATTGTAGGCTTTCTTAATGGACCGTCCACTATATCCTCGATTCAGAAACCGTGTTTTTAACTCCTTAGCCTTTTGTTCAAAATCTGAATCAGACAAACAAATCTGCGGTAGACGGACATGTGCTGGATTGATGGAAGAGGCATGAAGCAATTTTAATTAATAGACCTTAGGTTGTTGTTTGGATTCCCCCCCCCCTCGTTCCACCTTGGGTATAAGGTAGAATGTGGGTAGTCTTGGATGACTGTCTTGGATTCTTTCAAGGAGTTTCTTATATATATCACTGTGGGCTTTCTCCAGAATGGCCACTAATTCGAATTGAAACAATATGAGAGTGTTATAAGTCATTTTTCGGCAGTATTTGTTAATATTAAGTTGTTTGTATATCTGTTTCTCATATATGTATGTCTGCCAAATAGCCAGATTTCCCCATTTATCAGCGGGTTTATACATCACATCGTTCCAAGCTTTCCACTCCTCCAATACTATTCGTTCTTGTTTGGATAGGTTATGATTATTTTTCTGATTTGCAGCCAGAGACTCGATTTCCTCAGTCACAAATCTAGTGAAAAACTTCTACTGGACAAAGCCCTAATAAAGGGAATTTGATTTAACAAAAAGATGGGGGGCATGGTATATACCTCATTAGATTCTATTTCTTCTTTCAGGGATTGTAGTACCCTGAGGGCTTCCCTCTCTTCTACTGCGGTAAAAATAGACTGGATTTCCAGCTTAAAATGTAGGTTTTTTTTAAGATAATCTTTCTGACAAATAAATGGATGTTCTTCATTGAAGTGAAGACTTCGAAGTGAGAAGATGGTTAAAAGGTTTGTCCTAAGGATTTTACATTGGGCATCTGTTAAGGAATGCTCAGACAAATTGATTTTGTTCAGTTCATCCCTGTTTTTTCTGGGTCTCTGTGATTTATTAAACATGTCTGGGAATTTTCTATGGCTCCCACTTCTAAGATGAAAATCCCTTGCAAGCTCAGTGTCACGTGTAGAGGCATTACTTTCATTTCCAGAGATAGTAGTGGTATCTGACCTGTCGCTGGGCCGGGTATATGAAAGGACTACCCTTTTTGGTTGTTGACACCGATAGACTTTATGGGTTTTAATAGAATATTTCTTTAACCCCTTTACCCCCGAGGGTGGTTTGTACGTTAATGACCAGGCCATTTACAATTCTGACCACTGTCCCTTTATGAGGTAATAACTCTGGAACCCTTCAATGGATCCCAGTGATTCTGAGACTGTTTTCTTGAGACATATTGTACTTCATGGTAGCAGTAAAATTTCTTTGATATAACTTGCGTTTAAGTGTGGAAAAAACAGAAATTTGGCAAAAATTCTGAAAACATCGCAATTTTTCAAATTTGAATTTTCATGCCCTTAAATCACAGCGATACGTCACACCAAATACTTAATAAGTAACATTTCCCACATGTCTACTGTACATCAGCACAATTTTGGAACAAAAATTTTTTTTTGCTAGGAAGTTATAAGGGTTAAGTTAACCAGCGATATCTCATTTGTACATCACCATATTTTTAGGGACGACATCACATTTGAAGTCACTTTGAGTGGTCTATATGATAGAAGATACCCGAAAGTGAAACCATTCTAAAAACTGCACCGCACAAGGGGATCAAAACCATATTCAAGAAGTTTATTAACCCTTCAGGTGCTTCACAGGAATTTTTGGAATGTTTTTTTAAAAAAATTAACTTTTAACTTATTTCACAAAAAAATTACTTCAGATACAATTTTTCCCAAGAGTAACAGGAGAAATTGGACCCCAAATGTTGTTGAGAAATTTGTCCTGAGTATGTTAATAACCCATATCTTGGGGTAAACCATTGTTTGAGTTCATGGCAGAGCTTGGGAGGGAAGGAGTGCTGTTTTTTATTTTTTTCAACGCAAAATTAGCAGGAATTGATATCGGACACCATGTCGGGTTTGGAGAGCCCCTGTTGTGCCTAAACACTGGAAACCCCCACAAATGACCCCATTTTGGAAACTAGAGTCCAAGTAACTTATCTAGATGTGTGGTAAGTACTTTGAATCCCTAAGTGCTTCACAGAAGTTTATAACGTAGAGCCGTGAAAATAAAAAAAAACATATTTTTTCCACAAAAATGATTTTTTTGCCCCAAATTTTTTATTTTCCCAAGGGAAACAAGAGAAATTGTACTCCATAAGTTGTTGTGCAATTTTTCTTGAGTATGCTGACATTTCATAAGTGGGGGTAAGCCTCTGTTTGGGTGCATGGCAGAGCTCGGAATGGAAGGAACACCGTTTGACTTTTTCAACGCAAAATGGGCTGGAATTGAGATTGGACGCCATGTCGTGTTTGGAGAGCGACTGATAAGCCTAAACAGTGGAAAATCCTCACAAGTGACCCCGTTTTGGAAACTAGACCCCCAAGGAACTTATCTAGAAGTGTGGTGAGCACTTTCAACCCCCAATTACTTCACAGAAGTTTATAACGTAGAGCCGTGAAAATAAAAAATCATATTTTTTTCCACAAAAATGATATTTTCGCCCCCAATGTTTTATTTTCCCAAAAGTAAGAAGAGAAAATGGACCCCAAAAGTTGTTATGCAATTTGTCTTGAGTATGCTGGTACCACATATGGGGGGGTAAACCACTGTTTGGGTGCATGGCAGAGCTTGGAAGGAAAGGAGTGCCATTTGACTTTTTCAATGCAAAATAGGCTGGAATTGAGATCGCACGCCATGTTGCATTTGAAGAGCCCCTGATGTGCTTAAACAGTAGAAACCCCCCATAAGTGACCTCATTTTGGAAACTAGACCCCTAAATGAATGTATTTAGATGCATGGTGAGCACCTTGAACCCCCAGGAGCTTCGCAGAAGTTTATAACGTTGAGTCGTGAAAATAATAAATTCACATTTTCCTCACAAAAATGTTATTTTAGCCTCAAATTTTGGATTTTCATAAGGCTAGCAAGAGAAATAGCACCATACAATTTGTTGTGCAATTTCTCTTCAGTGCGCCGATACCCCGTATGCAGGGGAATACTACTTTTGAGGCACAGTGCAAAGCTCAGAAGGGAAGAGGAAGAAATGCCATATTGGAGTTCAGGTTTTGCTGGAATGGTTTGAGGGTGCCATGTCACATTGGCAGAGAACCTGAGGTGCCACAACAACAGAAACCCCCTTTATGTGAACTCATTTTACAAAATACACTCCCCAATAAATTAATCTAGGGGTTCACTGATCATATTGACACCACCTGTGCCTCACAGAATTTTATACCAGGGGGTTATGTCTGAATCAGGTATCTCAGAGATTTACTTGCAAACCCCTGGGAAAGCGCTCAGCACAGGATAAATTAATGCCAAGTCTTAATGCAATCTTTTTTGGAGGCAGAATGAAAAAACAACAGCATGTGAAGAATTGGTTTTATTTATTTTTTTATGCCATTCCTCGTGTGGTGTAAGTGATTAGGTGACTTTATTCCTTGGGTAGGTGCGATTAAAGCAATACCAGATTTAAGTCTCTTTCACATGACCGTGTATCCGGTATGTGTGGTGACAGTTTTCACACGTACCAGAGACACGTACACGCTTGTCACTGTGTTTCCACGGACTGTGTGTCCATGGGCAAAACAAACTGACTTGCCCATTTTTTTACGGGTCGCAAAACGTATCGCACACTTGCACATGGATAACACACATAGATGTCATCCGTGTGACACGCATCGGCGCCTAGGAAGAAGCGTTACAGTGAGCGCTCTTCTCCGGTGCCGAGTGCTGAACGTGGCTGACTTCATTCTCCCCAGCTCTGCCAGTCTGAGACAGAGAGAGTGATGAGAGTTTAACTGATAAAATAGACTGCAGGCGGAGGCTGATGGGACTATTACTCCCATCTGCCTACCCCTGCTGCAGCTAATAACAGTGACAGCTGTAGCATCTGATGGGGGTATTCATCTGCTGCCGCCGGTGCTATAAATAAGTAAATAAATGAAAAATCCGGCGAGGGTTTCCCTGTATTTTCTATAACCATCCAGGCAAAACTCACAGCTGGTAAACAGTAAAGAGAATTTTAAAATACATTTAATAAATGATAAGTAATATTTATCTTTGCTGCTGTATTTTTAACTTATTTAAGCCACAACATGACATTGGGTACGGAAAGTAATCAGACTCCTTTAAATTTTTCACACTTTGTTTCTTTGCAGCCATTCGGTAAATTCAAAAAAGTTCACTTTTGTTCTCATTAATGTACACTATGTACCCCATCTTGACTGAAAAAAACAGAAATGTAGAAATGTTTGCAAATTTACATTTCTGTTTTTTTTTCAGTCAACATGGGGTGCAGAGTGTACATTAATGAGAACAAAAATGAACTTTTTTTAATTTACCAAATGGCTGCAATGAAACAAAGAGTGAAAAATTTAAAAGGGTCTGAATACTTTCCATACTCACTGTAAATTAGATAATGGGGGTTTCCCATGAATTTCGTCATCTTGTATTTCAAATATGACTACTTTTCATCATTTTACATGTACTGTCCTTTAAGCCCGGAGGATGTTTTGTACATGTAAATAATATAAAGCTTCTTTCTGATGGGTGTTATTTATCTGTCAAACATGGCACTATCTATTAAAACTTCCAGTACCATCTTACAATTCCTGTCATCCAAATGTCATTGAACTGCATCTCCATTACGCTCTCAAGTTTCAGACTGTACATACACATTGGTTGCAGTTATTAATAATTAGAGTTATTAATGTGAAAGAAGATATTGCAATGAGGGAGTTGACGTATGTGTTGGTTAAGTGGATGCCAGATATAAATACATGTCAGAAAACAAAAATCACGGAGTGATGTATTCAAATATTTATTTTAGACCATCTAAATATAATTCCATTGTAATTATTTTTAATGATAAATTTGTTAAAAACAGTTGTAGATATCATTTTGCTCTACAATTTTATTTGAAATAGCGTTCAAAAGTAAAACAACCTCTGTCCATATCCTCATATATTCACATAGCATTTGTAAAAAGACTTGTAAACTAGTGATGAGCTAGTAGTAAACTGCTTGGGTGCTCGGCCCTTGAATCAAGCATTTTCGGCTGCTCAGGAGTGTGCTCGATTCGAGTACTGAGCATAATGTACTTCAATGAAGCATTCAAGCTTTTTTCTGGCAGACCTGTACTCTATGGCCGAGACGAGAGAGAGGTCTGCCGGCTGAGGAGAGAGAGAGTTAGTTCCCGGCTTCAGTGCTGTGCGGCTCAGGGATGTGAGTACTCGAGCACCGTGTGATACTCAACACTGCTCGGTTCTTGATCGAGTATCGAGCAGTTGTCCACATAAGCAACCTTACTCAATTACTGTTATCCTTACAATGTCATCTATGGAATATTCTTTGGTTTGATTCATTGTGCAAAGAAGCTGCTGTGTTCTATGTAGATTTTGCTTATAAAGTACTATTAATCCTTAGTAAAATATTGGTATATAATAAATACCTTTGTTATAAGAAATGCAGTATTTCCAGGCCATCTGTACCTTATGCATTGTTCTAAAAGGAATTACAACCATTCATCTATATTAGACTATCTACATAGCAATATGCTGAAAAAAGATAATGGACAGCACCTCCAAAATCATACACTGATCTAATGCATCTAGGTAAGAATATATATAACTGAACATGAGGTTTTCAGTTTAACATTCTAATCAGACTGGCATGTGGGTCCAAACTTTCATTGCCTTAAAGGAGTGGCATTGTGTGCTAACCACTGCCGCAGCGACAATGCATCAGCAGGGCAGGAGGACCAGTGCCCCACAGTATCCATGCTGCAAGACTGAGTCCTCATGACTCCAGACAGCACTGCCCCACAAGGACAAAACCACAGGAACAATGGCCACCACACAATGATAAAACCAAGTAAATGGAGCATTGAATCTCACCTTCCTCAAGCTCTCAAATGAGAGCAAAAATAGACTGCACTCCCTTTGCATTGTCCTGCTAATTAAAATCACCTATGCCAAATGGGAGGAGTACAAGTCCAGAAATAAAAGGGCAGATCATGCAATATGCTGAAAAAAGAGAACGGATAGCACCTCTATTTATATTTTACTAGGGATGAGCAGAATCATAGAAGTACGGGTTAGTCGGGTTCGACCAAACTATAGTCCAAAGTTCAGTTCAGATACCTGTACCAGAACTTGAACCTGAACCCAAACAGCATAGAAATAAATGAGGACCCGAACTTTAGAGCAGGAAAATCTCTCTAGCTCTCTCGCTTTCTTTCTCTCACCTCCCCGAAATGCTGGACTGTAAAACAGACTTACAGGAGAAGTCAATGTTTTGAGTCCAGAACCTGACACTAGGTGCCGATATGAGCCCCAAACTGTACCATTCGGGTTCACTCATCTCTATATTTTACATGTTTCTATACAATGCTTTACATCAATTCCACTTCTTCATTACATCATTACGTCCTATAGGACAAAATAGTGACATCTGAGAATTATTTAATGTCTAATCTTTACTGGCCCTCACCTGCAACTGCTTCATTCTCAATCATCACAATCATAATTATCGTAATGTTTGGTAATGATACATTTCCGTTCTCAGGTTTAACTTTGCTCCTTTATTATCAAACATATTAAAAGATTTTTTACTTTTCCCAGTTACAGACAAACACGCCACAGCTTGTGAAAATGATTCACACAAAGGGGCATGCTGAAACCATCCAATCTATAATTACATGCTGTCACTGATATGCTAGATCTTTTTATGAAGGGTTGTAATGATAAAATGAGTCTACACAAGCACTGAATGTTGTGGCAACAAAACAACGGGACTTGCGACTTAAAATGGAAAGCTGCTAGAATATTATGGCTTGAAAAGTATACCTTGCATAGGAAGCAAAGAAACCTATTTAAAATTGCCAATAATTAAAATCTTATATATATATATATATATATATATATATATATATATGTATTTACATATATATAGTGGGGAAATAAGTATTTGCTCCCTTGCTGATTTGTAAGTTTGCCCACTGACAAAGACATGAGCAGTCCATCATTTTAGGGGTATCAAAAATAAAATCCAGAAAATCACATTGTATAAATTATATAAATGTATTTGCACTTTGCTGTGAAAAATAAGTATTTAATTCCTCTGGCAAACAAAACTTAATACTTAGTGGCAAAACCCTTGTTGGCAAGCACAGCAGTCAGATGTTTTTTGTAGTTGATGATGAGGTTTGCGCAAATGTCAGGAGGAATTTTGGTCCACTCCTTTTTGCAGGTAATCTCTAAATCATTAAGATTTTGAGGCTGTCGCTTGGCAACTCAGCACTTCAACTCCCTTAATAAAATTTCTATTGGGTCTAAGGTCTGGAGACACTCCATGGCCTTAATGTGCTTCTTTTTGAGCCACTCCTTTGTTGCATTGACTGTATGTTTTGGGTCATTGTCTTGCTGGAAGACCCAGCCATGACCCATTTTTAACCCCTTTACCCCAAGGGTGGTTTCCAAGTTAATGACCGGGCAAATTTTTACAATTCTGACCACTGTCCCTTTACGAGGTTATAACTCTGGAACGCTTTAACGGATCCTGATGATTCTGACTTTATTTTCTAGGGACATATTGTAGTTCATGATAGTGGTAAAATTTATTTGATATAACCTGCGTTTATTTGTGAAAAAAATGGAAATTTGGCAAAAATTTTGAAAATTTTACAATTTTCCAACTTTGAATTTTTATGCCTTTAAATCACAGAGATACAGTATGTCACACAAAATACTTAATAAATAACATTTGCCACATATCTACTTTACATCAGCATAATTTTGGAACCAAATTTTTTTTTGTTAGGGAGTTATAAGGGTTAAAAGTTGACCAGCAATATCTCGATTTTACAACACCATTTGTTTTTAGGAACCACATCATATTTGAAGTCATTTTGAAAGGTCAATATGATAGAAAATAACCAAGTGTGACACCATTCTAAAAACTGCACCAATCAAGGTGCTCAAAACCATATTCAAGAAGTTTATTAACCCTTCAGCTGTTTCACAGGAATCTTTGGAATGTTAAAAAAAATGTGCAAATTGCCTCTTCTGAGAAAAAGAGGACTTAAACTCTATAACGCCACCTGTTGGAAGTAGCGATCCTACAAGTCACAATCAACCCTTTTAACGAGTCGTGCAATATGACTTAGGATTAAAGCCAATTCAGTATCTCAATTCGCAGACACGGTGTTTCGGGCTGTTGGCCCTCGTCAGTGCGAAGCCTAAGAACTGATTTGGCTAGGTGAGAGGCTCTGGACTGGGGTCTAAAGGGTAATGTTTCTCCTTATAGAGAGTGACATACCAGCTGGCTTGTCAAGGTAAGGAGGCTTATTCGCCGTGCAATGCTCCTCTGGGAAATTAAATATGCAAATTGCTTCTTCTGAGAAAAAGCACCAAGTGCTTCACAGAAGTTTATAATGCAGAGCCGTAAAAATAAAAAATCATATTTTTTCACAAAAATGATCGCCCCCAATGTTTTATTTTACCAAGGGTAAGAGAAGAAATTGGACCACAAGAGTTGTTGTGCAATTTGTCCTGAGCACGCCGATACCCCTTATGTGGGGGTAAACCACTGTTTGGGCACATGGCAGAGCTCGGAAGGGAAGGAGCGCCGTTTGACTTTTCAATGCAAAATTGACTGGAATTGAGATGGGACACCATGTCGTGTTTGGAGAGCCCCTGATGTGCCTAAACATTGAAACCCCCCACAAGTGACACCATTTTGGAAAATAGACCCCCTAAGGAACTTATCTAGATGTGTTGTGAGAGCTTTGAACCCCCAAGTGTTTCACTACAGTTTATAACGCAGAGCCATGAAAATAAAAATTCTTTTTTTTACAAAAATTATTTTTTAGCCCCCAGTTTTGTACTTTCCCAAGAGTAACAGGACAAATTGGACCCCAAAAGTTGTTGCCCAATTTAACCTGAGTACGGTGATACCCCAACTGTGAGGGGGAACCACCGTTTGGGCACATGGCAGAGCTCAGAAGGGAAGGAGCGCCGTTTGGAATGCAGACTTAGATGGAATGGTCTGCAGGCATCACATCGCGTTTGCAGAGCCCCCAATGAACCTAAACAATAAAAAAACCCTCAAGTGACCCCATATTGGAAACTAGGCCCCCCCCACAGAACTTATCTAGATATGTTGTGAGAACTTTGAACCCCCAAGTGTTTCACTACAGTTTATAATGCAGAGCCGTGAAAATAAAAAATCATTTTTTCCTACAAAAATGGATTTTTAGCCTCCCAATTTTTTTCCCAAGGGTAACAAGAGAAATTGGACCCCAAAAAGTTGTTGTCCAATTTGTCCTGAGTATGCTTATACCCCATATGTTGGGGTAAACCCCTGTTTGGGCGCACGGGAGAGCTCGGAAGGGAAGGAGCACTGTTTAACTTTTTCAACACAGAATTGGCTGGAATTGAGATAAGACGTCATGTCACGCTTGGAGAGCCATTGATGCTCCTAAACAGTAAAAACTCCCAATTCTAACTGAAACCCTAACCCAAACAAACCCCTAACCCAAACACACCCCTAACCCTAATCCCAACTCTGACCATAACCCTAACCACAACCCTAACCCGAACGTGCCCCTAACCCTAATCCCAACCACTCCCCTAACCCCAACCACACCCCTTACTCCAACACACAACTAATCCTAATCCCAACCCTAACCACATCTCTAAATCCAACATACCCCTAACACTAATCCCAACCATAACCCTAACCACACCCCTAACCCTGACACACCCCTAACTCTAATCCCAACCGTTAATGTAATCCAAACCCTAACCCTAACTTTAGCCCCATCCCTAACCCTAACTTTAGCTCCAACCCTAACCCTAAATTTAGCCCCAACCCTAAACCTAACTTTAGCCCCAACCCTAACAGTAGCCTTAACCCCAACCCTAACCCTAGCCCCAACCCTATCCCCAACCCTAACCCTAGCCCTAACCCTAACCCTAACCCCAACCCTAAACCTAATCCTAGCCCTAGCCTTAGTCCTAACCCTAACCCTAGCCCCAACCCTAACCCTTGCCCTATTCCTAGCCCCAACACTAACCCTAACCCGAGCCCCAACCCTAGCCCTAACCCTAGCCCCAACCCTACCCCCAACCCTAAACCCAGCCTCAACCCTAGCCCTAACCCTAGCTCCAACCCTAACCCTAGCCCCAACCCTAACCCTAACCCCAACCCTAGCCCTAACCTTAGCCCTAACCCCAATGGGAAAATGGAAATATATACATTTTTTCTATTTTATTATTTTTTCCTAACTAAGGGGGTAATGATTTACTTTTATAGTGGGTTTTTTAGCAGATTTTTATGATTGGCAGCTGTCACTCTAAAAGACGCTTTTTATTGCAAAAATAGTTTTTGCGTCTCCACATTTTGAGAGCTATAATTTTTCCATACTTTGATCCACAGAGTCTTGTGAGGTCTTGTTTTTTGTGGGACGAGTTGACTTTTTTTGTCAGAATGAACACAAAAAGAGCAATTCATGAATTTCTTTTGGGGGGGGTTTATACCGTTCAGCGTTTTGTAAAATTGATAAAGCAGTTTTATTCTTTGGGTTAGTACAATTACAGCAATACCTTATTTATATTTTTTATGCTTTGGTGCTTTTATACGATAAAAACTATTTTATAGTTTTGCTTTATTCTGAGGACTATAACTTTTTACATTTTTTGCTGATGATGCTGTGTGGTGGCTCGTTTTTTGCGGAACAAGATGATGTTTTTAGCGGTACCATGGTTATTTATGGCCGTATTTTTGATTGCGTGTTATTTCACTTTTTGTTTGGCAGTATGATAATAAAGCGTTGTTTTTTGCCTCGTTTTTTTTTTACGGTATTCACTGAAGGGGTTAACCAGTGGGACAGTTTTATAGGTCAGGTCGTTACTGACGCAGTGATACTAAGGCTGTGTGCACACATAGTAGATTTTTCACGTTTTTTTCGCAGTTTCTCGCTTTAAAAACACTATAAAACCGCGAAAAAAACGCTCACATTAAGCATCCTATTTAATAGAATGCAATCCGCATTTTTTGTGCACATGCTGCATTTTTTTCCTGAGCGGATTCGCATTCCAGAAAAAAAAACTCAGCATGTTCATTAAATTTGCGGAATCGCGGGGATTCCGCACACCTAGGAATGCATTGATCTGTTTACTTCCCGCATGGGGCTATGCCCACCGGCAATGTGTTATGCATTATGCACAGAGCGGGGCTGGGATTCAGTAGCTGGGTGGCTGCACTGCCCGCACAGGCGCAGTCTGCAACCCAGCAGGTGAGGTCAGATGGCCAATGCTCAATGCGCCTGCCCCAGGCAGAAGAGAACAGCGCAGGTGCAGGATTTCAGAGAAAAACAGCGCTGAGGGGGCGGCGACCAGCACCCCAGAAGATATGACTGATGGCAGTTGGGCGCTTCAAAGAGGGGGGTTCAGACCTGCCTCCAGGTCTAAAGAAAGGTATTTGGGCAAAATTATAAATACCTTTATTTTGGGAATAACAGCAACAAAAACTAAAAGAGCCACCTTGGTAGAATGCAGCTTTACTGCAGCACAAGGTGGCTCTTTTAGTTTATAACGGCTGGAGGGGGTGACAGTGTTCCTTTAAATGTTTCAGATCATCAAACAAATTTAAATATTAGCCAAAGATAAGACAAGTACTAAAATGCAGTTTTTAACCCCTTTCTGCCATTAGACGTACTATTGCGTCCATGTGGGGTGGGCTTTACTTCCCAAGGACGCAATAGTACGTCATATGCGATCGGCAGCGCTCACGGGGGGAGCGCCGCCGATCGCGGCCGGGTGTCAGCTGTTTATCGCAGCTGACATCCGGCACTATGTGCCAGGAGCGGTCACGGACCGCCCCCAGCACATTAACCCCCGGCACACCGCGATCAAAGATGATCGCGATGTGCCGGCGGTACAGGAAGCACAGCGCAGGGAGGGGGCTCCCTGCGGGCTTCCCTGAGCCCCCCGCAGCAATGCGATGTGATCGCGTTGCTGCGAGGGTCTCACCTCCCTCCCTGCTCCCTCCAGCCCCGGATCCAAGATGGCCGCGGATCCGGGTCCTGCAGGGAGGGAGGTGGCTTCACAGAGCCTGCTCAGAGCAGGCACTGTGAAGCAGCCTGCACTCCTATCAGATCAGTAATCTGACAGAGTGCTGTGCAAACTGTCAGATCACTGATCTGTGATGTCCCCCCCTGGGACAAAGTAAAAAAGTAAAAAAAAAAAATTTCAAATGTGTAAAAAAAAATAAAAAAAAATATTCCAAAATAATGAAAAAATAAATAAAAATATTATTCCCATAAATACATTTCTTTATCTAAATAAAAAAAAAAAAACAATAAAAGTACACATATTTAGTATCGCCGCGTCCGTAACGGCCCGACCTATAAAACTGGCCCACTAGTTAACCCCTTCAGTAAACACCCTAAGAAAAAAAAAAAAAAAACGAGGCAAAAAACAACGCTTTATTATCATACCGCCGAACAAAAAGTGGAATAACACGCGATCAAAAAGACAGATATAACTAACCATGGTACCGCTGAAAACGTCATCTTGTCCCGCAAAAAACGAGCCACCATACAGCATCATCAGCAAAAAAATAAAAAAGTTATAGTCCTGAGAATAAAGCGATGAAAAAATTATTATTTTTTCTATAAAATAGTTTTTATCGTATAAAAGCGCCAAAACATAAAAAAATGATATAAATGAGGTGTCGCTGTAATCGTACTGACCCGAAGAATAAAACTGCTTCATCAATTTTACCAAACGCGGAACGGTATAAACGCCTCCCCCAAAAGAAATTCATGAATAGCTGGTTTTTGGTCATTCTGCCTCACAAAAATCGGAATAAAAAGCGATCAAAAAATGTCACGTGCCCGAAAATGATACCAATAAAAACATCAACTCGTCCCGCAAAAAACAAGACCTCACATGACTCTGTGGACCAGAATATAGAAAAATTATAGCTCTCAAAATGTGGTAACGCAAAAAATATTTTTTGCAATAAAAAGCGTCTTTCAGTGTGTGACGGCTGCCAATCATAAAAATCCACTAAAAAACCCGCTATAAAAGTAAATCAAACCCCCCTTCATCACCCCCTTAGTTAGGGAAAAATTAAAAAAATGTATTTATTTCCATTTTCCCATTAGGGCTAGGGTTAGAGTTAGGGCTAGGGTTAGGGCTAGGGTTAGGGCTAGGGTTAGGGCTAGGGTTAGGGCTAGGGTTAGGGTTAGGGCTAGGGTTAGGGCTAGGGTTAAGGCTAGGGTTAGGGCTAGGGTTAGGGCTAGGGCTAGGGTTAGGGCTAGGGTTAGGGCTAGGGTTAGGATTAGGGTTAGGGCTAGGGTTAGGGCTAGGGCTACAGTTTGGGTTGGGGCTAAAGTTACAGTTAGGGTTTAGATTACATTTACGGTTGGGAATAGGGTTGGGATTAGGGTTAGGGGTGTGTCAGGGTTAGAGGTGTGGTTAGGGTTACTGTTGGGATTAGGGTTAGGGATGTGTTTGGATTAGGGTTTCAGTTATAATTGGGGGGTTTCCACTGTTTAGGCACATCAGGGGCTCTCCAAACGCGACATGGCATCCGATCTCAATTCCAGCCAATTCTGCGTTGAAAAAGTAAAACAGTGCTTCTTCCCTTCCGAGCTCTCCCGTGTGCCCAAACAGGGGTTTACCCCAACATATGGGGTATCAGCGTACTCAGGACAAATAGGACAACAACTTTTGGGGTCCAATTTCTCCTGCTACCCTTGGGAAAATACAAAACTCGGGGCTAAAACATATTTTTTGTGGGAAAAAAAAAAGATTTTTTATTTTCACGGCTCTGCGTTATAAACTGTAGTGAAACACTTGGGGGTTCAAAGTTCTCACAACACATCTAGATTAGTTCCCTGGGGGGTCTAGTTTCCAATATGGGGTCACTTGTGGGGGGTTTCTACTGTTTAGGTACATTAGGGGTTCTGCAAACGCAATGTGACGTCTGCAGACCATTCCATCTAAGTCTGCATTCCAAATGGCGCTCCTTCCCTTCCGAGCTCTGCCATGCGCTCAAACGTTGGTTTCCCCCAACATACGGGGTATCAGCGTACTCAGGACAAATTGGACAACAACTTTTGGGGTCGAATTTCTCCTCTTACCCTCGGGAAAATACAAAACTGGGGGCTAAAATATAATTTTGGGGGGAAAGATTTTTTTTTTATTTTCACGGCTCTGCGTTACAAACTGTAGTGAAACACTTGGGGGTTCAAAGCTATCACAACACATCTAGATGAGTTCCTTAGGGGGTCTAGTTTCCAAAATGGTGTCACTTGTGGGAGGTTTCTACTGTTTAGGTACATTAGGGGCTCTGCAAATGCAATGTGACACCTGCAGACCATTCCATCTAAGTCCTCATTCCAAATGGAGCTCCTTCCCTTCCGAGCCCTCCCATGCGCCCAAACAGTGGTTCCCCCCCACATATGGGGTATCAGCGCACTCAGGACAAATTGGACAACAAATTGTGGGGTCGAATTTCTCCTTTTACCCTCGGGAAAATACAAAACTGGGGGCTAAAAAATAATTTTTGTGGGAAAAAATGTTTGTTTTATTTTTACGGCTCTCCATTATAAACTTCTGTGAAGCCCTTGGTGGGTCAAAGCGCTCAGCACACATCTAGATAAGTTCCTAAGGGGGTCTACTTTCCAAAATGGTGTCACTTGTGGGGGGTTTCTACTGTTTAGGTACATTAGGGGCTCTGCAAACGCAATGTGACACCTGCAGACCATTCCATCTAAGTCTGCATTCAAATGGCACTCCTTCCCTTCTGAGCCCTCCCATGTGCCCAAACAGTGGTTCCCCCCACATATGGTGTATCATCGCACTCAGGACAAATTGGGCAACAAATTTTGGGGTCCAATTTCTCCTGTTACCCTCAGGAAAATACAAAACTGGGGGCTAAAAAAATAATTTTTGTGGGAAAAAAATTTTGTTTTATTTTTACGGCTCTGCATTATAAACTTCTGTGAAGCACTTGGTGGGTCAAAGTGCTCACCACACCTCTAGATAAGTTCCTTAGGGGGTCTACTTTCCAAAATGGTGGGGGGTTTCAATGTTTAGGCACATCAGTGGCTCTTCAAACGCAACATGGCGTCCCATCTCAATTCCTGTCAATTTTGCTTTGAAAAGTCAAACGGCGCTCCTTCCCTTCCGAGCTCTCCCATCCACCCAAACAGTGGTTTACCCCCACATATGGGGTATCCGCGTACTCAGGACAAATTGTACAACAACTTTTGGGGTCCAATTTCTTCTCTTACCCTTGGGAAAATAAAAAATTGGGGGCGAAAAGATAATTTTTGTGAAAAAATATGATTTTTTATTTTTACGGTTCTACATTATAAACTTCTGTGAAGCACTTGGTGGGTCAAAGTGCTCACCACACCTCTAGATAAGTTCCTTAGGGGGTCTACTTTCCAAAATGGTGTCACTTGTGGGGGGTTTCAATGTTTGGGCACATCAGTGGCTCTTCAAACGCAACATGACGTCCCATCTCAATTCCTGTCAATTTTGCATTGAAAAGTCAAACGGCGCTCCTTCCCTTCCGAGCTCTCCCATCCGCCCAAACAGTGGTTTACCCCCACATATGGGCTATCAGCGTACTCAGGACAAATTGTACAACAACTTTTGGGGTCCAATTTCTTCTCTTACCCTTGGGAAAATAAAAAATTGGGGGCGAAAAGATAATTTTTGTGAAAAAATATGATTTTTTATTTTTACGGTTCTACATTATAAACTTCTGTGAAGCACTTGTTGGGTCAAAGTGCTCACCACACCTCTAGATAAGTTCCTTAGGGGGTCTACTTTCCAAAATGGTGTCACTTGTGGGGGGTTTCAATGTTTAGCCACATCAGGGGCTCTCCAAACGAAACATGGCGTCCCATCTCAATTCCAGTCAATTTTGCATTGAAAAGTCAAATGGCACTCCTTCGCTTCCGAGCTCTGCCATGCGCCCAAACAGTGGTTTACCCCCACATGTGGGGTATTGGCATACTCAGGACAAATTGTACAACAATGTTTGGGGTCCATTTTCTCCTGTTACCCTTGGTAAAATAAAACAAATTGGAGCTGAATTAAATTTTTTGTGAAAAAAAGTTAAATGTTCATTTTTATTTAAACATTCAAAAAATTCCTGTGAAGCACCAGAAGGGTTAATAAACTTCTTGAATATGGTTTTGAGCACCTTGAGGGGTGTAGTTTTTAGAATGGTGTCACACTTGGGTATTTTCTATCATATAGACCCCTCAAAATGACTTCAAATGAGATGTGGTCCCTAAAATATAATGGTGTTGTAGAAATGAGAAATTGCTGGTCAACTTTTAACCCTTATAACTCCCTAACAAAAAAAAATTTTGGTTCCAAAATTGTGCTGATGTAAAGTAGACATGTGGGAAATGTTACTTATTAAGTATTTTGTGTGACATATCTCTGTGATTTAATTGCATAAAAATTCAAAGTTGGAAAATTGCGAAATTTTCATAATTTTCGCCAAATTTCCGTTTTTTTCACAAATAAACGCAGGTACTATCAAATAATTTTTACCATTGTCGTGAAGTACAATATGTCACGAGAAAACAATGTCAGAATCACCAGGATCCATTGAAGCGTTCCAGAGTTATAACCTCATAAAGGGACAGTGGTCAGAATTGTAAAAATTGGCCCGGTCATTAACGTGCAAACCACCCTTGGGGGTAAAGGGGTTAAATGAAGGTCTTTATCATTAATGGAAAAAGAAATCCAAACGTACAGGGTGCTGTATGAAAAAGTGATTGCCCCCTCTTAAGCATTAATTAACTGAGGTTTATTACATCTTTGAGAAGCCAAGTTTTAACTGTGGTATATCAAATCTTTGGGAAGCTGAGTTCAAATTCCCTAGCCACACCCAGGCCTAATTACTGAAACACCTGATCTCAATCAAGAAATCACTTAAATGTGGCATGACTGACAAACTGAATGAGACCAAAAGATCCTCAAAAGCTAGACATCATGCTGTAATCCAAATACATTCTGGAACAAATGAGAAACAAAGTAATTGAGATCTCTCAGACTGGAAAGGTTATAAAGCCATTTCTAAATCTTCGGGACTCCAGCAAACCACAGTGAAAGCCGTTATCCACAAATGGCAAGAACATGGAACAGTGGTGAACCTTTCCAGGAGTGGCAAACCAACCAAAATTACCCCAAGAGCACAGCCACAACTCATACAAAAGGTCACAAAAGACCCCACAGCAACATCCAAAGAACTGCAGGCCTCATTTGCCTCAGTTAAGGTCAGTGTTCATGACTCCATGATTCATAAAAAAGAGACTGGGCAAAAATAGTCTGATAGCAGAGTTCCAAGACGAAAACCACTGCTGAGCAATAAGAACACAAAGGCTTTGCTCAGTTTTGAGTTTTGCCAGGAAACATCTTGATAATCCCCAAGACTATTGAGAGAATACTTTGTGGACTGTTGAGACAAAAGCTGAACATTTTGGAAGGTGTATTTTCCATTACATCTTGCATAGAAGAAACACAGCATTTCAGAAAAGGAACATTATACCAACAGTAAAATATGGTGGTTGTATTTTGATTGTCTGGGGCTGTTTTGTTGCTTCATGCCCTGGAAAACTTGCTGTGGTAAATGGCACCATGAATTCTGCTGTTTACCAAAATATTCTGAAGGAAAATGTCCTGCCATCTGTTCGTGACCTCAAGCTGAAGCACACTTGTGTTAAGCAGCAGAACAATGATCGAAAACACACCAGCAAGTCCACATCTGAATGTCTTGAAAAAAATAAGACTTTGGAGTGACATAGTCAAAGGCCCGACCTTAATCCCATTGAGATGCTGTGGCATGACCTTAAAATGCAGTTAATGCATAGAATCCCTCCAATGTGGCTGAATTACAATTCAGCATAGATGAGTGGGCCAAAATTCTTCCAGAGAGTTGCAAAAGACTCATTGCCAGTTATAGAAAGCGCTTGATTGCAGTTATTGCTGATAAGGGTGGCCAAACTAGTTATTAGGTTTAAGGGAGGCAATCACTTTTTCACACAGGGCCCTGTAGGTTTGGATTTCTTTTTCCCTTAATAATAAAGACCTTCATTTAAAAACTGCTCACTTGTGTTCTCTTTCTCTAATATTGAAATTTGTTTGGTGTTCAGAAACATTTAAGTGTGGTAATCATGCAAAAGAATAGGAAATCAGGAAGGGAGCAAACAATTTTTCACACAACTTTATATATATATATATATATATATATATATATATATATATATATATATATATATACAGTTAGGGCCAGAAATATTTGGACAGTGACACAATTTTCGCGAGTTGGGCTCTGCATGCCACCACATTGGATTTGAAATGAAACCTCTACAACAGAATTCAAGTGCAGATTCTAACGTTTAATTTGAAGGGTTGAACAAAAATATCTGATAGAAAATGTAGGAATTGTACACATTTCTTTACAAACACTCCACATTTTAGGAGGTCAAAAGTAATTGGACAAATAAACATAACCCAAACAAAATATTTTTATTTTCAATATTTTGTTGCAAATCCTTTGGAGGCAATCACTGCCTTAAGTCTGGAACCCATAGACATCACCAAACGCTGGGTTTCCTCCTTCTTAATGCTTTGCCAGGCCTTTACAGCCGCAGCCTTCAGGTCTTGCTTGTTTGTGGGTCTTTCCGTCTTAAGTCTGGATTTGAGCAAGTGAAATGCATGCTCAATTGGGTTTAGATCTGGAGATTGACTTTGCCATTGCAGAATGTTCCACTTTTTGGCACTCATGAACTCCTGGGTAGCTTTGGATGTATGCTTGGGGTCATTGTCCATCTGTACTATGAAGCGCCGTCCAATCAACTTTGCAGCATTTGGCTGAATCTGGGCTGAAAGTATATCCCGGTACACTTCAGAATTCATCCGGCTACTCTTGTCTGCTCTTATGTCATCAATAAACACAAGTGACCCAGTGCCATTGAAAGCCATGCATGCCCATGCCATCACGTTGCCTCCATCATGTTTTACAGAGGATGTGGTGTGCCTTGGATCATGTGCCGTTCCCTTTCTTCTCCAAACTTTTTTCTTCCCATCATTCTGGTACAGGTTGATCTTTGTCTCATCTGTCCATAGAATACTTTTCCAGAACTGAGCTGGCTTCTTGAGGTGTTTTTCTGCAAATTTAACTCTGGCCTGTCTATTTTTGGTATTGATGAATGGTTTGCATCTAGATGTGAACCCTTTGTATTTACTGTCATGGAGTCTTCTCTTTACTGTTGACTTAGAGACAGATACACCTACTTCACTGAGAGTGTTCTGGACTTCAGTTGATGTTGTGAACGGGTTCTTCTTCACCAAATTAAGTATGCGGCGATCATCCACCACTGTTGTCATCCGTGGACGCCCAGGCCTTTTTGAGTTCCCAAGCTCACCAGTCAATTCCTTTTTTCTCAGAATGTACCCAACTGTTGATTTTGCTACTCCAAGCATGTCTGCTATCTCTCTGATGGATTTTTTCTTTTTTTTCAGCCTCAGGATGTTCTGCTTCACCTCAATTGAGAGTTCCTTTGACCGCATGTTGTCTGCTCACAGCAACAGCTTCCAAATGCAAAACCACACACCTGGATTCCACCCCTGACCTTTTAACTACTTCATTGATTACAGGTTAACGAGGGAGACACCTTCAGTTAATTGCAGCCCTTAGAGTCCATTGTCCAATTACTTTTGGTCCCTTGAAAAAGAGGACGCTATGCATTACAGAGCTATGATTCCTAAACCCTTTCTCTGATTTGGATGTGGAAACTATCATATTGCAGCTGGGAGTGTGCACTTTCAGCCCATATTATATATATAATTGTATTTCTGAACATGTTTTTGTAAACAGCTAAAATAACAAAACTTGTGTCACTGTCCAAATATTTCTGGCCCTAACTGTATATATATATATATATATATATATATATATATATATATATATATATAAATATCAGAATAAAAATATTATTATTATTATTAGTAGTAGTAGTAGTAGTAATAGATGCAGTAGTAGTCTACTACTTCAGGGGAAGGGATGTTCGGGTTGTGCACCTGAAAAAATGTTTGTCCTGGGAGGTTTAATTTTATTCTTCCACATGGACCAGAACACGGGCATATCTTTTCCCATAACAGCCCTTAAGGAAGGGTCTTCACTACCCCCACCACATGTTTAACCTCTCCGCACGGACAAACAATTGTAGCCACCACTGTCAGATACTCGCAAAGTTTACCATGAATGCATATGACCCCAACTTTTTTCCTAGTGTGTTCTAATCCAGAGAATAATGACCCATGCACAAATGTAACTGGGCTTCCTAACGCACACCTGGCACAGATGGAGTTCATTGGCTGGGCATACATCGATACACAGCATGTAAACCCGCAGTCTATGGGTTCAGCTGTCAGGGGGCAGTTGGCAGCCACATGGCCTGGTCATCGACACCGCCATCACCTAATAGCTGCGGCACGACTATTTCAGGTGACACGTTTAGGGGAACTGGTTCTCTTGCCACTCTCACTCCGGGGTACCCCTCAGTATGGTCTCGGTCCTGACTGGCCCCAGCAGAGGGTTGTGTCCCTTTCCCATGCATCAGGGCTGGTGGGGCCCGGCGTGATAACCATAGTGGTGCAGAGTCCCGTATGAAGTCCTGAGTGGCCATATACCACTCAATCAGGATAACCACCTTGTCTAGGGTGCCCAGATCCCCTTGCCCCACCCAACGCTGTATAGCTGCTGGCAGAGTTCTCACAAACTGGTCGACCACCACCCTCTCTACCATCTGGGAAGGAGTCAAGGTCTCAGGCTGGTGCAATTTCTTTACTAGTTGCAACATCAAAAGCCTGAGACCTGGCGGGCTGCGGCTCAACATAGGACCACTGAAAAACCCGTTGATCCCATACATATATGTTAACTCCCAGTTGGGCAAAGATCTCACCTTTAAGTTTACAATAGTCCTGGGCATTTTCCTGACTGAGGTCAAAGTAGCCCTTCTGGGCATCTCCCATCAGTAAGGGGGCCACCACTTCAGCCCACTGGGAAAATGGCAAACTCTCCTGCTCCGCTATGTGCTCAAACATGGTGAGGAAAGCTTCCATGTCATCCTCAGAACTCATCTTCCTCAATGCTAGCCTTGGCATGGACCGAAGTCGGTAGTTGGAGCGCCTCTCGCAATGCCGCAATCTACAACATCAACAGGTTATTCGTCTGCTACTGCTGCTGCTGAGCGAGGACCAACTGTTTCAGGATTTCCTACATCTTGTTGCCAAGCCTGGGCTGTAGTGTTGCAGGCCTAATAACCGACATGCAGCTTGCTTTAGGTATGCCTCAGTTTACACTGCGCATATTCTCCAGCCGTATGTAGTGCAGTTGTGTTTACACAGTGTCAGAGATATGCAGGGACCACAGAAAGTTCAACAGAAAATATCTTTATTCCAGAAACTCACATAAACAAGCAAACGATATCCTCTGGTTCGCAGCCAGGTCTTCAAAAACAGTCCGTGTTCAAACAAAACTCGTTGCCATGGGCAATGGCACTGCTGTAACTCTTGGGTGCATCAGCCGCTTTGAAGTCCCTGGCTCTCTGTGTTAAGTTCACAAAGGGCTGGGTTCCACTGAGCCTCCTGCTCTGCAGTTGGCAAAAGCAAACTGACACACCCAAGACAAAACTGAGAGATTCAATGGGAATCGTGGACATAGTGCCACTCCCAAAACCCAGAGTGGAGAGAGGGATTCACCCCACTACCAAACCTGCAAATCTCTCCCAAAATAAAAGCCCATGTCGGGTTTTCCTAAAATCTGACTTAGTCAACTACTTTGACCAAATCCACACTTACTTATAGTTTGCCCTGTAATTAGCAGACATTTTGCTGTAAGCACAATGTGCTCCAGCGGGTTTTATATGTCTCTATACGCATCCTGGGACACACATACCGGCCCTCGTATATGATCCCCCTCACTGAAATGCGAAAAAATCTGTATGTAAATTTCAACTTTCCTAAGTGACCTAAAGAGTTTTGTGTTCTGCTTGTCGACTTTGCTTTTTATTTTTTTAAAACAGTAAAAAATAAATGGTAAAAATGGTAAAATAATCTATATGATTTATACATAAATAGTGCATGCAATGTCAATGTACACATACATAGATATCAAACAAGGTTAATGAAAGTTTTCTGTAATAATATCTATATATTTATAGTGATGCGTGCAGAAAAATTCAAAACAGGTATAGTACATCTAATATGCAATAAATATACCTAAAGTGATAACAGACTATATAGAGAATGTTACTGCTTTATGGTCTCTAGTTAACTCATCAATTTTTCTAAAGGTTGTTTGCAATCTTAACCCTCCCTCTGGAGTGAACTTCTTTAAACCAAAATGAAATAAAATAAAGGTAAGTAAAAATAAATAGATTTTCCTATCGAAAGTTATTACTTCAGGAATGAAGTAGATGGATATTGATCTGCGCCATCTCTTACCATTACTGTCAGGTCCACAACGTGAGCTTCAGCACTTTATTCTAAGGGATAACTGCTGTTCTGTAGTTTCCATTGAGAACAAAACAATTTTTTTTTTAAGGACAGGCTTCGGTTGAAATGCTGAGTGTACGTTAAATATTCTTGAGAATTAGTGTCTGGTCTTATTTACCGGACGAAGGGGTGCAGTATAATTTGCTTACTACTTTGTATTTTTTATATTAGTGTAAAAAAACGCACATAGAGATTAAATAATCTGTATCTATAATAGATACCCAGCTCCTTTACTTATAGATCTAAACTGTGGACCCAGATTTCATATTATATTATAATATTTTATTACAGAGTCCATGCAGCCAAAATGGTTCTTAATAAAAATGTTTAACTCTTTAGCTTTTCCCACTTTATGGATTTATTTGATCAATTTCTGCATTTCATAAGCATTTCCATAAATTACTCATACAGAACTATGAAAATCATGGTCCATTATAGGAGAAAATGACTAAAAAAACACTAATTATAAACACTGATGCACTGATGACACAATGATGAAAATCTGATCAAAAACAATTGTTAAAACTGGCCTATTTTTTCCACATATGAGAAAAATAAATGCACATATTAATTGGGTCTAAGGAATGAAAATGAGTAAATTGGATACTGAACATAAGGATCAGTGTAGATTTTATAATTTGTCATTCTCATCATCTTAGTTACCATCATCGTATATGAGTGCATCCTCTTAAGTTACAGTATTGAGAAATGAGCAAAGTTTCCAGTTTTAATAAGTTATAATAATATGTAGTACTTATTGGCCCGCTATTGCACTCATTGTAGTATACTGTATTAGATAGCGATGTTAGTTGTGTTCTGCAATAGCAGCCAGTTTGGTTTAAAGAAAAACATTTTTCAAAAGGGTTATATGACCTATAAAGATTCAAAAAAAAAAAGAAAGAAATTATCCAAATTTGAATATTATATGAAATGGGATAAACTAATACATGCACTAATTGAAATTTAAATGGAATCCAAAATTGTATAAAGCATATACAGTATATACGCAACCTTTTAGTCTATTTGCATTGTTACTTTACTTTTTGCTCCCAAACAGAAAGACATCTTTTAATAAATGCTAATGAAACAAATAATACCAATAATGATAATAATATTATAATAATTATAATAATAATATTCTTCCTATTTAGAGATTTGTTAACAAATTTAACGTTTTCTACTTTCAAGCTATTATTTTTTAGTTATATTTTTTATCTCCATCAGTTCCATATACTGCAGTGTACCTTTAAAACTTCAAGGAAAAAAACATGTTACAACACCAATGGATTATGTGACTATTAGACCAATTACATTGATCTCATTGTAACTAAACGCGTCTGTCCTCACCATGATGGCTGCTATTTCTTGCTCCTCATTCTGCATTCAGTTGGGTCTGTGTGTAGCAGCACGGTAGAGAGGTGTATTTACTCATTTATGTGCATATTACTGTATAATTACCTAGATTAAGGGGATCATTTTTGGAGCCCTATAATTTTGTGCCCAAAATCACTTAAATAATTACCTTTTCTAGCCAGTTTTATTGACTATGTAGTAGGATAAGAAGTAATCTTTTTTTATTTTGAATGGCATAAAGGAGCCCCAACACCGTTAACTGCGTGTTACATTTCCTATTTCGCTAAGATTGTAGAAGCTTAGAGGAATACATCAAATAAATGTATGAATTCATAAACACTGGGTAGAAATATTCCAAATCATTGTCGGTTGACTCTTCCTTCCCCTTGCCAAAATATGTGGAAGCATGCGTGGATTGTACTAGATTAGTGCGAGGGGTTCGCTGCTGCAGCATTAGCCGGGTATCCTAGCAACAGGATCGTGCCAGATTTTCCCAGGTTCCTATGGCGCTGTATGTAATATCCTGGACATAATCTGTCTTTTAATTTTCTTTGGATTGTAGTGATATTACAGATACATGTGTTCAGTTACAGATCTTTATTTAATAAGAAGAATGCCTTAGCAGGAGATTTGTTCTATGTCAGAAGTGGGAAGCTAGCAATAAAGTTCTTCCAGGTTTAGTCCAGAAACATCCTTGTATCAGTTTTCAGATTGACAGCGAAACTTAGAGCCTTCATTAAGGAATATTCGGTAGTTCATGTCTTGATGCTGTTAAAATGAAAATGCTGCCATAATTCATAACAACGTCAGCGTTATTTAATGTCAGACCGAATGCAAATCGCTAGCACAATTGAAATGTCACCTAAAACATGCCATCATATGCAAAACCACTTTATTAAAGTCACCTAGAGCAACATCTTACATTTTGGATTGCTTTAATCCCTCATCTGCTTTTTCTTTACCTTTGATCTTTTTTAGAGATGTTGAATTTACTTTCAGGCAGAATTTGCATGTTGTGACTGCCGGATGTCTGATACAATGTGGAATAATAAAGAGCAGCTTTCTTTGTTTTGCCAGATTCCTTTGTGTTATTAATTTTCACGGAATTTTTTTTTTTTCCATTGGTATGTTGTATTTTGGAGCAACGCTTCTGTAAAAGGGAGGCACGCACATCAACCGAATATTTTAATAATGCTTAAATCTATTATTAAAAGAAAAATCCAAAATCCATAACCCAGAGCAAAATCTGAGGTCCCTAAGCACGTCTAGCATGAAACAAAAACAGATATCGCACAAAGTGCAGGACCAAAATTATAACTATAATTAATAAAATATAGCGCTTTATTAAAGATAACTTAAGAAAACATATGTATAACACAATAGACACAAAAATATATTGGTGGGTAAACTGTCCCCTGAGTAAACTGGTCAATACTGGCGATACCGGGATTTTTGCTCCCCCCCTTCACTTTCTAGGATTTTTACTCTATACTACTTTTATGTGTTTATATATGCTTTGTGATTATTTGATGCTATACTTTTTTAATGTTCCACATAAGTTTGAAGATTTACTTGTCCATTAGTCCATGTTTTTAGACACCTAGCGGGTGTTTATTTCAATTTTTTTTACCTTATTATATGCTAAAATTGAAGTGCGTTGGCTACTTTATTATTTATTTTATCTATTTTAAATGTTTTTAATGCAATTTCTTCTTGTTCAATATTCTTTGATTGTATAATATCATTTTATTTCTTGGATGTGCCAGGTTTTTTGTAGGAGTTTCTTTTTTTCTAATACAGAATTATACACCTTTCCATGTGCACTCCTATATATATTATTTTCCATGTTACCCACTTAAACTTCTTTTTTCCTTGGAAAACCAAAAGGGGACCCCACATGAAGAAAATTGCTGACACAGATAGTGAAGTGGGCTTAATATATTCGTACAGCGCAAAGTTATGTAAACACAATAAGCAGATCACATTGGAGGGCCAGAGAAATGATTCCTTGTAGCAAGAAGTAAAATGGAGAATATGCTAAATTAGAAGAATAAAGTGGCTTAACCACCAAATACTCATTTCAATACATATTTGTCAGGAGTTTTAAAGGGAACTTGTCAGTTGATTCATACTGTCCAAACCCTCTTTTGACCCATCCTCTGTATCTAGCTATCGCCCTATATCACTTCTCCCCTATGCCTCAAAACTACTGGAACAACACGTCCATCTTGAACTGTCCTCCCATCTATCTTCCTGCTCCCTTTTCGACTGCTTACAATCAGGCTTCTGGTCACACCACTCCACTGAAACTGCCCTAACTAAGGTCAACAATGACCTATTAACCGCCAAGAGCAAGCGACACTACTCTATCCTCCTCCTCCTGTACCTGTCCTCTGCCTTTGACACAGTGGACCATTCCCTATTACTACAGACCCTCTCATCCCTTGGCATCACAGACTTGGCCCTATCCTGGATCTCGTCATACCTAACTGACCGAACATTCAGTGTCTCCCATTCACACACCACCTCCTCACCTTGCCCCCTATCTGTCCCGCAAGGTTCAGTTCTAGGGCCCCTGCTCTTCATTATTTACACTTTGCGCCAGGGACAGCTCATAGAATGTCATGGTTTTCAGTATCATCTCTATGCTTATGACACACAGTTCTACATCTCTGGACCAGATATCACCACCCTACTAACCAGAATCAATGTCTATCCGCTATTTCATCCTTCTTCTCCGCTAGACTTCTAAAACTTAACATGAACAAAACAGAATTCATTGTCTTTCCCTCACCTCACGCGACTCCCCCAACGAACCTATCCATTACAATAAACGGCTGCCCACTCTCCCCAGTCCCACAAGCTCGCTGTCTCGGGGTAATCCTTGACACTGATCTCTCCTTCAAACCACATATCCAAGCCCTTTCCACTTTCTGCCACCTTCTACTCAAAAATATTTCACAGATCCGTACATTCCTAAATCAAGAATCTGGAAAAAAACCCAGTCCATGCCCTCATCATCTCCCGCCTCGACTACTGTAACCTCCTGCTCTGTGGCCTCCCCTCGAACACTCTTGCACCCCTCCAATCTATTCTAAACTCAGCTGCCCGACTAATCCACCTGTCCCCCCGCTATTCCCCGGCCTCTCTTCTCTGTCAATCTCTTCACTGGCTCCCCATTACCCAGAGACTTCAGTACAAAAGCCCAACCATGACATACAAAGCCATCCACAACCTGTCTCCTCCATACATCTGTGTCCTCGTCTCCTGGTACTTTCCTGCACGCAACCTCCGATCATCACAAGATCTCCTTCTCTACTCCCCTCTTATCTCCTCTTCCCACAATCGCATACAAGATTTCTCTCGCGCATCACCCCTACTCTGGAACTCTCTACCACAACATATCAGACTTTCACCTACCATCGAAACCTTCAAAAAGAACCTGAAGACCTACCTCTTCCGGCAAGCCTACAACCTGCAGTAATCACCGATCGACCAAACCACTGGACGACCAGCTCTATCCTTACCTACTGTATCCTCACCCATCCCTTGTAGATTGTGAGCCATCGCGGGCAGGGTCCTCTCTCCTTCTGTACCAGTTGTGACTTGTATTGTTCAAGATTATTGTACCTGTTTTTATGATGTATACCCCTCCTCACATGTAAAGCGCCATAAAAAAAAATGGCGCTATAATAATAAATGATAATAATAATAACCATGGGCATTATGAACCAAGCCTGATTGCAAAATGCTAGCTAGGTATGTTTTTCTCTGAAACACTTCAGTGTTTTCTAGATAATATAGTATACACTTCTGGGAAACACAGGCAGAGATGAGACTTGTCTGATGCCTTTCCCAGTAAATTTCTCCCCGCAGTGCTCAAGGTGATTGACCAGTCTGTCCCACCTGTTTTCTTATTGAGACACCTGAAGCACTGCAGAGAGATGCCGACCTGGGGCTACACCATACTAGTCTCATCTTTGCCTATGGTCTCTGGCTGGATCCTACAGCTATATTTTCTGCTCAATGCTGGAGCTTGCAGCCAAACTCTGATTCATGCTGCTCGTGGTTTGGATAGCTAAAAGGTTCTTTTAAATGTAATAGGGATTTCTAGTTAAGTAACCACTCAGAATGGAACAGAAAGTGAAAAATTTGGAACCTACTTTTGTAAGGTACTGAATTATACAATATTATATATAAAGTATTGCTAGCAAGGGTCAAAATAGCCATTTAAGTAAAGATCAAGAGATCCAATACCCTGCATGTTGTGAGGCAGTGACCCCTGTTACAGCTAGGGGACGTTGTATTATTATTATTATTATTATTATTATTATTTATTTATATAGCACCATTGATTCCATGGTGCTGTACATGAGAAGGGGTTACATACAAGTTACAAATATCACATACAGTAAACAAACTAACAATGACGGACTGATACAGAGGGGCGAGGACCCTGCCCTTGCGGGCTTACATTCTACAGGATTATGGGGAAGGAGACAGTAGGTTGAGGGTTGCAGGAGCTCCGGTGTTGGTGAGGCGGTAGCTCCGGTGTTGGTGAGGCGGTAGCTCCGGTGTTGGTGAGGCGGTAGCTTCGTTGGTGATGAGGCAGCAGCGGTGTCAGTGCAGGCTGTAGGTGTTGTAGCTGTTGTATGTGCTCTCCAGAATGTGCAAGGAAGCGTAGTGAGGCCATGAGGGTGTACTACAGACACAGATGTGGCTGTAATTAGAATAGTGAAGCAGTGACTGATTAAAAAGCCCTGTAGTACTGGGGGAGGGGTGTCAGTGTGTTCTTGGAGGCAGACAGGGCAGTTGTCTGCAGAGCTTTCTCTGTGTGGAGCAGCACAGAGGCTAAAGGAACCAAAGAGATTGACACCCTGTGTCTTGGGTTGTCTTATATGTACCCGGCTGCACTCCAGAGGATAAAGAGTGCAGTGTGCTGAGTGAGTACAGAGACTTGTTACCGGCGTGCGGTCACCCAGGGAAACTGGACAGAGGGAAGTTCGGCCTGTGTATTGACTGCATCATATAGCCATGCATTATTAATGGACTGTATGAAGAAGCTGTATACTATATTGACTGTGTGAAGTAACACAATAAAAGAACATTTTGTTTGAACTTTCTTGGGTCACTGCCATTTCACCGTGTATGGTCCTACGGCTGCATCACATATGGTAGAAAGAATGAGGGCCATGTGAACTGAGGCATACCAAAAGTGTGCTGCATGTCAGTGATTAAGCCTGCAAAGCTACAGTTTAAGCCAGCTGGAAAAATGGAGGAACTTTTGGAGCAGGTTGTGCTCAGTCAGCAAAGGCTTCAACAATAGACGCTGCAGTTTCAACATTCCCAGCAAGAGAATTTGCTGCAGCAGCAGCAGCAGGAGACTATGCAGAGGGAGCTAGCAGAGCTTCAACGATATAAAGTGGAGACGTCTAATGTGAGGGGTGAACAGCAGAGTCCTGAAGAGACCCCAAAGGTAAGGGGCGATCATTGGGTGTACCACTGGTCCTATGTAGAGACTCGGTCTGCCAGGTCTCAAGCAAGTGACTTGTTGCAATTGGTGGAGGAGTGGCTCCAGCCTGAGTTCTGTTCTCCGTATGAGATGATGGAGAGAATCATGGCTGATCGGATGGTGAGGGCTCTGCCGGCTGCCATGCAGCGTTGGGTCGGGCTGAGGGACTTAGGCCACCTGGAACTGCTGATAGAATTGATTGAGCGGTATAAGTCCAGTCAGGACGTTGCACCAGAGCCCGGGCATGGGGCTAGTAACTGTTCTGTAACATCTAAGCCCGTGGACTGTGGGAACACTGGTCAGGAGTCTATGTGTGCCCAGCCTGTCTGTATCACCACTAGGGGCACAGCTGGCGGCGAACCAGAATTGTGCCAGGTACTAGTGAATGGGTGCCGAACAGAGGCTCTCCTGGACATGGGGAGTAAAGTGACTCTGGTCCATCGATCCCTTGTTGCTGGGGACAACCCCAATGGACAGAAAGTGGAGGTGATGGGTATCCATGGGGAAATCCGGGAGTACCCGACCGTGAAGGTCAATGTTTCTACACCATGTGGAGACATTAGACATGTGGTGGGAGTGGCAAAGACCCTCCCCTATGGTACTGTGTTGGGAAGAGATTTTCCCCTGTTTTGGTCCCTGTGGGAGACCAGGGTAAACCATCTCATGGAAAAAGTTATACCGGGTGCAGAACCCAAAGATGTTGAAATACCTGCCATAGGGGTCACCAACCTAGGGACAGAGTGTAATCCCGAAAGGCTCCCCCTAGAGTTAATGGTAGGAGAAGCTAAAGATGTTTCGGGCGTAGAACCCGAAGATCATAAGATGTATGCCACAGGGGTCGCCAATTTAGGATTAGAGTGTAATCCCGATAGGCTTCCTCTAGTGGTTGTGGCAGTAGAGGTTGTGGGGACCACATTGAACCCTGAGCTGGAGGTGTTCCCTGGTAAGGTTGGGACAGCTCAGATCCAGGGTCTCTTTTGGAGACGCAGATATAAAAGACGCAGGTATGAGAAGACCTGAGAGTGTAAGATCGCAGAGGCGACTGGGGACGTGCGCACGAAGAACCCTCTGGCACCGGTCAAGGAAGGGGCCGGGGGTCAGAATAAATTTGATAGAGTGCTCGCTAGACAGCATTGTCAGGAGGCTCCGGTTCGGGTGTGCAGCGTAGTACAGATATATGCCCAGAGGTGCCAGCGTGGTCCATGGCGTTTCAGCGTGATATAGTCACTGAGGCACAGGTAAGGGTACAGAGGAAGTGGTACCAGGGGCCCGAAAGCAGATACTTAGGTGACAGGGTGACCTGTGGGGTTAGTGAACCTGAAGTAAACAAAGTAAAGACCACCCAAAACTGGCCCAAATCTGCGGTTAATCAGAAAAGAGGGTTTGGCTTCTGCAATGGAGAGCAGGGTGGGTGGTCCCGTAATTAAATATGGAGGAGAAACGCAAAGAGGAGGGATGCATGCGTTGAGCGATGGTTCCGGTCCCTACTTTGGTTTCTTAATGTAGTGAGCGGAGATGTCAGGGGGGCATACCGATGGCCTGTCTTTTGCCCTTACGGGGTAACAAATGTTCAACCCCACAGATATGAACGGGGGGGAGGATATGTGAGGCAGTGACCCCTGTTACAGCTAGGGAGCGCTGTATGTGCTCTCCAGAATGTGCAAGGAAGCGTAGTGAGGCCATGAGGGCGTAATACAGACACAGGTGTGGCTGTAATTAGAATAGTGAAGCATGACTTATTAAAAAGTCCTGTAGTACTGGGGGAGGGGTGTCAGTGTGTTCTTGGAGGCAGACAGGGCAGTTGTCTGCAGAGCTCTCTCTGTGTGGGGCAGCACAGAGGCTAAAGGAACCAGAGAGATTGACACCCTGCGTCTTGGGTTGGGCTGTCTTATATGTAACCGGCTGCACTCCAGAGGATATAGAGTGCAGTGTGCTGAGTGAGTACAGAGACTTGTTACCGGCGTGCGGTCACCCAGGGAAACTGGACAGAGGGAAGTTCGGCCTGTGCATTGACTGCATCATATAGCCATGCATTATTAATGTACTGCATGAAGAAGCTGTATACTATATTGACTGTGTGAAGTAACACAATAAAAGAACGTTTTGTTTGAACTTGCTTGGGTCACTGCCGTTTCACTGTGTATGGTTCTACGACTGCATCACAATGTCTATACATCGTATAGCTTAATGCTACCTGTTATGAAAGGCAATTCAGTACTACAATGGACATAGCGGTCAGAGCACATACAGTGATCTGACAATAACCCAAAATCATAGAACGAGCTCTGAGACGTGGGAACTCTGCAGACCGCAATCCCTAATCCTCTCCAAACAACACTAGAGGCAGCCGTGGATTGCGCCTAACTCTGCCTATGCAACTCGGCACAGCCTGAGAAACTAACTAGCCTGAAGATAGAAAATAAGCCTACCTTGCCTCAGAGAAATACCCCAAAGGAAAAGGCAGCCCCCCACATATAATGACTGTGAGTTAAGATGAAAAGACAAACGTAGAGATGAAATAGATTCAGCAAAGTGAGGCCCGACTTTCTTAACAGATCGAGGATAGAAAAGGTAACTTTGCGGTCTACACAAAACCCTAAACAAAACCACGCAAAGGGGGCAAAAAGACCCTCCGTACCGAACTAACGGCACGGAGGTACACCCTTTGCGTCCCAGAGCTTCCAGCAACAAATTAGACAAGCTGGACAGAAAAAATAGCAAACAAATAGCAAAGAAGAACTTAGCTATGCAGAGCAGCAGGCCACAGGAATGATCCAGGGAAAAGCAAGTCCAACACTGGAACATTGACAGGAAGCCAGGATCAAAGCATTAGGTGGAGTTAAGTAGAGAAGCACCTAACGACCTCACCAGATCACCTGAGGGAGGAAACTCAGAAGCCGCAGTACCACTTCCCTCCACCAACAGAAGCTCACAGAGAGAATCAGCCGAAGTACCACTTGTGACCACAGGAGGGAGCTCTGCCACAGAATTCACAACAGCTACCTATCAAATGTTTGTCCAATACCTGTATAATGGAGCAGACTTTTACATGCATTATTTACATTATTTACGCCCCTTGGAGGAAGCATAACGCAAAACGTGCGTTGGGCAGTAGGAGGTTCAGCGTGTCACTGGACACTACACTTAGAGAGTTGTGCAACTACTTAGGTAATATGTATCCATGGATAATATTATCCATGATTGGAAATGTGATCCTGTGGTATTGAACCCAGCTACAGACTTACCTATGTAGTAGAGCTCGTCATACATGTGCAGGAGCTTGGTACAACCGCAGAGTGGAGGAGTGAATCCATATGTATAAATAGATTTGTCATGCATTTGCATGTTTGTGCTACAATTCTTATATAGCCATACTCCATATATATATGTCATTACCTCCAGTTTGTTAAGTGCCTTTTTCTTGTGCAGAGATAACAGTATGTCTTAGGACAACAGATTTTTGTATAAATAATTTGTGTAAAATTATTGTTTTTACATACTATACACTGTTGATAAGTAATACATGATGTATGCATGAGCAGTAGAGTTTTGTGTCATCCCCAAATAGCAGCCTTTTATAATAGCATCTACTATATAATTGTCTAAGGGTCACTTCCGTCTTTCTGTCCTTCTGTCTGTCTGTCTTTCTGTCTGTCACAGATATTCATTGGTCGCAGAACCTGTCTGTCATGGAATCCAAGTCGCTGATTGGTCGCAGCAAAACAGCCACAACCAATCTGCGACAGGCACAGTCCAGAAGAAAATGGCTGCTCCTCACTCCCCAAAGTCAGTGCCTGGCGCCCGCATACTCCCCTCCGGTCACCGCTCACACAGGGTTAATGCCGGCGGTAGTGGATCGCGTTATGCTGCAGGTAACGCACTCAGTTACCGCCGCTATTAACCCTTTGAGTCCCAACTTTTTACAATTGATGCTGCCTATGCGGCATCAATAGTAAAAAAATGTAATGTTAAAAATAATAAAAAAACAAAAAACCTGCTATACTCACCCTCCGTATTCTGCCGAGCCGCTCGCGCCTGCCGCCATCTTCCTTTCCCAGCGATGCATTGCGAAATTACCCAGAAGACTTAGCGGTCTCGCGAGACCGCTAAGTCTTCAGGGTAATTTCGCAATGCATCCTGGGAATGGAAGATGGCGGCAGCCGCGCGCCCATCGCCACAGTGCCGTTGGATCCCAGGGAGTGAGTATGTAACTAATTTTTATTTTAATTCTTTTATTTTTTAACAGGGATATGTGCCCACACTGCTAAATACTGCGTGGGCTACATGGCTGCTATATACTACGTGGGCAGTACTATATACTACATGGCTGCTACATACTACGTGGGCAGAACTATATGCTACATGGCTGCTATATACTACGTGGACAGTACTATATACTACATGGCTGCTATATACTACGTGGGCAGTACTATACAATACATGGCTGCTATATACTACGTGGGCAGTACTATATACTACATGGCTGCTATATACTACGTGGGCAGTACTATATACTACATGGCTACTATATACTACGTGGGCAGTACTATGTACTACATGGCTGCTATTTACTACGTGGACAGAGATCACAGAGATATGTCACACAAAATACTTAATAAGTAACATTTCCCACATGTCTACTTTACGTCAGCACAATTTTGGAACTAAAATTTTTTTGTTAGGGAGTTATAAGGGTTAAAAGTTGACCAGCAATTTCTCATTTTTACAACACCATTTTTTTTTTAGGGACCACATCTCATTTGAAGTCATTTTGAGGGGTATATCTGATTGAAAATACTCAAGTGTGACACCATTCTAAAAACTGCACCCCCTCAAGGTGCTCAAAACCACATTCAAGAAGTTTATTAACCCTTTAGGTGTTTCACAGGAATTTTTGGAATGTTTAAATAAAAATGAACATTTAACTTTTTTTCACAAAAAATTTATTTCAGCTCCAATTTGTTTTATTTTACCAAGGGTAACAGGAAAAATGGACACCAAAAGTTGTTGCACAATTTGTCCTGAGTACGCCAATACCCCATATGTGGGGGTAAACCACTGTTTGGGCGCATGACAGAGCTCGGAAGCGAAGGAGGGCAATTTGACTTTTCAATGCAAAATTGACAGTAATTGAGATGGGATGCCATGTTGCGTTTAGAGAGCCACTGATGTGCCTAAACATTGAAACCCCCCACAAGTGACACCATTTTGGAAAGTAGACCCCCTAAGGAACTTATCTAGATGTGTGGTGAGCACTTTGACCCACCAAGGGCTTCACAGAAGTTTATAATGCAGAGCCGTAAAAATAAAACAAAAATTTTTTCCCACAAAAATTATTTTTTAGCCCCCAGTTTTGTATTTTCCCGAGGGTAACAGGAGAAATTGGACCGCAAAAGTTGTTGTCCAATTTGTCCTGAGTATGCTGATAACCCATATGTGGAGGGCTCGGAAGGGAAGGAGCGCCGTTTGGAATGCAGACTTATATGGATTGGTCTGCAGGCGTTACATTGCGTTTGCAGAGCCCCTAATGTACCTAAACAGTAGAAACCCCCCACAAGTGACCCCATATTGGAAAATAGACCCCCCAAGGAACATATCTAGATGTGTTGTGAGAACTTTGAACCCCCCAGTGTTTCACTACAGTTTATAACGCAGAGTCGTGAAAATAAAAAAATAAAAATTTCCCACAAAAATTATTTTTTAGCCCCCAGTTTTGTATTTTCCCAAGGGTAACAGGAGAAATTGGACCCGAAAAGTTGTTGTCCAATTTGTCCTGAGTACGCTGATACCCCATATGTTGGGGTAAACCCCTGTTTGGGCACACGGGAGAGCTCAGAAGGGAAGGAGCACTGTTTTACTTTTTCAACACAGAATTGGCTGGAATTGAGATCGGACGCGATGTCGCGTTTGGAGAGCCCCTGATGTGCCTAAACAGTGGAAACTCCCCAATTAGAACTGAAACCCTAATCCAAACACACCCCTAATCTCAACGGTAACCCTAACCACACCCCTAACCCTGACACACCCCTAACTCTAATCCCAACCCTAATCCCAACCGTAAATATAATCCAAACCCCAACCCTAACTTTAGCCCCAACCCTAACTGTAGCCCTAACCCTAGCCCTAACCCTAACCCTAGCCCTAACCCTAACCTTAGCACTAACTCTAACCCTAGCCCTAACCCTAGCCCTAACCCTAACCCTAACTCTAGCCCTAACCCTAGCCCTAACCCTAGCCGTAACCCTAAACCCTAGCTCTAACCGTAATGGGAAGATGGAAATAAATACTTTTTTTAATTTTTTTATTTTTCCCTAACTAAGGGGGTGATGAAGGGGGGTTTGATTTACTTTTATTGTGAGTTTTTTAGTGGATTTTTATGATTGGCAGCCGTCACACACTGAAAGACGCTTTTTATTGCAAAAAATATTTTTTGCGTTACCACATTTTGAGAGCTATAATTTTTCCATATTTGAGTCCACAGAGTCATGTGAGGTCTTGTTTTTTGCGGGATGAGTTAACATTTTTATTGGTAACATTTTCGGGCACGTGATATTTTTTGATCGCTTTTTATACCGATTTGTGTGAGGCAGAATGACCGAAAACCAGCTATTCATGAACTTCTTTTGGGGGAGGCGTTTATACCGTTCCGCGTTTGGTAAATTGATAAAGCAGTTTTATTCTTCTGGTCAGTACAATTACAGCGATAACTCATTTATATCATTTTTTTATGTTTGGGCGCTTTTATATGATAAAAACTATTTTATAGAAAAAATAATTATTTTTGCATCGCTTTATTCTGAGGACTATAACGTTTTTTTTTTTTTGCTGATGATGCTGTATGGTGGCTCGTTTTTTGCGGGACAAGATGCCGTTTTCAGAGGTACCATGGTTATTTATATCCGTCTTTTTGATAGTCTGTTATTCCACTTTTTATTTGGCGGTATGAGAATAAAGCGTTGTTTTTTGCCTCGTTTTTTTTTTTACGGTGTTCACTGAAGGGGTTAACTTGTGATATAGTTTTATAGGTGGGGTCCTTACGGACGTGGCGATACTAAATATGTGTACTTTTATTGTTTGTTTTTTTTATTTAGATAAAGAAATGTATTTATAGGAACAATATTTTTTTTTTGGGAAATATTTTTTAATTTTTTTACACATTGGAATATTTTTTTTAACACTATAACATTGCCCCAGGGGGGGGGGCATCATGTTATAGTGTAAGATCGCTGATCTGACACTTTGCTGTTCGCGGTGTCAGATCAGCTATCTGACATGCAGGGCTGCAGGCTTCACAGTGCCTGCTCTGAGCAGGCGCTGTGAAGCCACCTCCCTCCCTGCAGGACCCGGATGCCGCGGCCATCTTGGATCCAGGCCTGCTACAGGGAGGGAGGTAAGGAGACCCTTGCAGCAACGCGATCACATCGCGTTGCTGCGGGGGTCTCAGGGAAGCCCGCAGGGAGCCCCCTCCCTGCGCGAAGCTTCCCTATTCCGCCGGCACACGGCGATCATGTTAATGTGCCGGGGCGGTCCGTGACCACTCCTGGCACATAGTGCCGGATGTCAGCTGCGATAGGCAGCTGACACCCAGCCGCGATCGGCCACGCTCCCCCTGTGATCGCTATGACGTACTATCCTGTCGAGGGTCAGATAGGCCCAGGGCACCTCGACGGGATAGTACGTCTAAGGTCAGAGAGGGGTTAATTATTTACAGTGGGTACAGAAAGTATTCTGACCCCTTTAAATTTTTCACTCTTTCATTGCAGCCATTTGGTAAATTCAAAAAATCTTTTTCACATTAATGTACACTGTGCACCCCATCTTGACTGAAAAAAACAGAAATGTAGAAATTTCTGCAAATTTTATAGAAAAGGAAAACTGAAATATCACATGGTCATAAGTATTCAGACCCTTTGCACCTACACTCATATTTAAGTCAGATGATGTCCATTTCCTTGTGATCCTCCTTGAGATGGTTCTACTCCTTCAGTGGAGTCCAGCTGTGATTAATTAAACTGATAGCACATGATTTGGAAAGACACACACCTGTCTATATAAGACCTCACAGCTCACCGTGCATGTCAGACCAAATGAGAATCATGAGGTCAAAGGACCTGGCCAGAATTCCTGCAGTACTTAAGGTTCCTAAGGGTACAGTGGCCTCAATTATCCATAAATGGAAGAAGTTTGGGACCACCAGAGGTCTTTCTAGACCTTGGCGTTCAGCCAAACTTAGCAATCGTGGGAGAAGAGCCTTGGTGAGAGAGGTAAAGAAGAACCCAAAGATCACTCTGGCAGAGCTCTAGAGAGGCAGTAGGGAGATGGGAGACAGTTCCACAAAGTTAACTATCACTGCAGCCCTCCACCAGGCAAGCCTTTATAGCAGAGTGGCCTGACTGAAGCCTCTCCTCAGTGCAAGACATATGAAAGGCCGCATAGTCTTTGCTAAAAAACACATGAAGGACTCCCAGACTTTGAGAAATAAGATTCTCTGCTCTGATGAGATGAAGATAGACATTTTTGGTGATAATTCTAAGCCGTATGTGTGGAGAAAACCAGGCACTGTTCATCAGCTGCCCAATACAATCCCAATAGTGAAACATGGTGGTGTCAGCATCATGCTATGAGGGTGTTTTTCAGCTGCAGGGACAGGAGGACTGGTTGTCATTGAAGGAAACTTGAATGAGGCCAAGTACAGAGATATCCTGGATGAAAACGTCTTCCAGAGTGCTCTGGACCTCAGACATTGCCAAAGATTCACCTTCCAACAAGACAATGACCCTAAGCACACAGCTAAAATAACAAAAGAGTGGTTTCAGAACAACTCTGTGACCATTCTTGACTGGCCCAGCCAGAGCTCTGACCTTAACCCAATTGAACATCTCTGGAGAGACCTGAAAATGGCTGTCCACCAACATTCACCATGCAACCTGGCAGAGCTGGAGAGGATCAGCAAGGAAGAATGACAGAGGATCCCCAAATCCAGGTGTGAAAAACTTGTTGCATAATTCCCAAGAAGACTCATGGCTCTACTAGCTCAAAAGGGTGCTTCTACTCAATACTGAGCAAAGGGTCTGAATACTTATGACCATGTGATTTTTCAGTTTTTCTTTTTTAATAAATTTGCAAAAATTACTACATTTCTTATTTTTTTCAGTCAAAATTGAGTGCAGAGTGTACAATAATGAGAAAAAATGAACTTTTTTGAATTTACCAAGGGGGCTACAATGAAACAGTGAAAAATGTAATGTGGTAAGATTACTTTCCGTACCCACTGTATATTCTTTTTATTTATTTAAAGGGTTTGTTCAAAACTTGTTAAAAAAATCAGTTTTTATTTCCCCAGAGACATCACCAGTCTATGTTTAATATTGCAAAATCTGTATGTAGTATTTTATGGGGCCCATGCTGTATGGAGTATTATATGGGACCCATGCTGTATGGAACAGTATATGAGGCTCATTCTGTATGGAGCATTATACTGTATGTGACCCATTCTGTATGGAGCATTATATGGGGCCCAATCTGTATGGAGCAATATATAGGGCTCATTCTGTATGGAGTATTATACTGTATGTGACCCATTCTGTATGGAGTATTATATGGGGCCCATTCTGTATGGAGCATTATATGGGGCCCATTCTGTATGGAGTATTATATGGGGCTCGGTCTGTACAGAGCATTATATGGGGCACATTCTGTATGGAGCATTATATGGGGCCCATTCTGTATGGAGCATTATATGGGGCCCATTTTGTATGGAGTATTATATGTGGCTCATTCTGTGTGGAGCATTAGATGGAGCCCATTACGAAAGGACTATTATATGGGGCCCATTCTGTATAGTTCATTACATGAGGCGCATTATTCTGTATGAATCAATATATGGGGTCAATTTTTCTGTCTGAAGCAACATATGGGGCTCATTATACAGTATGGAGGACTATGTGGTGCCAATAATACTGTACGGTGCACTATGTGGTGTCCATAATACTGTATGGAGGACTATACTGTCTGGTCTAAAATGAAAACTTTCGAATCCCCACAGGCCACACACTGTGCTCTCTGAGGATTAACGGTTTCTGAGCTACTGTAGAATTTACAATAGACATCGCTCATGTAATGTGAGAAGTAAGTGAAATCTTTGGCATTGTACTATACCAATAATTCTCTGCTGTATCTGTTCAACAGAAATCATGGTATGTGTTAAAGGGACCCAGGGCCACCATCAGGGCATTACTGCGCTTACTACTGTATGGGGCCCAGTGAAGAACAGTACATAGAGGGGCCCACAGGTCTGGCTCCCAGCTTATGCACTTCTACTCACCGGTCCCCATTGTGCTTTAAAGTGGTGAGCGCTGCAGCGCACACGTCGGCGCTGGGGCTCGGGAGCTTTCTCAGAGTTGTGCACAGCCGTCTTACCTTGACGGCTGTGCAGCTCCCGCTCAGTCCATCTTCTGTGTACTTCCTGTCAGGTGATGGTGCATATGTGATGACGTCATCGCGTATGCACCGACATGTACCGGATGCTGGAAGCTGCTGGGGAACGTCTGTGAGGTAAGTATAAAAATGTTTTTGTTTTCTTTATAAAATGAAGTAAAGGGGTAAAGGGTGGAGGAGGAGGACTGCATTTGATGACATGGGGGGTATAGGGGACTGCACATGATGACATGGGCGAGTAAAGGGGACTGCACATGATGACATGGAGTAAAGGGGACTGCACATGATGAAATGGGGTAAAGGAGACTGCACATGATGAATTGAGAGTGAGGGACAGGGAACAACAATTGAATTGAAGGTATGGAGTGGGGAGAGCAAATGATTATCTGGGGAGAGCAAATACTGATGACATTTGAGAGTGGGGGAGTAAATGATGTACTGAATGTGGGGGAGAGCTGTTGATACATAGTAACATAGTAACATAGTAACATAGTTAGTAAGGCCAAAAAAAGACATTTGTCCATCCAGTTCAGCCTATATTCCATCATAATAAATCCCCAGATCTACGTCCTTCTACAGAACCTAATTGTATGATACAATATTGTTCTGCTCCAGGAAGACATCCAGGCCTCTCTTGAACCCCTCGACTGAGTTCGCCATCACCACCTCCTCAGGCAAGCAATTCCAGATTCTCACTGCCCTAACAGTAAAGAATCCTCTTCTATGTTGGTGGAAAAACCTTCTCTCCTCCAGACGCAAAGAATGCCCCCTTGTGCCCGTCACCTTCCTTGGTATAAACAGATCCTCAGCGAGATATTTGTATTGTCCCCTTATATACTTATACATGGTTATTAGATCGCCCCTCAGTCGTCTTTTTTCTAGACTAAATAATCCTAATTTCGCTAATCTATCTGGGTATTGTAGTTCTCCCATCCCCTTTATTAATTTTGTTGCCCTCCTTTGTACTCTCTCTAGTTCCATTATATCCTTCCTGAGCACCGGTGCCCAAAACTGGACACAGTACTCCATGTGCGGTCTAACTAGGGATTTGTACAGAGGCAGTATAATGCTCTCATCATGTGTATCCAGACCTCTTTTAATGCACCCCATGATCCTGTTTGCCTTGGCAGCTGCTGCCTGGCACTGGCTGCTCCAGGTAAGTTTATCATTAACTAGGATCCCCAAGTCCTTCTCCCTGTCAGATTTACCCAGTGGTTTCCCATTCAGTGTGTAATGGTGACATTGATTCCTTCTTCCCATGTGTATAACCTTACATTTATCATTGTTAAACCTCATCTGCCACCTTTCAGCCCAAGTTTCCAACTTATCCAGATCCATCTGTAGCAGAATACTATCTTCTCTTGTATTAACTGCTTTACATAGTTTTGTATCATCTGCAAATATCGATATTTTACTGTGTAAACCTTCTACCAGATCATTAATGAATATGTTGAAGAGAACAGGTCCCAATACTGACCCCTGCGGTACCCCACTGGTCACAGCGACCCAGTTAGAGACTATACCATTTATAACCACCCTCTGCTTTCTATCACTAAGCCAGTTACTAACCCATTTACACACATTTTCCCCCAGACCAAGCATTCTCATTTTGTGTACCAACCTCTTGTGCGGCATGGTATCAAACGCTTTGGAAAAATCGAGATATACCACGTCCAATGACTCCCCGTGGTCCAGCCTATAGCTTACCTCTTCATAAAAACTGATTAGATTGGTTTGACAGGAGCGATTTCTCATAAACCCATGCTGATATGGAGTTAAACAGTTATTGACATTGAGATAATCCAGATTAACATCCCTCAGAAACCCTTCAAATATTTTACCAACAATAGAGGTTAGACTTACTGGCCTATAATTTCCAGGGTCACTTTTAGAGCCCTTTTTGAATATTGGCACCACATTTGCTATTCGCCAATCCTGCGGAACAGACCCTGTCGCTATAGAGTCCTTAAAAATAAGAAATAATGGTTTATCTATTACATTACTTAGTTCTCTTAGTACTCGTGGGTGTATGCCATCCGGACCTGGAGATTTATCTATTTTAATCTTATTCAGCCGGTTTCGCACCTCTTCTTGGGTTAGATTGGTGACCCTTAATATAGGGTTTTCATTGTTTCTTGGGATTTCACCTAGCATTTCATTTTCCACCGTGAATACCGTGGAGAAGAAGGTGTTTAATATGTTAGCTTTTTCCTCGTCATCTACAACCATTCTTTCCTCGCTATTTTTTAAAGGGCCTACATTTTCAGTTTTTATTCTTTTACTATTGATATAGTTGAAGAACAGTTTGGGATTAGTTTTACTCTCCTTAGCAATGTGCTTCTCTGTTTCCTTTTTGGCAGCTTTAATTAGTTTTTTAGATAAAGTATTTTTCTCCCTATAGTTTTTTAGAGCTTCAATGGTGCCATCCTGCTTTAGTAGTGCAAATGCTTTCTTTTTACTGTTAATTGCCTGTCTTACTTCTTTGTTTAGCCACATTGGGTTTTTCCTATTTCTAGTCCTTTTATTCCCACAAGGTATAAACCGCTTACACTGCCTATTTAGGATGTTCTTAAACATTTCCCATTTATTATCTGTATTCTTATTTCTGAGGATATTGTCCCAGTCTACCAGATTAAAGGCATCTCTAAGCTGGTCAAACTTTGCCTTCCTAAAGTTCAGTGTTTTTGTGACTCCCTGACAAATATTGTGGTCGCTATTTCCTAGATGCCCGACCACCTGCAGATTTGTTATTCTGTCAGATCTATTAGATAGTATTAGGTCTAAAAGTGCTGCTCCTCTGGTTGTATTCTGCACCAATTGTGAAAGATAATTTTTCTTGGTTATTAGCAGAAACCTGTTGCCTTTATGGGTTTCACAGGTTTCTGTTTCCCAGTTAATATCCGGGTAGTTAAAGTCCCCCATAACCAGGACCTCATTATGGGTTGCAGCTTCATCTATCTGCTTTAGAAGTAGACTTTCCATAGTTTCTGTTATATTTGGGGGTTTGTAACAGACCCCAATGAGAATTTTGTTACCATTTTTCCCTCCATGAATTTCGACCCATATGGACTCGACATCCTCATTTCCTTCGCTAATATCCTCCCTTAAAGTGGACTTTAGACATGACTTTACATAGAGACAAACCCCTCCTCCTCTCCGATTTTTACGATCCTTTCTAAACAGACTGTAACCCTGTAAGTTAACTGCCCAGTCATAGCTTTCATCTAACCATGTCTCGGTTATTCCCACTATGTCAAAGTTACCTGTAGATATTTCTGCTTCTAGTTCTTCCATCTTGTTTGTCAGGCTTCTGGCGTTTGCGAGCATGCAGTTTAGAGGATTTTGTTTTGTTCCAATCTCCTCGCTGTGGATTGTTTTAGAAATGTTCTTACCTCCCTTCTGAGTATGTTTTCCTGGGTCTTCTTTGTTCGAGTCTAATGTTTTTCTTCCCGTCCCCTCTTCTTCTAGTTTAACGCCCTCCTGATGAGTGTAGCGAGTCTTCTGGCGAATATGTGTTTCCCAGGTTTGTTGAGGTGTAGTCCGTCTCTGGCGAGGAGTCCATCGTACAAATAATTCACACCGTGGTCCAGGAATCCGAATCCTTGTTGTCTGCACCATCGTCTTAGCCAGTTGTTTGCATCAAGGATCCTGTTCCATCTCCTGGTGCCATGCCCGTCTACTGGAAGGATAGAAGAAAAAACTACCTGTGCATCCAGTTCCTTTACTTTCTTCCCCAACTCTTCAAAGTCTTTGCAGATTGTCGGTAGGTCCTTCCTTGCCGTGTCATTGGTGCCAATATGTATCAGAAGAAATGGGTTGACGTCCTTGGAGCTGAAGAGCTTTGGTATCCTATCGGTCACATCCTTGATCATCGCACCTGGAAGGCAGCATACTTCTCTTGCAGTCATGTCCGGTCTGCAGATGGCTGCTTCTGTGCCTCTCAGTAGTGAGTCTCCCACCACCACCACTCTTCGTTGCTTCTTGGCTGTACTTTTTGCTGTCACTTGTTGCTGTGTGCCCTTTTCTTTTTTGCTTGCTGGTATTGCTTCATCCTTAGGTGTGCCATCTTCATCCTCTACAAAGATTTGATATCGGTTCTTCAGTTGTGTGGTTGGTGATTTCTCCATGGTCTTCTTGCTTCTTTTGGTCACATGCTTCCACTCATCTGCTTTTGGAGGTTCTCTGACACTTTTTTCACCTTCTGTGACCAGTAGAGATGCTTCTGTTCTGTCTAGAAAGTCTTCATTCTCTTTGATGAGTTTCAAAGTTGCTATTCTTTCTTCCAGACCCCGTACCTTTTCTTCTAAAAGGGCCACTAGTCTACACTTCTGACAGGTGAAATTTGATTCTTCTTCTGGTCGATCTGTGAACATGTAGCACATGCTGCAGCTCACCATGTAGGTTGTCACATCTGCCATGTTGCTCCTAGATCCTGCTGAGTTGCTGTGTGTTATCCTTCTTGTGTAATCTACTCAGCCAAGCTCTCTTGCAATAATGTCCTACAGGCAAAAATTCTTACGGCGCGCGGTTTGGTGATGCTTTCCAAGCAGCTGGTCCCGGCTGTACCCAACGATCTTCTAGCTTAGGGAGACTCTTCGCTCTTCCCAGAAGGCACCTGGAATATGCAAATTAGCCTCTTCAAGCTTGAATCCCTGGTTTGGTGATGCTTTCCAAGCAGCTGGTCCCGGCTGTACCCAACGATCTTCTAGCTTAGGGAGACTCTTCGCTCTTCCCAGAAGGCACCTGGAATATGCAAATTAGCCTCTTCAAGCTTGAATCCCTGGTTTTTGGAATGGTGAGTTGATAATGAATAAAGGGTGGGAGAGAGAGAGAAGACATGACAATTAATTGGGGTGGAGAGGGCATTTAAATATAATGAGTCAGGGGCATGTGAGGTACATAGTGGGGGGTTGAGTATGCAGTGTCTTGTAATGAATTGGGAGAAAGAGTACAGATACTAATTAATTTAAATATTTATTAGGTGGGGGAAGTGGCTATGTATAGTTAGTTGGGGCACAGAGGCGGATTATAATTTATATTTGGAATGGTGAGTTGCATAATAACCAATTACATATTAATGATGGGTGCATATCTGTATACAGATGTATAGTGTAGAAGAAAGGGAAAAAGTGAGGACTGTGCTCTGGAAACGGTGCTCTAGGTAACTATGTGTTATTTTATGCAGAGATGAGTCCTAGCTGGAAGTGATGGTGGTCTGCGCTGCATGAAAAAGAAAAGCAAAGATGAAGGACTTCACCTGGAGATGACACTGGTGAGTCAGTCTGTTACCTGTACACTGTATACACTGTATATACTGTATACTATATACAGAGGTCCTGTGTATAATGTCACTATTGATCACTGTAATATGCGTACACTGACACTGTATACAATGTACAGAGCTCCTGTGTATAATGTTACCAGTGATCACTATATTATCTGCACACTGACACTGTATATAGAGGTCCAGTTTATAATGTCACTGATCATCTTTGTATCACCTGTACACTGACAATATATACAGAGCTCCTGTGTATAATGTTACTGGTGATCACTGTATTACCGGTACACTATACACTATATACAGAGCTCCTGTGTATAATGTCACCGGTGATCACTATATTATCTGTACACGAACACTATATACAGATGTCCTGTGTATAATGTCACTGATGATCGCTGTATTACCTTACACTGACACTATATACAGAGATTCTGTGTGTAATGTCACTGCTGATCCCTGTATTACCTGTAAACTATATACTATATACAGAGCGCCTGTGAATAATGTCACCGGTAATCACTGTATTACCTGTACACTGACACTGTATACTGCATACAGAGCTTCTGTTTATCATGGCACTGGTAATCATTGTATTACCTATACACTGACAGTAAATACAGAGTTCCCATGTATAATGTCACTGAGTATTGTCTTTTGGTTTTTTTAAATTAATGATCAGTATTGTAGTATTCAGTCACTATGTCATGGTAATATGTGATCTGGTCACGGTGTGATGGTACTTGTCCCTTGTATGTGGTATTAATGGTCATTTAAAAAAATACATGTGACTCTTTCTCTTCGAGAAAAATACATCTATATATTTATATTTAATAGGTTAGAATAGAGTAGGGCCCAGCCAAAAGAGTCTAGTGTCATGGTGGTGGCTTAAAAATACTTTTGGCCAGAACAAAAGCTGCTGGTAATGAATGTGATCTGATGTTTTATGGGAACTGTTAATATCTGATTGGTGAGGAAAAGGTGGAGAAGTTGATTTTTTCCAACAGTGAGCGGGGAGACTGTGGAAGGTTTGAAGGGTGGAGGCGGAGCTAGGATGGAGCCTAGGCGGAGTCGCAAGGGGGCCCGAAAATTTTGCCAGTATGGGGCCCCGAAATTCCTAGTGGCAGCCCTGAATGGAACCACTGGGACCAGAGCCCACGAAAACCTGGAGCCAGCACTGGTTTGAGGCCATGTCAGCCTTCTGTAACTGATGCAATCTTCAGGAATGTGTAAAATGGCGAGGTTTTTTTTATTACAATGATTCAAACTGCAAGTGGTTCAAATTCTCTGAGATATGCTAATTTTATAAAATTTGACTCAAAATTGATTTGGGAAGATCCATTTGGTTGTCTCTATTAACAACAATTAACTAGGGGTTTTGGTAAACAGATGTCCAAATAGAGTAAAATATACTACTTTTTTAACCCAGCCCCCGCTTCCCCAGTCCCACTAACAGGAGCTCCATGATTATTTTATTACTAACAAACTTTCCTTCCATCACCGAAACCTGGCTCACCCCTCTGACACAGCCTCTCCTGCTGCACTTTCGTATGGTGGATTCCACCTTTCCCACACCCCCAGCCCAAGGAGCAAGCATGGCGAAGGAGTTGGTTTTCTCCTGTCACATAACTATTCCTTCATGCAAATCCCACTGCCACCCTCTATTGCCCTCCCTTCCTTTGAGATGCACTTTGTGCATATCTACTCCCACTCCCACCTCCAACTGGCTGTCATTTAACTCCCTACAGGGCTAGCCACCACCTTCTTTGACCACTTCATTACCAAGCTACTTCATTTCCTCTCTGCTGACATCCCCACTATCATCATGGGTGACTTCAACATCACCATTGACACTTCTGTGGGGAAACAGGGGGTTGGTGGGCACCCAAGTCTGCTAGCCGAAATCGCATGGACCAGGGATCGTCCCGGCTAATGCCCACTCTCCCGGCATAAAGCTACTCAGGCAATGCAGGATCTGGGTAAATTAGTGTGGTAATGCTTTATTGAACCACAAAACAGGCAGATAACACATAGAACAGTCCCAGCACAGTACCCAAGATGGTGCACATTAGAGAGGTTCACCATTCTGCTGACTTGCCGGGATAATGGCAGATGTTAGTTCAGAGCTCCCAGGGTTGCTACTCCACGTGTGATACACACACAGAGAAGCGGTAATGACAAGCATAGGGAGATGACAGTCCATAGAGCCAATGCAAGGTCCAAAGCCATATGACGCGAGAGTCACCACCTGGCTACTTCAAACATCTCCATGGAGCCAGGCGACCAGCGAGTCCCAAGCAAGGCTTTCTCCAAACGTATCCAGCAATGGTCAATGGAGCAGATCTGTATTCTTTCAACCGGAGCTGAAAACCCCAAGGTTATTTCCTATAGAATGATAGATCCATGTCCCTCATGGTGGTGCCATGATGAATTGGCTGCAGCCCTGTCTCTCGTCCTTTGGGTGTTTTGCAGAATGTCCGGTTGTGTTGCTCTCTCCCTCCTTGTCTCTCTGTCACTGAGTCTCTATATACCCGAGGCATGTAATCTATTTTTAGATTTACTCAATGTCCTTTAGGGTACGATTACACTATACGATTTACCAACGATCACGACCAGCGATACGACCTGGCCGTGATAGTTGGTAAGTCGTTGTGTGGTCGCTGGAGAGCTGTCACACAGACAGCTCTCCAGCGACCAACGATGCCAAGGTCCCCGGGTAACCAGGGTAAACATCGGGTTACTAAGCGCAGGGCCGCGCTTAGTAACCCGATGTTTACCCTGGTTACCAGTGTAAAAAAAAACAAACAGTACATACTTACATTCCGGTGTCTCTCCCTTGCCGTCTGCTTCCTGCACTGACTGACTGCCGGCCGTAAAGTGAAAGCACAGCACAGCGGTGACGTCACCGCTGTGCTCTGCTTTCACTTTACGGCCGGCAGTCACAGTGCGGGAAGCAGACGGCAAGGGAACTGACGGACACCGGAATGTAAGTATGTACTGTTTTTTTTTTTACATTTACGATGGTAACCAGGATAAACATCGGGTTACTAAGCGCGGCCCTGCGCTTAGTAACCCGATGTTTACCCTGGTTACAAGCGAACGCATCGCTGGATCGGTGTCACACACACCGATCCAGCGATGACAGCGGGAGATCCAGCGACAAAAGAAAGTTCCAAACGATCTGCTACGACGTACGATTCTCAACAGGGTCCCTGATCGCTGCTGCATGTCAGACACAGCGATATCGTATGGATATCGCTGGAACGTCACGAATCGTACCGTCGTAGCGATCAAAATGGCACTGTGTGATGGTACCCTAAGTCCAGCATCAAGATAAGGGAAAATAATGGTGATAAGATCAAGTAGCATTACTTGACCATTCAATCTATTTGCACAGTCTATCCCTCTCTGCTTTCGAAGTAAGCAAACTGATTCCATAATACAATGCACAAATAGCATATCAGCAAGCGTCAATAGTCAAAGATAAGCGCACACTGAGTTATATGAAATATCGGCTTACAAGTCACTATTACAGGCTTACCCAAACAAAAGTCTGCTTTCTTGACCCACCAGAAATCAACACTTAAATCCAAAAGCCAACATACAAATAAAAAGTAAATTCTTCTTGGTTTGCAAAACATAGTCATCTGGGTAATTAATATATAACCTGGTTTCTTCACAACTTCCCGCTCAGCTGTCACTAAACTTCTATCTCTCACTTCCTCCTTTGGCCTTGCTCAATAGTTTTCTGCAGCCACTCACAAAGATGGCCACATATTGAACCTCATCTTCACCCACCTCTGCTCCCTATCTATCCTCTCTAACTCGCCTCTCCCTCTTTCTGACCACAACACACTTACATTCTCTTCCCTCTCCTCTCCTTCACCACAATCCCCACTTCACAAACTTGCACACCCTCGCATAAATCTTAAACATCTCAATTCACACTCAATTTCTGAATCCCTCCTCCCTCTTACAGACATAAGTTCCTTACACAATGCTGCCACTGCTGACACTTTATATAACAACACAATACCTGTAGCTCTGGAATCGGTCACCCCTCTCACACTTACCAAAGCTTGCAAAATCAACAGACAACCCTGGCACACCAGCCTGAACAAAGAACTAAGGTGGGCATCTAGGGTTGCTAAGCGGAGATGGAAAAGATCCCACTCCAAAAAAGCACTTCATCGCATTCAAACAGTCCCTCACTACTTTCAAGGCCACACTCGATGAAGCAAAACAAATCTACTTCTCATCTCTCCTATCCTTCCTGTCTCACAATCCTAAACAGTTATTCAACACTTTTAATTCTCTCCTCCATCTCCCAGCACCTCCTCCCTCTCCACTCATCTCAGCTGAAGACTTTGCCTCATTTTTCAAGCAGAAGATTGATAACATCAGAGAAAGCTTTAGTTTACAACCCACCCAGCCACTCCTCCTAACTACTCAGCCCTCCTCCTCAAAAACCAACTTATCCACCATTATAGAAGATCGACATTCCACTCTACTCTCAAGATCACATCTCACCACCTCTGCACGTGACCCGATCTCATCCCATTTCATATCAAACCTCACCACAGTCTTCATCCCAACCCTAACCCAGCTCTTCAACCTATCACTAACAACTGGTATTTTCTCCTCATGCTTCAAACATGCCTCAATCACACCCATCCTCAAAAATCATCCCCCATATCATTTAACCTCTATGCCTCAAAACTACTAGAACAACACGTCCATTTTGTCCATCTCTTCCTGCTCCCTCTTTGACCGCTTACAATCTGGCTTCTGACCACATCACTGCACTGAAACTGCCCGAACTAAAGTCACTTAGTCTCTAGTAACCGCCAAAGCCAAGTGACATTACTCTGTCCTCCTCCTCCTGGACCTGTCCTCTGCCTTTGACACAGTGGACCACTCCCTATAACTATAGACACTCTCATCTCTTGGCATCACAGACTTGGCCCCATCTTGGATCTTATCATACCTGACAGACCGGACATTCAGCATCTCCCACTCGCATACCGCCTCCTCACCTTACCCCCTATCTGTTGGAGTCCCTCAAGGTTCAGTCCTAGGGTCCCTGTTCTCCATTTACACCTTTGGCCTGGGACAGCGTATAGAATCTCATGGCTTTCAGTATCACCTCTATGCTGATGACACACAGATTTACCTCTGTGGACAAAATATCAACTCCATACTAACTAGAATCCCACAATGTCTGACCGCTCTTTCATCCTTCTTCTCTGCTAGATTTCTGAAACTTAATATAGACAAAACAGAATTCATCATCTTTCCCCCATCTCTCTCGTTCACCCCAATGGACTTATCCATTAAAGTAAATGGCTGCTCACTCTCCCCAGTCCCACAAGCTTGCTCCTTCAAACCACATATCCAAGCCCTTTCCACTTCCTGCTGACTTCAACTAAAAAAATATTCCTGGATCCTTACATTCCTCTACCAAGAATCTGCAAAAACCCTAGTTCATGCACTTATGATCTCCCTCGTTGACTACTGCAACCTCCTGCTCTGTGGCCTTCCCTCCAACACTCTGGCACCTCTCTAAACTATTATAAACTCTGCTGCTCGACTAATCCACCTGTCCCCCCGCTATTCCCCAGCCTCTCCCCTCTGTCAATCCCTGCACTGGCTTCTCATTACCTAAAGACTCCAGTTCAAAACCCTAACCATGACATACAAAGCCATCCACTTCTCTCCTCCATACATCTGTGACCTAGTCTCCCGGGACTTACCTGCATGTAGCTTCCGATCCTCACAAGAGCTCCTTCTCTATTCCCTTATTTTCTCCTCTTCCCACAATCGCATACAAGATTTCTTTTACACATCCCCCTACTCAGGAAGGCTTTACCCCAACGTATCAGACTCTCGCCTATCATGGAAACCTTAAAAAGGAACCTGAAGACCTACCTCTTCTGAAAAGCCTACAACCTGCAGTGACCGCCAAACTGCTGCACGACCATTGCTACCTCACCTACTGTATCCTCACCTATCCCTTGTATAATGTGATCCCTCACGCGCAGGGTCCTTTTTCCTTCAGTACCAGTTGTGACTGGTATTGTTTAAGATTACTGTACTTGTTTTTTATTATGTATACCCTTCCTCACATATAACGCGCCATGGAATAAATGGTGCTATAAAAATAAATAATAATAATATTACTTTTGTTACAGCTTCAAAGGAGGTTCAAAGGATGACATGATGACTCTTTTCTACAGGGACAGGGGGATTTTAGCCACTTGTTCTGTTCCTAAACTATAATCAACCTTTTTGGTGATAGCTTCATGTAATTTTATCATATATATGGAAAGTCTTTCTTGAGGTGAAAGAGCACACTAACAGTCATGTTGGAATTTGGGATAAAAAAATGCAAACTGTTTTGGGTATAACATTTAATACAGCACTAGCGTGACTCAGAAATAGTAGCTTTAGGCAGATCCTCTTAATATGACCAAAAACAAACATTTGATTGTTTCAAATAAAAGCATAAATGAAGTAAGCTCAGCTTTCAAAAAAATAAAAAAACTATTAAATTTGGCCTAAATTCCTTTTTATTCATACATACATTTTTAGACATGAAGTCATGAATGACAGAAACAGTGAATATTTGTAATTTGTTTGTCTTTTTTATGGATTTGTGTTACAGTATAAAGGTTATAATACTGAGCTTTAAATGTTTCAGTACAATAAAAGTATAATAATCCCATGGAATATATGTTAAAACAAGACCTTTCCACGAAATATTCAAATCTAGAATGAGGTAAAAAATATTTTATATAAGTGCAGATACAGTTACTGTAGAGAGAAAGACATAGAGAGAAAGACATAAACACTGAACAAACTGTACTGAAAGTGTGTGACAGCACAGCAGTTTAAAGATGAGCGAACCTTTTAAGGTTGGGTTCAGTTCAATTTGCCAAATGTTTAAACGTTCATGAACAAACCACAAATGAGCATAATTCTATAATAAATATTTATTTTATTGCAATAAATCATAATAACAAAACCAATAAAATGAGAACCACTAGAAACCAATATACAGGACACAAAGTGACCAGCACAATACGTCAATAATAATTGATCATTACCCTATAAATTACATATAGAAAAATAGCTAGACAAAATGTCTGTGCAAATAAATGTACTTTATAGCTGAGAAATCACATGATTTATAAGGTGCATAGTGCATGAAGCATAGAGGGCCAAAACAGGCCGTAAAACAGTGAAATCAAGCTAAAAGAAAGGCAGGCATGATATACTTACTAAGTAAAATAGGCTAAGTGCTGGTAACAGTATGGTCCCTGCCGCAGAACATGTTCGACAAACGTACCCGAACCCCATTAAATTCAATGGGAGGCAGAGGTGTACCTAGAGTTTCGGTTCATGGGGGCGAATCTTCTGAGTGGGGCCCTAACCAGGTAACCTTGATTACAACTGTGTGACGCACCCCAATAGTGGATGTAGGAGAATTTCAGCAGATGACAGCGAAGTTGCTGAAAATAATCTATATATAAAGATTAACTTTGATATTACTGCCAAATGGTCAGTGGTAGATACCAGTCCTGCAGAACATATAAGAGACTACAGTACAGTTATTGATGGTGACCAAGGCTACTTTCACACTAGTCCACCGGTACGGGCCGTCGCAAACCATTGGCCCGATGTACCGACGGACAGTGTGATTGATTAGCAAAACGTGGGCAGCGGATGCAGTTTTACAATGCATCCGCTGCCCCATTGTAATGTCCGGGGAGGAGGGGGCGCATGCGCGGCCGGAAATGGCAGACTCAATGCACAAAAAAATGTTACATGTAATGTTTTTTTGTGCCGACGGTGCGCCAAATCACGATGCATCCGTCGCACGACGGATGTGATGTGTGGCCATATGTCACAATGCATCGGTAATACAAATGTATGGAGAAAAAACGCATCCTGCAGGCACATTTGCAGGATGCATTTCTTCACCAAAATGACGCATTGCGACGGACGTCAGAAGACGCTAGTGTGAAAGTAGCCTTACAGCTGATGTTCTTTCTTATGGAATCATTCCCTATTCATGTCTTTTCCGCATGCAGAAGTAGGCGGAGCTAGCAGTGGAGGTGTGGCCGAGGGCGGGGCTTCACGGAGGAAGTCCGCAGCCCGCCGCAGATCAGGGAAACACTAATGTGAAACCGGCCTTACCCTATAGCAAAAAGTGTCCACTTTACATTTAACCCTTTCACGCCGCAGTCTTTTTTTGTTTCTGATTTTTATTCCGCTTCTTCCCAGAGCCATAACTATTTTATTTTTTCGTCAATATGGCCTTATAAGGGCTTGTTTTTTGCAGGACGAGCTGTACTTTTGAATTACACCATTGATTTTACCATATCATGTACTCAAAAATGGAAAAAAAATTCCAAGTGCAGTGAAATTGCAAAAAAAGGGCAATTAAACAACTGGTTTTTGGATTTTTTTTTTTTTACCATATTCACCAAATGCTAAAACTGACCTGCCATTATGATTCTCCAGGTCACAAAAGGTTCACAGACACCAAACATGTCTAAGTTCTCTTTTATTTAAGTGGTGAAAAAAAATCCAAAGTTTGTTAAAAAAAATAATTGCGTCATTTTCCTAGACCTGTAGGGTCTCCATTTTTCGTGATCTGTGGCTGAGTGAGGGCTTATTTTTTTGCATCAAATAGTTGACATCCAGTGCCTCTTTGGATGAATGATCCCAAGAAATCCAAGGTTTTTTTAAAACATCTATATATTTCTTCATATTAAAAACAGGTAACAAAAAAGGTCAGGCAGTTTGGATACACTCATGAGTAGTGTTGAGCGATACCTTCCGATATCAAGAAATATCGGTATCGGATTGGATCGGCCAATATCCAAAAAATATCGGATAATGCCAATACCGATACCAATGCAAGTCAATGGGACACAAATATTGGGATGTAAATAAGCCCTTTCTGTCCTTCTACATTCTGTTCCGGAGGGGGGAAGAGTGTGGGCGGTGCGTGGGCGGACACTGTGCGTGTCTGTGTGTGCGGGTGGGGTCAATGCAGGCCTGCCGGGGATCTTTATGGGCATCCTGGGGCTCTGTGTGGCCTGCCGGGGCTCTGTGCGTGCCTGCCGGGGCTCTGTGCGGCCTGCTGGGGCTCTGTGCTTGCTTGCCAGGGCTCTATGCGGGCTTGCCGGGGCTCTGTGCGGCTTGCCGGGGCTCTGTGCATGCCTGCCGGGGCTCTGTGTGTGCCTGCCGGGGCTCTGTGCGGTGTACGGGGCTCTGTGCGGGCTTTCCAGGGCTCTGTATGTGCCTGCTGGGGCTCTGTGCGGGCTTGCCAGGGCTCTGTGCGTGCCTGCCGGGGCTCTGTGTGGGCTTGCCGGGGCTCTGTGTGGCATGCCAGTGCTCTGTGCGTACCTGCCGGGGCTCTGTGCATTCTTGAAGGGGCTCTGTGCAGCGTGCGTGGCTCTGTGTGGGCTTGCCGGGGCTCTGTGTGCCTGCTGGGGCTCTGTGCGGACTTGCCGGGGCTCTGTGCGGCATGTCGAGGTTCTGTGCGGGCTTGACGTCACTCTGTATGTGCCTGCCGGGCTCTGTGCAGGTTTGCCGGGGCTCTGTGCAGCGTGCCGGGGCTCTGTGCGGACTTGTCAGGGCTCTGTGCGTGCTTGCTGGGGACGAGAACCAGTCAGAGGAGGGCTGGCGTGTGTAGTGTCTATAACATATGTGGCTGTGTGTATGGAGACGTATAGAGACTGTGAGATAGCGTGCGGTCGCCCAGGGAAACTGGACAAGGGAAGTCTGGCCTGTTTAGGGACCGCAAATCTAAAGCCATGTGATATATATTGCTTTGTATGGTGTAAACTGGTCACTGATAATATCCACTGAAGTTATATGCATTTATGTGAATTGGACTTTAATGCTGTGTAGAAACACATTAAAAGAGACTTTTGTGTTTGAATTTGTGGGTCACTGCTTCTTCACTGTGTACGATGCTACTGCAGCTTTACAGTATGTAGTATGCATGTATTAAGTATGTAGTATGTATGTAGTAAGTATGTTGTATGTATGTAGCATGTGTGTAGTATGTGTGTAGTATGTATGTAGTATGTGGGTAGTATGTGTGTAGTATGTGTGTAGTATGTGTGTAGTATGTATGTAGTATTTTTTTTTTTTTTACATTCAACACATTAGTCGGATGATGGGATTACTACTGTCCCATCATTGGCTAATGTGTCAATCACTGTCACTGTTGCAGGCATCGTTCGATGGGACCGATGCCTGCACAGAGCCCCGGAAGCCCGCACAGAGCCCCGGCAGGCCGCAGAGTCCCGGCAGGCATGCACAGAGCCCTGGCACACACGCACAGAGCCCCAGGAGGCACGCACAGAGCCCCGGCAGGCCGCACAGAGCCCCGGCAAGCCCACATAGAGCCCCGGCAAGCCCGCACAGAGCCCCCGGCAGGCCCGCACAGAGCCCCGGCAGGCCCGCACAGAGCCTTGGCAGGCCCGCACAGAGCCCCGTCAGGCCGCACAGAGCCCCGGCAGGCACGCAAAGACCCCCCACGGTCACGCACAGACACACACGCAGTCTCCACCCACGCACCGCCCACACTCCATCTAAACTTCCAATTCTGGTATCCGATATCGCAAAAATATTGGAACTCCGTATCGGAATTCCGATACAGTGAATATCGGCCGATACCCGATATTTGCAGTATCGGAATGCTCAACACTAGGGTTGAGCGAAACGGGTCGTTCATTTTCAAAAGTCGCCGACTTTTGACAAAGTCGGGTTTCATGAAACCCGATCCGACCCCTGTGCGGGGTCGGCCATGCGGTACGCGACTTTCGCGCCAAAGTCGCGTTTCAATGACGCGAAAAGCACCATTTCTCAGCCAATGAAGGTGAACGTAGAGTGTGGGCAGCGTGATGACATAGGTCCTGGTCCCCACCATCTTAGAGAAGGGCATTGCAGTGATTGGCTTGCTGTCTGCGGCGTCACAGGGGCTATAAAGGTGCGTTCCCGCCGACCGCCATGTTACTGCTGCTGATCTGAGCTTAGGGAGAGGTTGCTGCCGCTTCGTCAGAAGCAGGGATAGCGTTAGGCAGGGTCCATTAACCACCAAACCGCTTGTGCTGTAGCGATTTCCACTGTCCAACACCACCTTCGGTGTGCAGGGACAGTTTAAGCTACTTTTTTTTTTTTCTCAGCGCTGTAGCTCATTGGGCTGCCCTAGAAGGCTCCCTGATAGCTGCATTGCTGTTTGTACGCCGCTGTGCAAACCAACTGCTTTTTTCAAAGCACAAATCCTGTTGTTCCTTCCGTTCTGCACACCTATCTTTTTTGTTTGTCCACACTTTTTATTTAATTTGTGCATCAGTCCACTCCTTATTGCTGCCTGCCATACCTGGCTGAGATTACTGCAGGGAGATAGTAATTGTAGGACAGTCCCTGTTTTTTTTTTTTTTTTTGTGGGAGATTAAGATTGGCATTTCTGCTAGAGTGCCATCCCTGTGTGTGCCATCTCTCACTCAGTGGGCCATAGAAAGCCTATTTATTTTTTTGCTTGATTTGGGTTCTAAAATCTACCTGAAAAAATCACTACATCAATCAGTGGGAGAAAAATATTGGCCTCAGGGCCTGTGTGCCACTCCTGACTCCTGTGTGTGCCATCTCTCACTCAGTGGGCCATAGAAAGCCTATTTATTTTTTTGCTTGATTTGGGTTCCAAAATCTACCTGAAAAAATCACTACATCAATCAGTGGGAGAAAAATATTGGCCTCAGGGCTTGTGTGCCACTCCTGACTCCAGTGTGTGCCATCTCTCACTCAGTGGGCTATAGAAAGCCTATTTATTTTTTTGCTTGATTTGGGTTCTAAAATCTACCTGAAAAAATCACTACATCAATCAGTGGGAGAAAAATATTGGCCTCTGGGCTTGTGTGCCACTCCTGACTCCTGTGTGTGCCATCTCTCACTCAGTGGGCCATAGAAAGCCTATTTATTTGTTTGCTTGATTTGGGTTCTAAAATCTACCTGAAAAAATCACTACATCAATCAGTGGGAGAAAAATATTGGCCTCAGGGCTTGTGTGCCACTCCTGACTCCTGTGTGTGCCATCTCTCACTCAGTGGGCCATAGAAAGCCTATTTATTTTTTTGCTTGATTTGGGTTCTAAATCCTACCTGAAAAAATCAATAAATCAATCAGTGGGAGAAAAATATTGGCCTCTGGGCTTGTGTGCCACTCCTGACTCCTGTGTGTGCCATCTCTCACTCAGTGGGCCATAGAAAGCCTATTTATTTTTTTGCTTGATTTGGGTTCTAAATCCTACCTGAAAAAATCAATAAATCAATCAGTGGGAGAAAAATATTGGCCTCTGGGCTTGTGTGCCACTCCTGACTCCTGTGTGTGCCATCTCTCACTCAGTGGGCCATAGAAAGCCTTTTTATTTTTTTGCTTGATTTGGGTTCTAAAACCTACCTGAAAAAATCACTACATCAATCAGTGGGAGAAAAATATTGGCCTCAGGGCTTGTGTGCCACTCCTGACTCCTGTGTGTGCCATCTCTCACTCAGTGGGCCATAGAAAGCCTATTTATTTTTTTGCTTGATTTGGGTTCTAAATCCTACCTGAAAAAATCAATAAATCAATCAGTGGGAGAAAAATATTGGCCTCTGGGCTTGTGTGCCACTCCTGACTCCTGTGTGTGCCATCTCTCACTCAGTGGGCCATAGAAAGCCTATTTATTTTTTTGCTTGATTTGGGTTCCAAAATCTACCTGAAAAAATCATTACATCAATCAGTGGGAGAAAAATATTGGCCTCTGGGCTTGTGTGCCACTCCTGACTCCTGTGTGTGCCATCTCTCACTCAGTGGGCCATAGGAAGCCTTTTTTTTTTTTATTTGGTTTCCAAATTGTCCCTGAAAAAATCATTTTATTTTATTTGGTTTCTAAATTCTTCCTGAAAAAAATCATTTTATTTTATTTTGTTTCTAAAGTCTCCCTGAAAAAAAAAACAAAACAAAAAAAAACAGTGGGAGATTAATATTGCCCTTTCTGCTTGTGTGCCAGTCTTGACTCCTGGGTGTGCCATCTCTCTCTCTCTCTCCAATTGTGGGCCATAGAAAGCCTATTTATTTTTTTGCTTGATTTGGGTTCCAAAATCTACCTGAAAAAATCAGTACATCAATCAGTGGGAGAAAAATATTGGCCTCTGGGCTTGTGTGCCATTCCTGACTCCTGTGTGTGATATCTCTCACTCAGTGGGCCATAGAAAGCCTTTTTTTTGTTTTTTTATTTGGTTTCTAAATTGTCCCTGAAAAAATCATTTCATTTTATTTGGTTTCTAAATTCTTCCTGAAAAAATCATTTTATTTTATTTTGTTTCTAAAGTCTCCCTGAAAAAAATAAATAAATAAATAAAACAGTGGGAGATTAATATTGCCCTTTCTGCTTGTGTGCCAGTCTTGACTCCTGGGTGTGCCATCTCTCTCTCTCTCTCAAATTGTGGGCCATAGAAAGCCTATTTATTTTTTTGCTTGATTTGGGTTCCAAAATCTACCTGAAAAAATCAGTACATCAATCAGTGGGAGAAAAATATTGGCCTCTGGGCTTGTGTGCCACTCCTGACTCCTATGTGTGCCATCTCTCACTCAGTGGGCCATAGAAAGCTTATTTATTTTTTTGCTTGATTTGGGTTCTAAAATCTACCTGAAAAAATCACTACATCAATCAGTGGAAGAAAAATATTGGCCTCAGGGCTTGTGTGCCACTCCTGACTCCTGTGTGTGCCATCTCTCACTCAGTGGGCCATAGAAAGCCTATTTATTTTTTTGCTTGATTTGGGTTCTAAAATCTACCTGAAAAAATCATTACATCAATCAGTGGTAGAAAAATATTGGCCTCAGGGCTTGTGTGCCACTCCTGACTCCTGTGTGTGCCATCTCTCACTCAGTGGGCCATAGAAAGCCTATTTATTTTTTTGCTTGATTTGGGTTCTAAATCCTACCTGAAAAAATCAATAAATCAATCAGTGGGAGAAAAATATTGGCCTCTGGGCTTGTGTGCCACTCCTGACTCCTGTGTGTGCCATCTCTCACTCAGTGGGCCATAGAAAGCCTATTTATTTTTTTGCTTGATTTGGGTTCCAAAATCTACCTGAAAAAATCAGTACATCAATCAGTGGGAGAAAAATATTGGCCTCTGGGCTTGTGTGCCACTCCTGACTCCTGTGTGTGCCATCTCTCACTCAGTGGGCCATAGAAAGCCTTTTTTTTTTATTTGGTTTCTAAATTGTCCCTGAAAAAATCATTTTATTTTATTTGGTTTCTAAATTCTTCCTGAAAAAAATCATTTTATTTTATTTTGTTTCTAAAGTCTCCCTGAAAAAAAAAAAACAGTGGGAGATTAATATTGCCCTTTCTGCTTGTGTGCCAGTCTTGACTCCTGGGTGTGCCATCTCTCTCTCTCTCTCAAATTGTGGGCCATAGAAAGCCTATTTTTTTTTTTTGCTTGATTTGGGTTCCAAAATCTACCTGAAAAAATCATTACATCAATCAGTGGGAGAAAAATATTGGCCTCTGGGCTTGTGTGCCACTCCTGACTCCTGTGTGTGATATCTCTCACTCAGTGGGCCATAGAAAGCCTTTTTTTGTTTTTTTATTTGGTTTCTAAATTGTCCCTGAAAAAATCATTTTATTTTATTTGGTTTCTAAATTCTTCCTGAAAAAATCATTTTATTTTATTTTGTTTCTAAAGTCTCCCTGAAAAAAAGTAAATAAATAAATAAAACAGTGGGAGATTAATATTGCCCTTTCTGCTTGTGTGCCAGTCTTGACTCCTGGGTGTGCCATCTCTCTCTCTCTCTCAAATTGTGGGCCATAGAAAGCCTATTTATTTTTTTGCTTGATTTGGGTTCCAAAATCTACCTGAAAAAATCAGTACATCAATCAGTGGGAGAAAAATATTGGCCTCTGGGCTTGTGTGCCACTCCTGACTCCTGTGTGTGCCATCTCACACTCAGTGGGCCATAGAAAGCCTTTTTTTTTTTTTTTATTTGGTTTTTAAATTGTCCCTGAAAAAGTCATTTTATTTTATTTGGTTTCTAAATTCTTCCTGAAAAAATCATTTTATTTTATTTTGTTTCTAAAGTCTCCCTGAAAAAATAAAATAAAAATAAAACAGTGGGAGATTAATATTGCCCTTTCTGCTTGTGTGCCAGTCTTGACTCCTGGGTGTGCCATCTCTCTCTCTCTCTCAAATTGTGGGCCATAGAAAGCCTATTTTTTTTTTTGCTTGATTTTGGTTCCAAAATCTACCTGAAAAAATCAGTACATCAATCAGTGGGAGAAAAATATTGGCCTCTGGGCTTGTGTGCCACTCCTGACTCCTGTGTGTGCCATCTCTCACTCAGTGGGCCATAGAAAGCCTTTTTTTTTTTTATTTGGTTTCTAAATTGTCCCTGAAAAAATAATTTTATTTTATTTGGTTTCTAAATTCTTCCTGAAAAAAATCATTTTATTTTATTTTGTTTCTAAAGTCTCCCTGAAAAAAAAAAAAAAAAATAGGTGGGAGATTAATATTGACATTTGTGCTTGAGTGACAGTCCTGCGTGTGTGGCATCTCTGTGATTTGGTGCCACAGAAAACAGAGTGTGTAACATTGTGCCTGATTTTCCTTGCGGTCTCACCAACCTGTAATGGGATATTGAAATCATACTGAAGTTATAGGTCACCGTGTAAGTTGTTTGACAGCAACAAATAAAGTTACTTTGGTTAAGTTTTTAAAAAAATGAGGAAGTCTGGTGCAAGAGGTCATGGCCGTGGGCGTTCATTGTCAGCTGGTAATGATGGTAGTGGTAGTAGAGCATCAGGTGGTCATGGGAAAAAAAATATTCCACCTAAGTCTGGAGCTGTGGAGCCAGGTTCGTCGTCTGGCTAGACAAGGCCTCGAACGCTCTCTTTTCTGGGAGTAGGAAAACCGCTTTTAAAGCCGGAGCAGCAACAGCAAGTTTTGGCTTACCTTGCAGACTCAGCCTCTAGCTCTTTTGCCTCCTCTTCTGAAACTGGTAAATATAAAAGCAGCGCGTCGCTTGTGGATGTTCACGGTCAGGGACAAGTCGCTTCCTTGTCCTCTTCAGCAAATACAACAACAAGAGAGAAGGATGCAGCAGGCGACACAATGGGTTACTCCATGGAGCTCTTTACACATACCGTCCCTGGCTTAGAAAGTGAAACACTTAACAGGCCATGCCCATTACAAGTAGATTCTGACATGGAGTGCACTGATGCACAGCCACAGCCAGACTACTATGCTGGTCCTTTGACTCAGACCACAACATTGCCCTCTCAGGGTACTGATCCACAATCAGACCCTGATGAGACTATGTTGCCCCGTGACGAACGCTATACCACCGACCGACACGGTGACACAGACGAAGTTGCACACGAGCTAGAAGAGGAGGTAATAGATGACCCAGTTGTTGACCCCGATTGGCAGCCATTGGGGGAACAGGGTGCAGGCGGCAGTAGTTCAGAAGCGGGGGTGGAGGAGGGGCCGCAGCAGGCATCAACATCGCAACAGGTTCCATCTGCCGGGCCCGTATCTGGCCCAAAACGCATGTCAAAGCCAAAACCTGTTGGAGGACAGCGTGGCCATCCGGTTAAAGCTCAGTCTGCAATCCCTGAAAAGGGATCCGATGCTAGGAAGAGTGCAGTCTGGCATTTTTTTTAAACAACATCCAATTGATCAGCGCAAAGTCATCTGTCAAAAATGTTCAACTAGCTTAAGCAGAGGCCAGAATCTGAAAAGTCTCAATACAAGTTGCATGCATAGACATTTAACCACCATGCATTTGCAAGCCTGGACTAACTACCAAACGTCCCTTAAGGTTGTAGCACCCTCAGCCAATGAAGCTAGTCAGCAACGCAACATCCCTTCCGTCACTGTAAGGCCACCATTTTCCGCACCACCGGCAGTATCTGTGCAGGTTTCTTTGCCAGCCAAAAGAAGTCAGGGTCAGGAAATCACCAGTTTTGTAGGAGGAAATATTGCATCTAGGGCACCGGCGGAAACAATACCGTCTCCAACCATCTCTCAGTCTGCCATGTCCACCGGCACACCCGCAAGTTCCACGATCTCCAGCTCTCCAGTCCAGCTCACCCTACATGAGACTCTGGTTAGAAAAAGGAAGTACTTATCCTCGCATCCGCGTACACAGGGTTTTAACGCCCACATAGCTAGACTAATCTCGTTAGAGATGATGCCCTACCGGTTAGTTGAAAGCGAAGCTTTCAAAGCCCTGATGGAGTACGCTGAACGACGCTACGAGCTACCCAGTCGACACTTTTTTTCCAGAAAAGCCATCCCAGCCCTGCACCAGCATGTTATACAGCGCATCGTCCATGCACTCAGGCAATCTGTGAGTACAAAGGTGCACCTGACTACAGATGCATGGACCAGTAGGCATGGCCAGGGACGTTACGTGTCCATCACGGCACACTGGGTGAATGTGGTGGATGCAGGGTCCACAGGGGACATCAATTTCGGGACAGTTGTGCCTAGTCCACGGTCTAGGAAACAGTTGGCTGTAGGCGTTCGCACCCCCTCCTCCTCCTCCTCGTCCTCCTGCAGAAGCGACAGCTCTTCCACAGACCGCAGTCGGCCAACCACTCCATCGGCAGCTGACACTGTTGCACACCAGTTGTCCCATTATGGGCCAGCTACTGGCAAGCGTCAGCAGGCTGTATTGGCTATGAAGTGTTTGGGCGACAACAGACACACCGCGGAAGTTCTGTCCGAGTTCTTGCAACAAGAAACGCAGTCGTGGCTGGGCACAGTAGAACTTGAGGCAGGCAAGGTAGTGAGTGATAACGGAAGGAATTTCATGGATGCCATCTCCGTTTCCCAACTGAAACACATTCCTTGCCTGGCTCACACCTTAAACCTGGTGGTGCAGTGCTTATTGAAAACTTATCCTGGGTTCTCCGACCTGCTCCTCAAAGTGCGTGGACTTTGCTCACATATCCGACGTTCACCTGTACACTCCAGCCGTATGCAGACCTATCAGCGGTCTTTGAACCTTCCCCAGCATCGCCTAATCATAGACGTTGCAACAAGGTGGAACTCAACACTGCACATGCTTCAGAGACTGTGCGAACAGAGGCGGGCTGTTATGTTTTTGTGGGAGGATACACATACACGGGCAGGCAGTAGGATGGCAGACATGGAGTTGTCAGGTGTGCAGTGGTCGAAGATACAAGACATGTGTCAAGTCTTTCAGTGTTTTGAGGAATGCACACGGCTGGTTAGTGCAGACAACGCCATAATAAGCATGAGCATCCCCCTAATGTGTCTGCTGATGCAAAGTTTGACGCACATAATGGATCAGGCGTCTGCACCAGAGGAAGAGGAAAGCCTTGATGACAGTCAGCCATTGTCTGGTCAGGACAGTGTACAGGACGAGGTAGCGGGCGAAGAGGAGGTGGAGGACGAGGAGGATGATGGGGATGAGTATATTTTTAATGAGGAAGCTTTCCCGGGGGCACTGGAAATTGGTTGCGTGGCAAGGCCGGGTTCTGGTTTTTTGAGGGACAAAAGTGACGTAGATTTGCCTGAAACTGCCCCTCAACCAATCACAACCGCAGATTTGACAACTGGAACTTTGGCCCACATGGCGGATTATGCCTTACGTATCCTCAAAAGGGACACACGCTTTACTAAAATGATGAACGATGACGATTACTGGTTGGCCTGCCTCCTTGATCCATGCTATAAAGGCAAATTGCAAAATATTATGCCACATGAGAACTTGGAACTAATATTAGCAACCAAACAATCAACTCTTGTTGACCGTTTGCTTCAGGCATTCCCAGCACACAGCGCACGTGATCGTTCTCACACGAGCTCCAGGGTGCAGCAGACCAGGAGTGTTAGGGGTGCACACATCAGAAGTGGCGTTGGACAGAGGGGTTTTCTGACCAGGTTGTGGAGTGATTTTGCTATGACCGCAGACAGGACAGGTACTGCTGCATCAATTGAAAGTGACAGGAGACAACATTTGTCCAGTATGGTTACTAACTATTTTTCATCCCTTATCGATGTTCTCCCTCAACCGTCATTCCCATTTGATTACTGGGCATCAAAATTAGACACCTGGCCAGAATTGGCAGAATATGCATTGCAGGAGCTTGCTTGCCCGGCAGCTAGTGTCCTATCAGAAAGAGTATTCAGTGCTGCAGGTTCAATATTACCCGAAAAAAGGACTCGTCTGGCTACCCAAAATGTTGATGATCTAACATTCATTAAAATGAACCACAACTGGATTTCGAATTCTTTTGCCCCACCTTGCCCGGCCGACACCTAGCTTTCCTATGAAAAGCTCTTGCCTGTGGACTACTGTGAATTACTTTTCTAATGTCTTAATTTGCGGCAGCTGATTGTCCAGCATACGACATGTTTACACCTCCCTAAATGGCCAAACTCCCCACACGGGGCCGTGGTATCGCGACTTGGCGCAAGCACCCGTGAAAGTGCTGTTTGTCTGAAGAGGTGGGTGTGCCCGCTTTTGGTCGACAGCACTGCCACTGTGTCCCTCATAGTACAATAAAGTGTCTCTGGTGGTGGTGGTGCGCACCCAACGTCAGACACACTGTTGTAACATGAGGGGCCCTGGGCCTGTACCGCCGGCCACAAGAGAGTTCACCCAACCCCAGGTCAAACATTGCTCTACCACTTCCACAGTTATCTCTCACACCTCCACCAATGTTTAGTCTATGCGCTGACATCCTTCCATTCCTGCCACTGACAATTCCATTGTGTTGACATGTATGATGGTACTTAACATAGTCAGGGGCAGTGTCCTCTATTTACCACAATAAATACTTTGCGCTAAATTAGTAGGTCTGAAACTACGCAGAGGATCCCACCCCTGAACCTAATGATTGCACCCTTTAGTGTTTTCGTTTTGTTTTAATGCGAGACATTCACATTTATTTATTGTTTTGGACTACTAACTGGCAGACACTCATTACAATCGGCCTCCGCTGACCAGACCACTGCTGCCCGTCTACCCCTGGAACCAATTTTAAATTGCCTACAGCCAGCCCATTTTATTATGTTAGGCCTTCGAAGCCTGTCTGCGGCCCGTTCTTTCAACTACTACGACACTGACCTGTCTACTGCTGCCCGTGTACTCCTGAAACCAATTATAAAGTGCCTACAGCCTGTCCAATTTTATTATGTTAGGCCTACGAAGCCTGTCTGCGGTCCCTCCTTCCACTAGGCCTCCACTGACCTGTCTCCTGCTGCCCGTGTACCCCTGGAACCAATTATAAAGTGCCTACAGCCTGTCCAATTTTATTATGTTAGGCCTTCGAAGCCTGTCTGCGGTCCCTCCTTCCACTAGGCCTCCACTGACCTGTCTCCTGCTGCCCGTGTACCCCTGGAAACAATTATAAAGTGCCTACAGCCTGTCCAATTTTATTATGTTAGGCCTTCGAAGCCTGTCTGCGGTCCCTCCTTCCACTAGGCCTCCACTGTCCTGTCTACTGCTGCCCGTGTACCCCTGGAAACAATCCTAAATTGCCTACAGCCAGCCCATTTTATTATGTTAGGCCTTCGAAGCCTGTCTGCGGCCCGTTCTTTCAACTACTACTACACTGACCTGTCTACTGCTGCCCGTGTACCCCTGGAACATATTATAAAGTGCCTACAGCCTGTCCAATTTTGTTATGTTAGGCCTTCGAAGCCTGTCTGCGGTCCCTCCTTCCACTAGGCCTCCACTGACCTGTCTACTGCTGCCCGTGTACCCCTGGAAACAATCATAAATTGCCTACAGCCAGCCCGTTTTATTATGTTAGGCCTTCGAAGCCTGTCTGCGGTCCCTCCTTCCACTAGGCCTCCACTGACCTGTCTACTGCTGCCCGTGTACCCCTGGAACCAATTTTAAATTGCCTACAGCCAGCCCAATTTATTATGTTAGGCCTTCGAAGCCTGTCTGCGGTCCCTCCTTCCACTAGGCCTCCACTGACCTGTCTACTGCTGCCCATGTACCCCTGGAACCAATTATAAAGTGCCTACAGCCTGTCCAATTTTATTATGTTAGGCCTTCGAAGCCTGTCTGCGGTCCCTCCTTCCACTAGGCCTCCACTGACCTGTCTACTGTTGCCCGTGTACCCCTGGAAACAATCATAAATTGCCTACAGCCAGACCATTTTATTATGTTAGGCCTTCGAAGCCTGTCTGCGGCCCGTTCTTTCAACTACTACTACACTGACCAGTCTACTGCTGCCCGTGTACTCCTGGAACCAATTATAAAGTGCCTACAGCCTGTCCAATTTTATTATGTTAGGCCTTCGAAGCATGTCTGCGGTCCCTCCTTCCACTAGGCCTCCACTGACCTGTCTACTGCTGCCCGTGTACCCCTAGAACCAATTTTAAATTGCCTACAGCCAGCCCATTTTATTATGTTAGGCCTTCGAAGCCTGTCTGCGGCCCGTTCTTTCTACTACTACTACTACACTGACCAGTCTACTGCTGCCTGTGTACCCCTGGAACCTATTTAAAAGTGCCTACAGCCCAATATTTTTTAATGTTAGGCCTTCGAAGCCTGTCTGCGGCCCGTTCTTTCTACTACTACTACACTGACCAGTCTACTGCTGCCCGTGTACCCCTGGAACCAATGTTAAAGTGCCTACAGTCCAATATTTTTTTATGTTAGGCCTTCGAAGCCTGCCTGCGGCCCGTTCTTTCTACTACAACTACACTGACCAGTCTACTGCTGCCCGTGTACCCCTGGAACCTATTTTTTATTGCATAGAGCATCCTTTTTTTAATAGTAGGCGTACAAAATCTGTCTGCGGTCCACTATTGAAATTGTCCTCCACTGCCCAGAGCAATGCTGCCTGTGTACCCCTGTAACCTTTTTTAAGCTGCAGTGAGCCACATTTTTGGTTTAAGGCCTACTACCTGTGTCTGTCTGCGCCACTCAATTCAGCTGTGTTCCTTTTAAAAAAGCTGAGCGTAAATAGTCTTGTTTTCAGCCTCTAGGAATTTTAAAACTGCATTGGGGGTACAACTTTGGTAGGGCCTACTAACGGTGTCTGCCGCCCCAAGGTGTGCCCCAGGTTTCGTCCACATTGCTTCCGTCTTCCGACTCTCGTTTAGTAGTTGTAGAAAACTACACTGCATTAGGCCTACAAATTGGGTATGGGGTGTAGAGACGGTGTGTTCCACTCCAAGGTGTTCCCCAGGTTTCCTCGCCATTGCTTCGATCTTAATGCTCTCGTTTAGTAGTTGTTGGAAACTACACTGCATTAGGCCTACAAATTGGGTATGGGGTGTAGAGACGGTGTGTTCCACTCCAAGGTGTTCTCCAGGTTGCCTTTCCTGAGCTTCTATCTTCAGGCTCTCGTTCAGTAGTTGTTGGAAACTACACTGCATTAGGCCTACAAATTGGGTATGGGGTGTAGAGAGATGGTGTGTTCCACTCCAAGGTGTTCCCCAGGTTTCCTCGCCATTGCTTCGATCTTAATGCTCTCGTTTAGTAGTTGTTGGAAACTACACTGCATTAGGCCTACAAATTGGGTATGGGGTGTAGAGAGATGGTGTGTTACACTCCAAGGTGTTCCCCAGGTTTCGTCCACATTGCTTCGGTCTTCCGACTCTCGTTTAGTAGTTGTAGAAAACTACACTGCATTAGGCCTACAAATTGGGTATGGGGTGTAGAGACGGTGTGTTCCACTCCAAGGTGTTCTCCAGGTTGCCTTTCCTGAACTTCTATCTTCAGGCTCTCGTTTAGTAGTTGTTGGAAACTACACTGCATTAGGCCTACAAATTGGTTATGGGGTGTAGAGAGATGGTGTGTTCCACTCCAAGGTGTTCCCCAGGTTTCCTCGCCATTGCTTCGATCTTAATGCTCTCGTTTAGTAGTTGTTGGAAACTACACTGCATTAGGCCTACAAATTGGGTATGGGGTGTAGAGAGATGGTGTGTTACACTCCAAGGTGTTCCCCAGGTTTCGTCCACATTGCTTCGGTCTTCCGACTCTCGTTTAGTAGTTGTAGAAAACTACACTGCATTAGGCCTACAAATTGGGTATGGGGTGTAGAGATATGGTGTGTTACACTCCAAGGTGTTCCCCAGGTTTCGTCCACATTGCTTCGGTCTTCCGACTCTCGTTTAGTAGTTGTTGAAAACTACACTGCATTAGGCCTACAAATTGGGTATGGGGTGTAGAGTCGGTGTGTTCCACTCCAAGGTGTTCCCCAGGTTTCCTCGCCATTGCTTCGATCTTAATGCTCTCGTTTAGTAGTTGTTGGAAACTACACTGCATTAGGCCTACAAATTGGGTATGGGGTGTAGAGACGGTGTGTTCCACTCCAAGGTGTTCTCCAGGTTGCCTTTCCTGAGCTTCTATCTTCAGGCTCTCGTTTAGTAGTTGTTGGAAACTACACTGCATTAGGCCTACAAATTGGGTATGGGGTGTAGAGAGATGGTGTGTTACACTCCAAGGTTTTCCCCAGGTTTCCTCGCCATTGCTTCGATCTTAATGCACTCGTTTAGTAGTTGTTGGAAACTACACTGCATTAGGCCTACAAATTGGGTATGGGGTGTAGAGACGGTGTGTTACACTCCAAGGTGTTCCTCAGGTTTTCTCGCCATTGCTTCGGTCTTCCGACTCTCGTTTAGTAGTTGTTGCAAACTACACTGCATTAGGCCTACAAATTGGGTATGGGGTGTAGAGACGGTGTGTTCAACTCCAAGGTGTTCCCCAGGTTTCCTCGCCATTGCTTCGATCTTAATGCTCTCGTTTAGTAGTTGTTGGAAACTACACTGCATTAGGCCTACAAATTGGGTATGGGGTGTAGAGAGATGGTGTGTTACACTCCAAGGTTTTCCCCAGGTTTCCTCGCCATTGCTTCGATCTTAATGCTCTCGTTTAGTAGTTGTTGGAAACTACACTGCATTAGGCCTACAAATTGGGTATGGGGTGTAGAGACGGTGTGTTCCACTCCAAGGTGTTCTCCAGGTTGCCTTTCCTGAGCTTCTATCTTCAGGCTCTCGTTTAGTAGTTGTTGGAAACTACACTGCATTAGGCCTACAAATTGGGTATGGGGTGTAGAGAGATGGTGTGTTACACTCCAAGGTGTTCCCCAGGTTTCCTCGCCATTGCTTTGATCTTAATGCTCTCGTTTAGTAGTTGTTGGAAACTACACTGCATTAGGCCTACAAATTGAGTATGGGGTGTAGAGACGGTGTGTTCCACTCCAAGGTGTTCTCCAGGTTGCCTTTCCTGAGCTTCTATCTTCAGGCTCTTGTTAAATAGTGGTTAAATGGAACAACTGCATTTGGCGTACTAGCTGGTTTGGGGCCTACTAACAGTGTCTGCCGCTCCTTGCTGTTCTCCTGGTTTCCTGTCCTGAAATTCCATTTTCAGGCTCTCGTTAAGTAGTTGTTAATGTTAGACTGCATTTGGCCTACTAGTTGGGTTGGGGCCTACTATCGGTGTCTGCCACTCCTTGCTGTTCTCCTCCACTGAACAAAGCTGTGCCGCCTGTTTACTACGGTTGCCAATTTTGAACTGCATTTCGACTACTTACTGATTTGGGCCTACTCTCTGTGTCAGCCTCTCATTCCAGTTGTCCTCCACTGCAATGCCCCCTGGTTAGTCCTGTGTTACCAATTTTGAACTGCATTTAGCCAACTTTATTCTTTGGGCCTATATCTGTGTTTCCTCCTCATCCTGCCCATTGCCCAGCCAGTGATAGATGAGTCTGCTGGTACATTGACCCATAACGCAAAATTCCCCGTGCACGCTACACAGCAAGATTGTGACCCTGCTGAAAGTCAGGTTCCTCTTCCCGCATACCATACCACCTTACACGGGGACAAAGAGGAAGGTGCAGATGAAAGTGCAGGTTCCTTCATCAGGTGGGGGGAGGAATACTAGTTGGCGACGTCACTGGCACAGGGCCTCTCATAGTACGCAAAAGTGTTGCTGCCGGTGGGAGGCGCTCCCGCCGTGCAAACACACCACGGTACTTTGAGGGGCCCTGTGCCAGTGCCAATGCCAACTAGTGGGCCCCCCCTGCTTGCTCAGGATCACAGCACTTGCAAAGTTTAAATACTTACCTCTCCCTGCTCCACTGCAGTGACGTGTTCCAGATTTCCTGGGCCCACTAATTACTTGAACCAGCCCTACCCCCCACAACTTTAGCCAAATGACCCCCAATTTCAAATGCCTTCCAATTATTATAAGGTAAATTACGATTGACAAGCTTCTGTAACAAGAATGGATGTTTTTGCCATTAAAATGGGCAGTGTAGGTGTTTTCCTGGCCTCCACTCACTGCCGACTATGCTCCCCCATTGACTTGCATTGGGTTTCGTGTTTCGGGCGATACCCGACTTTTCGCGATAATCGGCCGATTCCACTCGACTCGACTTCTAAGATAGTTGGGTTTCGCGAAACACGGCTCGACTCTAAAAAGGTCAAGGTCGCTCAACCCTACTCAACACTACTCATGATTTAAAAAAGGCATAGAAACCAACATGTTTTGACCCAGGTAGGTCTTAATCATGGAGTTGCATCTGAATGTCTGTTAGAAAGTCTTAGGCTAGGTTCATATTGTGTTAGTGCAATCCGTTTAGCGCATACGCTAACGGAATGCGCTAACGCAATGTACAAAAAGGGATTACATTTAGCGATCCCGCTAGCGCAGATGCCCGATCTGCACTAGCGAGAAACTGACCTCGAATGCTGCAAGCAGTGTTCGAGGTCCATCAGAAAATAACGGGACATTGCTAACGCATGCCAAAAATGGCATACGTTAGCAATGCATTAGATACATTGCGGTCAATGGGTGCGCTAACGGATCCGTTACATAGCGTTAATTGCGCCATGTAACAGATTCTGTCAGCGGACACCCACTAATGCAATGTGAACCCAGCCTTATGAAGAAGTTCAGCCTGAACTGTGCTGGCCGAGGCTTTGCAAAAGGACATACTGCACAAGAGCTCATTGCTGCTGCAACATGTGCTGTCATTGAAAGTGAGATCACAATGACGCAGCTTTCTGCAGAAACGCATCCAGCCTGGAATAGTGGCGTAGAAATTGTTGTACCACCATTGAGGACATGAACCATGCAAGCCATGTGCGTGAGGTTGCCCGGTTGTAGGGCCGCTACCAGGATTGCACCATTATCGCATAAGACCTTCCCTGTTCAGTGGAGACAGTCATTGTTCTAACTCGGCCTGGATAGCTTTCCGCAACTCTTGAGCTGTGTGACTGGGATCTCCAAGACATATTAATTTGAATACTGCCTGATTGTGGTGAGCCATGTGGTGAGCCATGACTGCACAGTACAGAGATGGTGAGGATTCTATCTCCTATTAGGGTGACATGCTGCACATGGGGAAGCTATGGAGGTGACATGCTGCACATGGGGAGGCAATGGGGGGTGACATGCTGCTCATGGGGAGGCTATGGGGGCATCATGCTGCACATGGAGAGGCTATGGGGGCCTCATGCAGTATATGAGGAGGCTATGGTGGCCTCATTCAGTATATGGGGAGGCTATGGTGGCCTCATGCAGTATATGGGGAGGCTATGGTGGCCTCTTGCAATGCATATAGGGAAGCTGTGTGGGGCTCATGCAGTGTGTATAGGGAGGCTGTGTCGGGCTCATGCAGCGTATATAGAGAGGATGTGTGGGGCTCATGCAGTGTATATACGGAGTCTGTGTGGGGCTCATGCTGCATATGGGGGAGGCAGTCTAGAGCTCATGCCGCATATGGGGGGGCTGTTGTGGAGCTCATGCTGCATATGGGGGAGGCTGGTGTGGGGCTCATGCCACATATGGGGGAGGCTAGCATGGGGCTCATGCCACATATGGGTGAGGCTGGTGTGGGGCTCATGCCACATATGGGGGAGGAAAGCGTGGGCTCATGCTGCATATGAGGGAGGCTGTGTTGGGCTCATGCCAGATATAGGGGAGTCTGCATGGGGCTCTTACAGTATATAAGCGGCTGTGGGGGGTTCATACCCCGGTATTCTGCAGCATCCTGACATGGTGCCCTTAAATATAAGAGTGTTATTAAATGGCCACTGCATAAAAATACCTGTCCATATTATTCCCTAAATGAGTCTCCTATGTCTCCTCACACTATTCCTTTATACCGTCTACAACACTGCCCTCTCTAAACTGAACCCCCATTCCATGACACAGTATGATAGTCACAACAGTTGGCTTTACCGTTGATATCTATAACAGCCCCCAATACACAGTATGATGTCCACCACAGCCTTTAATACTGTATGATGTCATGATGCTGCCAAATGTCCCCAGTGGGGTGCTGTCCACCAACAGGACACAGACCAGAAGTCACCTTTGTCTTGATGGAGTTACTGGTGGAGCAGGGAGCTGATTGTTGTTCCTCTGCTCCTGTCCTGGCATTCACATCAATTGCATACACGTATTATAGATGTTAATGCAATTGAGAACATGGAAGGAAAGCTATCTCTGGCACAGGCCAGTGAGCGATATTAGTGACTTACTAACACTGCTCACCTGTGTGCTTAAGCCCTGGTTGTCAATGTACTGAATGCTTACAGCCAGAGGAAGGGGCCGTGCAGCTACAGGTGCATCTGTCAGTTCTTTTTAAACCCCTCAGAGAAGCAAGAGATAATGTTGTAAGAAGGTGCCTACCATGCCTCTCCGTTGTCCCAGCACTGGTGAGAACAACTGGGGAGTGAAAACAAAATGATATTCCTATAAGTTATATAATTGTACATTTCTGTATTTTGGGTAATTTTCTTTTGCACAGATTATTTTGTTATAAAAATATTGTGCTGTCTAGCTACTGCTTTGTAGTGAATTAAAAATAAAGAAAAAAAGTGAAATTTTAATTCAAGCACAGCAGAACAAGTACCAGCCACATCATATGAGTCTGAGTATGAGTCTGGCACTGCTGCTGGCACTTCTGCTTTTTATCCATCTATAAACTGAATCTCGGCATTGTTCAAAAACTGCTATATACATCTCCTTCAGTGCAGCAGTTGTATAACACATAAATGTCTGGAGTATTTGTCTATGGTTTAGGGCTTTCTCTCCCTGTCTCTATTACTGAGTTGTGAGCTTTAACATCTTGCAAAGTACTATGGGGAAATATGCGCAGTCACGCCTGAGGTCAAGTGAACCTTCTTTGACTGATGCAATCTTCTGTTATATTTATAATAGTTGCAACATTTTGAGAACTGATTTTTCTGAATAGACTCACAAACTGTTGAATTTGCAGGTATATAAAATTCTAAATGAGTTTGATTAGCATCACATTTGGTGTTAATCAAACATTTGGGAAAAATTTGTTGAAGCGGAAAAATTTATTGAACCTCGCGAACTCACATTTAAAAAAGATTTTATCATCTCTTCAATACACATCTAGACAGCAGGAAGCCAGCAAGGCGGCAGATAGCCTTAAGTTGTTCAGTGCATTTATGGCATTATACTTCATTAGTAATCTAATGGTTGACATTTACATTAATAGTACATTAAATAATTAAATTTATTTATTAAAACAAGAGAGCATCTCAGTGTGTTCTATCAGAAGTAATTTAAAATTGACGGAAATAGAGAAGCTGACATTTTTAACAATCCTGTCCAATCAACATGGTATAAAATAATAGAAGCTTATGAGCCAACACAAATAGAATCTATTTTACTTTCAGGTGTAGGAACAGAGATTTCATCAGCTACATATCACTTCCCATGTACATCAGTAATTTCTGTCTTAGGCTAGTTTGCAAAAAATAATAGAAATGTTCATATATTGCAAAAAAAGTCACAGTTTGGCACATTTTTTAAGCATGGTCATATCCAAGGATTATATTGGAAGTCTCTTATGAAATTGTTTCTCTAAAACATATAGCAATGCTTTGTACAGATCAAGCCATAATTTTACCCGTATATCGTTTTAATGAAGTGAATTGAACTGTGATTTGTGGGTGGCAAGAAGTCCTTGTACAAAATATATAGCCACGAGACAGACTTTGTGAGAAAGTTGACTTTAGGGACCCATTTATTCCAACGGCAAATGCAACTTTCATGTTCTCTAATATAACTCTGACAGCTGTGATTTCAGAATAAAGATTTTTCATTCACATTCCCATCCTGATTGCTCTGCATGGTCCTTATATTACCTTATTGTCAATAGCAAGTGTTCATCCAACTGAGAGTCGTGTAATAACCAGCTGCCACTTAATGTGTAGACAGAACATTTGTCTCAGCCAGCTCATCTCTCAAGTCTAGTTTCTCCACACGGGGAGCTGGGACTTCTTCAAGAAAAACAACAGCTGGATGTCAGTGCTGTAACCTTCTTCACATCTTTAGTACTGGTCCAAAAAAAATAAACATTTTGCACCCTGTCCACTTATGGACTAGGTGAGGGAGCTGTGTTTTTTGAAATGAGATATGGCTTTAGCTGTCTACACACAATTATCCCTTAGTAATATTTTTTTTTTTCATTTAACCAAAGATTTTCCAGAAAAGTAGTCTCCTAATTTACCCAAATATTAAAGCTAGATATATAATTGATGAAAGGCAACTAATAGAAGATACTATAAATAAATGACTAGATAGATAAAAAGATAGATAGATAGATAGATAGATAGATAGATAGATAGATAGATAAAATATAGATAAATAGATAGATCAATAGATAGACAGAGCTACATCAGAGAAGATTGGTGGTCATATAATAGTTGGTTTAAACAGGCCAACTTGAGAAATGTTCATAGTATAAAATGAAATGCTGCTATATGTGCTAAAAAATCCAAAGACTTGGCACTTTACTATTAGAAGTGCTACCTCCATTATTTTATATTTAGGGAGTTTGATAAATGCCTGCAATGATTTCTAAGCAAGCTTTTCAAAATAATTTCACCAGGCAAATGAGCATTGTGATCATTTGATTGGAGATTAGCAGCCTGTTTTAGAAAGCCTGATTGAGAAACAGGCATTCCTAGGAACGTTAGTTTCTGATTTTTGGCCAATGTTAATGCACCCTTAATTAGAGACACTACTCTAGTAGCGTTTTGAAACTCCTGTAGTCTTCAGAACTGCTGCAGAGATAATGGCTCAATGTGGACAGCTCAAAGTTGCTGAAATTTAGATGGGGGTACTGACATGTTTTTATCCGTGCCTTACATGCAGTTGTTATGACACATGAGCCCTGTGCCTAATCAGCCCTGGTGTCACTGTCCCCGCCTTCAGACATATTAGTAATCAAGAGAATCTGAGCTGCTAGCTACAGCCTTGACTTTCTCTTGATTATGTATATGTACAAAGGTGGGGACAGTGACGCCAGCGCTGATTGGGCACAGGGCTCATGTGTCATAACAGCTGCCTGTGAGCCCTGGGGACACGAGTGATGACACCACTGCAATGGCGATTATAAGTTTTTTATTTTCATTGAGGAAAATATTCAGATTGAGAAGGGTATGTCTTAGCTGTGGACAGCCTCTTCAACATCTGGTAAATGTAAACACCTAGAACCAAACCATGAGAATGTAACCAATGTACCATTGTATATTGCCCAACAAATTGACAAAATCTTAAGGTGAGTTTACATCTGACTTGCAGCACTTATCAATTTAACTACTTTGCTGAATTGCAGTCACTCAATAGTCTGTTGAGACAGACTCCATTTAATTTATTTTTTATTGCAGCATCGGAGTGGTGCTTCAAATCTAAGGTTCCAGACCCCGGTCTCATGCTTACTTGCTGCCGTCTTCACCTTCTATCCCTGCTGCTCTTGTCAATCTCCGGAAGTTTGTGACCTCCCGGATTGCTCCCATTTGCTGCAATGATACTGAGGTCACTTTTCAATTCAAGTTTATGAGAGCCTAATTAGGCTCTCACAGACTTACATTGAAAGCTTGTGACTGTTACTTCTGACTTCTGGGAAGTCAGAAGTTGTTACAAGATGGCTCTGTGGAACTGGAGAGATGCTAATTAAAAGGTGAAGATGGTGGCTGGTAAGAGTATGGAAAGGGATTTTAGGTTAGAAGCACCACTCCCATGCTGAAAAAAATGCTAAAGTGGTACTTTAATACAGGGGTCCCCAACTCCAGTCCTCAAGGCCCACCAACATGTCATCTTTTCAGGATTTCCTTAGTCTTGCCCAGGTAATAATTGCATCACCTGTGCAATGCAAAGGAAATCCTGAAAACATGACCTGTTGGTGGGCCTTGAGGACTGGAGTTGGGGACCCCTGCTTTAATAGATTGTTCTGTGTACAAAGGGTGCCATGTTTCACAGCAAGATGTGCTGCTGAAAACAATGATCATTTGAGTAAACCAAAATTCATCATTGCATTCGACAAATGAACATTTTGTTCACTTGTTGTGTAATCATCAACCTGTTCACACTACACAATTGTCGAGAAATGAACATTCCAAAGAGCGCTTGCTCCCAATAATCATGAAGTACAAATGCGCATAGAGAATCACTTATTTATCAAAATATTTCCAAAGTACTTAATCAGATTGAGATTTTCAGTGTTATGGAAAGTATATGTGTGACAGTGGTAACTGGCATGCCTCCTCTGCGCTGCCCTACTCACCATGGTCACTGCGAGGCTTCTCCTTGCATCAGGTCAGCGTGCTGAGTTTTTGCCTTTTGCCGCACACATCAGCACTGCTGCATTTGAGTGTGGCTTCCATTTGGCTTTAGAGGGGTGTGACCAGTCTCTGTAGAAAATTAACTCTGGCGAGAAAAGATAAAGTTTTCCAGCTTCGGAGGTAAGATAAAAAAATCTTTATTTCACAGTGATAAAAAGAGAAAAGGATTGGCTGCTGGACATAGACTGGTATTTACCGGAGGAGAAATGCCGTATTATCACTGAACACGTTTCAAACACGAGTAGTGTTCTTATTCCTCCTTAGGACTAAGAACACTACAAGTGTCCGAAACGCGTTCAGCGATAATACGGCATTTCTCCTCCAGTAAATACCGGTCTATGTCTAGCAGCCAATCTCTTTCTCTTTTTATCACTGTGAAATAAAGATTTTTTGATTTTACCACCAGAGCTTTAAAACTTTGTCTTCTCTCACCAGTCTTCAGCGTCAAGCAGAGACGCCCTTCTGTGCTTGGATTTCTTTCATGGACTATGAAAGTATCTACAACGGTGAGCTGAATTTTCTCTTTTCACAAGAAAATTAACCCTGCTGTGTCCAGCAGAGATTTAATTCTCCAGAATATCCCGTAGGAGGATGCTCTATGTTAGGCAACTCCTCCCATCGCAATTTACCTGAGCATGGGTTCCTAGCCTGCTAGCACCTAGCTTATGCATTCCTCCATATCCTGTAATGTCTCTTGTCCTTTAATAATGTCCCTCAGTCTGCAATAATGCCCCTTCCTATAATTGTCCCCCCTGTCCTGTAATAATATCCGCAAACTTGTAATAATGTCCTCTATCATTTAATAATGTCACTCGTCCGGTAATGATGGTCCCCTATCCTGTAATAATGTTCCTCAACCTGTAATAGTGTCTCCTTTCCTGTAATAATGTCACCAATCCTGTAATAATATCCTCAAGTCTGTAATAATGTGCTCTTTCCTGTAATAATGGTTACCTATCCTGTAATAACATCCCCAATCCTGTAATAGTATCCCGAAGCCCATAATAATTTCACTTGTCCTGTAATAATGTCCATCAGCCTGTAATAATGTCCCATGTCTTGTAGTAATGTCCCCATCCTGGTCCCAACTTAGAGTAATGTCCTCATCTTGGTCCTTTCTTATAGTAATCTTCTCATTCTGGTCTCATCTTAAAGGAATGTCCCCATCCTTGCCCCCTCTTCTAGCAATGTCCTCCATTATGCTGCTATTTATATAGATATTAAAAAAATCCTTCTCACCTGACCTTGCTTCCTTTGCAAACAATGTCTTCTTCCTCCTCCACAGCCGGGGTGGTTAGCAATGATGTCAAGTGACGCCACACTGGAACGCCAACATAAGCTGCTGATCTGATTGGCCAGTGGATGCTAGTGGTATTGCGGTGCAGAGAATTGGTGCATTTCAATTGATGCACAATCAGTTGAAAACAAGCGCTGATGTTGGTGGTCCCTGGCTCGCTGGATGTGATTGTGTCAGTGGCTCGAGGGCCGCAAAACAGAGCCTGTGTGCTGCGTGTTTGAGACCTTTACATTAGAATATATACTGTCTGTGATTTTCACTGACCCATAGAGTTTTAGGTCTGTTTTTGAGCTGTGACTAGAAAAAAATGGACTTTTCTCTGTGACATATTTGTGGACACATGGCTCTCAAAAAGACATGAATATGTGAACTGCCACATAGACTATAATGGGTATGTGTTCTGACCATAAAGGACATCAAACACTTATATCAAAAGCACATATCTAAATGAAGCCTTGGATGAACCTCAATCTACATAACTCAAACTTATGATTCTTTATGTTGTAAACCAGATTCTCTTAAGATTTTTTTGGGGGGTTCTCACCGATTTGGAAAGAAATATATTAAAACATCTGTTAGACGTTGAGTTCCTGCCGCTGCACAGGGGGAATCTCAAACCATGTCCATTGCAGTCGTCCCATTCTCCTCCAGCCACAGTGGAATCTGCTCAGGGGAGACATCGGTCCCAGCGTCTGGCTCAAGCTGATACTGTGCAAATGGTTACTGCTGCCTTTCCAGGCTCTGCCTTTGTAGCCAGCACTGATCAGCAGCGAGCAGGCCTTTCTAGGACTAAGTCCTGCTTTACCCATAATGAGCATTCCCACGGGATGACCTCCCATTGGAGGTCTGGGGTCACATGCTCAGGTCCTGTTGCGGATCCTATTGGACTATCAGAAAAGTCCCGGAGCGCTACTGCTATAAAAGGTTAGCATGGCTGCTCGGCCATGCGCTAGTGTAAACTTGCCAATGTGTGTGTGTGGATGTATGCCTGCCGATGCATGAAAACTCTGAATCATTCCCATCCCTAGTGTTGTTGCCTGCTCGTGAATGGTGGAAGCCACCTAGTGTCAGACAGTGCTACTCTGCACATCCAGAAGACAATTCAGCATCTCTCAGCAGTGACTGCCAGTGCGGAGCCTTGCGCTTAGTGCGCTTTCCTGGCCCTTGTTAGGGTGGTTAGTGGCGTCTGCCAGAGCGGCGCTGTACGCACTCTTGTGTGGTAAATTATTATTTCAGTGCTATCCCTTATACCACAGTAGCATTGTTGAGCTTAAGAGGTCAAGAAGAACTCTTTCCCCGTGTCTTGGGACAGAGTTCTGTGACTCTTTACTTGCGCTCTGTGGGGTATCACGGCCCTGTGACGTAACAGGGTTCACTTCCTTCATACGGGGTGAAGCTAACCCATGTGTGTATTCTCATTATACTGTTATGTAGTCCGCTATTACGAAGCAGCAGGAGTCCTTTGTGCACGGTGGACCCCGGACTCATATCCTCTCTATTATTTGGTGCGTTCCGCCAGTCCTAACAACATCACTTTTATTCAAGATGTGTTAAAATGGTACTAAACAAACCAGCATATAATCTAGTGTCCAAAACATGGTCACTCACCTAAAAAATATGAGGCTGTATTGATTCTCCCTACCAATGGACTAAAAGGACCCTGCCTGTTGTGAATTCTGTGGCTGAATTCACTCCTGTGGTCACAAGTGGTACTGCAGCTTCTGAGCTTCCTCCCTCAGGTGTTCTGGTGAGCTCGTTGGCTGCTTTGTTATTTAACTCCGCCTGATTCTGTCTTCCTTGCTCCTTGTCAATGTTCCAGTGTTGGATCTGAGCTTCTGGATCTTTCCTGTGGCCTGCTGCTCTGCTTAGATAAGTGCTTCTTTGCTTTTGTTGCTATTTTTTCTGTCCAGCTTGTCAATTCGTTTTGCTGGAAGCTCTGAGACGCAAAGGGTGTACCGCCGTGCCGTTAGTTCGGCACGGTGGGTCTTTTTGCCCCCTTTGCGTGGTTTTTTGCTTTAGGGTTTTTTGTAGACTGCAAAGTTCTCTTTGCTATCCTCGCTCTATCTAGAATATCGGGCCTCACTTTGCTGAATCTATTTCATCCCTACGTTTGTCTTTTCATCTTGCTAACAGTCATTATATGTGGGGGGCTGCCTTTTCCTTTGGGGTATTTCTCTGAGGCAAGTCAGGCTTGTTTTTCTATCTTCAGGCTAGTCAGCTCCTCAGGCTGTGCCGAGTTGCATAGGTAGTGTCAGGCGCAATCCACAGCTGCCTTTAGTTGTGTTTAGGATAGGTTCAGGTATTGCGGTCTACAGAGATTCCACGTCTCAGAGCTCGTTCTATTGTTTTTGGGTTATTGTCAGATCATTGTATGTGCTCTGATTGCTGGCACACTGTGTCACTGGATTGCCTTCATAACACCTGCCTTGCTGTGGAGGTTGGCACCTTTAACTTGCCCAGTGGCACCCCTGCTCGAACGTCAACTTGCCCTGTCTGACTCTGTAGGACCTTAACAGGGGAGGTAAGGTAGAGACGCAGAAAGTATTTAACGGTACCCCCTCATTGTATTTTTAGGTGAGTTACCATGTTTTGGCCATTAGATTATATGATTGTTTATTTAGTATTCCTTTTTAAAGACATTTTGAATTAAACTGATGTTTTTATATATTTATGCACCTGACATTTAGTATTTAAGTCGATGATAGTCCAGACTCTCATAAGGTTTCCTGCTTGATCCAAAATGCAAAAAATGCATCCAAAAATACGTGTGGAACTGTGATTTTATCACATTGTATTTTATGGCTGTCTGCTTGTAATTTCTTAAAGTGGAAACCCATCTAATATATAATTGCCTAGAATACTACTTCCTGCAATTTGTGCCAACTTCCTGTCCGGAGCTAATGTCCGGAGCTAATGTCCGGAGCTAATGTCCGGAGATAAGTGACGTCAACAGTGTCCAGTGTCTGATTGGTTGCCGCCTGCTGCGAGCGACCAATCAGAAACGTGCCGTACTGTGACACACTCCGCCCACCATTTTGGTGTGATTTTTGAATTTTTACCTCACAGCAAGTTTCTACTGCGTGGAGGCGGGCCCAGTGACGTTGCTCTTCAAGCTCCTGCCGAATTTCGTCAAAAAAATGATAATACCATTTACCAAAATTATATATATTTAGTTGTGAAGTGGTTCAGTGACATTTTCACACCAATTTTGAACTTTTGTTTGGTGTTTTCTCCATATACTGCCTATTATTTTTGTTCTTTCTTACTATTATTTATTAATTGTATTATTCTTACATTTGAATAAATAAAGTATATATGGATTCTAGACTCCCGATTCTTTAGAATCGGGCTGCCATCTAGTGAATGTATAATCTTTTAAAAGGTTTAGGTCAATCTCTGCCCACCTTGCCTGATTAACAGCTGGCAGTGTTTTTCCCCCTGCTGAGGTCTCACCCTCCTCAGTACAAGCTTCAGCTGTCAATCAAGCTAGGTGGATGGAGATGTGATACACTTGGACTACTCATGAGTAGAGATGAGCGAATTTTTCAAAATTTGGTTTGGATTACAATTGGCGGGGAACACTGTATTTGCAATATTCGCCAAAACAAGCCGATCATCATTGAAGTCAATGGGAGTAGAAATGACTGATTACGTTTGGAACCGATCATCAATCATCAAAACGGCTCAGATAGGGTGCCAATACAGCACGAATATGGCAAATTCAGATTTGGAAATCATTTCCAAACATATTCGCTCAACTCTACTTATGAGCTCTCTCACTCTATTGATGAGCTAAATGCTCATGTTAATATCAGGATTGCACAGCCACTCCAACATGGATTTCCAAAGTTAAAACACTGTACCAGTGTTGCATTTTGAAAAAAGGCTCCTGACCACAAATATACCACAAACAAAATGCTATGTGTATAAAGTATTTATGTTCTTGCACATGCTCTTACAAATTACACCACAAACATCTGCAAAATTTCATCCAAACATTCTGCAACAAATACACCTAAACGTAGTGTGTGAATTCGAACTTCAGGTTCTGTTATAAAAAAGTTTGCTGATTACTTGCTTTGCTATGAATCTTGAACATGGCAAATTGATTCCAACATAACAATATTGGATATATATAATGTCAAAGTGATATTTTCAGTAAATCAAATGTATTTTAATACATGTTTTAAACTGTGTTGCAAGCAGAAATCACACAAATATGATATAGATATAATGTTATAAACTAGTAAATGATTGTACAAGGCTAATTAAGGAAAATAAACTGTTTATTATGGAATCTATTTTAATTTATTTATCTATTTTAAATATCTGTAAAAGTCTTTATGTTTGTTTTTTTTAACCATTTTGCACATGTAACGTTTAACATGTAATTATTACCATAAGTTAATGCTATTAAAAACTCATGTAGTAGCATAAAATCCATGAATAAGAAGTGGCACCATAAAAATTACTTATTGTAATGTCAATGCAGTCTCTTGAATAAACTTATAGGATTGACTTAGCAATATCTCAGTAATGTTATAAAGAAGCATAAACTACATAAACAATATATCTATACCATAGCTGTTCTATTGATTCTCATACGGTTTACAAGTCTCCCTTTTCCCATAAAATTACTTGTATTTGTTGGAGGCACCAGGGCGGAACATGAAAATTTTCCTGCCAATTAATCAGGACAACAAATCAACCAGCTGGGATGTCTGGTTTTCTGCCTGCAGCATAATTCAATGTGTATACAACGTACATTGATGCATGGAATATTTTTTAACTTGACTTGAGCCTTCCAAAATCCATAATATTGATTGCGTTTAATCTGACACTTAATGTGGTTTTCTTATATGTGTGTGTACACACTTAAGATGGACATACATCAGGTCGTATGGACGACCACACTTAATATATGCCGCTAAATGTAAAACAAAAGATTTTCTCAGAACGACTCAGTCCTGAAATGAAAGGGGCATGGAGGAGAAACAACAATTATGATTGTAATTATGATTATTGTAGGGTAAGCTTTAAAATAAGTGTAGTCTTCTGTGGGGAAAATATTGTATAATATGTACTGTCTTTATAGCATATTAAAGGGGTTGCCCTCTACTAGGACAACCCTTTCTTGATCTAAATGTTTGGTTCCAATAAAATAAAAAAGCAGATGCTCACCTCCGTTGCTGTCGCAGTGTCGGCACTCGTGGTCCTGGGACTACTTTGGGGTTGTTATGACACGTGACCCCGGTGCCCAATCAGAATTGGTGTTATTGTCTTCCCCTTTTGATGTTTCCAGCATGAAGAGGAAGTCAGGCCTACAGCTGATATCTGAATTCCTCCTCATGTTAAAAATGTCCGAAGGCGTAGACAATGATGCTAGCGCTCATTGGACGCTGGGGTCACATGTTACAACGACTGCACGAGATCCCCAGGACTGCTAGTGTCGACACAGCCAGATCCACACTGGCTCGGAGTTGAGTATAAGCTTTTTTATTTTATCGTGGCCAAACATTTTGAACAAGAACAGGTTGTCATAATAGTGAACAACCCATTTAAGGAAAATTATGCTTAGAGGAAAACAATATTCACTTCTCAATATTGAATATATTAACCATTCATGCTGAAAAGTTTGGAAGTTAATGAATATTTCTTGCAACAGAAAATGTCAAATACGTAGATATATTTTCCCTATGTTAGGCCCCACACCTAATTTTCAAATTGATAGTCTATAGCCCTTTTCATTACTTTTTATGGTGAATACCAATTTTAACGTAAGATCATCAAATATTTGCTAAATGTCCCAAATAGTTCAATTCTCATTGGAAGCAATGAAATGTTTAGTTTGCATGAGTTTGCTCCAGATACTGTTTTCTCATATTCAAAACCCGTGCTCGTCTTGACTTTATACAAAAGGAGTTAAATGAATTCTGTGAACAGGTTTTTTTTGTAATATAAGGACAGGATGAGGTAGCAGCTGAGAATCAGATTTCAGGGATTTGTCACTTATTAGGCTGAGTGCAGTTGTTTCCATACAATGAATGTTTTATCCCCAGGAAATTGTCATTGTCTTGACTGATTCTCATGTGAGCCCTGGTCCAACCACACCCCCTCCTCTAATTAGCAGCTTAATGTCAATAGACAATGTACACAGAAAGCTGTAGTGTGAGGGGGGTGAGCACTGCTGCATGCTACATCTAAAAACTTTGATTGTGTCACAACTGCTGCACCTAGTAAACTAAGTGACACATCATTGGAATCAGGGTCTTTTTTCCTATATTGCACTTTTTTTGTAATTTCAACTCACTTGGAATTTTTTTCCTGTTTTTAAGTAAAGTATACAGTAAAATCAATGGTGACATTCAAAAGCACAATTCGTCCTGCAAAAAAAAGCCATTATACGGCTATATTGATGAAAAAATCAAAACAATATGGTTCTTGAAAGAAGGGTAGGAACAAATATGGAAAATGGCCAGGCATGAAGGGGTTATAAAGGGTTAAAATATAAGGAAGGAGACAAACAAAGATGCTGCACTCGTTTTGTGGCTTGAACAGTCTTCTTTATAGCTTTCTCAAAATTTTGGAGTATGTCTGTGAAAATGTGCGCTCATTCAGCCAAAAGACACTTTGAGAAGTCAGCCATGATGATGTTTGCAGTAGGTATGTCTTACAGTTAATCAGTGTTTTATTTAATCTCAAATGTGCTTGATGGTTTTGAGGCTAGAGCTCTGTGTAGGCCACTTAAGTTTCTTCACACCAAAGTTGTCAAACCATGTCTTTGTTGACTTAGCTTGGCAGAGGGCACGCTCATGCTTTGCTGCTACAATGTTAGATTCAAACAATCATCTAAAATATATTATACTAGCTGAAGAGCCTGGCGTTGCCTGGGCATAGTAAATATCTGTGGTTAGTTATAGCACCTCACGTCTCTTATTTTCCCATCACGCCTCTCATTTTCCCAATCGCATTTTTCATTTTCCCCCTCACATCTCTCATTTTCTCCCTCACACCTCTCATTTTCTCCCTCACTCCTCTCATTCCCCCCTAACACTTGTCATTTCGACCTCACATCTGTCATTTTCTGATCACTCCACTATTTTCCCTCACTCCTCTCATTTTGTACTCACACCTTTTCATTTTCACCTCACACCTCTCATTTTCACCTCAGTATATACATGTTTGTCATCTCCCTTATATATATTATACACCTGTATGTCATCTCCTGTATATAGTATATACCTGTATGTCATCTCCCCTGTATATAGTATATACCTACTGTGTGTCATCTCCCCTGTATATAGTATATACCTGTATGTCATCTCCTCTTATATATAGTATATACCTGTATGTCATCTTCTATATATAGTATATACCTGTATGTGATCTCCTCCTGTATATAGTATATACCTGTGTGTCATCTCCCCTGTATATAGTATATATCTGTGTGTCATCTCCTCCTGTATATAGTATATACCTGTATGTCATCTCCTCCTGTATATATATGTAGCTGTATGTCATCTCCTCCTCTATATAGTATATACCTGTGTGTCATCTCTCCTGTATATAGTATATATCTGTGTGTCATCTCCCCTGTATATAGTATATACCTGTGTGTCATCTCCTCCTGTATTAGACCTCGTTCACACGTTATTTGCTCAGTATTTTTACCTCAGTATTTGTAAGCTAAATTGGCAGCCTGATAAATCCCCAGCCAACAGGAAGCCCTCCCCCTGGCAGTATATATTAGCTCACACATACACATAATAGACAGGTCATATGACTGACAGCTGCCGTATTTCCTATATGGTACATTTGTTGCTCTTATAGTTTGTCTGCTTATTAATCAGATTTTTATTTTTGAAGGATACCAGACTTGTGTGTGTTTTAGGGTGAATTTCGTTTGTCAAGTTGTGTGTGTTGAGTTGCATGTGGCAACATGCGTGTAGCAACTTTTTGTGTGTCGAGTTGCATGTGACAGGTTAGTGTAGCAAGTTGTGTGCAGCAAGTTTTGCGCATGGCGAGTTTTGCGCGTGGCGAGTTTTATGTGTGGTGCCTTTTGAGTATGTGCAAGTTTTGTGTGAGGCAACTTTTGCATGTGTTGCAACTTTTGTGCATGTGGCAATTTTTCCGCATGTGCAAGTTTTGCATGTGGCGAGTTTTCCATGAGGTGAGTTTTGCACTTGTGGCGAGTTTTGCATGAGCCTAGTTTTTGCATGTGGCGAGTTCTGCGCGTGGCGAGTTTTGAGCGGCGACTTTTCTGTTTCGACTTTTATGTGGCGAGGTTGGTGTATGTGTGGTGAAATGTGTGCTGAGGGTAATATGTGTCCAAGCATGTGGTAGTGTGTGGCGCATTTTGTGTGTGTTCATATCCCCGTGTGTGGTGAGTATCCCATGTCGGAGCCCCACCTTAGCAACTGTACGGTATATACTCTTTGGCGCCATCGCTCTCATTCTTTAAGTCCCCCTTGTTCACATCTGGCAGCTGTCAATTTGCCTCCAACACTTTTCCTTTCACTTTTCCCCATTATGTAGATAGGGCCAAAATTGTTTGATGAATTGGTAAGCGCGGGGTTAAAATTTCACCTCACAACATAGGCTATGACGCTCTCGGGGTCCAGACGTGTGACTGTGCAAAATTTTGTGGCTGTAGCTGCGACGCCTCCAACACTTTTCCTTTCACTTTTTCCCCATTATGTAGATAGGGGCAAAATTGTTTGGTGAATTGGAAAGCGCGGGGTTAAAATTTCACCTCACAACATAGCCTATGACGCTCTCGGGGTCCAGACGTGTGACTGTGCAAAATTTTGTGGCTGTAGCTACGACGCCTCCAACACTTTTCCTTTCTCTTTTTTCCCCATTATGTAGATAGGGGCAAAATTGTTCGGTGAATTGGAACGCGCGGAGTTAAAATTTTGCCTCACAACATAGCCTATGACGCTCTCGGGGTCCAGATGTGTGACTGTACAAAATTTTGTGGCTATAGCTGCGACAGTGCAGATGCCAATCCCGGACATACACATATACACACACACACACACATACACACATTCAGCTTTATATATTAGATGTTGTAGCACTAGCATTACTCTTTACATATAAAAGGAACTTAGCTTCTACTTTGAAGAACTGCCCTATACTATTATGGATCTTCCACCAATTTGATAGACATCTTTCTAGACATAGGATAGTAAACCATTATAACTCCAGAGTCGTAGCTAGGGGATCAGTTCGAGGGGAGGGGAGAGAAACATCTGAGTAGGCCTATAACCAGGTAAGCATGATTACAACTATGGTTGCTCACCTTAATTGTGGTTATAAGGGAACTTCAACAGATGACCATGCTGCTATTGAAAATAAATCTGTATACAAAGAGCAGTCTTGATATTATCACCATGTGCCCATATAGTGGTAAAGACTAGTCGCAAGAGCATAAAAGAGATTACAGTAGAGTTACAGTATATTAGGTGACTTATAAGTGTCATTCTGATGAAGTGGTTCACTTTTACTGTATTTTTCATCTGGCCATGACTGCCACAACAACTTGTTCCAGCCACAACACCTATACAGATTTTACAACAAAGACACATTTTACTTGTCACATTTCCAAGACTGTCCCCACCTATTCCCCACCTGCACAAACTCCACATCCTACTGTCACCCCAATGCTGATGCCATATGTGTGTCTATTACTGCACCTGCTATGTAGCACAGAAATAGTGCTCTTCTTAGTGTCCCACATAATAATTCCCACTAATTTGCCCTTTACAATCTAAAATGCCTCTTTTGTGCCCTCTAGATTTTAAAATGTCCTTTAAAAAATATGAATGCCCTGTACAAGTGTCCTAGAGAACAGTGCACACAGTTTGCCCCTTAGAAAGTAACAATGACCCCGTGTGATCTTTCACAGACGCAATACTCTGAGTGCCTCAATAAAAATAATGATTTCTAAGTGCCCACTTAACATTTAATAATGTTCATTGAGCCCCATTTACAGTAACAATGTCCACTGAGTCTACCATGTTCAGTAATAATGTCCACCCATGTAAAGCTCCCCTATACACATTATGATGCCCTCACAGCTTACCGTACACAGTAAGGTATCTACACAGCTCACTTGTACATAATGTTATGCCCCACATTCACTCTATAAAAAATGTTATGAACCCACAATCCCCTTGTACAGATTTCCTATGTATAGTATGAAGTTTTTGTTGATTTGAATTGATATAAAGATCCTTTTAACTGTAATTTAAGATGAGACTTTTTTCCATAAATAAAATGTAAATTGAGATAAAGTAGAACAGTATATAATACATTTTTAACCACAACAACTTGTATGTGAAACCTTAGAAAAGATAAAAAGCAAATTAAAAAGCCACTGCAAGATGGATATAATGCACAAAAGGGGGTGAACTACCCGATTAATTAATATGTTTAGTGGCCAGAGAATTTTGGCTTATTAGAAAGGGATTACTGGACTAGTTAAGTGTCGCGATGGAATTAGTCAGAGATAGATTTTCCAATTGTGAATTTAAAAACTGTCAATCGTCTGAAAATGACACATCCAGATGCAGTTTAAATGCAACGTGTTCAGCATGTCATTTGGTGCAGCCTTCTTTATGTAATTAGATAAATGTAAAATGTTTGTATAGGATTACGCTTTCAGGTTAAGTTTCACGCACTTCATGGGTTCTTGAGTCTATCTTTGTAATATATATGCAGTACAGACCAAACGTTTGGACACACCTTCTCATTTAAAGATTTTTCTGTATTTTCATGACTATGAAAATTGTTCATTCACACTGAAGGCATCAAAACTATGAATTAACACATGTGGAATTATATACTTAACAAAAAAGTGTGAAACAACTGAAATTATGTCTTACATTCTAGGTTCTTCAAAGTAGCCACCTTTTGCTTTGATGACTGCTTTGCACACTCTTGGCATTCTCTTGATGAGCTTCAAGAGGTAGTTACTGGGAGTGGTCTTCCAACAATCTTGAAGGAGTTGGCATCACTTCCAGTTCTCCGTTAAATCATGTAACCACATGTGTTGTCACTTTTCGCCTTTGAACTGTAGATCTCTGGCTTTCACCGGTCTCTTGTGCGATAGTCCTTTATTCAGAACATGTGCAGGCACACTTGGGGAGAATTTGGACAAAAGACGACGACCGTTTCGCGCTAGCGTGAAACGACCGTCGTCTTTTGTCCACGTTCTCCCCAAGTGTGCCTGCACATGTTCTGAATAAAGGACTATCGCACAAGAGACCGGTGAGTGCATTTCTGTTTTTTCCTTCCCTTGGATTTGCATACTTGTCTTTTTAAATGCACCCAGCGTCTATAAATGGCAAACATGGCACAGCAGCGGCATTCAGCAGCACTTTGCATCTGAGGAGGTGGTGATACACAGGCACAACAGTGCTGTGGACTTTTCCTATTTTTCTACAGTCACTAGATCTCTGCCTTTGAGATGCACACGTCATCTATTGCATCACTTCCAGTTCATGGGTAAGTCATGTGATGGCGGTTACTAGCTCTGACGAGTTGTCCAATAATGTTTCTCCCGTATATGGTCTTCCTGCAATTGAAATGTGGGGAGATTTGTTTATTATGGGGTGTGGAATGCAAATCTTCAAATACCTATAGTAACAATGGTACCGTTGGTGTGGGATAAAAATTATGTAAATTCACATGGCACAGGTGGCTAAATATTTGAAATATGTCCTCTCATCCCAGTCCTCAGACAGTTCTCTTCTTGTCTTTCTGCTCTTCAAGCAAGACACACAATGCAAAGATTTAAAGATTGAGTCAACTTCTCCCGGCTTCATCTGGTTTCAGGTGTGATTTTCATATCACCCACACCTGTTACTTGCCACAGAGAAGTTTGAACCAGCATCGCAAGATTGAAACAAAGTTGTTTATCCAGATTTTTGGGGTTTAGCATGAAATTATTTCCAATTTGCTTTTTTTCCTGTTTGTTCATGTAGTTCCAATACACACAAAGGAAATAAACATGTGTTTAAAAAAATATGTGTATATATATATACAGTGGGGCAAAAAAGTATTTAGTCAGTCAGCAATAGTGCAAGTTCCACCACTTAAAAAGATGAGAGGCGTCTGTAATTTACATCATAGGTAGACCTCAACTATGGGAGACAAACTGAGAAAAAAAAAATCCAGAAAATCACATTGTCTGTTTTTTTAACATTTTATTTGCATATTATGGTGGAAAATAAGTATTTGGTCAGAAACAAAATTTAATCTCAATACTTTGTAATATATCCTTTGCTGGCAATGACAGAGGTCAAACGTTTTCTGTAAGTCTTCACAAGGTTGCCACACACTGTTGTTGGTATGTTGGCCCATTCCTCCATGCAGATCTCCTCTAGAGCAGTGATGTTTTTGGCTTTTCGCTTGGCAACACGGACTTTCAACTCCCTCCAAAGGTTTTCTATAGGGTTGAGATCTGGAGACTGGCTAGGCCACTCCAGGACCTTGAAATGCTTCTTACGAAGCCACTCCTTCGTTGCCCTGGCGGTGTGCTTTGGATCATTGTCATGTTGAAAGACCCAGCCACGTTTCATCTTCAATGCCCTTGTTGATGGAAGGAGGTTTGCACTCAAAATCTCACGATACATGGCCCCATTCATTCTTTCATGTACCCGGATCAGTCGTCCTGGCTCCTTTGCAGAGAAACAGCCCCAAAGCATGATGTTTCCACCACCATGCTTTACAGTAGGTATGGTGTTTGATGGATGCAACTCAGTATTCTTTTTCCTCCAAACACGACAAGTTGTGTTTCTACCAAACAGTTCCAGTTTGGTTTCATCAGACCATAGGACATTCTCCCAAAACTCCTCTGGATCATCCAAATGCTCTCTAGCAAACTTCAGACGGGCCCGGACATGTACTGGCTTAAGCAGTGGGACACGTCTGGCACTGCAGGATCTGAGTCCATGGTGGCGTAGTGTGTTACTTATGGTAGGCCTTGTTACATTGGTCCCAGCTCTCTGCAGTTCATTCACTAGGTCCCCCCGCGTGGTTCTGGGATTTTTGCTCACCGTTCTTGTGATCATTCTGACCCCACGGGGTGGGATTTTGCGTGGAGCCCCAGATCGAGGGAGATTATCAGTGGTCTTGTATGTCTTCCATTTTCTAATTATTGCTCCCACTGTTGATTTCTTCACTCCAAGCTGGTTGGCTATTGCAGATTCAGTCTTCCCAGCCTGGTGCAGGGCTACAATTTTGTTTCTGGTGTCCTTTGACAGCTCTTTGGTCTTCACCATAGTGGAGTTTGGAGTCAGACTGTTTGAGGGTGTGCACATGTGTCTTTTTATACTGATAACAAGTTTAAACAGGTGCCATTACTACAGGTAATGAGTGGAGGAAAGAGGAGACTCTTAAAGAAGAAGTTACAGGTCTGTGAGAGCCAGAAATCTTGATTGTTTGTTTCTGACCAAATACTTATTTTCCACCATAAAATGCAAAAAAAATGATAAAAAAACAGACAATGTGATTTTCTGGATTTTTTTTTCTCAGTTTGTCTCCCATAGTTGAGGTCTACCTATGATGTAAATTACAGACGCCTCTCATCTTTTTAAGTGGTGGAACTTGCACTATTGCTGACTGACTAAATACTTTTTTGCCCCACTGTATATATATATATACTGTAAATGCAGTATATACTGTGTGGGTACAATATATACAGTTGGGAAAAATAAGTATTTGATACACTGCCAATTGTAGGTTTTCCCACCTACAAAGAATGGAGAGGTCTTTAGTATTTAGCGCATGTACACTTCAACTGTGCGTAGCGCAGGTACACTTCAACTGTGAGATACAGGATCTAAAAATAAAAAACAGAAAACCACATTATATGATTAATTAAATAGCATTTTATTGCATGAAATTATTATTTGATCACCTACCAACCAGTAAGAATTTTTGCTCTCATAGACCTGTTTTCTTTCAAAAGTCCTGCTACTCAACATTTATTACCTGTATTAATTTCATCTGTTTGCAATCATTATCTTTATAAAAGACGCCTGTCCACACACTTAATCTATCACACTCCAACCTCTCCACTAAGGCCAAGACCAAAAAGCTGTCTAAGGACACCAGGGACAAAATTGTAGACCTACACAAGGCTGGGATGGGCTACAGAACAATAAGCAAGCAGCTTGGTGAGAAGGCAACAACATTGGCACAATTATTAGAAAATGGATGAAACACAAGATTACTGTCAATCTTTGTCGGTCTGGATTTCGATGCAAGATCTCGCCTTGTGGGTTAAGGATGATTCTGAGAAATGTCAGGAATCAGCCCAGAGCTACATGGGAGGACCTGGTCAGTGACCTGAAGAGAGCTGGAACCACAGTCTCAGACATTACTGTTAGCAACATACTATGCTGTCATTGATTACAGTCCTGCAGGGCACGCGAGGACCCCTGCTCACACCAGCACATGTCCAGGCCCATTTCCTGATTGCCAATGACCATCTAGATGATCCAGAGGAGGCATGGGATAAGATCATGCTGTCAAATGAGACCAAAATAAAACTTTTTGGTATTAACTTCACTTGCCGAGATTGGAGGATGAAGAAGGATGAGTACAACCTCAAGAACAACAGCCCAACCATGAAGCATGGTGGAGGAAACATCATACTTTTCTGTAAAGAGGACAGGACAACTGCATCAACTGCATTGAAGGGAGGATAGGTGGGGTCATGTATCACAACATTTTGGCCAACAGCCTCCTTCCCTTAGCAAGAGCATTGAAGATGGGTCATGGCTGGGTCTTCCAGCCTGACAATGACCCAAAACACACAGCCAGGGCAACTAAGCAGTGGTCCATAAGAAGCATTGCAAGGTCCTATAGCTGACTAGCCAGTCTCCAGACCTGAACCCAATAGAAAATCAATGGAGGAAGCCAAAACTCAATGCTGCACAGTGACAGCCCCAACACATGAAAGATCTGGAGAAGAATTGTATGGAAAAGTGGGCCAAAGTCCCTGCTGTAGTGTGTGCAAACTTGGTCAAGAACTACAGTAAACGTCTAACCTTTGTAATTGCAAACAAAGGTTTCTGTACCAAATATTATGTTCTGTTTTTCTATAGAATCAAATACTTATTTCATGCTATTTAATTATGTAAAACTCATACAATGTGATTTTCTGGATTGTTTTTATGATTCTGTCTCTGACAGTTGAAATGTACCTATGATAAAATTACATATGTTTCCATTCTTTGTAGGTGGGAAATCTTTGAAAACCGGCAGTGTATTAAATACTTATTTTCCCACTGTATGTACAGTTTGTAAGTTTGCATATATATATATACATATAATACTCACAAGAAGCTATGGATATTTGGCTTTTGGGTGAAATTTATGGAAAACTTAAAAAGTTCAAGCAACAGTGGTATTTTGTTATGAAAGTAGGACATTTAAGTGGAAACATTCAATGGTGTTTTCCTCATCTCAAACAATTTATTGAAACAAAATCTAACAACAGAGGTGAGTATACCCTACAAAAAATGTAAATGTCTCAATGGCTTGTCATGTAAACTTAAGCCTCAATTACAGCGTGACAACTACATCTCATGCTATTCACAAGTCAAGTAATTGTCTGCTGAGTAGTGTTGAGCGATACCTTCCGATATCGGAAAGTATCGGTATCGGATAGGATCGGCCGATATTCAAAAAATATCGGATATCGCCGATACCGATACCCGATCCCAATGCAAGTCAATGGGACCAAAATATCGGAATTAAAATAAACCCTTTCTTGCCTTGTAGGTTCATTCTACATGAAGGAAAACAACTAAGAATAATGTAGGATGTATTGTGGGAGGTGGCGGAGACATTAAAGGCAATGAGGTTTAGCCCAATCAAATAGAATAGCATGTTTTTTTTTTTTTTTAAGACGTTCGGAGTGAAAAAGATATTGAGTATGTAAATTTTTTTTTATTTTGTCAGATATTGATGTTTCACTATTCCACGCCCTTCCCCTTCTTCTTTTTTCTTTTTTTTTTTTACTTTTCCCACACTTTCATCTTCATCATCATCAGCATTTTTGACATCAACTTCTTCTTCACCTTATTCATCTTCTTCTTCATCTTCTACCTATTTTTTTTTATTACATTCTTCATATTCATTTTATTCAACTATTATTATTCTTCCTATTCTACATATTCTTTTTATTCCACTGTTATTATTCTTCCTATTCTACTTCTTCATCATATTCTCATTTGTGACAGGCATTCCCGTAGTTGTTATCTATAAAAGTTGGAAGATTACACCTTCCGTTCTGCCAGTCACAAAAGTTACATTTGTCCGCATTCAGTTTGGCCTGCAGCATCAGGCTTTATCCAGGGGCATCACGAGGAGGAACGGACTCACCCCCATACACTGCTTAGTCTTCTTCTGCATATAATTTAGATAATATCTTTTGCTCTGATATTAAGTCTTATGCTTAATGTTCTTCTGCTCTTTGTTCTGCAGCCTCTTGTTCTTCTGCTTCTCGGTCTTCCATGTCGTCGTCTCCAGGGTCGTCGTCTCCAGTGTCGTCATCTCTGCCGTCGTCGTCTCAGCCGTCGTCGTCTCCGCCGTCGTCGTCGTCGTCATCGGGGTGGTCTTCCGGGTCGTGGTCGTCGTCATCATCGGGGTGGTCTTCCGGGTCGTCGACTTTAGGGTCTTCAACTTGGAAATGTAGCAGAAGGTACAAGAAGGCTGAGAAAATGCCAAGAACCAGCTGATGGAACTGGAACTCGGATGGCTACCCGAAGGTTCAAGAGCCTATGGAACTACCGAGGACCAGCTGACGTTACTGGAACCCGGTTACTAAGCAGGAGGTACCCGTGCTAAAAAGCACTACCAAGGACCGCCTGACGTTGGCGGAACTCGGATACCCAGAAGGAGGCACCTAAGCCAAAGGCTCTGCCCGGAACCAGCTGACGGTACTGGAACCAGGATGGGGAGCAGAAGGTACAAGAGAAAAAGACACTGCCGAGAACCAGCTGACGGTACTGGAACCCGGATGGGTAGCCGAAGGTCCAAGAGCCAATGGAACTACCGAGGACCAGGTGACGTTACTGGAACCCTGTTACTAAGCAGGAGGTACCCGTGCCCGAAAGCACTACCAAGGACCACCTGACGTTGGTGGAACTTGGATACCCAGAAGGAGGCACCTAAGCCAAAGGCTCTGCCCGGAACCAGCTGACGGTACTGGAACCAGGATGGGGAGCAGAAGGTACAAGAGCAAAAGACACTGCCGAGAACCAGCTGACGGTGCTGGAACCAGGTGGTGGACCTGAAGGTCCACAGGAGAGGAGAGAACAGCTAGGCCGCGAGGCAGCCGCAGTTACCGAACCCCAACAGTCCTACAGGGGGAGCTGGGCCTACTGGCACTACAGAACCAGCCTTGACTACCAGTTCACGCAGCCCACATAGGAAGCTCCTAAACTGGAGGCACCCTGGAGTTGGCTAACCCGACCGCACCACGACGGGGCAAGCATAGGCGTCTCAGTGAGCTTGACACAACCCGGAAACAGCTGGCGATGCTGAAACCAGGCTTGGCACGAGGGAGTACCTGTGTCAAGAACACTGCCGAGAACCAGCTGGCGGTGCTGGAACCCAGATGCGTTGCCCCAGTGTGCAAGAGCCAATGGCACGACCGAGGACCAGCTGACGGTGCTGGAACACGGTTACAAAGCTGTAGGTGCCCGCGCTTAAAAGCACTACCAAGGACCGCCTGACGTTGGCGGAACTCGGATACCCAGGAGGAGGCACCTAAGCCAAAGGCTCGGCCCGGAACCAGCTGACGGTGCTGGAACCAGGTGGTGGACCCCAAGGCCCACAGGAGAGGAGAGAACAGCTAGGCCGCGAGGCAGCCGCAGTTACCGAACCCCAACAGTCCTACAGGGGGAGCTGGGCCTACTGGCACTACAGAACCAGCCTTGACTACCAGTTCACGCAGCCCACATAGGAAGCTCCTAAACTGGAGGCACCCTGGAGTTGGCTAACCCGACTGCAACACGACGGGGCAAACATTGGCGTCTCAGCGAGTTTGACACACCCCGGAAACAGCTGACGGTGCTGAAACCAGGTTTGGCACGAGGGAGTACCTGTGACAAAAACACTGCCGAGAACCAGCTGGCGGTGCTGGAACCCAGATGCGTTGCCCCAGTGTGCAAGAGCCAATGGCACGACCGAGGACCAGCTGGCGGTGCTGGAACACGGTTACTAAGCTGTAGGTGCCCGCGCTTAAAAGCACTACCAAGGACCGCCTGACGTTGGCGGAACTCGGATACCCAGGAGGAGGCACCTAAGCCAAAGGCTCGGCCCGGAACCAGCTGACGGTGCTGGAACCAGGTGGTGGACCCCAAGGCCCACAGGAGAGGAGAGAACAGCTAGGCCGCGAGGCAGCCGCAGTTACCGAACCCCAACAGTCCTACAGGGGGAGCTGGGCCTACTGGCACTACAGAACCAGCCTTGACTACCAGTTCACGCAGCCCACATAGGAAGCTCCTAAACTGGAGGCACCCTGGAGTTGGCTAACCCGACCGCACCACGACGGGGCAAGCATAGGCGTCTCAGTGAGCTTGACACAACCCGGAAACAGCTGACGGTGCTGAAACCAGGCTTGGCACGAGGGAGTACCTGTGACAAGAACACTGCCGAGAACCAGCTGGCGGTGCTGGAACGCAGATGCGTTGCCCCAGTGTGCAAGAGCCAATGGCACGACCGAGGACCAGCTGGCGGTGCTGGAACCCGGTTACTAAGCTGTAGGTGCCCGCGCTTAAAAGCACTACCAAGGACCGCCTGACATTGGCGGAACTCGGATACCCAGGAGGAGGCACCTAAGCCAAAGGCTCGGCCTGGAACCAGCTGACGGTGCTGGAACCAGGTGGTGGACCCCAAGGCCCACAGGAGAGGAGAGAACAGCTAGGCCGCGAGGCAGCCGCAGTTACCGAACCCCAACAGTCCTACAGGGGGAGCTGGGCCTACTGGCACTACAGAACCAGCCTTGACTACCAGTTCACGCAGCCCACATAGGAAGCTCCTAAACTGGAGGCACCCTGGAGTTGGCTAACACGACTGCAACACGACGGGGCAAACATAGGCGTCTCAGCGAGTTTGACACACCCCGGAAACAGCTGACGGTGCTGAAACCAGGTTTGGCACGAGGGAGTACCTGTGACAAAAACACTGCCGAGAACCAGCTGGCGGTGCTGGAACCCAGATGCGTTGCCCCAGTGTGCAAGAGCCAATGGCACGACCGAGGACCAGCTGGCGGTGCTGGAACACGGTTACTAAGCTGTAGGTGCCCGAGCTTAAAAGCACTACCAAGGACCGCCTGACGTTGGCGGAACTCGGATACCCAGGAGGAGGCACCTAAGCCAAAGGCTCGGACCGGAACCAGCTGACGGTGCTGGAACCAGGTGGTGGACCCCAAGGCCCACAGGAGAGGAGAGAACAGCTAGGCCGCGAGGCAGCCGCAGTTACCGAACCCCAACAGTCCTACAGGGGGAGCTGGGCCTACTGGCACTACAGAACCAGCCTTGACTACCAGTTCACGCAGCCCACATAGGAAGCTCCTAAACTGGAGGCACCCTGGAGTTGGCTAACCCGACCGCACCACGACGGGGCAAGCATAGGCGTCTCAGCGAGCTTGACACAACCCGGAAACAGCTGACGGTGCTGAAACCAGGCTTGGCACGAGGGAGTACCTGTGACAAGAACACTGCCGAGAACCAGCTGGCGGTGCTGGAACCCAGATGCGTTGCCCCAGTGTGCAAGAGCCAATGGCACGACCGAGGACCAGCTGGCGGTGCTGGAACACGGTTACTAAGCTGTAGGTGCCCGCGCTTAAAAGCACTACCAAGGACCGCCTGACGTTGGCGGAACTCGGATACCCAGGAGGAGGCACCTAAGCCAAAGGCTCGGCCTGGAACCAGCTGACGGTGCTGGAACCAGGTGGTGGACCCCAAGGCCCACAGGAGAGGAGAGAACAGCTAGGCCGCGAGGCAGCCGCAGTTACCGAACCCCAACAGTCCTACAGGGGGAGCTGGGCCTACTGGCACTACAGAACCAGCCTTGACTACCAGTTCACGCAGCCCACATAGGAAGCTCCTAAACTGGAGGCACCCTGGAGTTGGCTAACCCGACCGCACCACGACGGGGCAAGCATAGGCGTCTCAGTGAGCTTGACACAACCCGGAAACAGCTGACGGTGCTGAAACCAGGCTTGGCACGAGGGAGTACCTGTGACAAGAACACTGCCGAGAACCAGCTGGCGGTGCTGGAACCCAGATGCGTTGCCTATTAAAGATTGTCTTCCTAGAGCCCCAACTAGCGGTGTTGGAGCTAAGGGTAAGCAGGGGGAGCAGAGTGTAGGCCGAAGCCTGCACTGGAGGCAGCTTTGTGTCTGCGTTGCGTTTGCAGGACACTTTGCCGGCTACACAGTGGGGGAACAGCTGGCGTTGCTGAACCCCACTAACACAATGGCGTGTGTTTTTCTCTGTGCAGCTAGCACTTGCGGTCAAAAACTAGCGATGTTAGAGCCCGTGTTGAAGCAGGAGGAGGAGGAGAGGAGCAGAGTGTAGGCCGAAGCCTATTTGAACCAATTTCAAAGGAAACCTTTAACCCCCCTCAGGTGTTACAAAGTACAAGAGACACACCTTGTGCAGTATTAATGCTGCACAAGTGAAAGGTTGCTCTATTAATTTGTCTACTTGCACACGCTGAATGAAAGACGTACACAATTTAGCCCATTCTACAGTCAAACTGTAGTGGATGCGTGACTTGGCTTTTTAAGGAGACGCAGCACAGGTGTCCCAAATAACGCCTTGGTGCTTGGCGCAGCTTCCTGAGCATTGTTATTTGCTGTACAGGAGTCTGCGCTCTTGTGTTATCCCTTGGCAATGCCCTGTTAGAGCTGCCCGTCTTATGACCTCATTTCATGATGGCCGGTGCGGTTAACGATGGCCATAAATCCCAGACCCACAGTGCCTTTTCATAAAGTCACACTGCGGTGCTGTGATTCGTGGCCTTGAGCAGTAAATATTTTGGCCGCTCACACACGTCCTTACACCTGCTTCAGACTGGGCGGCCTCTGCTGATCCCTTCTCGCATGCCGCGGCCATGAGGCTGCACAGTCTGAAGAAGGCGGAAGGAGATGAGTTAAGACAGGTGAAGATATGCACTGCTCGTGCCCATCAATCACACCCTCGCAGTCAAAATAAGACAACGAGGAGCATTGTTTCAGGCAGGGCGGACGCACAGGCGCAACAAGCCAACCAATGATGTCAGAAGACGGGAAGCGCTACCAAGGGGGGTGCTGCGTATCATTAGAAAGGAAAGTCACACCTCAGGGACAGTGGAATGGTCTGAATGAGACACATTTTGTACGTTTTGAGTTCCACGTGGGCAAGGACAAAAAGTCAGCCACCTTGTACAAATGCAGCAGTACTGCTGTACAAGGTGGCTGTTATACATAGAAACACCTGGGGGTGGGGGGCAGGCTCCCTTCAATTTCAGTTCATGTGCCTGCGTGGCGTTTGCAGGACACGTTGCGAGCTACACAGCAGGGGGACAGCTGGCGGTGCTGAACCCCACTAACACATTGGCTGGTGTTTTTCTCTGTGCAGCTAGCATGTCCGGGCAGAAACTGGCGTTGTTTGAGCCCAGGGTCAGCAGGAGGAGGAGAGGAGCAAAGTGTAGGCCGAAGCCTGCACTGGTGGCAGCTTTTGGTCGGTTGTGCCAGCGTGGCTTGTGCTGGACACGTTGCCGACTACACAGCAGGGGAACAGCTGGCGTTGCTGAACCCCACTAACACATTGACTGGTGTTTTTCTCTGTGCAGCTAGCAGTTCCGGGCAAAAACTAGCGGTGTTTGAGCCCAGGGTCAGCAGGAGGAGTAGAGGAGCAGAGTGTAGGCCGAAGCCTAGTTGAACCAATTTCAAAGGTTACCTTTAACCCCCCCTCAGGTGTTGCAAGGTACAAGAGCCACACCTTGAACAGCATTAATGATGCACAAGTCAAAGGTTGCTCTATTTAATTTTGCTCCTTGCACACGCTGAATTAAACACGTACACTATTTAGCCCATTATACTGTCAAACAGTAGTGGAGGCGTGACTACTAGCCTTTTTAAGGAGACGCAGCACAGGTGTACAAATTTACACCAAGGTGCTGTGCGCAGATTCCTTACCGTTGTTATTTGCAGTACAGGAAACTGCGCTCTTGTGTTATCCCTTGGCAATACCCTGTTAGTGCAGGCCGTCTCATGACCTCATTTCATGTTGGCCGGTGCGGTTAACGATGGCCATAAATCCCAGACCCACAGTGGCTTTTCCTAAAGTCACACTGCGGTGCTGGGATTCGTGGCCTTGTGCAGTAAATATGTTCGCCGCTCACACATGTCCTTACACCTGCTTCAGACTGGGCGGCCTCAGCTGATCCCTTATCGCATGCCGCGGCCATGAGGCCGCACAGTCAGAAGAAGGCGGAAGGAGGGGAGTGAAGACAGGGGAACATATGCACTGCTCGTGCCCATCAATCACACCCTCGCAGTCAAAATATATGAGACAACGGGGGGCGTTGTGTCGGGCAGGGGGGACGCACAGGCACAGCCAGCCAACCAATGATGTCAGGAGACGGGCAGCGCTAACAATGGGGGTGCTGCGTGTCATTAAAAAGGAAAGTCACACCTCAGGGACATTGTAATGGTCTGTAATGAGACACATTTTGTACTTGTTGAGTTCCACGTGTGCAAGGAGAAAAAGTCAGCCACCTTGTACAAATGCAGCAGTACTGCTGTACAAGGTGGCTGTTATACATAGAAACACCTGGGGGGGTGAGGGGCAGGCTCCCTTCAATTTCAGTTCATGTGCCTGTGTGGCGTTTGCAGGACACGTTGCCAGCTACACAGCAGGGGAACAGCTGGCGGTGCTGAACCCCACTAACACATTGGCTGGTGTTTTTCTCTGTGCAGCTAGCATGTCCGGGCAGAAACTGGCGTTGTTTGAGCCCAGGGTCAGCAGGAGGAGGAGAGGAGCAAAGTGTAGGCCGAAGCCTGCACTGGTGGCAGCTTTTGGTCAGTTGTGCCAGCGTGGCTTGTGCTGGACACGATGCCGACTACACAGCAGGGGAACAGCTGGCGGTGCTGAACCCCACTAACACATTGGCTGGTGTTTTTCTCTGTGCAGCTAGCATGTCCGGGCAGAAACTGGCGTTGTTTGAGCCCAGGGTCAGCAGGAGGAGGAGAGGAGCAAAGTGTAGGCCGAAGCCTGCACTGGTGGCAGCTTTTGTTCTGTTGTGCCAGCGTTGCTTGTGCTGGACACGTTGCCGACTACACAGCAGGGGAACAGCTGGCGTTGCTGAACCCCACTAACACATTGACTGGTGTTTTTCTCTGTGCAGCTAGCAGTTCCGGGCAAAAACTAGCGGTGTTTGAGCCCAGGGTCAGCAGGAGGAGTAGAGGAGCAGAGTGTAGGCCGAAGCCTAGTTGAACCAATTTCAAAGGTTACCTTTAACCCCCCCTCAGGTGTTGCAAGGTACAAGAGCCACACCTTGAACAGCATTAATGATGCACAAGTCAAAGGTTGCTCTATTTAATTTTGCTCCTTGCACACGCTGAATTAAACACGTACACTATTTAGCCCATTATACTGTCAAACAGTAGTGGAGGCGTGACTACTAGTCTTTTTAAGGAGACGCAGCACAGGTGTACAAATTTACACCTAGGTGCTGTGCGCAGATTCCTTACCGTTGTTATTTGCAGTACAGGAAACTGCGCTCTTGTGTTATCCCTTGGCAATACCCTGTTAGTGCAGGCCGTCTCATGACCTCATTTCATGTTGGCCGGTGCGGTTAACGATGGCCATAAATCCCAGACCCACAGTGGCTTTTCCTAAAGTCACACTGCGGTGCTGGGATTCGTGGCCTTGTGCAGTAAATATGTTCGCCGCTCACACATGTCCTTACACCTGCTTCAGACTGGGCGGCCTCAGCTGATCCCTTATCGCATGCCGCGGCCATGAGGCCGCACAGTCAGAAGAAGGCGGAAGGAGGGGAGTGAAGACAGGGGAACATATGCACTGCTCGTGCCCATCAATCACACCCTCGCAGTCAAAATATATGAGACAACGGGGGGCGTTGTGTCGGGCAGGGGGGATGCACAGGCACAGCCAGCCAACCAATGATGTCAGGAGACGGGCAGCGCTAACAATGGGGGTGCTGCGTGTCATTAAAAAGGAAAGTCACACCTCAGGGACATTGTAATGGTCTGTAATGAGACACATTTTGTACTTGTTGAGTTCCACGTGTGCAAGGAGAAAAAGTCAGCCACCTTGTACAAATGCAGCAGTACTGCTGTACAAGGTGGCTGTTATACATAGAAACACCTGGGGGGGTGGGGGGCAGGCTCCCTTCAATTTCAGTTCATGTGCCTGCGTGGCGTTTGCAGGACACGTTGCCAGCTACACAGCAGGGGAACAGCTGGCGGTGCTGAACCCCACTAACACATTGGCTGGTGTTTTTCTCTGTGCAGCTAGCATGTCCGGGCAGAAACTGGCGTTGTTTGAGCCCAGGGTCAGCAGGAGGAGGAGAGGAGCAAAGTGTAGGCCGAAGCCTGCACTGGTGGCAGCTTTTGGTCAGTTGTGCCAGCGTGGCTTGTGCTGGACACGATGCCGACTACACAGCAGGGGAACAGCTGGCGGTGCTGAACCCCACTAACACATTGGCTGGTGTTTCTCTCTGTGCAGCTAGCATGTCCGGGCAGAAACTGGCGGTGTTTGAGCCCGGGGTCAGCAGGAGGAGGAGAGGAGCAGAGAGTAGGCCGAAGCCTGCACTGGTGGCAGCTTTTGGTCGGTTGTGCCAGCGTGGCTTGTGCTGGACACGATGCCAACTACACAGCAGGGGAACAGCTGGCGGTGCTGAACCCCACGAACACATTGACTGGTGTTTTTCTCTGTGCAGCTAGCAGTTCCGGGCAGAAACTAGCGGTGTTTGAGCCCAGGGTCAGCAGGAGGAGTAGAGGAGCAGAGTGTAGGCCGAAGCCTAGTTGAACCAATTTCAAAGGTTACCTTTAACCCCCCCCTCAGGTGTTGCAAGGTACAAGAGCCACACCTTGAACAGCATTAATGATGCACAAGTCAAAGGTTGCTCTATTTAATTTTGCTCCTTGCACACGCTGAATAAAACACGTACACTATTTAGCCCATTATACTGTCAAACAGTAGTGGAGGCGTGACTACTAGTCTTTTTAAGGAGATGCAGCACAGGTGTCAAAATTTACACCTAGCTGCTGTGCGCAGATTCCTGAGCGTTGTTATTTGCTGTACAGGAGTCTGCGCTATTGGGATCCCTTGGCCATGCGCTGTGAGCGCTTCCTGTCTTCTGACCTCATTTAATGTCGGCCGTTACGGTTAGCGATGGACATGAATCCCAGACCCACAGTGTGTTTTCAAAAAATCACACTGCGTGGCTGGGATTCGTGGCCTTGTTCAGTAAATATGTTTGACGCTCACACATGTCCTTACACCTGCTTCAGACTGGGCGGCCTCATCTGATCCCTTATCGCCTGCCGCGGCCATGAGGACACCCAGTCTGAAGAAGGCGGAAGGAGATGAGTGAACACAGGCAAACATATGCACTGCACATGCCCATCAATCACACCCTCGCTGTTCAAAAAAATTAGACACCGAGGGGCGTTGTTTCGAGCAGGGCAGACGCACAGGCGCAGCCAGCTAACCAATGATGTCAAAAGACGGGCAATGCTAACAAGGGTGGTGCTGCGTATCATTAGAAAGGAAAGTCACACCTCAGGGACAGTGGAATGGTCTCAATGAGACACATTTTGTACGTGTTGAGTTCCACGTGGGCAAGGAGAAAAAGTCAGCCACCTTGTACAAATGCAGCAGTACTGCTGTACAAGGTGGCTGTTTTACATAGAAACACCTGGGGGTGGGGGGCAGGCTCCCTTCAATTTCAGTTCATGTGCCTGCGTGGCGTTTGCAGGTCACGTTGCAAGCTACACAGCAGGGGAACAGCTGGCGGTGCTGAACCCCACTGACACATTGACTGGTGTTTTTCTCTGTGCAGCTCGCATGTCCGGGCAAAAACTGGCGGTGTTAGAGCCCAGGGTCAGCAGGAGGAGGAGAGGAGCAATGTGTAGGCCGAAGCCTGCACTGGTGGCAGCTTTTGGTCAGTTGTGCCAGCGTGGCTTGTGCTGGACACGATGCCGGCTACACAGCGGGGGAACAGCTGGCGGTGCTGAACCCCACTAACACATTGGCTGGTGTTTTTCTCTGTGCATCTAGCACTTCCGGGCAGAAACTAGCGGTGTTTGAGCCCAGGGTCAGCAGGAGGAGGAGAGGAGCAGAGTGTAGGCCGAAGCCTGCACTGGTGGCAGCTTTTGGTCAGTTGTGCCAGCGTGGCTTGTGCTGGACACGATGCCGACTACACAGCAGGGGAACAGCTGGCGGTGCTGAACCTCACTAACACATTGACTGGTGTTTTTCTCTGTGCAGCTAGCAGTTCTGGGCAAAAACTAGCGGTGTTTGAGCCCAGGGTCAGCAGGAGAGGAGCAGAGTGTAGGCCAAAGCCTAGTTGAACCAATTTCAAAGGTTACCTTTAACCCCCCTCAGGTGTTGCAAGGTACAAGAGCCACACCTTTTGCAGCATTAATGCTGCACAAGTAAAAGGTTGCTCTATTTGTTTTGCTCCTTGCACACGCTGACTAAAACACGTACACTATTTAGCCCATTATACTGTCAAACAGTTGTGGAGGCGTGACTTGTCTTTTTAAGGAGACGCAGCACAGGTGTCAAAATTTGCACCTAGGTACTGGGCGCAGATTCCTGAGCGTTGTTATTTGCTGTACAGGAGTCTGCGCTATTGTGATCCCTTGGCCATGCGCTGTGAGCGCTTCCTGTCTTCTGACCTCATTTCATGTCGGCCATTGCGGTTAGCGATGGACATGAATCCCAGACCCACAGTGTGTTTTCAAAAAATCACACTGCGTGGCTGGGATTCGTGGCCTTGTGCAGTAAATAGATTTGCCACTTACACATGTCCTTACACCTGCTCCAGACTGGGCGGCCTCAGCTGATCCCTTATCGCCTACCACGGCCAGGAGGCCGCACAGTCTGAAGAAGGCGGAAGGAGATGAGTTAAGACAGGCGAACATATGCACTGCTCGTGCCCATAAACCACACCCTCGCTGACAAAATAAATATGACAACGAGGGGCGTTGTTTCTAGCAGGGCGGATGCACAGGCGCAGCCAGCTAACCATGATGACAAAAGACGGGAAACGCTACCAAGGGGGGTGCTGCGTATCATTATAAAGGAAAGTCACACCTCAGGGACAGTGGAATGGTCTCAATGAGACACATTTTGTACGTGTTGAGTTCCACGTGGGCAAGGAGAAAAAGTCAGCCACCTTGTACAAATGCAGCAGTACTGCTGTACAAGGTGGCTGTTATACATAGAAACACCTGGGGGGGTGAGGGGCAGGCTCCCTTCAATTTCAGTTCATGTGCCTGCGTGGCGTTTGCAGGACACGTTGCCAGCTACACAGCAGGGGAACAGCTGGCGGTGCTGAACCCCTCTAACACATTGGCTGGTGTTTTTCTCTGTGCAGCTAGCACTTCCGGGCAAAAACTAGCGGTGTTTGAGCCCAGGGTAAGCAGGAGGAGGAGAGGAGCAGAGTGTAGGCCGAAGCCTGCACTGGTGGCAGCTTTTGTTCTGTTGTGCCAGCGTGGCTTGTGCTGGACACGTTGCCGACTACACAGCAGGGGAACAGCTGGCGGTGCTGAACCCCACTGACACATCACCTAGTGTTTTTTCTGTGTAGACAACACTTCCAGGTGGCAACTGACAGTGTTGAAACCCAGGGAATCAAAGAGGAGCAGAGTGTAGGCCGAAGCCTGCAGTGGAGCAAGTTGAAAGGGAACCTTTAACCCCCCCAGGCATTTGTTGCTGAAAGAGCCATCTTGTACAGCAGTAATACTGCACATGGAAAATGGTGGCTCCGAAAATTATGCTCCTTGCAAACGCTGAAGTACACACTCATATAATGTGTCCCCTCACACCGTCAAACCATCCCGGAAGTGGGACTTTCCTTTGTAATGTGACACAGCACAGCCGTCATTCCAACCCCCTTGGTGCCGGGCGCCACCTCCTCAACGTTGTTTGGTTCTGTCACGGAGCCCGCGCTGTAATGTTATCCCTTGGCCATGCACAGTTAGCGGTGCCCGTCTTCTGACATCATGTAGGTGTCAGGCTGGCAGTGCCTGTGCATCCAAGCTGCCCGAGATCCAACCTTGCAGTGTCATCTAATGTAGTCCCACTGCGGGCCAGGGATCCATGGGCATGCGCAGTGCATATCATCGCCTCTCACTCACCTCCTTCCTGCTTCTTCAGACTGTGCGGCGTCACGGCCGTGGCATGCTATTAGGGATCAGCTGACGCCGCCTAGTCTGAAGAAGCGTGAAGAAGGGGAGTGAGAGGCTAGTATAGGCACTGCGCATGGCCATGGATACCAGGCCCACTGTGGGATCACATTAGACGACACTGCGAGGTGTGATTTCGGGCAGCGTGGACGCACAGGCGCAGCCAGGACGACAACAAATGATGTCAGAGGACGGGCAGCGCAAACTGTGCATGGCCAAGGGATAACATAACAGCGCAGGGTCCATGACGGAATCAAACAACGCTAAGGAGGCAGCGCACGGTGCCAAGGGGGTAGCAATGACGGCTGTGCTGCGTCACATTACAAAGGAAAGTCCCACCTCTGGGACGGTTGGACGGTGTGAGGGGACACATTACATGAGTGTGTAGTTCAGCGTTTGCAAGGAGCATAATTTCAAGAGCGACCTTTCCCTTGTGCAGTATTAGTGCTGCACATGGTGGCTCTTTCAGTAACAAACGCCTAGGGGGGGGGGGACAGGTCCCCTTACATTTTAGTTGTGCCAGCGTGGCGGTCGCATGACACGTTGCCGGATACACAGCTGGGGATCAGCTGACGTTACTGAACCCCAATAACAGAGGAGCGACTGTTGACTGTGTACACAGCACTTCCAGGCACCAACTGGCGGTGTTAGAGCCCAGGGACAGCAGGAGGAGCAGATTGGAGGTATTGCCGCACACACAGCTGGGGATCAGCTGACGTTACTGAACCCCAATAACAGAGGAGCGACTGTTGACTGTGCACACAGCACTTCCAGGCACCAACTGGCGGTGTTAGAGCCCAGGGACAGCAGGAGGAGCAGATTGGAGGTATTGCCGCACACACAGCTGGGGATCAGCTGACGTTACTGAACCCCAATAACAGAGGAGCGACTGTTGACTGTGCACACAGCACTTCCAGGCACCAACTGGCGGTGTTAGAGCCCAGGGACAGCAGGAGGAGCAGATTGGAGGTATTGCCGCACACACAGCTGGGGATCAGCTGACGTTACTGAACCCCAATAACAGAGGAGCGACTGTTGACTGTGCACACAGCACTTCCAGGCACCAACTGGCGGTGTTAGAGCCCAGGGACAGCAGGAGGAGCAGATTGGAGGTATTGCCGCACACACAGCTGGGGATCAGCTGACGTTACTGAACCCCAATAACAGAGGAGCGACTGTTGACTGTGCACACAGCACTTCCAGGCACCAACTGGCGGTGTTAGAGCCCAGGGACAGCAGGAGGAGCAGATTGGAGGTATTGCCGCACACACAGCTGGGGATCAGCTGACGTTACTGAACCCCAATAACAGAGGAGCGACTGTTGACTGTGCACACAGCACTTCCAGGCACCAACTGGCGGTGTTAGAGCCCAGGGACAGCAGGAGGAGCAGATTGGAGGTATTGCCGCACACACAGCTGGGGATCAGCTGACGTTACTGAACCCCAATAACAGAGGAGCGACTGTTGACTGTGCACACAGCACTTCAAGGCACCAACTGGCGGTGTTAGAGCCCAGGGACAGCAGGAGGAGCAGAGGAACAGAGTGTAGGCCGAAGCCTGATTAGAGCAAGTTGAAAGGAAACCTTTAACCCCCCCCCAAGACGTTTGTAGCTGAAAGAGCCATCTTGTGCAGCACTAAGGATGCAAAAGGAAAAGGTTGCTCTTTTAATTATGCTCCTTGCAAACACCGAAGTAAACACTAAAAATGTGTCCCTTTATACCGTTAAACCGTTCCGGAGGTGCGAATTTCCTTCGGATTGGGACACAGCACAGCTGTCATTCCTATCCCCTTGATGCCGTGCGCTGCCTCCTCAGCGCTGTTCTGTTAGCCCTTGGCCATGCCCAATTAGCGCTGCCTGTCTTCTGACATAATTTGGTGTCAGGCTGTCAGTGCCTGTGCGTCCACGCTGCTCCAGATCCCACCTCGCAGTCTCATCTAACGTAATCCCACTGCGGGCCTTGGAACCATGGGCATGCACAGTGCATAACCTCGACTCTCACTCCCCTCCTTCCCTCTTCTTCAGACTGTGCGGTGTCACGGCCGTGGCATGCTAGGGATCAGCTGACGGCGCACAGTCTAAAGAAGGCGGAGGGAAATGAGCGAGAGCCCGAGGGGAAGATATGCACTGCGCATGCCCATGGATCCCAGGCCCGCAGTGTGACTCAATCAGAAGACACTGCGAGGCGGGATCTCGGGCAGCGCGGCCGCACAGGCGCAGCCAGCCTGACACCAAATTATGTCAGAAGACAGGCAGCGCAAATAGGGCATGCCCAAGGGATAACAGAACAGCGCAGGCTCCGTGACAGCTTAAAACAACGCTGAGGAGGCAGCGCATGGCACCAAGGGGGTAGGAATGACGGCTGTGCTGCGTCACATTACGAAGGAAAGTCCCAGCTCCGGGACGGTATAACGGTATCAGTGAACACATTTTATAAGTGTTAAGTTCTGCGTGTGCAAAGAGCTAAAAAAAAGAGCTACCTTTTCCTTGTGCAGCATTACTGCTGCACAAGATGGCTCTTTCAGTAACAAACGACGGGGGGGGGGGGGACAGGTTCCCTTACATTTAGGTTGTTGTGCCAGCGTGGCGGTCGCAGGACACATTGCCGGCTACACAGCTGGGGATCAGCTGATGTTACTGAAACCCAATAACACTGGGTCGTATGTTTTTACTGTGCAGCCTGCACTTCTGAGCCGCAACTGGCGGTGTTGGAGCCCAGGAATAGCAGTTCAGGTGGTAGAAAGATGAACACAGCAGGAGACCTGGATGACACCCAATTACTTAATCAGGCAGAGGAGTGGCAAATTCCTGCGAGATCCAGGCCTGGTTCATTTTCAGGAAAGTAAGCCGGTCAACGTTATTGGAGGACAGTCGCATGCGACGGTCTGTTAGTACACCACCTGCGGCACTAAAGACACGTTCCGATAAGACACTAGCCGCAGGGCAAGCCAGCACCTCCAATGCATACTGGCTTAGCTCTGGCCATGTATCCAGCTTAGAGACCCAAAACTTGAACGGGGAAGAGCCGTCTGGGAGTACAGTAAGAGGGCAAGCCATGTAGTCTGTCACCATCTGACGGAACCGTTGCCTCCTGCTGACTGGAGCCGCCGGTGATGGTGTAGACATTTGGGGCGGGCACACAAAAGTGTGCCAGAGTTGTGCCATACTGGGCTTGCCTTGGGCAGAGGCACTGCTTCTGCTCCCTCTTTGGGCAGAGCCTCCCCCACTGCCTCGACGCACTGAGCTGCTTTGTAAAGCACTAGCAGCACTCCTCTCAGTTGGACAGGAGAAGATGATGGAATTCACCAGTGTGTCGTGGTACTCCCGCAATTTACGCTCCCGGGTCAACGCAGGGATGAGGTTTTAGACGTTGTCCCGGTAGCGAGGATCGAGGAGGGTGAACACCCAATAATCAGGCATGTTGAGAATGTGGTCGATGCAGCGGTCGTTTCTCAGGCACTGCAGCATGAAATCCACCATGTGCTGCAGAGTGCCAACTGGCCCAGAAACGCTGTCCCCTGCTTGAGACATGATCTCTGCCCGCTCGTCATCACCCCACCCTCGCTGTACACACTGACCACTGGACAATTGTGTCGCTCCCTCCTCTGGACGGAGCTCTTCCTCCTCCATTGACTCCTCCTCATCCTCCTCACAAATTGGCCCCTGCGTACCCCTTTGTGAGGAACCACGTGGCGCTGACTCTCCAGAAGCTGATGGAAAAGGTGACTCCTCATCCTCCACCTCTTCCACCACATCATCCCTTAACCCTTGCAAAGTTTGCTGAAGCAGGCAGATAAGGGGGACAGTCATGCTGACTAGTGCATCATCTGCACTTGCCATCCGCGTGGAATAATCAAAAGGACGCAAAACCTGGCAGACGTCCTTCATAGTGGCCCACTCTGTGGTTGTGAAGTCTGATCGGCGCTGACTGCGACTTCTTTGCGCCTGATGCAGCTGGTACTCCATAACTGCTTGCTGCTGCTCACACAACCGCTCCAACATATGTAACGTGGAATTCCACCGGGTAGGTAGGTCACATATGATGCGGTGTTCCGGAAGGCGGAATCGGAGCTGCAGAGCAGCAATGCGGGATCTGGCCAAGCTGGAACGCCGCAAGTGAGCACACTCTAGGCGGACCTTGTGCAGCAGGGCATCAAGATCCGGATAGTCCCTCAGAAAACTCTGCACAACCAAATTGAGCACATGTGCCAGACATGGGATGTGAGTGAGGTTGCCAAGGGCCAAAGCTGCCACCAGATTTCGGCCATTGTCACACACTACCATGCCTGGCTGGAGATTCGCTGGCAGTAACCACACATCGCTCTCCTGCTTGATGGCATTCCAGAGCTCCTGCGCTGTGTGGCTTCGATGCCCCAATGAAACTAGTTTCAAGACGGCCTGCTGACGTTTGGCCACGGCTGTGCTCATGTCGGTCATAGGTAAACGTTCACGGGTCCATGTGGAGGTGGACTGTGACGGATCCTGCAGAGAGGAATCAGAGGAACTGGTGTAAGAGGAGGAGTCGATGCGTACAGACTGGATTCCTGCAATCCTTGGAGTGGGCAGGACACGTCCTGCGCCACTCGCACGATCTGTACCTGGCTCAACAACATTAACCCAATGGGCAGTGAGGGAAACATATCGCCCCTGTCCATGCTGACTGGTCCACGCATCGGTGGTGAGGTGGACCTTGCTACTGACGGCGTTCAGTAGCGCATGTTTTATGTTTGCCTCAACATGCCTGTGCAGGGCAGGGACAGCCTGCCTGCTGAAGTAAAAGCGGCTGGGCACCTTGTACTGTGGGACTGCCAATGCCATCAAGTCACGGAAGCTGTCAGTCTCCACCAGCCTGAACGAGAGCATTTCCAGGGACAACAGTTTGGCAATGCCTGCATTCAGAGCCTGTGCTCGGGGGTGGTTGGCCGAGAATGCCCGCCTTTTCTCCCATGCCTGGACTACCGATGGCTGTAGAGTAGACTGGGAGTGTGAGGATGACTGGGAAGGTGGTGCTGTGGGTAGAATTACACTAGGTCTCTGGACAACAGTGGAGGAAGAGGCAACAAGAGATGAAGAGGTGGTAGCTGCCGCTGTTGGTTGGCCTACGTCTTCACTGTGTTTCTGTAACTCCACCGCGTGCCTGTTCCGCACATGTTTCCACATATTTGTGGTATTGAGGTTGCTGACACTTTTACCTCTTTTTACTTTCTGATGACACAGCTTGCATTTGACAAAACAAATGTCATCTGCAACTGTGTCAAAAAAGGACCAGGCACTGCAAGTCTTGGGAGCGCCCTTTTTGGCTTTGGAAAGAGACAGGCTCCTAACGGGTGCCAAAGTGGAGGCTACAGGCTCCGCAGTCTTCCCCCTCCCTCTCCCTCTTTGGCCCGTAAGGGGAAGCTCTTCCTCAGAGCTGCTCCCACCACCTTCCTGTTCCTCACGCCACGATGGGTCAAGGACCTCATCATCTCCACTACCCTCTGCCACCAACTGCTCCTCCTGGGTAGTCTCGGCAGCACAGTACGCATCAGAAAGCGGCACCTGAGTTTCATCATCAGATGCGTACTGCGCTGTGGTCACCGGAGGCACTGGCCCACCTGCCTCTTCAGAGTCAGAGAGATAAAGCTTTTGGGCATCACTGCACACTGCCTCTTCTTCCATTTCTCCAATGCTGCTTGGCTGGCCCCCTGTTTCCAAGCCAAGAGATTCAGAGAACAGAAGTAGAGAAGGCTCCTGTCCTGGGCTCTCTGACTGCCTGGCCAATTTGGCAGGTGGTGAAGAGACAGATGGCTGCTCTCCAGTGCTCTGTGCCTGAGAGGATGTGGCACTAACTGAAGTCGATGCCGAGGCGTTAGCTGCCATCCACCTGACAACGGCTTCAATTTGGTCTTCACGTAGCAGCGGTGCACGGCGCTCTCCGACAAAGCTGCGCATGAAGGACTGTTCCCTGCTGAAACTGAGTGACGACCACCGGCGCCCGCAGCAGGCACAGAATCACCACGTCCTCTCCCTGCTCCTCTCCCTGCTCCGCGCCCACGCCCACGTGCCTTACTCCCTGCCCTCTTCATCTTGGTTGACAGATAAAGATAAGCAGAAAAGTACTAAGGCCTTAGTGTGCTTATTCCTGAAATCCTCCTCCTAACAGGTGTAAGAAACACTAATGTTGTAAATTGTGGACTAAACTTTATTATTTTTCAAATGTGGCCTACACAAGTGTTAAGTTGTGTTTGGTGAACTTAACTTTTTTTTTGGTGCAGATCGGGCTACAGAGCTAGTTTAAATCACACGGAGACCGTGCAGACAGCCGTAAACGGCGCTGCAAGGCCAAAAAACCCTCCTCTCGGTTATCCTATATAGTGTTTTTCCACTATTTAGCTGGATACGAGTGGAAAGACACTAATAGGAATTTTTTTTTTCAAATTTTAAACTGGCTGCACTATTTGAAAAAAAGGAAATTGTTTTTCAAGGTATGAGGCAGTAACGCACCCTGAGCTGAATCCAACCGGCTATGGCTGCACACAGACTACAGGGCGAGCTGCGCTCACACAGAGACCGTGCAGACAGCCGTAAACGGCGCTGCAAGGCCAACAAACCCTCCTCTAGGTTATCCTATATAGTGTTTTTCCACTATTTAGCTGGATACGAGTGGAAAGACACTAATAGGATTTTTTTTTTTCAAATTTTAAACAGGCTGCACTATTTGAAAAAAAGTAAAATTTTTCTCAAGGTATGAGGCAGTAACGAACCCTGAGCTGAATCCAACCGGCTATGGCTGCACACAGACTACAGGGCGAGCTGGGCTCACACGGAGACCGTGCAGACAGCCGTAAACGGCGCTGCAAGGCCAAAAAACCCTCCTCTAGGTTATCCTATATAGTGTTTTTCCACTATAGAGCTGGAGACTGGTGGAAAAACACTAATAGGAAATTTGAGAAAAAATGTGCAGCAGGCTGCCCTAAGAGCAAAAAAGGTCAACTGTGTGAGGCAGTGTGAACCCCCCCTGAGCTGAATACAACCGGGTATATGGCTGCACACAGACTACAGAGTGAGCTGCACACACACACACACAGAGACCTTGCAGAACGCTGTTAAAACAGCGCTGCAAGGCAAAAGCAAGGTGAACAGTGAAGAACACACAGCGTTTTGCTAAATTAGCCTTTGGAAAGGAAAATAAAGCAATTAGCTAGCTCGACTGGCCCTCAGTTAGAACACAGCGTCCTGTCCCTAACTGAAATCACAGCAGAGTGAGCGCAAAATGGCGGCAGCGTTTTTTATAGTGCAGAGTGACATCATTTCAGCAGCCAATCCAAGCCTTGCCAGTACTTACATGCCCACCATGCTAAACAGGATGTGCCCACACTTCCAATCATTCCTCATTGGCTGCTGCGTTCAGTTTGAATTCTGGGAACTTCCGATTCCGGTATCCGATACGCGGGAAGTATCGGAATTCGGTATCGGAATTCCGATACCGCAAATATCGGCCGATACCCGATACTTGCGGTATCGGAATGCTCAACACTACTGCTGAGTCATGGCATCCCACTCTTCTTGGAGAGCAGTCTTTGGGTCATTAAGGTTCTTGGGTACAGAGTTTATTTATTTTACTCACTTATATAGCACCATAACTTCCACAGTGCTTTACAGACATTATCATAACTGTCCCCATGGGGCTCACAAACTAAATTCCCTATGTATTTGGAGTGTGGGAAGAAACCGGAGTACCCGGAGAAAACACGCAAACACGGGGAGAACATACTACTTGTAGATGTCCTTGGTGGGATTTGGACCCAGGACCGCAGCGCTGCAAGACTTTAGTCCACTGAGCCACCATCCTGCAGAGATAAGGCAACTCAGCTGGTCCCACAGGTTTTCTATGGGATCCAGGTCTGGGAAAAGTGCAGGTCACTCCATTTGATGTACCCTTATCTCCAGCAGCCATTCCTTAATGATGCTACATCGATGAGCTGGAGCATTGTTGTCCATGAAGATCAAATTTTGGCTGTGTTGTTCATGCAGAAGCACAATAACTGGATTAATGATGCTATTCAAGTAGAAGGGGCTTTTCACTGTAACCTTTACAAACTGTAGAGCAGTTCTGTATTGACTAGACACACCTTCCCACACTGTAAGGGTATGTGCACACGTCAGGATTTCTTGCAGAAATTTTCCTGACAAAAACCGGACATTTCTGCCAGAAATCCGCATGCGTTTTTACCGCGATTTTGACACGTTTTTGACGTGTTTTTGGTGCGTTTTTTCCCAAATGCATAGAATCGCGGGAAAAATGCAGAAAATCCGCAAAAATAATGAACATGCTCATTTTTTTACCGCGATGCGTTTTTTTCGCAGAAAAAAGCGCATCCATGTGCACAAAACATGCAGAATGCATTCTAAATGATAGAATGCATAATGTATGCATTTTTAATGAGTTTTTATAGCGTTTTTAGCGCAAAAAAAGCGAAAAAAATGCGAAAAAACCTGTACGTGTGCACATAGCCTTACACCACCAAAGGCTCGATTGATGATAACAGTGACTAATGCATAGCATTTTCCTTGACATCTCCAAGTCCGTTGGTAGCCATCATTTCTGCTTAATCTACTTTCATCAGTGAACATGCTCCCTAGCCCATGTAAGACGATGACACATGTGCCTGGCTGTTGGTGTGGTCAGGTGCAGGTTGTTTTGTGCGCAGCCAAGCTGATGTAAATAGTTTTGAATAGTCTGACAAGACACTTGGGTGCCTCTCACCTCCCTTAAATGTGCCTGGAGTTGTGTGCATTCATCATCTGACACTCCGTGACACTTTAAGCTCAGTGGCCACTTCCGTCTGAGATAATCCTGCTAGAACCCTTGCAATGGTTTTGTCATGAGGAAGAGGTCATTTGAACCTTGAAACACGTTGAATTAAACCACTTTTTGTCTATTTGAACACCTTGACTTTACATCAATATCGGCAGCGTGGACTACATGCACAAAATTCTCTATCTTATCATACCTGATACGGTCTCTTGTGGACCCGTGGATCTGCTTGAGCTGGAATCCTCATTAAGATCTATATGCCTTACCAGTAGATCTATTAGGTTAGTGCAATTTGAATTGAACTAAATGTGTGTCCATCGGATAAGATCCTATTGAGCTGATCTCTCCTACAGTTTAATCCTATTAAAAAATTTAGAGACATGAAGTTCACCTGAAAATATTAAAGTGCATTTTAGGATGATCATGAAATTTCACCAGAAAGCCAAATATCCCTAACCTTTTGTAAGTAGTGTATGCTGTAAATTATTTGTAGATGTGTGTATATGAATGCATGTGTATATATTTATGTATGCAATGTAAATATTATTGTGTATGTGTATATAGTATAGTACTGCATATGTACTGGCTTTCAGGTAGTAGATTTTATTCAAGCTGGTGCAGGAGGCAGTTAAGCAAGAAGAGAGCCAGAATCTTCCCAGCAGTAGACAAAAGAGAGATACCTCGATGGTTGTTGCAAGATTGCATTTTTTCTGGTATATGTGGATCATGCTGGCATCTTTCCGCTGTTTCGGAACCTGTTCCTTTTTCCACATGGACTGGAATAGTTTAGCTATTATTTATATCAGGACAGGACCCTCCTGCTTTGTATACCTCGGCAGGTCTAAGCATAGTTTCCTGACGCTTTATTACAGGAGAGTTGTTTTCCTGATTTCATCTTCCATGGGAAAAACATTGAGGTCCTTTTTGATTTTTATCTGGGGCCAGACTCTGTTTCTGTTCTGTCAGCAGCTTAGTTCCATCTGTGTTAAGAGGAGATGAGGACTTGGATGATTGGGGTCCATGTACAACCTTTAGCTCATCATAGAAGCACTTGAGGTCACTGCTGCCTGCAGAGCCTTGGATTTGTCAGTGAGCACCGCCGATCCCTTGTACATAAATGGACGGGACCGACACAGCTTTCCCACGAGTAACCTTTCTCTTCCTCTGGTCACTGTAGTCCAGGCAATGAGAGTTCAAGACTGCAGCTGCTTTCCAGCAGGGAAATAACTTTTAATGAACGAGAATGAAAGGTAGACAAAAAGACAATTTCAACACTTGCTTCCTGCTCTCTCCCTGACACTTGCTTCAGCCGTACCCAGAATGGCCACAGTAGCCGAAGTTCACAGAAGTCCGCTTGCTGGGATCTGGGTGCTTAAAACCTCTTCAGCGGGGGGTCCTTCCAAAGTCCTGGAGACCCACGCTGCAGTCCTCAAATCCTTGAATCCTTGAGTCCTTAAGTCTGTTTTAGTCCCTTTTGAGCTTGGGGCAACAGATCTCTCCCATCCGGGAGTCTGGCAGTGCCTCATCTCTTCAGCACGTCTGCTCTGGGCTAACGTATGCGAGCTTCTGACTAGGGAGCAGTAGTTTCCTTCCCCCTCTCTGCTGCTGACCCAGCCCACATCTTTAACCTATTAATATCCCTGCCTCTAACATAAGTACATGCTTAGCAAGTACAGAGCAAATCACATACATTACATACCACAACATAGGGGTAACACAGGAATACATTACCATATGGCGGTACACACTTTGCAATCACAAGATTGCATTACAGATTTTCACAACCATATTCAAGTTTTATCCGAAAAGGAGGTCGCATATGTTCCATGAGGAGGAGGGGCAGATTAGGGGTCTTGCCACCTCCTTATACACTTGCCAATGCCATGTCTCACAATAACTCCTTCTCAGTTTTGAAAGTCTGTCCCCCACCCTGGCATTAAAGTGCTGCTAAAAATTGGAATAAAAAAGTTGTCTAATCACTTATACCGCACGAGGAATGGCGTAAAAACTAAATAAAACCAGTAAGGCTCGGATCACACTGATCCTGTGCTCTGCGCATAAATCGAGGATTCCGTGTAAATCTCTAAAATACGTGATTCAGATGGAACCCTCCTCAGAAGATTCCCTATAATTAGGCAGATGGAGGCAATCTGGATGCTGTCTGACCTGTGATTCAGCGGTGTCCGTCTTTTTTAAGCGTGCATTAAAGCGCGGTCCGCCACAGTTTTGTTCACTTTTAAAAATAAAGAGAAGGCTGAACAGATGCCAGAAAGAGTCCAGAGTAACTCTACGGCCTCATTATAGTGAGTGCCTGCCTCAGGGGTTTCATCTGAATCATGTCACTTGGAGATTTAGATGTAAACCCCGATGTAAGTGTTCGGTGTAGAGCTCTGGGTAAATGTAAACTCAACTCCAGTCCGTCATCTATCATTGGAAATATCGGGAGCTTCCATGTTACTGGTGGTACAAAAGCTGTCTAAAAGAGCTCCTTGCACCCCAAATAAAGTACCCAAATTATTTAAATAAATCATATAAAACATAACCTTTATGGTGCCCCCACTCGTCGGTGGCTATTCCTCCCTCTCCCTAAATGACCCTGTTGTAAAAGTACTACTTATGATATACCATATGGTACGTGGACTATATCAGAAAGGAGAAGCACATGTGGCTGAAAGACAGACAAAAGCAGTAAAAAAAAGGCGGTTATACTGGGAGATATATAGTATTAAAAAAATATACATATAGAAACAATCACCTCCATGAGTTGGTATATTATATACCGTATTTTTCGGACTAAAAGACGCACTTTTTCCCCCCCAAAAAAGGGGGGAAAATGGGGGGTGCGTCTAATAGTCGCAATGCAGGCTTACCTAGGTGGCAGAGGTGCGGTGGCAGAGGTCCGGTGGCAGAGGTGCGGTTGCGGGGGTGTGGCGGCAGAGGAGGCGCAGTAAGCGGGGTCCCTTTCCCCGGTATGGTGATGCAGCAGGCCCGGTATGCAGCAGAGCCGGGTGAATCCTCTTGTTATCGGTGGTGGCGGCCATTTTCCGGAGGCCGCGCGTGCGCAGATGGAGCGCTCTGCTTCCCGGGGCTTCAGGAAAATGGCCGCCGCGATCTCCATCTGCGCACGCGCGGCCTCCCGCGGCCATTTTCCTGAAGCCCCGGTAGCAGAGCGCTTCATCTGCACACGCGCGGCCTCAGGAAGATGGCCGCGCCCACCGATAACAAGAGGATTCACCCGGCTCTGCTGCATACCGGGCCTGCTGCATCACCATACCGGGGAAAGGGACCCCGCTTCCTGCGCCTCCTCTGCTGCCACACCCCCGCCACCGCACCTCTGCCACCGGACCTCTGCCACCGCACCTCTGCCACCTAGGTAAGCCTGCATGGTACGCCAGGGACCCCTCTCATACCTCTCACTGCACCTCCTGATCCCAGCACCTCCTGATCCCAGCACCTCCTGATCCCAGCACCTCCTGATCCCAGCACCTCCTGATCCCAGCACCTCCTGATCCCAGCACCTCCTCATCCCAGCACCTTCTCATCCCAGCACCTTCTCATCCCAGCACCTTCTCATCCCAGCACCTCCTCATCCCAGCATCACCCCACCTTGCCTCCTGTGACCCTGCTCTGCCACCGCCATAAGATACTGTAAATTCGGACAATAAGACGGACCCCCATGTTATAAAAAATCTTTTTTTCTGCAATTTTCACCCCAAATTTGGGGTGCGTCTTATGGTCCGGTGCGTCTTATAGTCCGAAAAATACGGTAAGTTTCAGTATACAACAGAAAAAAAGAGATTATACAGGCAGATGTCAATATTCAGTATTGCACACAATCCTAGGTAAGTTAGGGTATTGAAGTAAAAAAGAGGTGCCTTAATATTCATACCCAAGGAGCTTTTGGCAACATTTGTAGCCAGATTGCACGTTCCTATTGCACATATCCCCAGATTCCAAGCCAATATAACTTGATAGGATTCATACTCCCCAATTACAGTCATTTAAATCACATACATAGAAAGCCCAGTATGCATATTCTCAACGCGTTTCCTCCATCATTCGGTTCATCAGGAGAAAATAGTGGTATAGATTCATAAAAAGATCAGGATCTTATGTATTTGAAAAAAGATCAGAGAGACAACATGGGAATGGTGCCCATCTGCATGAGACAAGGCGGATACTGACTCCCTGACTAAAACTGATATATTATGCCAACTCATGGGGGAGATTGTTTCTATACAATGGGGGAAATAAGTATTTGATCCCTTGCTGATTTTGAAAGTTTGCCCACTGACAAAGACATGAACAATCTATAATTTTAGGTGTAGGTTAATTTTAACATTGAGAAACAGAGTATCAAAGATAAAATCCAGAAAATCACATTGCATTAATTGAATAAACTTTTTTGCATTTTTCAGTGAGAAATAAGTATTTGATCCCCTACCAATCATTAAGCATTCTAGCTCCTACAGACCAGTTAGACGATCCTAATATACTTGTTACCTGCATTAAAGACAGCTGTCATACATAGTCACCTTTATAAAAGACTCTGGTCCAGAGACTCAGTTATTCAGTCAGACTCTAACCTCTACAACATGGGCAAGACCAAAGAGCTTTATAAGGATCTCAGGGACAAGAACATAGACCTGCACAAAGCTGGAATAAGCTGCAAAACGATAAGTAAGATGTTGGGTGAGAAAGAGACAACTGTTGGTACAATAGTAAGAAAATGGAAGAAATGCAAAATAACTGTCAATCAACATTGATCTGGGGCACCATGCAAAATCTCACCTCATAGGGTATCTTTGATCATGAGGAAGGTGAGAGATCAGCCTACAACTACACAGGAGAACTTGTTAATGATCTCAAGGCAGATGGGACCACAGTTACCAAGAAAACGATTGCTAACACATTACGCCATAAAAGTGTAAAATGCTTCAGTGCCCGCAGGGTACTCCTGCTCAAGAAGGCACATGTTCAGGCCCATCTGAAGTTTGCCAATGAACACCTGGATGATTCTGTGAGTGATTGGGAGGTGCTGTGGTCAAATGAGACAAAAATTAACTCAACTCTCTGTGTTTGGAGTAAGAGAAATGCTGCCTATGACCCAAAGAACACTGTCCCCACTGTCAAGCATGGAGGTGGAAACATTTCATTACTATAAGTCTACTTCACCGCATCAATGGGAGAATGGATGGAGCGATGTACCGTAAATTCCTGAGTGACAACCTTCTTCCTTCCGCCAGGACATTAAAAATAGGTGTGGCTGGGTCTTCCAACAAGACAATGACCCAAAAATACAGCCAAGGAAACAAAAGAGTGACTCAAAAAGAAGCACATTAAGGTCACAGAGGGGTCTAGCCAGTCTCCAGACCTTAATCCCATAGAAAACTTATGGAGAGAGTTGAAGCTCCTAGTTGCCAAGCGACAGCCTCAAAATCTTAGTGATTTACAGAGGAGTGGACCAAAATTCCTCCTGAGATGTGCACAAACCTCATCATCAACTACAAAAAAAAATCTGACTGCTGTGCTTGCCAACAAGAGTTTTGCTACCAAGTATTAAGTCTTGTTTGCCAGAGGAATCAAATACTTATTTCTCACTGCAAAATGCAGATACATTTATATAATTTATTCAATGTGATTTTCTGGATTTTTTTATATGCTATCTCTCAATGTTAAAATTAACCTACCCTTAAAATTATAGACTGTTCATGTCTTTGACAGAGGGCAAACTTACAAAATCAGCAAGGGATCAAATACTTATTTCCCCCACTGTAGTATAAATGAGGGAAAAAAAGTGTCCCATTGGCCTCAATACATAGGTATAAAGAACAAAATAAAGCATGGAATAGAGTAGTAAACTATGATCTTAGAAACAATGGTATCTAGTTAAAAATATATTTAACGGCGCTGTGGTTTAAGTACCCTTAACTGCCGTTGTTAAAAGGCGTAATGGTGGATGTTAAGGGGAAAATGTGTAAATCTGTGTTTTTCATGTTATTAGCATGCAGCATTGTATCATATTGTTTTGAATGTGAAAACGCATGTACATGTGCGTGTGTTTTCATTGATTGGACCTGATAGATTTGGGGTGGTCCAGAGATGTCATGCACAGAGGACCATCTCTAATGCAACTAAATGCAAATGCAACTGAAAAAGATCTTGACTTAAAGCAAAAAGTACACCATAAAGTGGCATCTGTCACCTAGAGGTGAAACATTTTAACAGAAAAACTGGCTGATGTAGTTTTGTGTTTTCAAGCAGGCTTTTCCATAATAACCTGCAGCGATGACCAGGGCTGCCAACAGGGCATTTATACCTTTACTGGTCTATGTGGCCCAATGAGTAGAAGCAAAGAGAGAAGCCAAAACCCTGTCTCCCCTCTTTTTGTTTTTGCTCATCGGGCCCTAGGGTACAACAATGAATTGCGCGCCAAGCTTTCCTGGATCTCCATGGCTGTCAAAACAGAATGACAGTTCAGCTCCAGGGGCAATCCCTCCACCTCTTCTGTGATGCCTTAGTAAAGGTGCCTACTTGATGACATCATCGAGTAGGGGATGACATATACAGTTGCCAGGATACCAGTCCAGAAGGGCAGCTGCAGGGGATCTTATGAGAGGTACTGTAAGCATAAAAAACTTTTTTTTTTAATAAAATGATTTAAATAAGTGTGGGTGGGAGCAAATGATAAATTTAAAATAAATCCCCAACATTTTTATAAATACAGCAGTGCCAAAAAGAAAAAAACTGTGGTATCAGCAACATAAAAGATGATACTAATTATAGAGGCCAAAGAAAAGGCTGAGATTTTAAACAGGCACTTTTCATCCATGTTCACCAATGACCTGTCTGCTTCAGGGATCTTTCAATAAGGTAAAAATCAAAGTTCACCACCTGATATAACTAGTTTAACCCCCAAAGAAGTACGTTTGCATCTGAGCAAATTAAACAATGACAAATGCCCTGGCCCAAAGGGCATTGATCCACAAATACTGAGGGAATTGAGCTCAGTAATTGATAGACCGTTGTATCTCACATTCTTAGACTCTGGTCTAACAGGGGAGGTGCCACAAGATTGGAGGATAGCTAATGTGGCACCATCACCGTATATACTCGAGTATAAGCCGACCCGAGTAAGTATAAGCCGACCCCCCTAATTTTACCACAAAAAACTGGGAAAACTTATTGACTCGAGTATAAGCCTAGGGTAGGAAATGCAGCAGCTACCGGTGAATTTCAAAAATAAAAATAGATGCTCCATACCGTTCATTATTGCCCCATAGATGCTCCACATAAAGCTGTGCCATATATAATGCTCTGCACCATTCATTATTGCCCCATAGATGCTCCACATAAAGCTGTGCCACGTATAATGCTCCATACCGTTGATTATTGCCCCATAGATGCTCCACATAAAGCTGTGCCATATATAATGCTCTGCACCATTCATTATTGCCCCATAGATGCTCCACATAAAGCTGTGCCATATATAAAGCTCTGCACCGTTCATTATGGCCCCATAGATGCTCCATATAAAACTGTGCCACATATAATGCTCTGCACTGTTCATTATGGCCCCATAGATGCTCCATATAAAACTGTGCTATATAGAATGCTCTGCACCGTTCATTATGGCCCCAAAGATGCTCCATATAAAACTGTGCCACATATAACGCTCTGCACCGTTCATTATGGCCCCATAGATGCTCCATATAAAACTGTGCCCCATATAGAATGCTCTGCACCGTTCATTATGGCCCCATAGATGCTCCATATAAAACTGTGCCCCATATAGAATGCTCTGCACTGTTTATATGGAACATCTATGAGGCCATAATGAAGCTGTGCCATATAGAATGCTTTGCACCGTTCATTATGGCCCCATAGATGCTCCACATAAACACATAAAACTGTGCCAAATATAATGCTCTGCACCATTCAGTATGGCCCCATAGATGCTCCACATAAAGCTGTGCCATATAGAATGCTCTGCACCATTCAGTATGGCCCCATAGATGCTCCACATAAAGCTGTGCCATATGGAATGCTCTGCACCGTTCATTATGACCCCATAGATGCTCCTTATAAAGCTGTGTCATGTATATAATGCTCTGCACCATTCATTATGACCCCATAGATGCTCCTTATAAAGCTGTGCCCCATATATATTGCTCTGCACCATTGATTATGGCCCCATAGATGCTCCATATAAAGCTGTGCCCCATATATAATGCTCTGCACCGTTGATTATGGCCCCATAGATGCTCCCTATAAAGCTGTGCCCCATATACATTGCTCTGCACCGTTGATTATGGCCCCATAGATGCTCCTTATAAAGCTGTGCCATATAGAATGCTGCTGGTGCTTTTGCTGCAATAAAAAAAATCACATACTCACCTCTCTTCGCTCAGGACGCCGGAGCTTTCAATATTTACCTGCTCCTCGTGCGGCTCCGTCTCCAGCACTGACGCTCAGCAGAGGGCGCGCACTGACTACGTCACCGAGGCCTCTAACCTGAGCATCACTGCTAGAGGACGCTGGAGATGGGAGCCGCACCGGAGCGAGGAGGAGGTAAATATCGCGCAGCGCTGTGCTCCCTATACTTACCTGCTCCCAGCGCGGTCCCTGCAGTCCCTGGCTTCCCCGGCGCTGCATCTTCTTCCTGTATTGTCACAGTTACCGCTCATTTACAGCAATGAATATGCGGCTCCACCCCTATGGGAGGTGGAGCTGCATATTCATTTCTGTAATGAGCGGTGCCATGTGACCACTCAGTACAGGAAGAATCTGCAGCGACGGGGAAGCCAGGGACTGCAGGGACCGCGCCGGGAGCAGGTAAGTATAATTACACAGCCCCCGCTCCCCCTCCACTGCTGACCTCCAGGGATATGACTCGAGTATAAGCAGAGAGGGGGACTTTCAGCCCAAAAAAATGGGCTGAAAATCTCGGCTTATACTCGAGTATATACGGTATTTAAGAAAAGTAAGAAGGTGGATCCAGGTAATCACGTCCAGTAAGTCAGACATCAGTAGCGTGCAATGTTTTTGAGGGCACCATAAGAGATGACCTGCATAGATATATTGCAGAGAATAATGTAATAAATGGCAACCAGTATGGATTCATGAAAGATAGGTCATGTCTAACCAACATGTTGGGTTTCTATGAGGAGTTAAGTGCAAATCTGTATGTTGGTAATGCGGCTGATGTGATTTATCTGGACTTTGCGAAGGCATTTGATACTTTACCACATAACAGCCTTATACTGAAATGACAGAAGCAAGGAATAGGGGAAACTATATGCAGATGGGTAAGGAATTAGCTAAATGACAGGGGAAAAAAGTAATCATAAATGGTAAGTTCTCTAAATGGGATATAGTCAGCAGTGGGGTACCACAGGGACCTGTGCTAGGACCAATTCTTTTTAACCTCTTTATTAATGACCTAGTGGACGGGATTGAGAGTAAAATGTCAGTCTTTGCTGACGACACCAAACTGGGTAGGATATTAAAACCTGACCTTGACATTACAATATTGCAAAATGATCTGAATTGGTAAACACTTGCCAAATGAGGTGTAGCATAGATAAATGTAGAGTAATGCACCTAAGATGGAGTAATCCTATTACTGCATACACATTAAATGGGAGTACACTCGGGAATACAGAACAGGAGAAGGACTTGGGTATTCTGGTTACAAGTAAGCTGAGCATCAGTACTCAATGTCAAGCAGCAGAGTGAAGCAAACCAGATTTTAAGATGTCTAAAAAGAGATAAAATCCTGCTATCCCATGTATTTTTACCCCTTTACATATCACTTGTGAGGCCACATCTAGAATATGGTATCCAGTTTTGGGCTTGACATTTTAGGAAGAATATTCAGAAGTTAGAGTTAGTCAAAGGCGGGCAACAAGATTATTACAAGGGATTGAAGGCCTCTCGTATGATGAAAAGTTGGAAAAGTTGGAAAAGTTGGGCTTACTTAGCTTAGAAAAAAAGACACCTCAAAGGAGATCTCATTTATATGTATAAATGTATGTGTGTTCAGTACAAAGGACTTGCACATGACTTATATCTTCCAAAGACCATACTAAGGACCAGGGGGCACTCATTATGGGTGGAAGAAATGTGATTCTGGCAGCTAAATAGGAAAGGGATGATTTTCTCGATACAAATAACTTTGGGGGTAAGAGTTAAATTAGTGACATAATGTACAATTAGTGGAGAAAAGTTGAATTTGATGGACCTAGGTCTTTTTTAACCTATGTAGCTATGAATTGAGAGCGTGGGGAACAGCAAATGATTATGTATTGAGGGTGGGGGACAGGGTACAGCAAATAATGACATATTGAGGTGGGAGAGTGCAAATAATGATGAATAGGGGCAGCTGGACAGTAAATGATGAATTGAGTGTGGGGGATGGGGAATAGAAAATGTTGAACTGAGGGTGGAGGATAGGGGAAAGCAAATTATGAATTGAGGATGTGTGATGGCGACAGCAAATGATTTATTGAATGTGTGGAATTGAGACAGCAAATGATGCATTGAATGCAATGATGCATTGAAGCACTTCCGGGCACCGCCATTTGGTGCCCGGAAGTGCTGTCTGCACAGTCAACAGTTGCTCCTCTGTTATTGGGGTTCAGTAATGTCAGCTGTTCCCCAGCTGTGTGTGCGGCAATAACTAAAGTCTGCTCCTCCTGCTTTCCCTGGGCACAAACACCGCCAGTTGGTGCCCGGAAGTACTGTCTGCACAGTCAACAGTCGCTCCTCTGTTATTGGGGTTCAGTAACGTCACCTGTTCCCCTGCTGTTTGTGCGACAATAGCTAAAGTCTGCTCCTCCTGCTTTCCCTGGGCACAAACACCGCCATTTGGTGCCCGGAAGTGATGTCTGCACAGTCAACAGTCGCTCCTCTGTTATTGGGGTTCAGTAACATCTGCTGTTCCCCTGCTGTGCATCCGGCAACATACATTAAACTGCCTCCCGTGCAGGCCTCGGCCTACACGATGCTTCTCCTGGATTCCCTGGGCACAAACACCGCCAGTTGGTGCCCGGAAGTGCTGGCTGCACAGAGAAAAACACTCGCTCATGTGTCAGTGGGGTTCAGTAACACCAGCTGCTCCCCTACTGTGTATCCGGCAACGTGTCCAGCGACCGCCACGCTGGCACTACAACAGACATTAAACTGCCTCCCATGCAGGCCTCGGCCTACACTCTGCTCCTCCTGGATTCCCTGGGCACAAACACCACCAGTTGGTGCCTGGAAGTGCTGGCTGCACAGAGAAAAAACTCGCTCATGTGTCAGTGGGGTTCAGTAATGCCAGCTGCTCTCCTGCTGTATATCCGGCAACGTGTCCAGCGACCACCACACTGGCACACCAACAGACATTAAACTGCCTCCTGTGCAGACCTCGGCCTACACTCTGCTCCTCCTGGATTCCCTATGCACAAACACTGCAAGTTGGTGCCTGGAAGTGCTGGCTGCACAGTGAAAAACACTCGCTCATGTGTCAGTGGGGTTCAGTAACGCCAGCTGCTCCCCTGCTGTGTATCCGGCAACGTGTCCAGCGACCGCCACGCTGGCACACCAACAGACATTAAACTGACTCCTGTGCAGGCCTCAGCCTACACTCTGCTCCTCCTGGATTCCCTGGGCACAAACACCGCCAGTTGGTGCCTGGAAGTGCTGGCTGCACAGAGAAAAAGACTGGTTCATGTGTCAGTGGGGTTCAGTAACGCCAGCTGCTCCCCTGCTGTGTATCCGGCAACGTGTCCAGCGACCGCCACGCTAACACAACATCAGATATTAAACTGCCTCGAGTGCAGGCTTCGGCCTACACTCTGCTCCTCCTGCTGTACCTGGGCTCCAACACCACCAGTTGCTGCCTGTAAGTTCTGTTTGCACAGTCAACACTAGCTGCCATGTTATTGGGTTTCAGTAACGTCAGCTGATCCCCAGCTGTGTATCCAGCAATGTTTCCTGCGACAGCCACGCTGACACAACATCAGATATTAAACTGCCTCGAGTGCAGGCTTCGGACTACACTCTGCTCCTCCTGCTGTCCCTGGGCTCCAACACCGCCAGTTGCTGCCTGGAAGTGCTGTCTGCACAGTCAACACTAGCTGTCGTGTTATTGGGTTTCAGTAACGTCAGCTGATCCCCAGCTGTGTATCCGGCAATGTGTCCTGCGACCGCCACGCTGACACAACATCAGGTATTAAACTGCCTCGAGTGCAGGCTTCGACCTACACTCTACTCCTCCTGCTGTCCCTGGGCTCCAACACTGCCAGTTGCTGCCTGTAAGTGCTGTCTGCACAGTCAACACTAGCTGCCATGTTATTGGGTTTCTGTAACGTCAGCTAATCCCCAGCTGTGTATCCAGCAATGTGTCCTGCGACCGCCATACTGACACAACATCAGATATTAAACTGCCTCGAGTGCAGGCTTCGGCCTACTCTCTGCTCCTCCTGCTGTCCCTGGGCTCCAACACCGCCAGATGCTGCCTGGAAGTGCTGTCTGCACAGTCAACACTAGCTGCCGTGTTATTGGGTTTCAGTAACGTCAGCTGACCCCCAGCTGTGTATCCGCAATGGGTCCTGTAACCGCCACGCTGACACAACATCAGATATTAAACTGCCTCGAGTGCAGGCTTCGGCCTACACTCTGTTCCTCCTGCTGTACCTGGGCTCCGACACCGCCAGTTCATGCCTGGAAGTGCTGTCTGCACAGTCAACACTAGCTGCCGTGTTATTGGGTTTCAGTAACGTCAGCTGATCCTCAGCTGTGTATCCGACAATGTGGCCTGCGACCGCCACGCTGACACAACATCAGATATTAAACTGCCTCGAGTGCAGGCTTCGGCCTACAATCTGCTCCTCCTGCAGTCCCTGGGCTCCAACACTGCCAGTTGCTGCCTGGAATTGCTGTCTGTACAGTCAACACTAGCTGCCGTGTTATTGGGTTTCAGTATTGTCAGCTGATTCCCAGCTGTGTATCTGGCAATGTGTCCTGCGCCCGCCACGCTAAGGCTGGTTTCACATTTGCGTTTTTTGCCGCTGCGTTTTAACACATAAAAATGCATGCGTTTTTTTTCTTATATTTAACATTAAAAACGCATGTGTTTTTTTTGTATGCGTTTTGCCGTGTTTTACGACGCATGCGTCGTTTCTATGCTTGCGTTTTGTTGCGGAAATGCAACATGTAGTAATTTCTAGAGGCGTTTTTTTGCCGCAAAAAAACGCATGCATTTTTTTGCCGCAAAAAAATGTATTGCTGTCTATGTAAACGCATGCGTTTTTAAGCACATGCTTAGTAACCGGGTTCCAGTAACGTCAGCTGGTCCTCGGTTGTTCCATTGGCTCTTGCACCTTGGGCTAGCCATCCACGTTCCAGTACGGTCAGCTGGTTCTCAGCAGGGTCTTTTGCTCTTGTACCTTCTGCTCCCCTACCTGGTTCCAGTACCATCAGCTGGTTCCGGGCAGAGCCTTTGGCTTAGGTGCCTCCTTCTGGGTATCTGAGTTCCACCAACGTCAGGTGGTCCTTGATAGTGCTTTCTAGCACAGGTACCTACTGCTCAGTAACCGGGTTCCAGTAACGTCAGCTGGTCCTCGGTTGTTCCATTAGCCCTTGTACCTTCTGCTCTCCATCCTGGTTCCAGTACCGTCAGCTGGTTCCGGGCAGAGCCTATGGCTTAGTTGCCTCCTTCTGGGTATCTGAGTTCCACCAACGTCAGGTGGTTCTTGGCAGTGCTTTCTAGCACGGGTACCTCCTGCTTAGTAATCGGGTTCCAGTAACGTCAGCTGGTCCTCGGTTGTTCCATTGGGTCTTTTACCTTTGGCTAGCCATCCGGGTTCCAGTACCGACAGCTGGTTCTCGGCAGGGTCTTTTGCTCTTGTACCTTCTGCTCCCCATCCTGGTTCCAGTACCATCAGCTGGTTCTGGGCAGAGCCTTTGGCTTAGGTGCCTCCTTCTGGATATCCGAGTTCCACCAATGTCAGGTGGTCCTTCTAGTGCTTTCTGGCATGGGTACCTCCTGCTTAGTAATCGGGTTCCAGTAACGTCAGCTGTTCCTCGGTAGTTCCATTGGCTCTTGTACCTTCGGCTAGCCATCTGGGTTCCAGTACTGTCAGCTTGTCCTCGGCAGGGACTTTTGCTCTTGTACCTTCTGCTACATTTTCAAGTTCAAGACCCTAAAGATGGCAACCCTGAAGACCGAGAAGCAGAAGAACAAGAAGCTGCAGAGCAAAAAGCAGAGGAACATTAAGCATGAGACTAAAAATCAGAGCAAAAGATATCATCTAAATTATAACTTATAAGCAGAAGAAGACTAAGCAATGTATGGGAGTGAGTCCGTTCCTCCTCGTGGTGCCCTTGAAAAAAACCTGCTGCTGCAGGCCAAACTGAACGCGGACAAATCCTGTTGTAAATCTTTTGTGACAGGCAGAACAGAAGGTGTAATCTTCAAACTTTTATAGATCACAACTACAGGAAGGCATGGCTGTCACAAATGACAATATGAAGAATATGAAGAAGATGAAGAAGTTGATTATGAAGAAGAATAATAGTTGAATAAAAAGAATATGAAGAATGTAAAAAAAAATAATACGAAGAAGGTGAAGAAGAAAAAGATGAATAAGGTGAAGGAGAAGTTGATGGAAAAGATGATGCTGCTGAGGATGATGAAGAAGAAAGTGTGGGAGAAGTTAAAAAGAAGGTGAACAGCATGGAAGTAGTGAAACTTAAATATCTGACAAAATATAAAAAATCTTAACATAGTCAATATCTTTGTAACTCCGAACGTCTTAAAAAAAATTAATTCCTGCTATTCCATTTGATAGGGCTAAACCTCTATGCCTTTAATGTCTCCTCCACCGCCCCCAATACCTCCTACATTTTTCTTAGTTGTTTTCCTTCATGTAGAATTAACCTACAAGGAAAGAAAGGGTTTATTTTAATTCCGATATTTTTGTCCCATTGACTTGCATTGGTATCGGTTATCGATATCGGCGATATCCGATATTTTTTGGATATCGGCCGATCCAATCCGATACCGATACTTCTGGATATCGAAAGGTATCGCTCAACACTAGTCACCGGTGATCACTATATTACCTTTGCAAAGAGACTATATGCTGAGCTCTTTTGTATAATGCCACTGGTGATCCCTGTATTACCTGTACACTATTAACATAAAGATGAATGACCTCGGGGAGATCAAAACATCCAACACCGCGGAGACACCATCAAGTGTTTCTCAACACAGTGATCCAGAACACTGCTCCCATCCCTTATGGGAAATATGCAAATGGATGTAGAAAAGCCACGGAGATACCATCACGTGTTTCTCAACGCAAGCAATAAATAGCCAGGTCTTTCAATGGGAAGGAACAACCACAGGAAGGGCAGCATCCAAAAAGGAAAACCACCTATGCCAAAACATGGTATCCATCCACAGACAGCTGTTTCGGGGTATTAGCCCCTCATCAGTGTGGAGTAGGAAACTGGCTATAAGGAGCAGTGCCTAGTAAAAGAACTAAAAATATAAGGATGAATAACCTCGGGGAGATCAAAACATTCAACACCGCGGAGACACCATCACGTGTTTCTCAACGCAGTGATCCAGAACACTGCTCCCATCCATTATGGGAAATATGCACATGCATGTAGAAAAGCCGCGGAGACACCATCACGTATTTCTCAACGCAAGCAATAAATAGCCAGGTCTTTCACCGGGAAGGGCAACATTCAAAAAGGAAAACCACCTATGCCAAAACATGGTATCCATCCACAGACAGCTGTTTAGGGGTATTAGCCCCTCATCAGTGTGGAGTAGGAAACTGGCTACTAGGAGCAGTGCCTAGTAAAAGGGCTATAAACATAAGGATGAATGACCTCGGGGAGATCAAAACATTCAACACCGTGGAGACACCATCACGTGTTTCTCAACGCAGTGATCCAGAACACTGCTCCCATCCCTTATGGGAAATATGCAAATGCATGTAGAAAAGCTGCAGAGACACCATCACGTGTTTCTCAACGCAAGCACTAAATAGCGAGGTCTTTCACCGGGAAGGAACAACCACGGGAAGGGCAGCATCCAAAAAGGAAAACCACTTATGCCAAAACATGGTATCCGTCCACAGACAGCTGTTTCCGGGTATTAGCCCCTCATCAGTGTGGAGTAGGAAACTGGCTATTTGGAGCAGTGCCTAGTAAAAGGACTATAAACATAAGGATGAATATCCTCCGGGAGACCAAAACATCCAACACCGCGGAGACACCATCACGTGTTTCTCAACGCAGTGATCCAGAACACTGCTCCCATCCCTTATGGGAAATATGCAAATGCATGTAGAAAAGCCGTGGAGACACCATCACATGTTTCTCAACGCAAGCAATAAATAGCCTGGCTAAAGGATCGAGAAAATATTGCAACTGTCAAGTTTAATGGCGGTGCCTGATGATATGAGGTTGTTTCATAGCCAAAGGTTTTATACATTTAGCCAGAAATGATGGTGGTCACAATGCTGAGCTATGTGTGAGTATCCTAAAAGATGAGTTACTTCGTACACTCGAGTAATGTAGGTATGAAAAGGATGACACAGTGTTCCAGCAGGACAACAATTTGAAGCATACATTAAGATTGGCAAAGAAATGGTTCGCTGATAATGAAGTAGAGAAGATGGCTTGGCGCCCACAGTCCTCAGACCTCAACCCAATCAAACACTTGTTGAAGAAAAAGCTGTATACATACCCAAGTGAGTCAACTAGTATGCACCAAATTTGGGAACATGTAGAAGAGACCTGGGTTCAGATTTTGGTTGAGATCTTGCATCTGATTGAGAGCATGCACAGAAGGATTCAAGCAGTACTGTGTTAGGAGTCGAGTTTCCTCTGCTGCACAGGGGGAATCTCGATCCATGTCTGCTGTGGTCTCCCATTCTGCATCGGCCGCAGTGGAGCCTGCTCAGCGGAGACGTCGCTCCCAGCGTCTCGATGAGACTGGTACTGTGCAAAGGGTTACTACTGCCTCTCCAGGCTCTGCTATTGTACCCTGCACGGATCTGCAGCGAGCAGGCTTTTCTGGGACTAAGTCCTGCTTTGCACACACTGAGCATGCCCAGGGCAAGATCTCTCAGTGGAGATCTAGGGTCACATGCTCAGGAAGGTCCTGTAGGTGCTAGAACTAAGTCCTACTTTGCACACACTGAGCATGCCCAGGGCAAGATCTCTCAATGGAGATCTAGGGTCACATGCTCAGGTACTGCTGCAAATCCATTGGTCCTTCTTTGAAAGGTCCTGAACATGCTGCAGCTATATAAGCTTCGCATGACCGCACGGCCATGCGCTAGTATACATTTGTAAACGTGTGTGTGTTGTGAGAGAAAGTCGTTCTTTAAAATCCCCTCCCTATTGGATGACTGTTCGCGGAAGGTGGATGATTGCTATCTAGCACCCGACTTAGCCACCAGCACGTTACACCGCCAGTGCGGTGCCGTGCGCTTTCACAGCGCTTTCCTGACCCAAGCCTGGGTGGTTAGTGGCGTCCGCCAGTGCGGCACCGCATGCACTCTCGTGTATCTTTAATTATTATTTTGGTTACCCTGACACCCCATTAGCGGTGTCGAGCGCAAGTAGTCTAGACGGACTCGGATCCCAAGTCTTGGGACTGAGCTCGGTGACTCCTTGCTTGCGCTCATGTGTGCGGTACCGCGGCCCTGTGACTTAACAGGGTTCACTTCCTTCACACAGGGTGAAGTTAACCCGTGTGTGTATTCATATTGTACCGCCAAATAGTGCCGCCATTTACTTAGCAGCAGGTTCTTTCCTGCACGGTAGATCCTGGGTGGCGAACGCACCAATCTTACTTAATTAATATATTCGGTGCGTTCCGCCATCCCTAACATACTGGAAGCCAAAGGTGGATTTACAAAGTACCGTATATACTCGAGAATAAGCTGACCAGAGTATAAGCCAACCCCCCTAATTTTGCCACAAAAACTGGGAAAACTTAATGACTCGAGTATAAGCCTAGGGTGGGAAATGCAGCAACTGGTAAATTTCAAAAATAAAAATAGATACCAATAAAAGTAAAATTAATTGAGACTTCAGTAGGTTACGTGTTTTGAATATCCATACTGAATCAGGAGCCCCATATAATGCTCCATACTCCATGCTTTCTCCTTTAAGATGGCCCCATAAGATGCTCCATACAGTTCATGATGGCCTTATAAGATGCTCCATATATAAATATGCCCCATATAATGCTCCATACAGTTCATTATGGCCCCATAAAAGCTCCATATGCAAATATGCCCCATATAATGCTCCATACAGTTCATTATGGCCCCATAAATGCTCCATATGCAAATTTGTCCCCCCAAAAATCTCCATACAGTTCATTATGGCCGCATAGATGCTCCATATAACAATGTCCCACATATAATGCTCCATACAGTTCATTATGGCCCCATAAGATGCTCCATATACACATATGCCCCATATAATGCTCCATACAGTTCATTATGGCCCCATAGATGCTCCATATAACAATGTGCCCCATATAATGCTCCATAGAGTTCATTATGGCCCCATAGATGCTCTATATAACAATATGCCACATATAATGATGCTGCTGCAATAAAAAAATGACATACTCACCTCTCGTCGCTACTCCTCAGTGTCCCGTTCCTCTACACTGACTGTTAAGGCAGAGGGCGGCGCGCACACTAATACATCATCACACCCTCTGATCTGAACAGTCACTGCAGAGGACATGCGGATGACTGAGCGGCGAAGACGCTGGAATGAGGGACAGGTGAATATGAAATACTCACCTGCTCCCGACGCAGTCCCTGGCAGCTTCTCCCGGACAGATGGTCTCCGGGCGTGGCAGCTTCTTGCTCTGTCAGCGGTGACTGGTACCGCTCATTACAGTAATGAATATGCGGCTCCACTCCTATGGGAGTGGAGTCCATATTCATTACTTTAATGAGCGGTACCACGTGACCGCTGAACAGAGGAAGAAGGGGTCGGTGCCGGAGACTATGGGACATGCAGTGACCACGTCAGGAGCACCAGGAGCAGGTAAGTATGTGACCGTCATCGCTCCCCCTCACCTGCCAACCATGACTCGAGTTTAAGCAGAGAGGGGCACTTTCAGTCCATTTTTTTTGGCAGAAAATCGAAAATCTCAGCTTATACTCGAGTATATACGGTACTAACAAAATAATAAAAATTTTAATTTAGATTTTTAGCAGCTAAACTGTAATAATTCAGTAACATAACAAGAATCTGCATAACTAATCATATGCAAAATATTTGCAAGTCAAATTTATGTGTGAAATAACCTAGTCGATTGTCTATAAAATGATGGTAGTTTTACATTCGAAGCAGTAGTGGATAATGAGATATGGAGCCCGAAAGTCAAAAGTTCAAAATGTTGTTTCCCTTTTGCTTATCACTGTATGTAGCTGCCATCAATTACTAAATGAGTTTTTTCTTCAAATGAAATGGAAAAATGTCTCACTTTCAACTTCTGACATGTGTTCTATGTTCTGTTGTGAATAAAATATTGCATTAATAGATTTCAATATCATTGCATTCTTGTTTTATTTTAATTTTACACAACATCCCAACCTTTTTGGAATTGGGGTTGTATATATGAAAGCACTGAAAGCTGCAAGGGGGCTCTTCCCTCCAACATCCTGAGTCAGAATGTTCATACAGAGAGAAAATGGAACAATCACAATAAGTTTCAGTTCAACTTGGCCTCTGTGCAGCTTTTTTGGATGCACATATGATTTGTGCACCTAAGATTAGACAAAAACATGAAGTGAACATATGCCTTTACTCATCAAGAGTGGCATTGTTCAAAAAAGTATTGATGAGGGGGGCATGGTAGGGTCAGAAGTATCTGATTTAGTAAGAGGCATATTCTTCTTAATAAATCATGCGCATCCTAAAACTGGCATGGAGTGGAGTAAGATTTGTGCCAGGCCCATAATGTGTACCACAACTCTTCATAAAATAAACGAGCGGGCATCGCCATGTACCATCCTGCCCCCATCCTACCATTTTGGTGAAAATGGCTGAAACTTGCATGAAAACATCAGAAGCCACAAAAAATTTTGTGCAATTTTTCGATTTTGCATAAGTGTGAATGACTTTTCCAAAAGTTTTACAGCAGGTTTCTAGCGGAAACTCTTTGATGAATTGGGCCATAGACTTTGATTTTTCGTGTTAACATTTTATTTTGAACTTTCTCTAATGCTAAGAGTGAGTTGACTTGAATAACTGGAAATCTGGCATCTTTTAGGTAACGTTGATGGATTAAAGACGTTTTTATTTTCTATGCATTCCATGTGAATGGCAATAATTCTTAGGTAAAACATTCTCCAATCACAATTGTATTACACAACATTTTGGTATGTCTGTTCATTCAATGTGATACTTTTTAATTTGGTTTAAATATGTGACATGTTTTGCTGATCCCTTTTAAGTTTTGAATTTTTGTTCAGGATGAAATACCTAGAATGATCGTAACACGTAAAGAATGCATGGATTAATTTGAAACAGATAAAAAGGCATGTGTAAAATATATCAAGTCTTCATTTCACATACAGTTTTATCATTTCTAGCTGATGACAATGCTCCCTGATTGTAATTTCATACCAAGCGGTCATTTATAATATCAGCCTCGTATATCTGCAGAAACATTTGTCATCCTTCCTGTGATTTGGGAGATGTTAATAGAGGTGATCTGGAGTTAACAGAACAATATTATGGCATGTTCAGCCATCATTTCAGTACCAAACTGGACATCAAAGGAAGAAACATATGTTTTGACATTTATAAAGATGCTAGGTGAACTTGAAAAAGAAGGATAGCAAATATATTTCTAAAGTACAAATCAGAAGTAGTTACAAGAGTATGAAAAGAAGATTAATTCTCAATTTGAATTCTTAATAAATGAAACAGGATCATATTTACAACTTCCTGAAATACCTAGCCACATTGATAAGGTCATGCAGTAAAGCTTAAATAAAATGTTGTCCTTAAAGGGATTGTCTCAGGATGTTTTCTTCAGGAGTGCACCTTTCTGCTGCCTCCCAATTTCCTACTTGTTTGGGGGTGGTGTGCCCCTGATAATTGACAGTGCAAACTGGCAGCATGGCTGACCCAAACTCGGCGCTTTCTTATGGTGCTTACAGTTTTTCTTCTGCAGTATTGTAAAAGTGCAGTGACACTGAGGGTATATGCACACGTTGCAGATTTGCTTGTGGAATTTTCTTCGCAGATTCTGCATCTCTTGGCAGAAAACAGTTAAAAATCTATGCACTTTTGATGCGGATTTTCATGCCTTTTTTCATGCGGATTTGTATGCGTCCAACTCTCTGTTGGAGTCCCTCAAGGCTCTGTCCTAGGGCCACTACTTTTTTCCATCTATACCCTTAGCCTAGGAAAACTCAAAGTCCCATGGCTTCCAGTACCACCTGTAGCGGATGACACTCAGATCTACCTCTCTGGCCCAGATGTCACCTCTCTGCTGTCCAGGATCCCGGAGTGTCTGTCAGCCATATCCTCCTTCTTCACGTCTCGCTTCCTAAAACTCAATGTAGATACAACTGAACTCATCATCTTTCCTCCATCTCGCGTATCCCCCCTACCTGATTTATCTATTATGGTAAACGGCATCACGCTCTCTCCCACACCTGAAATCTGCTGCCTCGGGGTAACTCTCGATTTCCTGCCTCGATTACTGCAACACCCTCCTCTGTGGCCTCCCTGCTAACTCTCTTGCACCGCTGTCCTCAACTCTGCTGCCCGGCTAATCCTCCTCTCTCCTCGCTACTCCTCTGCTTCTCCCCTCTGCAAATCCCTCCACTGGCTCCCAATTCCCCCACGAATCCAGTTCAAACTACTAACACTAATCTACAAAGCCATTCACAACCTGTCCCCTCCCTATATCTCTGAACTAATCACCCAATATCTTCCCTCACGTAATCTTTGATCCTCTCAAGACCGCCTACTCTCCTCCACACTTATTCGTTCCTCACACAACCGCCTCAAAGATTTCTCCCGAATATCCCCCATCCTCTGGAATTCCACGCCTCAACACGTCTGATTATCCACCACCCTCGGATCCTTCAGACGGAACCTGAAACCCCATTTCTTCAGGAAATCCTACAGCCTGCAATAACCATTCCACCGACCACCCTCCGATCCTTCAGACGGAACCTGAAAACCCATCTCTTCAGGAAAGCCTACAGCCTGCAATAACCATTCCGCCACCTCACCACCACCCGAGCTGCCGCCTCATCACCACCAAAGCTGCCGCACCCCCGACCTTCAGTCTCTTCCCCATTATCCCATAGAATGTAAGTCTGTAAGGACAGGGTCCTCTCCCATCTGTACCATTCTGTCATTGTAAATTTGTTTACTGCAAATGATATCTATAACTCTGTACATAACCCCCTTCTCATGTACAGCACCATGGAAATAATGGTGCTATATTAATAAATAATAATAATAATAATAATAATAATAATAATAATAATAATAATAATAATAATAAGATAAATAAAGCTATATTATTTAACTTGATTATTTAATATGAAGTAATTTCTTGTCCAATCTCTTCATTTACATACTCCATTGAAGAATAATGTTTACACACACAGATAGATAGATCTATAGATAAATAGTTCTATAGATAGATAGAAAGATATATCTTTATATAGATAGATAATAAATAGATAGATAGATATATAGATCTATAGATAAATAGATAATAGATAGACCTATAGATAGATAGATCTATAGATAGGTAGATAGACATATTGATAGATAAATAATAGATAGATAGATAATAGATAGATCTATAGATAGATAATAGATAGATAAATATATATATATCTATAGATAGATATATCTATAGATAAATAGATCTATAGATAGATGGATCTATTGATAGATAATAGATAGAGAGATCTATAGATAGATAATAGATAGATATGGGATAGATAGTTAGATGTATCTATAGATAGATAATAGATAGATCTATAGATAGATAATAGATAGATCTATAGGTAGATAATAGATGGATAGATAGATAGATAGTTAGATATATCTATAGACGGATAATAGCTAGATAGATCGATAGATAGATAGATAGATAGCTAAATAGATCGATAGATAGATAGACATATCTATAGATAGATAGATAATACCAAGCCCGATGTTTAGTAATAAACATAATAAAATGGTACATAAAGAGTTAAAGAAAGACACACACACACAAAATCTGCGTTAAGCTCAGGTCCCTCTTGTGAGAAACTAGCACGAGTGTTGCACCTCAGTAACCCGGCACTGCCGCCGGCACTCGGACCAGAGCGTTCAGCTGCATAGAAATACATGCATCCGCACACTCCAGTCCCGAGTGCCGGGTATTGTGGTGCGACACTTGTGCGAGTTTCTTGCAAGTGTGATTCCGGCCATAACCCCTTAACCCCCAAGGGTGGTTTGCACGTTAATGACTGGGCCAATTTTTACAATTCTGACCACTGTCCCTTTATGATGTTATAACTCTGGAACGCTTCAATGGATCCTCATAATTTTGACACTGTTTTCTAGACACATATTATATTTCATGACAATGGTAAAATTTCTTTGATATTACCTGTGTTTGTTTGTGAAAAAAACTGAAATTTGGTAAAAAAATTAAAAATTTTGAAATTTTCCAACTTTGAATTTTTATGCCCTTAAATCACAGAGATATGTCACACAAAATACTTAATAACTAACATTTTCCACATGTCTACTTTGCATCAGCACAATTTTGGAACCACAATTTTTTTGTTAGGGAGGTATAAGGGTTAAAAGTTGACCAGCAATTTCTCATTTTTACAACACCATTTTTTTAAGGACCACATCACATTTGAAGTCATTTTGAGGGGTCTATTGATAGAAATTAACCAAGTGTGACACCATTCTAAAAACTGCATCCCTCAAGGTGCTCAAAACCACATTTAAGAAGTTTCTTAACCCTTCAGGTGTTTCACAGGAATTTTTGGAATGTTTAAAAAAAAAGAACATTTACATTCACAAAAAGTTTACTTCAGCTCCAATTTGTGTTATTTTACCAAGTATAACAGGAGAAAATGGACCACAAAAGCTGTTGTACTATTTGTCCTGAGTATGTTGATACCTCATATGTGGGGGTACAACACTGATTGGGCGCATGGCAGAGCTCGGAAGGGAAGGAGCAACGTTTGACTTTTCAATGCAAAATTGACTGGAATTCAGATGGACGCCATGTTGCGTTTGGAGAGTCCCTGATGTGCCTAAACATTGAAACCTCCCCCAAGTGACACCATTTTGGAAAGTAGACCCCCTAAGGAACTTATCTAGATGTGTAATGAGTAGTGTTGAGCGATACCGTCCGATACTTGAAAGTATCGGTATCGGATAGTATCGGTCGATACCCGAAAAGTATCGGATATCGCCGATACCGATATCCGATACCAATACAAGTCAATGGGACACCAAGTATCGGAAGGTATTCTGATGGTTCCCAGGGTCTGTAGGAGAGGAAACTCTCCTTCAGGCCCTGGGATCCATATTAATGTGTAAAATAAAGAATTAAAATAAAAAATATTGATATATTCACCTCTCCGGCGGCCCCTGGACATCACGCGGGTAACCGGCAGGCTTCTTTGTTTAAAATGAGCGCGTTTAGGACCTGAGGAATGACGTCGCGGCTTCTGATTGGTCGCGTGCCGCCCATGTGACCGCGACGTGACCAATCAGAAGCCGCGACGTCATTCCTCAGGTCCTAAATTCCTAGAATGAGGAGTTTAGTGCCTGAGAATGACGTCGCGGCTTCTGATTGGTCGCGTCGTGGCCACGACGCGACCAATCAGAAGCCGCGACGTCATTCTCAGGCACTAAACTCCTCATTCTAGGAATTTAGGACCTGAGGAATGACGTCGCGGCTTCTGATTGGTCACGTCGCGGTCACATGGGCGGCACGCGACCAATCAGAAGCCGCGACGTCATTCCTCAGGTCCTAAACGCGCTCATTTTAAACAAAGAAGCCTGCCGGTTACCCGCGGTGATGTCCAGGGGCCGCCGGAGAGGTGAATATATCAATATTTTTTATTTTAATTCTTTATTTTACACCTCACTATGGATCCGATACCGATACCCGATGTTAGGACTGGCGGAACGCACCAAGAGAGATGATAAAGATGCATTCGCAGTCCGGGGTCCACCGTGCAGGTGAAACCTGCTGCTAGGAAATGACAGACTATATGGCGGTATCCAAAAGTATACACGCGTGGGTTAAACCTTACCCAGCGTGAAGAAAGCGATCCTGTTGCGTCACAGGACCGCGGTACCGCACATAGAGCGCGAGCAAGTGGTCAGCGAACTTAACCCCAACAGGGATTGTAGTCCGATTAGACCCTTGCTGGCACTACACCGCTACTGGGTGTGTAAGGAAATATATAATTATAGCACCGAAGTGCGAACTGTGCCGTGCTGGCAGGTACCACTAAGCACCCAGACGTGGGTCAGGAAGAGCACACTGGCGCGTGGCACCGCACTGGCGGACACGTCAGGAAGCGCACACTGGCGCGTGGCACCGCACTGGCGGACACAGCAATAGACGCTGATACGTGTGTGACACGTTGAGTGATTAGTCGGGCGCTAGATAGCAGCCATACACCATACGCGAACAATCATACAATAGGGTAGGGGTATTTAATGAACGACTTGCACTCACAACAAACACACGTATTCAAATGTACACTAGCGCATGGTCGTGCGGTCATGCGCAGTTTATATAGTTGCAGGACAGAAAGTGGCCACAGAAACTTTGCCCTTCCAAGACCTGCTAAGAGGACCAATAGAATGCGCTGCAGAGTCTGAGCACATGACCCTCGATCTCCAACGGGAGATCTTGCCCTGGGCATGCTCAGTGTGCGCAGACAAGGACTTAGCCCCAGAGAAGTCCACTCGCTGCTGACCAGCACTGACTTTAATGGCAGGAGCTGAAGAAGCAGCAGTAACTCTCTGAACAGAGTGAGACCGAGCAAGACGCTGGGACCGACGTCCCTGCTGAGCAGGCTCCACTGCGGCTGGATAGGAATGGGGGACCGCAGCGGAGATGGCTTGAGATTCCCCCTGTGCAGAAGCGGGAACTCGAGACCTAACATTACCCCCCCTCCTAGGGCCCCCCCCTCCTTGGGCCTCGCTACGCTCGAAGGCAGCAATGAGCTGTGGGGCCTGAATGTTTTCAGCAGGCTCCCATGACCTGTTCTCTGGACCATAACCCTTCCAATCCACCAGATAGAACTTTTTGCCGCGTACCACCTTACACCCCAAAATAGCGTTCACCTCGTAATCGTCCGTAGACGAACCCGATGTCCCGGCAGATGACTCGGAAAACCGGGACATGTATACGGGTTTCAAGAGGGACACATGAAAGGTGTCGGTGATACCCAAGCGTGGAGGAAGAGCCAGGTGGTAGACCACAGGATTAACCTGTTCGAGAACCTTGAAGGGACCCAAGTAGCGAGGAGCAAACTTAGTGGACTCAACTCGCAGCCTGATGTTACGGGCGGAGAGCCACACCAAGTCGCCAGGAGCAAAGGTCGGAGCGGGGCGCCGATGAATATCAGCGGAGGACCTCATTCTCTCCTTGGAAGCCCGAATGGCATCCTGAGTGCGATCCCAAATGTCCCGTGCCTCCACAGCCCAGTCTGCCACCCTGGAATCGGCGGAAGACACGGGCATGGGCACAGGTACCCGCGGATGCTGACCATAGTTAAGGAGGAATGGAGTCTGTCCAGTGGAGTCAGCTACAGCATTGTTAAGAGCAAACTCCGCCCACGGTAGCAAAGATGCCCAGTCATCTTGCTTAGCAGAGACAAAATGTCGCAGATATGTGACCAAGGTCTGGTTGGCTCTCTCCACCAACCCATTCGTCTCGGGATGATATGCCGAAGAGAGATTCAACTCGATACTGAGAAGGTGACAAAGCTCTCTCCAGAACCGAGACGCAAACTGGGGACCCCGGTCACTGACAATTTTGTCTGGCATACCGTGAAGACGGAAGATGTGTTTAACAAACAATGCTGCCAAGGCCCGTGCAGAAGGTAGCCGAGGAAGCGGCACCAAATGCACCATTTTAGAAAAATGGTCGGTGATAACCCAAATGACAGTACAGCCACGTGACTTGGGCAAACCCACCACAAAGTCCATCCCGACCATCTCCCAGGGCCTGTCTGCCACAGGCAGAGGGTATAACAACCCAGCTGGCCGTTGATAAAGAGACTTATTTTTGGCACAAGAGACACATGCCCGAACGTAGTCTCCTACGTCACGAACCATATGTGGCCACCAATACATTCTCGCCAACAACTCAGATGTCCTCTTTGCCCCAAAGTGTCCACCCACTCTGGACGAATGAGCCCACGAGAGAACCTCCGGACGCAAATTGATGGGAACAAAAGTCTTGCCCGGAGGCACAGACTCAAGCGAAACCGGAGCTACGGTTCTCAGACTCTCTGAAGGGACAATGAGCCGAGGCTCGTCCTCTTCCTCCACAGTTGACACCAGGGAGCGAGAGAGAGCGTCAGCACGAATGTTCTTCTCCCCGGCGAGATAATGTAGAGTGAAGTGGAACCGGGAGAAAAACAAGGACCATCTGGCCTGACGAGAATTCAGCCGCTGGGCTGTCTGTAAATAGACCAAATTCTTGTGGTCCGCTAAGACTTGGAATGGGAACTGAGCACCCTCCAAGAGATGTCTCCATTCCGAAAAGGCCAACTTCATTGCCAGCAGCTCCCTATCCCCGATGGAGTAATTTCTCTCCGCTGGTGAGAAGGTCTTTGAGAAGAAGAAGCATGGGTGCTTCCGACCTTGAGCATCCTTTTGATAGAGGACTGCTCCTGCACCAACGGATGAGGCATCCACCTCCATTAGGAATGGCTTATCCACATCGGGATGATGTAAGATGGGAGCGCTAGCAAAGTGGGACTTAATAGAAGTGAAGGCCTTGGAGACCTCTTCGGACCACAATTTAGGATTCGCTCCCTTCTTGGTGAGGGATACCAAGGGAGCTACCAGGGTTGAGAAGTGGGGGATGAACTGACGATAGTAATTTATGAACCCCATAAAGCGCTGCACCGCTTTCAGAGAATGGGGTTCCTGCCAGTCCATCACTGCCTGTAGTTTGGCAGGATCCATAGCCAATCCCTGGGCCGAGATGATGTAGCCCAGGAAAGGTAAAGACTCCTGCTCAAACATACACTTCTCCAACTTGGCATAGAGGGAGTTTGCCCGTAGGAGGTCGAAGACTTTGCAAACATCTCTCCGGTGGGAGTCAATATCTGGAGAGTAGATGAGAATATCATCCAGATAGACTACGACCGAGGTGGAAAGCATATCCCGGAAGATATCGTTCACAAAATCTTGGAAAAAGGCTGGGGCATTACAGAGCCCGAAGGGCATCACCAGATATTCATAGTGCCCATCCCTGGTGTTAAAGGCCGTCTTCCATTCGTCCCCCTCACGGATGCGAATCAGGTTGAAAGCACCCCGCAGATCTAATTTAGTAAATACCCTTGCTCCCCGAAGTCTATCGAATAACTCAGATATCAAGGGCAAAGGATACTTATTCTTAACGGTGATGGCGTTAAGTCCCCTGTAGTCTATGCATGAGCGCAATTCCCCATTCTTCTTCTGCACGAAGAAGAACCCTGCCCCAGCAGGTGACACTGACTTCCTAATGAATCCTCTTGCCAGATTTTCCTGGATGTACTGTGACATTGCCTCCGTCTCCGGGAGAGATAGCGGATAAACTCGACCCCGGGGAGGCTTAGCACCAGGCAAGAGATCAATAGGACAGTCATAGGGGCGATGAGGCGGAAGGACCTCCGCCGCCTTTTTGGAGAACACGTCTGCATAAGACCAATACTGCTTGGGGAGAGAGGATAGATCTGCGGGTACCTCAGTAGTAGCAACCTGAACGCACTCCCTATGACACCTACCCCCACAAGATTCACCCCAACCCAGAATTCTGCCTGAGGACCACTCGATATGAGGAGAGTGGTACCGTAGCCAAGGTATTCCCAACAGGACCTCATCAATTCCTTCCGGAATGACGAGCAGAGAAATTATCTCTTGATGAGATGGCGACATGGACAGAGTAAAAGGGATGGTCTGGTGTGTTATCTGTGAGGGCAATGTCGACCCATTCACCACTCGCACCGTTACTGGTTGAGCAAGCATTACCAGGGGTATTGCGTGACGTTGGGCGAAGGCAGAAGACATAAAATTGCCCTCCGCCCCAGAATCCACGCAGAGCTCTACCGAGTGGGAGAATGAGCCTATAGTAATTGTCCCCTTAAAGGACAACTTAGAGGCAAACGTCGCCGTGTCTAGTGTACCTCCACCTACTACCACTAGACGCTGACGTTTCCTCGACCGCTGAGGACATCTGGTGGCTAGATGTCCTGACTGCTGGCAAACATGACAGACCCTGAGTGCACAAGTGGTCCGGGACTTAGATCCTGCTTGTGACACTACCCTGGCCTCATGTGGCTCAGGAACCAGGACCGGAGATTCCAGAGGTTTGGCGAAAGTAGGAGCCAGCCGAAACCTCTGCCTACACTGGGCTCTCTCTAACCTCCGCTCGTTAAAACGGAGGTCAATTCGAGTGGAGACAGTTATTAACTCCTCCATTGTGGCAGGAATCTCCCTAGTGGCCAGAGCGTCCTTTACGTGGTCAGCCAAGCCCCTCCAAAATATGGGGATAAGAGCTTTATCCGACCAATCCAGCTCAGATGCTAAGGTGCGGAATTGGACGGCAAACTGACTGACCAAGGACTCACCCTGAGTTAATGCCAGCAATTGGAGCGCAGTATCATGGGTGACTTGAGGTCCTAAAAAGACCTGTTTCAGAGCGCTCAGAAACAGCGGAGCACTCTGCACCACATGATCGCCACGCTCCCACAGCGGCGTAGCCCATTCCAACACCCTGTCCGACAATAGAGACAGAATAAATCCCACCTTAGCCCGCTCTGTGGGAAAACGTGCAGCCAGGAGCTCGAGGTGAATAGAGCACTGACTCACAAATCCCCTACAAAACTTGCTATCACCAGAAAATTTTTCTGGCAGCGGGAGGCGAGATAATGTCGGAACAGGGGTGGCAATGGACATAGTAGCTGCAGCCACGCTGGCAGCCTGTACAGCTACTGCAGTAACATCCACAGCTGAAGTCGCGCTCTCGAGAGCCGCCAACCTACCCTCCAGCTGCTGGATATACCGCAGAGATTGCTGTTTGTCTGTCATCACTAGCCAGACCCTGGCGCTAGTGTAATGTTAGGACTGGCGGAACGCACCAAGAGAGATGATAAAGATGCGTTAGCAGTCCGGGGCCCACCGTGCAGGTGAAACCTGCTGCTAGGAAATGACAGACTATATGGCGGTATCCAAAAGTATACACGCGTGGGTTAAACCTCACCCAGCGTGAAGAAAGCGATCCTGTTGCGTCACAGGACCGCGGTACCGCACATAGAGCGCGAGCAAGTGGTCAGCGAACTTAACCCCAACAGGGATTGTAGTCCGATTAGACCCTTGCTGGCACTACACCGCTACTGGGTGTGTAAGGAAATATATAATTATAGCACCGAAGTGCGAACTGTGCCGTGCTGGCAGGTACCACTAAGCACCCAGACGTGGGTCAGGAAGCGCACACTGGCGCGTGGCACCGCACTGGCGGACACAGCAATAGACGCTGATACGTGTGTGACACGTTGAGTGATTAGTCGGGCGCTAGATAGCAGCCATACACCATACGCGAACAATCATACAATAGGGTAGGGGTATTTAATGAACGACTTGCACTCACAACAAACACACGTATTCAAATGTACACTAGCGCATGGCCGTGCGGTCATGCGCAGTTTATATAGTTGCAGGACAGGAAGTGGCCACAGAAACTTTGCCCTTCCAAGACCTGCCAAGAGGACCAATAGAATGCGCTGCAGAGTCTGAGCACATGACCCTCGATCTCCAACGAGAGATCTTGCCCTGGGCATGCTCAGTGTGCGCAGACAAGGACTTAGTCCCAGAGAAGTCCACTCGCTGCTGACCAGCACTGACTTTAATGGCAGGAGCTGAAGAAGCAGCAGTAACTCTCTGAACAGAGTGAGACCGAGCAAGACGCTGGGACCGACGTCCCTGCTGAGCAGGCTCCACTGCGGCTGGATAGGAATGGGGGATCGCAGCGGAGATGGCTTGAGATTCCCCCTGTGCAGAAGCGGGAACTCGAGACCTAACACCCGATACCACAAAAGTATCGGATCTCGGTATCGGAATTCCGATACCGCAAGTATCGGCCGATACCCGATACTTGAGGTATCGGAATGCTCAACACTAGTAATGAGCACTTTGACCCACCAAGTGCTTCACAGAAATTTATAATGCAGAGCCGTAAAAATAAAAAATCATATTTTTTCACAAAAATGAATTTTGCCCCAATTTTTTATTTTCCCAAGGGTTAGAGAAGAAATTGGACCCCAAAAGTTGTTTTGCAATTTGTCCTAGGTACGCTGATACCTAATATGTGGAGGTAAACCACTGTTTGGGCGCATGGAAGAGCTCAGAAGGGGAGGAGCGCCATTTGACTTTTCAATGCAAAATTGACTGGAATTGAGATGGGGCACCATGTTGGGTTTGGAGAGCCCCTGATGTGCTTAAACATTGATATCCCCACAATTGACACCATTTTAGAAAGTAGACCCCCTAAGGAACTTATCTAGATGTGTTGTGAGAGCTTTGAACCCCCAAGTGTTTCACTACAGTTTATAACGCAGAGCAGTGAAAATAATTTTTTTTTCACAAAAATTATTTTTTAGCCCCCAGTTTTGCATTTTCCCAAGGGTAGCAGAAGAAATTGGACCTCAAAAGTTGTTGTCCATTTTGTCCTAAGTACGCTGAGTATGGTGGGGGGACCACCGTTTGGGCACATGGCAGAGCTCGGAAGGGAAGGAGCGTCTTTTGGAATGCAGACTTAATTGGTCTGCAGGCATCACATTGGATTTGCAGAGCCCCTAATGCATCTAAACAATATAAACCGCCACCCCATTTTGGAAATTAGACCCCCCAAGCAACTTATCTAGATGTGCTGTGAGATCTTTCAACCCCCAAGTGTTTCACTACAGTTTATAATGCAAAGCCGTGAAAAAATGTTTTTTTAGCCCCCCAAATTTTTATTTTCCCAAGGGTAGAAAGAGAAATTGGACACCAAAAGTTGTTTTCCAATTTGTCCTGAATACGCTGATACCCCATATGTGCAGGGGGAACCACCGCTTGGGCACATGGCAAAGCTCGGAAAGGAAGGAGCGCCTTTTGGAATGCAGACTTAGATGGATTGGTCTGCAGGCGTCATGTTGCATTTGTAGAGCCCCTGATGTACCCAAACAGTAGAAACCCCCCACAACTGATGCCATATTGGAAACTTGACCCCCAAAGGAACTTATCTAGATGTTTTGTGAGAACCTTAAACCCCCAAATGTTTCACTACAGTTTATAACGCAGAGCTGTGAAAATAAAAAATAATTTTTTTCCCACAAAAATGGTTTCTTAAGCCACCCAAATTTTTATTTTCCCAAGGGTAACAAGAAAACTTGGACCCCAAAAGTTGTTGTCCAATTTATCCTAAGTACGCTGATATCCCATATGTTAGGGTAAACCCCTGTTTGGGCTCACGGGAGAGCTCGGATGTAAAGGAGCACTGTTTTACTTTTTGAACGCAGAATTGTCTGGAATTGAGATGGGATGCCATGTCGCGTTTGGAGAGCCCTTGATGTGCCTAAACAGTGGAATCCCCCAATTCTAACTAAAATCCTAACCCAAATACACCCCTAACCCTAATCTCAATTCTACCCATAATCCTAACCACACCGCTAACCCGAACATGCCCCTAACCCTAACCCCAACCACACCCCTGTTGTGAATTCTGTTGTCGGGCTCCCTCCTGTGGTCATGAATGGTACTTCAGCTGGTTCTGTCCATGGACTTCCTCTGGTGGGTGTTTCTGAGTTTGCTTTCACAGGTGACGAGGTTAATTCGTTAGCTGCTGCTCTATTTAACTCCACTTAGATCTTTGCTCCACGCCACCTGTCAATGTTCCAGTATTGGTCTAGTTCACTCCTGGATCGTTCTTGTGACCTGTCTTCCCATCAGAAGCTAAGTTCCAGCTTGTATTTCTTTGGTTTGCTATTTTTCTGTCCAGCTTGCTATTTAATTTGTTGTCTTGCTTGCTGGAAGCACTGGGACACAGAGGGAGCGCCTCCGCACCGTGAGTCGGTGCGGAGGGTCTTTTTGCGCCCTCTGCGTGGTCTTTTTGTAGGTTTTTGTGCTGACCGCAAAGTGACCTTTCCTATCCTCGGTCTGTTCAGTAAGTCGGGCCTCACTTTGCTTAATCTATTTCATCTCTGTGTTTGTATTTTCATCTTTACTCACAGTCATTATATGTGGGGGGCTGCCTTTTCCTTTGGGGAATTTCTCTGAGGCAAGGTAGGCTTTATTTTCCTATCTTCAGGGCTAGCTAGTTTCTTAGGCTGTGCCGAATTGCATAGGGAGCGTTAGGCACAATCCACGGCTATTTCTAGTGTGGTTGATAGGTTTAGGGATTGCGGTCAGCAGAGTTCCCACGTCCCAGAGCTCGTCCTTATTATCAGTAACTATCAGGTCATTCCGTGTGCTCTTAACCACCAGGTCCATTATTGTCCTGACCACCAGGTCACAACAGTACAGGTGGCCAAAAGTACTAATGCATCTCAATAAAGGGATAAGAGAAGTTCTGAGACCATTTTTTTTCTTTGCAGTGTGTTTTGTCTCAATTTTCCCCTTTACCTCTGGGTGGTTCAGGACACTGGTGTAAACATGGACATTCAAGGTCTGTCCTCTTGGATGGATAATCTCACTACAAGGATACAAAACATTCAAGATTTTGTGGTTCAGAATCCGATGTCAGAGCCTAGGATTCCAATTCCTGATTTGTTTTTTGGTGATAGATCTAAGTTCTTGAATTTCAAAAATAATTGTAAATTGTTTCTTGCCTTGAAACCTCGCTCCTCAGGTGACCCTGTTCAACAAGTAAAGATCATTATTTCTTTGTTACGTGGTGACCCTCAAGACTGGGCATTTTCCCTTGCGCCAGGAGATCCGGCATTGCGTGATGTTGATGCGTTTTTCCTGGCGCTTGGATTGCATTATGACGAACCTAATTCAGTGGATCAGGCAGAGAAAATCTTGCTGGCTCTGTGTCAGGGTCAGGATGAAGCAGAGATATATTGTCAGAAGTTTAGAAAGTGGTCTGTGCTCACTCAGTGGAATGAATGTGCCCTGGCAGCAATCTACAGAAAGGGTCTCTCTGAAGCCCTTAAGGATGTCATGGTGGGGTTTCCCATGCCTGCTGGTCTGAATGAGTCTATGTCCTTGGCCATTCAGATCGATCCACGCTTGCGTGAGCGTAAAGCTGTGCACCATTTGGCGGTACTATCTGAGCATGTGCCTGAGCCTATACAATGTGATAGGACTTTGACCAGAGCTGAACGGCAAGAACACAGACGTCGGAATGGGCTGTGTTTTTACTGTGGTGAATCCACTCATGCTATCTCCGATTGTCATAAGCGCACTAAGCGGTTCGCTAGGTCTGCCACCATTGGTACGGTACAGTCTAAATTTCTATTGTCTGTTACTCTGATTTGCTCTTTGTCATCCTATTCTGTTATGGCATTTGTGGATTCAGGCGCTGCCCTGAATTTGATGGACTTGGAGTATGCTAGGCGCTGTGGTTTTTTCTTGGAGCCCTTGCAGTATCCTATTCCATTGAGAGGAATTGATGCTACGCCTTTGGCCAAGAATAAGCCTCAGTATTGGACCCAATTGACCATGTGCATGGCTCCTGCACATCAGGAGGATATCCGCTTTCTGGTGTTGCATAATCTGCATGATGTGGTCGTTTTGGGGTTGCCATGGCTACAGGTTCATAATCCAGTATTGGACTGGAAATCTATGTCTGTGTCCAGCTGGGGTTGCCAGGGGGTACATGGTGATGTTCCATTTTTGTCTATTTCGTCTTCCACTCCTTCTGAAGTTCCAGAGTTTTTGTCGGATTATCGGGATGTATTTGATGAGCCCAAAGCCAGTGCCCTACCTCCTCATAGGGATTGCGATTGTGCAATTAATTTGATTCCTGGTAGTAAGTTTCCTAAGGGCCGATTGTTCAATTTATCAGTGCCAGAACATGCCGCTATGCGGAGTTATATAAAGGAATCCTTGGAGAAAGGCCATATTCGCCCGTCGTCATCACCGCTAGGAGCAGGGTTCTTTTTTGTGGCCAAGAAGGATGGTTCTTTGAGACCTTGTATTGATTACCGCCTTCTTAATAAAATTACAGTCAGGTTTCAGTATCCTTTGCCGTTGCTGTCTGATTTGTTTGCTCGTATTAAAGGAGCTAGTTGGTTCACCAAGATAGATCTTCGAGGGGCATATAATCTTGTGCGTATTAAACAAGGCGATGAATGGAAAACAGCATTTAATATGCCCGAGGGCCATTTTGAGTACCTGGTTATGCCATTCGGGCTTTCCAATGCTGCATCAGTATTTCAGTCCTTTATGCATGACATCTTCCGAGAGTACCTGGATAAATTCCTGATTGTGTATTTGGATGATATTTTGGTCTTTTCGGATGATTGGGAGTCTCATGTGAAGCAGGTCAGAATGGTGTTCCAGGTCCTTCGTGCAAATTCCTTGTTTGTGAAGGGGTCAAAGTGTCTCTTTGGAGTTCAGAAGGTTTCATTTTTGGGGTTCATTTTTTCCCCTTCTACTATCGAGATGGACCCTGTTAAAGTCCAGGCCATTTACGATTGGACTCAGCCGACATCTGTGAAGAGCCTGCAAAAGTTCCTGGGTTTTGCTAATTTTTATCGGCGCCTCATCGCTAATTTTTCTACTGTTGCTAAACCGTTGACTGATTTGACCAAGAAGGGTGCTGATGTGGTCAATTGGTCTTCTGCGGCTGTAGAGGCTTTTCAGGAGTTGAAGCGTCGTTTTTCTTCTGCCCCTGTGTTGTGCCAGCCAGATGTTTCGCTTCCGTTTCAGGTTGAGGTTGATGCTTCTGAGATTGGAGCAGGGGCTGTTTTGTCGCAAAGAAGTTCTGATGGCTCGGTGATGAAGCCATGTGCTTTCTTTTCTAGAAAGTTTTCGCCTGCTGAGCGTAACTATGATGTTGGTAATCGTGAGTTGTTGGCCATGAAGTGGGCATTCGAGGAGTGGCGTCATTGGCTTGAAGGAGCCAAGCATCGCGTGGTGGTCTTGACAGATCACAAGAATTTGACTTATCTTGAGTCTGCCAAACGGTTGAATCCGAGACAGGCTCGATGGTCGTTATTTTTCTCCCGTTTTGATTTTGTGGTTTCGTACCTTCCGGGCTCTAAGAATGTGAAGGCTGATGCCCTGTCAAGGAGTTTTGTGCCTGACTCTCCGGGTGTTTCTGAGCCGGCGGGTATTCTCAAAGAGGGGGTAATTTTGTCTGCCATCTCCCCTGATTTGCGGCGGGTGCTGCAAAAATTTCAGGCTGATAGACCTGACCGTTGCCCAGCGGAGAAACTGTTTGTCCCTGATAGATGGACTAGTAGAGTTATCTCTGAGATTCATTGTTCAGTGTTGGCTGGGCATCCTGGAATCTTTGGTACCAGAGATTTGGTGGCTAGATCCTTCTGGTGGCCGTCTTTGTCGCGGGATGTGCGTTCTTTTGTGCAGTCCTGTGGGACTTGTGCTCGGGCTAAGCCCTGCTGTTCTCGTGCCAGTGGGTTGCTTTTGCCCTTGCCGGTCCCGAAGAGGCCCTGGACGCATATTTCTATGGATTTTATTTCGGATCTTCCCGTCTCTCAAAAGATGTCGGTCATTTGGGTGGTTTGTGATCGCTTTTCTAAGATGGTCCATTTGGTACCTTTGTCTAAATTGCCTTCCTCCTCTGATTTGGTGCCATTATTTTTCCAGCATGTGGTTCGTTTACATGGTATCCCGGAGAACATCGTTTCTGACAGAGGTTCCCAGTTTGTTTCAAGGTTTTGGCGATCCTTTTGTGCTAGGATGGGCATTGATTTGCCTTTTTCCTCGGCTTTCCATCCTCAGACAAATGGCCAAACCGAACGAACTAATCAAACTTAGGAAACATATCTGGGATGCTTTGTTTCTGCTGATCAGGATGATTAGGTGTCCTTTTTGCCATTGGCTGAGTTCGCCCTTAATAATCGGGCCAGCTCGGCTACTTTGGTTTCGCCGTTTTTCTGCAATTCTGGTTTCCATCCTCGTTTCTCTTCAGGGCAGGTTGAGTCTTCAGACTGTCCTGGTGTAGATACTGTGGTGGATAGGTTGCAGCAGATTTGGACTCATGTGGTGGACAATTTGACATTGTCCCAGGAGAAGGCTCAACGTTTTGCTAACCGCCGGCGCTGTGTGGGTCCCCGACTTCGTATTGGGGATTTGGTTTGGTTGTCGTCTCGTTATGTTCCTATGAAGGTTTCCTCTCCTAAGTTTAAGCCTCGTTTCATTGGTCCATATAAGATTTCTGAGGTTATCAATCCTGTGTCATTTCGTTTGGCCCTTCCTGCTTCTTTTGCCATTCATAATGTGTTCCATAGGTCATTATTGCAGAGATACGTGGCGCTTGTGGTTCCATCCGTTGATCCTCCTGCCCCGGTGTTAGTTGAGGGGGAGTTGGAGTATGTGGTGGAGAAGATTTGAATTCTCGTGTTTCGAGACGGAAACTCCAGTACCTGGTCAAGTGGAAGGGTTATGGTCAGGAAGATAATTCCTGGGTTTTTGCCTCTGATGTTCATGCTGCCGATCTGGTTCATGCCTTTCATTTGGCTCATCCTGGTCGGCCTGGGGGCTCTGGTGAGGGCTCGGTGACCCCTCCTCAAGGGGGGGGGTACTGTTGTGAATTCTGTTGTCGGGCTCCCTCCTGTGGTCATGAATGGTACTTCGGCTGGTTCTGTCCATGGACTTCCTCTGGTGGGTGTTTCTGAGTTTGCTTTCACAGGTGACGAGGTTAATTCGTTAGCTGCTGCTCTATTTAACTCCACTTAGATCTTTGCTCCACGCCACCTGTCAATGTTCCAGTATTGGTCTAGTTCACTCCTGGATCGTTCTTGTGACCTGTCTTCCCATCAGAAGCTAAGTTCCAGCTTGTATTTCTTTGGTTTGCTATTTTTCTGTCCAGCTTGCTATTTAATTTGTTGTCTTGCTTGCTGGAAGCTCTGGGACGCAGAGGGAGCGCCTCCGCACCGTGAGTCGGTGCGGAGGGTCTTTTTGCGCCCTCTGCGTGGTCTTTTTGTTGGTTTTTGTGCTTACCGCAAAGTGACCTTTCCTATCCTCGGTCTGTTCAGTAAGTCGGGCCTCACTTTGCTTAATCTATTTCATCTCTGTGTTTGTATTTTCATCTCTACTCACAGTCATTATATGTGGGGGGCTGCCTTTTCCTTTGGGGAATTTCTCTGAGACAAGGTAGGCTTTATTTTCCTATCTTCAGGGCTAGCTAGTTTCTTAGGCTGTGCCGAGTTGCATAGGGAGCGTTAGGCGCAATCCACGGCTATTTCTAGTGTGGTTGATAGGTTTAGGGATTGCGGTCAGCAGAGTTCCCACGTCCCAGAGCTCGTTCTTATTATCAGTAACTATCAGGTCATTCCGTGTGCTCTTAACCACCAGGTCCATTATTGTCCTGACCACCAGGTCACAACACACCCCTAACCCCAACACACCCCTAACCCTTATCCCGACCATAACCCTAACCACACCCCTAACTGTGACACACCCCTAACCCTAATAATACAATGGCGGCTGACAGCACACTGCAGCATAAAGTGGTTGCTCTTCCTAACTCCACAGGACCCAGGTGGAGGAGTACATACCAAAGTTTCAGAAGTGAAGGACAGCATCCAATCCAGGTGAAGAAAATAAAAACTTTATTGTGCCATAGGTGCAACGTTTCAACCTCAAGGGGTCTTTATCAAGAATGTTGTTGTCCAATTTGTCCTGAGTACGCTGAGTATGGTGGGGGGAACCAATGTTTGGGCGCATGGCAGAGCTCGGAAGGGAAGGAGCGCTTTTTGGAATGCAGACTTAGATGGATTGGTCTGCAGGCGTCACATTGGATTTGCAGAGCCCCTAATGCATCTAAACAATATAAACCGTCACAAATCACCCTATATTAGAAACTAGACCCCCCAAAGAACTTATCTAGATGTGCTGTGAGATCTTTCAACCCCCAAGTGTTTCACTACAGTTTATAATGCAAAGCCGTGAAAAAATATTTTTTTTAGCCCCCCAAATTTTTATTTTCCCAAGGGTAGAAAGAGAAATTGGACACCAAAAGTTGTTTTCCAATTTGTCCTGAGTACACTGATACCCCATATGTGCAGGGGGAACCACCGTTTGGGCACATGGCAAAGCTCGGAAAGGAAGGAGCGCCTTTTGGAATGCAGACTTAGATGGATTGGTCTGCAGGCGTTACGTTGCATTTGTAGAGCCCCTGATGTACCCAAACAGTAGAAACCCCCCACAACTGATGCCATATTGGAAACTTGACCCCCAATGGAACTTATCTAGATGTTTTGTGAGAACTTTAAACCCCCAAATGTTTCACTACAGTTTATAACGCAGAGCTGTGAAAATAAAAAATAATTTTTTTCCCACAAAAATGGTTTCTTAAGCCACCCAAATTTTTATTTTCCCAAGGGTAACAAGAAAACTTGGACCCCAAAAGTTGTTGTCCAATTTATCCTAAGTACGCTGATATCCCATATGTTAGGGTAAACCCCTGTTTGGGCTCACGGGAGAGCTCGGATGTAAAGGAGCACTGTTTTACTTTTTGAACGCAGAATTGTCTGGAATTGAGATGGGACGCCATGTCGCGTTTGGAGAGCCCTTGATGTGCCTAAACAGTGGAAGCACCAAATTCTAACTAAAATCCTAACCCAAATACACCCCTAACCCTAATCTCAATTTTACCCATAACCCTAACCACACCGCTAACCCGAACATGCCCCTAACCCTAACCCCAACTACACCCCTAACCCCAACACACCCCTAACCTTAATCCCGACCATAACCCTAACCACACCCCTAACTGTGACACACTCCTAATCCTAATCCCAACCGTAAATGTAATCCAAACCCTAACCCTAACTTTAGCCCCAACCCTAATCCTAACTTTAGCCCAAACCCTAACCCTAACTTTAGCCCTAACCCTAGCCCCAACCTTATCCCCAACCCTAGCCCTAACGCTAACCCTAGCCTCAACGCTAACCCTAGCTCCAACCCTAACCCTAACACTAGCCCCAACCCTGTCCCCAACCCTAACCGTAGCCCCAACCCTAACCCTAATGAGAAAATGGAAATAAATACATTTTTTATTTCATTATTTTTCCATAACTAAAGGGGTGATAAAGGATGGTTTGATTTACTTTTATAGCATTTTTTTAGCGGATTTTTGTGATTGGAAGCCATCACACACTAAAAGACGCTTTGCATTGCAAAAAATAGTTTTTGGGTCTCCATATTTTGAGAGCTATAATTTTTCAATATTTTGGTCCACAGAGTCACATAAGGTCTTGTTTTTTGCAGGATGAGTTGATGTTTTTATTGGTACCATTTTCAGGCATGTGACATTTTTTGATCACTTTTTATTTGGTCATTTGGCAGAATGACCAAAAACCAGCTATTCATGAATTTCTTTTTGGGGGGTGGGTTTATACTGTTCCATGTTTGGTAAAATTGGTAAAGCAGTTTTATTCTTCAGGTCAGTACGATTACAGCGATACCTCATTTATATTTTTTTATGTTTTGGCGCTTTTATACGATAAAAACTATTTTCTAGAAAAAATAAATATTTTTGCATCACTTTATTCTGAGGACTATAACTTTTGAATTTTTTCACTGATGATGCTGTATGGCAGGATGTTTTTTGTGGGACAAGATGACATTTTCAGCGGTACTAAGGTTTTAGGGGTTGAGTTACCACCTCTGCACAGGGGGAATCTCGAACCATCTCCGCTGCTGTCTCCCATTCTTCTCCAGCCGCAGTGGAACCTGCTCAGCGGAGTCGTCGGTCCCAGCATCTGGCTCAGCCTGATAGGGTGCGGATGGTTCCTGCTGCCTTTCCAGGCTCAGCCATTGTAGCCTGTACTGGTCAGCGGCTAGCAGACGTTTCTGGGACTGAGTCCTGCGTTTCCCCTTCTGAGCATGCACAGGGTAAGTCCTCTCATTGGAGGTCGGGAGTCACATGCTCAGGTACTATAGCAGCTCCAATTGGTCCTCTAGGAAGGTCCTGAAGTGGCTCAGGTACTGTAGCAGCTCCCATTGGTCCTCTAGGAAGGTCTTGTAGTTGCTGCAGCTATAAAAGGTTTGCATGGCCACACGGCCATGCGCTAGTATCAAATAAGTTATGTGTTCTGCACCAGTGTCGTCATATGTATGTGGTTTCAGGGTTCGGCTGAAATATGCCAATAGAATACCTCCGGTATAGTGTTTTGTGTGAGCGGATTCAGGGCACGGCTGAAATCAGCCCCTAGAATACCGCCACCTCCGGTGAGGAGTTTTGCGTGTGCTATTCTAAATGTATGATCACTGTTTGCCCTATTTGGTAGCTGTGTTCCTCTGTGAGGTTAACAGGGCACAGCGTTCTCTAGTCTTATGTAACTCTGTGAAGAGTTCACTTATACCGCCATATAGTACCGTCAGTTACTAGCAGTGGGTTTTACTCCTGCACGGTGGACCGCGGGTTGCAAACTCACCTATTACTCTATAAATATATATTTGATGCATTCCGCCAAACCCTAACACATGGCTATTTATATGTCTTTTCAATCGCGTTATTCAACTTTTTGTTTAGCGGTATGATAATAAAGAGTTGTTTTTTGCCTAGTTTTTCTTTACTGTGATCACTGAATGGGTTAACTAGTGGGACAGTTTTATAGGTCAGGTCATTACGGATGCGGTGATACTAAATATGTGTAATTTTATTGTTTTGGGGTTTTTTTAAGATAAAGAAATGTATTTATGGGAACAATATATTTTTTTTCTTTATTCAGGAATTTTTTTTTTTTAGGTGTGAATAAATATTTTTTTAACTTTCTTACATTGCCCCAGGGGGGCATCATGTTAAAGGGTCAGATCGCTGATCTGACACTTTGCAGAGTACTGTGTCAGATCAGCGATCTGACAGGCACTGTAGGGACGCTTGCAAGCGTCTCAGGGAAGCATGCAGGGAGCCCCCTTCCTGCGTGATGCTTCCCTATACCGCCAAAACACTGCAATCAGGTTTGATCACAGTGTGCCGGGGGTTAATGTGCCAGGAGCGGTCTGTTACCGCTCCTGGCACATAGTGCCGGATGTCAGCTGTAATAGTCAGCTGACACCCGGCTGCGATCGGCCAAGCTTCCCCAGTGAGCGTGGCCGATCACATATGATGTACTATCCATCACTGGGAATGTAGTCCCAGGTCACCTCGACGGGATAGTACATCATATGGGATTAAGGGGTTAAACGCAATATATATTTAATTTAAAAAAATGTAAAAAAAAAAATGGGCTCACGTGCTATTTTCTGCACCAGAGAGGGAAAGCCAGTGACTGGGGGCTGATGTTTATAGCCTAGGAAGGGGATAATACCCATGGATCTTCCCAGTCTATAAATATCAACCTGCAGCTGCAAATCCTCACGTATTTTTCCGCAGCATGCGCACAATAATTCTCAATTTCCCATTGACTAACATTGGTTGTGCAATACACTGCGGATTTTATGCAATTCTGCGTGTCCAAAAACACTGCAGAAAGGCATCAAAATCAGCAACGTGTGCATATAGCCTGAAGCTGCCATATTGCAAGCGTGCACTGCTTCACTAAGAAACTGGCTGATTTGAAAATGGCTGTGTAATTATTTGTGAAAGTTTAAACTTAATTTGTGCACACTATCTTGATTGACAGCTAGTCAGTGCTTTTCTTTCCTGCTGCTACTTCAACTGCCTGAAGAAATCTATTTTTTATTATTTGCCATTTGTGTTATGAAATCTGCTGACAAAATCAATTTAATGAAACTTCCTTTTGGTTCCTTTTGTTATGTATCCAATATTTTATGACTCTCATTGCAGTTGCAGTGCTAAATAGTAAAAGGGGCCACTAGTGGCATTCTAATAGTAGTTAATTTGGCTATTCACGCTTCTGCAATGTCCAATCTAAACTCTAAAGGTTTTTGTTAAACATTTACTGCAAAATTGTATATACTGATATGTCACAGAAAAAATTCTGCAGTCTTTTCAAATGGTATTATACTCACGGTATCTGCAGAACCGGAGTAGGGAATTTGATCTCACTGCAGGTCTTGCGCAATCAGAAAATCACCCATAAATTCAATTTGGAGTGAATAAATTTATGCAAATATTAATAGTGTTAAGCTTGTAATTGCTAAAAAAATACACTTGGGGAAAAAGAGAGGTCACACTGACCATAAGAGCTTACACTTTAAATGCAAGAGAAAGAGAAGATCCTACCGATCAGAAGAACTTACACTTTATAGAGAATCTTACCCAGTGACTCTTTAGATGGAAAACAACTCTGCTCTACAGACTGTGCTCCATGGGATCCGTTGATCAGTGATTGACCAAGTACTGACCTCCAATCTACAAGGCATGATAATCCGCTATATGTCATAGCTGCAGGGCATTATGAAAAAGCTCACACGGGAATGCAAAATGGCTTTGCCCGCTCTGTGATGCTTAAACAGTGTTGGAAATTTTTTTTGCAAATCAAAAATTGGCTCTCAAAATATTTTCAAATTCGTGTAAAACCACAAACTTCAGAAAACTCGACTAGAACTTAGTCCTTTACAGATCGATCCACTTATCTATAAGGCCGGTATCACACTAGAGAGTTTTACAGACGTATGAGAGGCGCAAAAACAACGCATTGCACACGGACCAATGATTCTCTATGGGGCAGCTCCTGTCTGCCGTATATTTCACAGCTGTATTTTATGGGCATAGAAAATCGCAACATGCTGCGTTTGTCAGCGTATTGTGCAAAAAATCCGCCAATGAAATTCTATTGGGATGAGAAAAATAAGGATTACACATGGACCATCAGTGTGACTTGCGAGAAATATGCACCGGTGTTCTATAGAAAAGCTGGTAATTCAGAGCGGAGTAAAGGTAAAATCACACTGACAAGTTAGAATAGAATAGATAAAATAAATGTCTACATATAGTATATATATATATATATATATATATATATATATATATACACAGTACAGACCAAAAGTTTGGACACACCTTCTCATTTAAAGATTTCTCTGTATTTTCAGGACTATGAAAATTGTAAATTCACACTGAAGGCATCAAAACTATGAATTAACACATGTGGAATTATATACTTAACAAAAAAGTGTGAAACAACTGAAATTATGTCTTCAATTCTAGGTTCTTCAAAGTAAAATTTTCATAGTCATAAAAATACAGAAAAATCTTTAAATGAGAGGGTGTGTCAAAACTTTTGGTCTGTACTGTATATGTCATTGAGACACATATATTTATATTTATATTTAATACAGAGCTAGATAGCTTAAATGCCGGTAATTCAATTGCCGACTTTTGCTATCTCCTTATCAAACCCTTTCTTAGTCTGCGTTCGAAGGTGCATCAGAAAGTAATGGACCATCGCTAATGCATGCCGATTTTGACATGCGTTAGGATGCGTTACGCTAATTGAAGTCTATGGGCGCGTTAACGGATCCGTTACATAGCGTTAGTGCTGCTTAGAAACGGATCTGTTAAACGGAATGACCTAATGCGATGTGAACTTAGCCTAATACAAAGGAGCACGTATTATGAAGTATAAAGAAAATTATACATGGTTTTCCAATTATTTTTAAACATTGTGATGTGCATTTGCATTCCGCCTCCCTGAGCCAATACTTTGTACGAAAACCTTTCACTGCAATTACTGCTGCAAGTCTTTTGGGGTATTTTTCTTCCAGCTTTGTGCATCTACAATCAGAAATTTTTGTCCACTCAATTTTCTAATTATGTGACTTCTGCAGGCAATTGGTCATGCAGGATTTTATTTAGGGGTATCAGACTACAGGGGGCTAAGTACAAATGCATGTCACAATTTTCAGATTTATATTTTTAAATAAATAGAAAGCCATGTATTTTTTGTTGTAAATTTCATGAATACTTGCTACGTTGACATAAAGTGGATGTGTTGTGAAAAAATGTGGAAAAGTTCACGTGGTATGAATACGTTTTCAAGGCACTGTATCATAATATCCTTGCATTTTTTACCAAATTTTGAACTTATTAAGGTTTTTTAAAGTCAAATATGGAAATGTGGATATACTGTCATGGCCAAACAAGTTTTGTTATATACATGTTTATTTCATTTGTGTATATTGGAACAACACAAAAAAACAGAGAAAAAAAAAGGCAAAAGGAACATAATTTCGCACAAAACCTCTAAAATGGGCTGGATAAAATTGTTGGCACCCTCAACTTAATATTTGGTTGTACACCCTTTGGAATAAATATCTGCAACCAATCGCTTACTATAACCATCAAAAAGCTGCTTGCACCTCCCAACTAGCATTTTGGACCATACTTCTTTTGCAAACTACTCCAGGTCTCTCATATTTTAAGACTACCTTCTCCCAACAGCAATTTTAAGATCTCTCCACAGGTGTTCAATGGAATTTAGATATGGACTCATTGATGACCACTTCACATCTCTCTAGAGTTTTGTTTCCATCCATTTCTGAATGCTTCTTGAAGCATATTTCAGGTCAATGTCCTGCTGGAAGACCCATGACCTAGGATGCAAGCCCAGATTTCTGACACTGAGCACTACATTGTGACCCAAAATCCTTTGGTAATCTTCAGATTTCATTATGCCTAGCACACAGTCAAGGCAACCAGTGCCAGAGGTTGCATAACAACCCCAAAATATCTTTGAACCTCCACTGTATTTAACTGTAGGCACTGTGTTCTTTTTTTTGTAAGTATCATTACATTTTGTGAAAACAGTAGACTGATGTGCTTTACAAAAAAAACACTTTGCCAGAATTTTAGCTTACTCATGAACATTTTCGAAAACAGCAGTGTAACTTTTTTATATATCTGTGCCCTCCTGGGTCTCCTGCCATGTTGTTTCAAATGTTGATAGTTGATAGTTCGCATTGACATTGATACTCCCTGAGCTTGCAGGACAGCTTGACATTCTATGCAACTTCATTGGGGCTGCTTATCCACCAGACTGTCCGGCATTGCAACCTTTCATCAATTTTTCCCTGCCGTCAAGAGAGATTAGCTAGAGTACCATGAGGTGTAAACTTCTTGATTATGTTGCACACTATGGACAAAGGAACATCAAGATCTGTGGAGATGGACTTGTATTTTTTTGAAATTGTAGATATTTTCCAATAAGTTTGGTTCTCAAGTACTCAGTTTTCTTCTCTTTCTGTTTCCATGCTAAGTGTGGCACACACAGGTACACAATGCAAAAATTAAGTCAAATACTCCCTTTTTTCTGATTGCAGGTCTTTTTTTATATTGCCCAAACCTGTTACTTGCCACAGGTCAGTTTGAACCAGCATCACATGCTTGAAGCAAAGTTATGTATCCACATTTTTAGAAAGGTGCTATTTTTGCAGTTTTGTAAAATTATGTCCGATTTGCCTTTTTCTCAGTTTTATTGTGTTGTTCCAATGCACACAAAGGAACTATACTTTTGTATAACAAAACAATAAACATATATAATTGCAATAATTTTCCAGAAGAAATATTAAATTTTCTGAAAAAATTTCAAGGGAAACAACACTTTCAACCATGAAAGTGTTATCATTTGCATTATCATTTGCATTTTTTTAAAGTCACATTTTGTTAGCTTGTGGCTTTTGCTTACAATTTTTGCACCAAATTCATCAAAATGGCACACGTGACTCAGAGTCATGAATTATTTGCACACTCCAAATTTTCTTTTTTAACTGTTTTTGAAACTTTTCTGGAAAAAAATGTATAAAATCAGTTGGAGAGGGCTAGAGTAGAGTTGAGCTAAATTTTGCAACTTTTTCAAAAGTCACATTTGATGATAAAAAATCTGGAAAGGACACCTTGACATGAAATTGACATTAACATTGAAATCAGAAAACTAAGTAAACAACAAAAGACACTTAATAAAAGAATTAAAATGTTTGGTGAATTTGTAGCAAATTTTAAAGTCACTAAAAGCAGAAATGTAATGATGATTCCTGCCCTTTGGCCCCGATTCATCAAAGGAATTTAACCAGAATCTTTTAGCATTTTCACACCAGTTTATCCCAGATCCTCTAAACCGGGCTTGGGTGGGAGGGAGACATTAAGATATGATGCCAGAGCTCATCAAACTCATGATGAGCTGTGATGTTCCTTTACTCAGAAATTTTACTCAAGTCCGGGACTGGAGTAAAATTTCTGGTATGGTGCACACCTCTCTTCAGTTGCAAATGATTCATGAAGAAGTGTATATCTTTTCATAAATCAGGAGCTTTGACTCCACTACACCTCATCAACAGAACAGATGTCTTGGTAAATCAGCCCCTTTGTTGACTATACAATAGGGAGTGACCCTTACATTCTGCTTTTCACTTATGGCCCTTTCACACAGTGTAGTAGACTGCTGCGGCATGTCTGCCTGCATTTAGCATTATCACCCAAAAATGATGCACATCAGAGCACACGTTGACTATGTCACCACCATTATAGTCTATGGCCCCATCGGCGCATATGTCCAATTCCCATTTTGCGGATGAGGTTCAGACGCAAACCCTAATAGGACCAAATAACATTGACAAAACTCTGTGTGAAAGGGCCTCGTGTTTTTCCTTTGTTTGGCATAAAACCTAAATAATTTACAAAAAAGGATACATATGAATACACAAAAATATAAGTAAAAGCTCTTTATTATTCTTAAATAAAATAACAATTAAACTCTTAATTAAATATTGTAGAATTCATAAAACTTTTTTTTTATAAAAATGTAAATCTGTTTTTAATTATTTCCGTTGCGATGCTTACGGTCTCATTACCATGCTTATCAGATACCAAACTTTTAAAGTAAATTTGTTAGCAGCAGATTATTCAGGACCTTTCAGAAGTCAAAAGTTTTGCTGTGCAACCTTAGCAACTTGTCTCTCTTGCATTCTCTGCGCATGGACCTCTGTGCATTGTTGATACTCAGATTACTGAACCTATTAAGAATACAATAAAATCATGCAGATTGTTCGAGTGAGGGTATTTAGCATAGTGAAGATCATGATTGGCTATAACAATTAGGGAATTTGGAGACTGGTGCCATCCATTGACAGTCGAGAGATTGGGTATACGTATGACTAGTAAAATGTATTCATCCCTAGGGCATGGGTGCATATGTCTACATTACATTAATGAGTACTGTCTCTGTAGCCCTCAATCCTGGACTGTGAAAGTTCTATCAAAGGTCAAGGAGCAATAGTGCAATAGTTTGATTCTGGTTCCCAAAAGTGTTGATGGCCCTGATTGGCTTATACTGTAAAGGTACCTTCACATTAAGCGACGCTGCAGCGATCCAGACAATGATCCCGATCGCAGCAGCGTTGCTGTGTGGTCGCTGGAGAGCTGTCACACAAACAGCTCTCCAGCGAACCAACGATGCCGGTCCCCTGGTAACCAGGGTAAACATCGGGTTACTAAGCGCAAGGTCGCGCTTAGTAACCCGATGTTTACCCTGGTTACCAGCGTAAATGTAAAAAAAAAAAAACACTACATACTTACATTCCGGTGTCTGTACTCTCCGGCACTCTGCTTCTCTGAACTGAGCGCCGGCCGGAAAGCAGAGCACAGCGGTGACGTCACCGCTGTGCTTTCCGGCCGCTGCGCTTACACATTGCAGAGAAGCAGAGCGCCGGAGAGGACAGACACCGGAATGTAAGTATGTACTGATTGGTTTTTTTTACATTTACGCTGGTAACCAGGGTAAACATCGGGTTACTAAGCGCGGCCCTGCGCTTAGTAACCCGATGTTTACCCTGGTTACCAGTGAACACATCGCTGATTCGGCGTCACACACGCCGATTCAGCGATGTCTGCGGGGAGTCCAGCGACGAAACAAAGTTCTGGCCTTCTAGCTCCGACCGACGATGGCACAGCAGGATCCTGATCGCTGCTGCCTGTCAAACTGAACGATATCGCTAGCCAGGACGCTGCAACGTCACGGATCACTAGCGATATCGTTCAGTGTGAAGGTACCTTAAGTATGACAAGCTACATTTAATGTGTGTTTGTTCCAAGCAATGTTATCTATAGAACCTTTAGGTGATTCACCTGGTGTTTACTTGTCATTCAGTTAAGTTAGATAAAAGGTCGCTTAAGGTACCTTCACACTAAACGACGCTGTAGCGATCCAGTCAACGATCGCTGCAGCGTCGCTGTTTGGTCGCTGGAGAGCTGTCACACAGACAGCTCTCCAGTGACCAACGATCCCGAGGTCCCCAGTAACCAGGGTAAACATCGGGTTAGTAAGCGCAGGGCCGCGCTTAGTAACCCGATGTTTACCCTGCTTACCATCCTAAAAGTAAAAAAAACAAACGCTTCATACTTACCTACCGCTGTCTGTTCCGCTGTGCTTCTCTTCTCTGGCTGTGAGCGCCGGGCAGCCGGAAAGCAGAGCGGTGACGTCACCGCTCTGCTTTCCGGCCGCTGTGCTCACAGCCAGAGCAGAGAAGCACAGCGCCGGGAACAGACAGCGGTAGGTAAGTATGAAGCGTTTGTTTTTCTTACTTTTAGGATGGTAACCAGGGTAAACATCGAGTTACTAAGCGCGGCCCTGCGCTTAGTAACCCAATGTTTACCCTGGTTACCAGCGAAACCATCGCTGAATCGGTGTCACACACGCCGATTCAGCGATGTCAGCGGGAGAGCCAGCGACCAAAGAAAGGTCTGGCCCTCTAGCCCCGACCAACGACATCACAGCAGGATTCTGATCGCTGCTGCATGTCAAACTAAACGATATCGCTAGCGAGGACGCTGCAACGACACGGATTGCTAGCGATATCGTTTAGTGTGAAGGTACCTTTAAACCTTTATGAAGACCAGTGTGCTTCAGATAGGTTTGAATTTTACCAGGCTTTATCAAAATAAATGATCTAAGCATTACCTTTGAGAACTTTTTTTACTTGAACGGATTTATGCATTTATTCGGGGCTAAAAGTAATTTTTTCAGTTGGGTTTCCTTAAAAATTCATCGTTTGCTTTTTCAAGCGCTTTGATGTGGTCTGTGGTCATAAATCAGCTGAGAGTAGCCCAGAATATGATATAAAAGAGTTAGAAACTCTCAGACCATTAAAGTGGGCTCACTGATGGATTCTTGCTTATCTCTTTCTGCAGAAAGGAAGAAACAGAACCGAACAGAGGCTTGAGAAGACAAATGGTGCAAACATATTAATAGAAACCAATTGCAAAAAATATGTTTAGTCCCAATTACATGCATTTATGTAAAAAAACAAGAAATTGTTGCTAAAGTTGGACAACCCATATAATGTGGACATGCACAATAAATCAACAGGCAAACTTGCAGATTTTATCAGGACTGATTGCTGATATTAGGGTTGAGCATGTAGATTTCAACATGCCTGATTGTTAATCTTCCATTAGAACAAAAACTATCACCAGAAGTGTAAACCAAATTTACATACTGGACTTCTACAAGTTAGGAGCATCAACCAAGTAGCTTCCTCCTGAAAACATATACATGGTGATTGATCGTTTGACATTATGGGAAAAAAACTGCTTTGGGTCTTAGAAAAGGCCTTAGAAAAGGCAAAATGGATGACACTTGTGAAGAAAATGACCTGTGAAAAATAGGCACAAATATATGTACGCAGCAATGACCAATTTCTTACTCCAATGTTTGCTAAACATGCTCTATCTCTAGCTTTAGTAACAATGTCATTTGAACAAATCAGGGTGGTCCTGTTTCCAAGACCGCATAGCTGACTCTTTTATGCTAGCTTTTGGTTGCTCTTTTCCATCATCTAACGGTCATCCATTATGCAACATACTTCTATCCCAGTACAGCAATGCTAAATTATGATGAATGCTGGATAATGGTGGGCTTGTCATTTGTAACAAATTTGCTGCTACTCATATTTTCATATCTACTTTGGAAATATCAGTGTTGGAGTCCATTTGGTTATTATAGGGTTTTATTACCAATTTTATAAATCTCCCTAACTGTATCTTATTCACTTCCATCACAATGTAAACTCAATTATGAAATCAACATTTTTTTTATTCTACAAGCATTTTGTACTGCAAACTGATGTGTCATACAATTATACAGCGAATTTGCTTTGCCTTATTATTACCATTGATAGGACTCATTAAAATTAAACATTTTAATTTATTTTATAAGCTATCCATTATGCTCCAAAATTGCATGAGTCTTATGTAAGCACATCACATCTATTTGGATGAATCAATACCCGGGCCTTGTGATTCAGTATAAACATTATTTGCATATCTTAACATAAAAAGCAATTACTAGCTCTACAGTAATCAAATTCCCAACAAATGAAAAGACAGATGTATTACTGGCAAATTAAATTATACTGTATAGTGTACGATCATAAGATAATTAAATACCCCCAAATCCTAATCTCTAACTTTTCACAACATAGTAGCTCCATGTTTAAATAAAAAAAAGTGAGAGAAAAAAAAACCAACATGTGGAATCGCAGCAGATTGGAAAGAGAATTCCGGGTCAGAGGTCGATACAGTGAGAGGTTTCACTGTTTAATAGGTTATCGGTGGATCTGCAAAGCCAAAGTGTAATTGGGTTCTGCGCTATGATTTTAGTCTGTAATTGCGTATGATATTTGACAGTTTTCAAATTCAAGCTTGGGAGATTTTTCTAACTTGTTGTCAATAAAAATTTCTATTGAAATGTAATGTACTAGACTGACAGTTTGCTTGGATACAAAATAACTACTCTGTTCAGGACATGAATCTTATTCAATCAGATACAAGTTTACAGTATTTAATGAAAAATAAGCTTACTGCTATATTCAAAGACACAGATGATGTTTGAAAGCTTTCTACATTCTGTACCACCAGGAAGTGTAATATGAGATGGTGTCATTCCTTAAAGGGGTTATCTGTTTTTTATTATTTTTAAGTAGGCTAAGAACTTACAGGTAGGTAGTAAACTGTTGTTAGTTCTGTCCTGCGGCAATTTCTGCTGGTGATTCTCCTGCTTCCGCTGACTTTACAATCACAGAGCAACATCTTTTCTTCTGCTTTGCTCTGTTGACGTGGGTGTCTCTGCTAATGTCATTCTGACTGATAACTAGGGTTGAGCAACTTTTACTTTTATAGGATCGGGTCGGGTTTCACGAAACCCGACTTTTTCAAAAGTCGGGTCGAGTGAAATCGGCCGATCCTATAAAAAAGTCGGGGTCGGGGTCGGACGAAACTCGAAACCCAATGCAGTGCATTGGGTTTCCAATGGTTCCCAGGGTCTGAAGGAGAGGAAACTCTCCTTCAGGCCCTGCAATCCATATTTAAGTGTAAAATAAAGAATTAAAATAAAAAATATCGCTATACTCACCCTCGGACGCGCCCTGGTACTAACCGGGAACCTTCCTTCCTTCGAATCAGCGCTTGCAGGACCTTGCGGTGACGTCGCGGCTTGTGATTGGTCGCGCGACCGCCCATGTGACCGCTCGCGTGACCAATCACAAGCCGCGACGTCACCGCAAGGTCCTGCAAGCGCTGATTCTTAGGAAGGAAGGCTGCCGGAAAGAAGCAGGGCGCGTCCGAGGGTGAGTATATTCCTATTAGGTATATAGTCACCCTCGGACGCGCCCTGCTTCTTTCCGGCAGCCTTCCCTCCTAAGAATCAGCGCTTGCAGGACCTTGTGGTGACGTCGCGGCTTGTGATTGGTCGCGCGAGCGGTCACATGGGCGGTCGCGCGACCAATCACAAGCCGCGACGTCACCGCAAGGTCCTGCAAGCGCTGATTCGAAGGAAGAAAGGCTGCCGGTTAGTACCAGGGCGCATCAGAGGGTAAGTATACCGATATTTTTTATTTTAATTCTTTATTTTACACTTAAATATGGATTCCGATACCGATTTCCGATATTGCAAACATATCGGAACTCGGGATCGGAATTCCGATACCAGATTCAGAAGATCGCCGACTTCATGGCCGACCCCACACAGGGGTCGGGTCGGGTTTCATGAAACCCAACTTTGCCAAAAGTCGGTGACTTCTGAAAATGGCCGACCCATTTCGCTCAACCTTACTGATAACTATGGAGCATGATTGCCAGCAATCCTGAAATTCCAGGACAGTCCATCAAAATAGGGCAATGACCTGGAGCAAGTATTACAAATCTCTTCCCAGTATGAGGAGAACTCCATTTAATCTTTACCAAACGATGGATAAATCTGAATTCTTAAACCTCTTGGCATGATGTTATTGAGGACATATTTCTCCAGCGTTGTTTTATTTCACCATAATTTCCTACGATGGTGTAAGAGTTCACCAACTTGTGTACCCAAATTTTTCTTATTCCCAATAGTTGAATTAGTCAGTAATACCCAATTTACAGTCTAGAAAAAGCTGTAGTTCAACACCAAAGTGCAACCTGAGTTGCCAACCATGAAAAGATTCCAGGACAGTCAGTAAAAACAGAGTATTTGTCTGCCCTGTCCATACAAAAATTTAAGATGTCCGTGATTTTATTGAAGCTGAAAACACTTACATACAGACTATTTTGACTGCATTATTTACTCAAAATTTAACAATTTACAGTGAATGCAGCTGAAGTCTTCATATCAATATAATATACTGTAGACCTATATCAGTTAAAATCATAATGATTTACTATGGTTTTCCAATGTGTCCAGAAAAAATGCTGTCTGATTTTTTTTTAAAGCCAAAAAAAAATATGTCAGGTTAGCAGCGTTTCTATGGGATCGAAGTTCTCACCATCATTAGCCAATTTAGTAATGTCTTTTTGGGAATTTAAACGGTTTGGTTATATGTTCCTAATAACCCTTTTGTTTCTAATCTATTTTGGTATGGGAGATACATTAATGACCTCCTATTTATTTGGAGGGGCGATATATCTCCCATTCCTGATTTTGGTTATTGCATCAACAGTAATCCATTTGGTTTATCATTTATTTCACTTTTTCATAATTTCTCTATTTCTTTCCTGGACCTTAGATTGGAGAGTTCGGGCAATATCAATGTGACTTCTACCTTTTCCAAGCCGCTATCAGGGAACACTATTTTGCATGCTACCAGTAGCCATCCAAAGCACACTATTAAGTCAGTGCCGTTGGGTGAATTCTCTCATATTAAACGCAACTGTAGTGATGAATGTAATTTAGAGGGAGAAATTGCCAATTGTGGCAATAAAATCAGAAATAGGGGTTATCCTGCTTGGAATTTTAAAAGGGCCAGAGAAATTGTGAAACAGAAAAATTGCTCAGACTTGCTTGACAACACATCCCAAGTCTGCAGGAAATGGGATGGCAGACCACTGCTCTCTATACAGCACAGCCCCCAATTTACTGACATCAAAAAGATAATACTCAAATATCTCCCTTTGTTAGAGGAGGATGATATTTTATCAAAAATCTTGGGTTCCGGATATGCTGTGGTGGCAAAAAGAGAACAAACTGTTGGAAATATTTTATACATAAAGCCACTCAATACGAAATCTGACCAACAAACCTGGCTGTTTTGCAAGTGTGTCATTTTACTCTGGGTGGTCATAGTCTTTAATTGACCAATCTATGCACCAGAAATGTTATTAAAAAAGAACAATAGCCATATTTAGGAGGACTGGCTAAGAAAACACAATTTAAGCTGCTCATTATAATAATTAAAACTGAGAAAATGTGTCGTTTCTACTACAATGCTAAGTTACAGCCTTTCACATAACATAAAGAAAAAGGATATCCTCTGGATTGCCAAACATCTTTAATGAATTTTCAATTTTAATAAACCGATTGAGCAGCTTTAACTTTACCAGATGAAGCAGTATGGAAAATGGGATGGTATGAATGTGTGTTTCCAGGGACTTGTCTGCAGGGTTCTGTATTTAGAAGTCAGTTGCTCAAACTAAGTTTATGTTTAAAGTGTCCACATTTACATCCACTATTACTAGAGGGAGGAAAAGTTATGTCAGATCTTAATTTTGTTCTGAGTTTTGTTGTTTCTGTTTGCTTGTATTTTAGGTATGAATAAAGGTATTAAAAAAAGCAAAAATTGGAGAGGGAAGAAAAATAGGAGAGTGTATCAGGCTATGTTATTAAAGAAGCACTCGTATCAAAATTTTTATCCTCTTAATATATTGGACTGATCATATTATATAGCACGGTTTACTTAAAATTGCTCATTTTGCATTTTTGCTCATTTAATTATTCTCTTTTCCATTAGATCTATGACATAATGTGATTAAAGATTGACTAGCTGAATCCTTCTAAGCTCTATGTAGAAACAGGAGTTCAATTTTCTCTGCATGAGTCATCACTGCAAAAGTCACTGGCAGGGGGAAGAGCAGAGCAGTTAGATCAGGAGTTGAAGAGGACGATGTCTCATGCATGGAAAAGAAAGAAAAGAAAACATTTAACTGGTTAGAAAGGCAAAATGAGCAATTGTAAGTATACTGTGCTATGTAATATCATGATTGCAATATAAGAGGATTAACATTTTGATGGGAGGAGTGCTTCTTTAAGTCAAAGGTTTGTGAATCTTAATGCAAGATACTTAAAAGTATCTTAAAAGTAAGGTGGGTTACCTGGGAGTGACAGTGAATCTCAGAGTAGTTTCCATTCTAGGGAGCAATTTCAGTCTTATGTGTTGCAAAAAAAGTATTGTAACAGAAGAGTTCCCAAAGGTTACTCAGAATTCAAAAATATATATGGTAATAAAGCATGACATATTATTAATAATATTATGTGATTATTAATTTGTAACAAAAACGTCATCTCAGTGACATAAAAAAACATAGGGAATTAAAAATAATTAAGGCAGACAAAGTGGTTCGCTTCACAGGTTAAAAAGTTTAAAATTTTGTATCCATCAGAGGGCTGTGCAACAAATATTTTTCTATTGTTTTAGTCTCCATGATTAAGCAGTCAATGCTGTCAGTTATGTTCTTATAAGCCTAGTTGGATCTATTTCATGTTAGAGAAAGAGCTCAGATAAATCCAGGAAAGCTTAATGTTTATCCAATGTGAAAATAATTACTCAAAGTGTTATTCTTAATCCAGATAATTAGAGCGAGGAAGGGAAGATCAGTGTCATTGTGAATTATTCCCTTGCAATTGACTCTTGGTCCTTGTAAGTTTCAGGTGAAGATGTGAATGGATAAAGGTTAGATTAAACATAATCCAAAGTAGCTGCAGCCTTAATCTGTTATGATACAAGGATGATCACTTAAAAAGAGCTGGATTGTAGGAATGTTTCTGGTTGGATAAGATGCTGCTCAGCTGGGACTAGCCTTAAACAATGCTTAGCACCATGTCACTGCAGTTGTAAGCACTTGTGCATGACTGCGGAGTGTCATAATACTGTCAGACAGTCCACGCAGTTCCCTATCCAGCACCATACTATGTATTAGCAGAAAACGTTACTTATTCTATAGCACCAACTTTGGCAGCTAGTCCACGCATGTACTATAAATACCTAGAATTTTCATCTGGCTTGCAACAATATGCTGGGAAACGTAGTTTAACCTCTTCATGACCAGAATATTGACTTAAGCTTTGTAAAAAAAACTCTTCACTGATTGCTAATTGTTATTTATGTCGGAGAGATAAAAGGAGTTTTCTTGGTGTACAAAACTAAAACTAGTTTAAAATATATATAGCTGGGCCCAGATGCATTAGGACAATTGCTGGTTTCTTAACCTATTTACCCCCAAGGGTGGTTTGCACGTTAATGACCGGGCCAATTTTTACAATTCTGACCACTGTCCCTTTATGAGGTTATAACTCTGGAACGCTTCAACAGATCCTGATGATTCTGACACAGTTTTCTCATAACATATTGTACTTCATGATAGTTGTAACATTTCTTTGATATTACCTGTGATTATTTGTTAAAAAAATGGAAATTTGGCAAAAATTTTGAAAATTTCGCAATTTTCCAACTTTGAATTTGTATGCCCTTAAATCACAGAGATATGTCACACAAAATACTTAATAAGTAACATTTCCCACATGACTACTTTACATCAGCACAATTTTGGAACCAAAATGTTTTTTTTGTTAGGGAGTTATAAGGGTAAAAATTTGACCAGCAATTTCTCATTTTTGCAACACCATTTCTTTTTAGGGACTGCATCACATTTGAAGTCACTTTGAAGGGTCTATATAATAGAAAATACCCAAGTGTGACACCATTCTAAAAACTGCAACAACCAGGTTCTCAAAACCGCATTCAACAAGTTTATTAATCCTTCAGGTGTTTCACAGGAATTTTTGGAATGTTTTAAAAAAATGAACATTTAACTTTTTTTACAAAAAATTTATTTTAGCTCCAATTTGTTTTATTTTACCAAGAGTAAAAAAAGAAATTGGACCAAAAATGTTATTTTACAATTTGTTCTGAGTATGCTGATACCTGATATGTGGGGGTAAACCTCTGTTTGGGCGCATGGGAGAGCTCGGAAGGGAAGGAGTGCCGTTTGACTTTTCAATGCAAAATTAACTGGAAATGAGATGGGACGCCATGTTGCATTTGGAGAGCCCCTGATGTGCCTAAACATTGGAACCCCCCACAAGTGACACCATTTTGGAAAGTAGACCCCCTAAGGAACTTATCTAGATGTGTGGTGAGCACTTTGACCCACCAAGTGCTTCACAGAAGTTTATAATGTAGAGCAGTAAAAATAAAAAAAATCATATTTTATCACAAAAATGATATTTCGCCCCCTATTTTTATTTTCCGTGACCGCTCCTGGCACATAGTGCCGGATGTCTACTGCGATAGTCAGCTGATACCCGGCCGCGATCGGCTGCGCTCACGGGGTGAGTGCTGGACGTACTATTTTGTCCATGGGAAGTAGGGCCCACCCCACATGGACGGAATAATACATCCACTGGTAAAAAGGTGTTAATATAACCTGTATACACCAGGTTACATGTGGTTGAAAGATAGAATTTTCAACTTTGAGTTTCACTCTAAATATTGCATTAACTATTGAGAAGTTACAACCATATTTACATAGTTTCTCCATATTCATATATCTAAGAGTAATTTGTTAACTAGCATCATTATAAATATAATAATTATTAATCATATTTGGATGCAAATTCTTTGCAGTCAATAGATGACTGGGATCTGTAAGCAAACTAAAAAATTGAAAAGTGTTCTATCACTGTAACGCTAATGCGTTGCTTCTGCAGTTTCCATTTCAACTGTGAACCATCATTTTATCTGTATTGGAAATTTTGTCTGTATCTGAGCCGAATATGTAACCCTATACAACTAAGAATTCTACCTGCTAATTCTGTCACTCCCATATCAGTAACCATCAGTGATCCAGTTCTCAATGCTGAAAAGTTAGGAAAGAAGAGTTTTTGACAGCTCTCCTTGTTTGTAGTGTGTGATGAGAAAACAAAATTCTGATATTACGCTGCAGTATATTACTGATTAATTAATTCTCAGTAACACTGACTATGCATTTTCAGTGTACTTCAGTGCTGCAGTAATACAAAATATTCAGATTTAGGCTTTTTGTATGACTGCATATAATGAACTCTGCACTCTGTCCTTCTATGCTTTGGCTGTAAAATTCTAAAATGGTGTTGCTTGGCAGCTCCACATCTTTTATAGTGGCTGTGATCATCCCCCTTTTTTGGCTGCACTATACCATGTTATTTGATAGCTGCAAGGCAGTATGGAGAAACTCATAAACAGTGTGTGAAATGGCGCTGGGAAGTGTTTTTCTTTTTTAATTAGAATCCACTAACTTCACAGAATTTTCCCAAATAATTTAATTTGCAGCTAATACATTTTCACAAATCTAAATACTGGAAAGCTTAGAATTGCTTGGAAAATACACTTTACAAGCTAGATAGAGAGGACACAGGTGGCCATAAGAGCTTAAACTTTAGAGGAGAGAGCGAGACTTACCCACTTACTCTGGAGACGTTAAAAAAACTCTGCCTCTGTGCTCTGCTGGGAACCACTGATCTCAGATGGCCTAGGTACTGGCTTCCAGTGTACAACATATGATAATTAGTACTCTATGATAGCTATAAGGAATTATGGTGAGGCTTCTCCGGCAATGCAAAATGACATTAGCCTGCTCTCTGATGTTACAGAAGGGAGGGCAAGTTTTTATTTTATGCAAGCCATGAGTTGAAACTCAATGTGTTTAAATTTGTGTTGTAATGGAAATAAATACATTTCATACAGATCTCACTTGCATATATACTCATATGAACTCATATATACTCAAAGATAATATATACACTATAATCAATTGCTTAACTTGACCACATGAGCCAGACCAGCTCAAACCAGACAGTTCCTTGGTACTTTCTAGACACCAAAAACAGGAACCAAACCAGATGTCTTAAGCTGATGTCTACATTTTTTGCTAAATAGCAGGAAAAAGATGACAGTTACTTATGGAATGCTAAATCAGCTTGTTGTTATGCCATAATGAGAATATTTCATGTATTCAGACAACCAACAACATAGCAGCTTAATTATATGTTAATTAACTGTTAGGTGTCGAGTTCCCGCTGCTACACAGGAGGAATCTCGAACCATGTCCACTGCAGTCTCCCATTCTCCTCCAGCCACAGTGGAACCTGATCAGCAGAGACATTGATCCCAGCGTCTGGCTCAAGCTGATACTGTGCGCTTGGTTACTGCTGCCTTTCCAGGCTCTGTCTTTGTAGCCAGCACTGATCAGCAGCAAGCAGGCCTTTCTGGGATTATGTCCTGCTTTTCTCATATTGAGCATGCCCACGGGACGACCTCCCATTGGAGGTCGGGGGTCACATGCTCAGGTCCTGTTGTGGCTCCTATTGGACCATCAGGAAGGTCCCGGAGTGCTAGTACTATAAAAGCTTTGCATGGCCGCTCGGCCATGCCCTAGTGTAAACTTGCTAACGTGTGTGTGTGTGGATGTATGCCTGTCGATGGATGAAAGCTCCGAATCATTCCCATCCCTAGAGTTGTTGACTGCTCGCGAATGGTGGAAGCTACCTAGCACCTGACAGTGCTGTTCCACACATCTAGCACATGATGCTGCGTCTGTTAGCAGTGACCACCAGTGCGGTGCCATGTGCTGATAGTGCGCTTTCCTGGCCCAAGTTTGGGTGGTTAGTGGTAGTCAGAATTTGATGGAATTTTATTCTGTCACTTTGGTGTACAGTGCCATTCTTTCTTGAGCGCTCAATATATTCTATCTGATTGGGAATGGCCACAGCACATACAAGGATAGATTCATCCCAACCCAATTTCTATAACAGTGTTAAACTACAAATTTGATCTACCACAAATTGATTTGCTCATCTCTAATATCTCTTCTTTTGATTGTGCTTTGACCTTAAAAGTTGGACGGATTTTCTTAACTAAGGGAAGAATTTTACCTTCCTCCATTGTAGTTGTCACCTATTCTTTTCAAGGCATTTTGGCTTTGCTGAGCTACCAAACTGTTGAAGTTTGTTACATATCTCTGATATTTTCCTAATTGCAGATTACCTAATATCTTAAAATTCATTTTGGGCAGATTCATTTGAATAGACTGGCAGGTTTGGTTCAGATGATATAAAATAGAGTGTCTCTAAAGACATTTGAAAGTGAACCTTAAAGACATTCAATATGCTCCGATGAATCTCTAGACCCCCAGTGTTCTGGACCGTCTCTGACTTAACATTAATGTCAATGATGTGTTACACACCAAGTTAAAGCTTGATATCTAGTTTGCTCAAGAAGATCCAAAGACCACAGGGAATATGTAGAGGACCATGCAGGAAATTGATGAGACTATGACAGTTGAGTATAATCTTTTAATATCTTTAACTTCCTCCCAGCCTCAAACAACTCATACATTTCAGGGAAATTGGGAAATTCATAATAAATTCAATTCACTGCAAATTGATTTAATCATATATATTGATAACCTCATGAAATCTCTTTGGACTAATTAAAAGTTCCTATGAACAACTGCTAAATGTAAATTCAACACTTAGAATTACATTTTTGTCTCATTAGGCTGAGGCTTTGTGGCAACTTTGGTTTCAACACAAATTGCTTGGAACATTGCACTGTGACTACAATAATCAGTTTGCTAAAATCATACACCTAGCAATCTTTGGCCATGTGACTAGAATCGAGGCCAAAGTTGCCGAATTGCTCGAGCCTTAATGTTTAATGATAAATGAGGAAACGTGCCACAGCTGGCAAAGAAAAAAATAGTTAATTGTCTAAGTTCTTCTCAGTGGAGATGAAAGAATTATAGAAAAATGGCTGCAATTTATAAACCATTAATGCAACATTTTTGCAATCCCTTTTAAATAGTGATGAGCGAGTATGATCTCCGAGTATTTGTTATTGCTCAGAGATAGTTTTCATCGCCTCAGTTGCATGAATTAAAGCTGCCAGGTACGCTGAATACATGTGAGGAATGCCTGTTTGTTAGGGAATTCCCACATGTATTCAGCCTGTCCAGCAGTCGTAAATCATGCTGCTGAGGTGATGAAAACTACATCTCCGAGCAATAACAAATACTCGGAGATCACCCGAGTGTGCTCGGGAAAACCCAAACAATGAGTATACTCACTCATCAATACTTTTAAACTAAAGCTGAAAGTCAATACTTTAATAACATTTTGCATGCTTTCTTTCAATTCCATTACATTGGTGTACAGAGTTTAAATGATTATAACTGTATATCCCATGAGGGTACTCTTATATTTTCATCCTGTGTCACTTTCTAACTCTGACTGGTTGATTCACACTGATGTAATGCTTTTGAAAAAAATATGTCATTCATGTAATTTGCAAGAATAGGATACTGATTTCAGCTTTATTACATTTCCGGTAATGGTTCAATAATTTCTGATTTTATTCACAGATTGATTTTATATTCTTTATGAATACCAAAAAAATGTCAATTTGATCAATAGAAATCTATTGTTTTGTACTCAATTGCTGCCAAATTGATTAGACGTAACTAATACTGTCTACTTGTAAAAACTAACGTTTATAAATAACATTTTAAATATTTCAATCCCTTTTACCCAAGAAAATATGGTGGGAAAACAAACAAACATTTTTTCACCTTTTTTATGATAGTGTTTTGAGATCATGATATAATTCTAAAAGTGTGGCTAGATAAAAGAGAAAGTGCTTGCAATATATCCACTTTGAATTGATATGTTAAATAACCTTATGAACTTGTTGTTAAATTGACTACCTTCTCTAATAAAACGTTGAATTGGCTGTATCTTTGTTGGCAGCATTGTCAAGATCTTATACATCGGCAGCTGCAATAATACTTTAATACCCTTGGACAACTAAAAAAGAAGCATATATCCTTAGACAACCATGAAAACTGTAGAAATTCGTCATAGCTTAATCGGTACAATAGGTCAGATGTGAGATTTGTTTTCAGGAAAGGGCAAATTTCAAGGGAAGATCAATTTGACCATAAGTTTTATGCTGTAGTTTTCAACTCTTGGATATTTTTACTTTTTTTTTTTTTTTTTAAGATTACTTGAATATAAATTAATTCAATGTTTTTGCCTTTTCTTCAGAGAGTGAAAGAGTCAATGAAAATCTCTATGCACTTTCTATAGGCTAAAGATGGCTATTCCTGTAGAAATAGAAGTGGTCTGGGTGGTTTATCCTAGTGACTGAAGTGAAAGACATTGATATTAAAATTGTAATTCTGTAGATTTATAGCAGACAGTGGAAAAAGATAATGATAATATCAACTAAGGAACAATAAACTGAAAGCATGAATGCCAAATTGAATGAAATGGTTAGCACATATGTCAATACTGTACCTACAGTATAAGTAAGCAGAAGGTAAAGAACGCACAACTTCAAATATTATACTGGACTATGGAATGATTTTTTTTTTTCATTTAGGCTGCAAAATTCATTTACATAGAACAAACCCATTAATCATAACAACTAGCAACATAGATGACTTACATTGTCAAAGGTCAAATTAAGAAACTAATACCATAATACAAAACAGATTTGACACAGTTTTCTTGACAAATTGTTCATGTTGACAAATTGTCAATGAATTATGTTAGTTAAATATTCTCACCCTTACTTTATCTCAAACTGAAGAGCTTTCTAAGAGCAGCTTTTTTTCGGGGACACTTGGATTAGGTAATATGTGCATAAGCACAATGTGCCCCATGTCAGTGACTGTCGTTACTTAGCACTGTGATTGCTAATGTTGTAGGTAGAGATGAGTAGAGTTGAGTGACTTTTACTTTTTTAGGATCGAGTCGGGTTTCACGAAACCTGACTTTCTCAAATGTCGGGTCAGGTGAAATCGGCCGATTATTTCGAAAAGTCGGGGGCCGACCGAAACACGAAACCCAATGCAAGTCAAAGGGGAATCAAAGTCGGCAGTGAGTGGAGGACAGGAAAACACTTACATTGCCCATTTTAATGCCCAAAACATCAATTCTTATTTCTTAAGCTTGTCAATCTTAATTTACTTCATAATAATAGTTAGGCATTGAAAATACGGGGTCATTTTGCTAAAGTTGTGGGGGGGTAGGGCTGCCTCAAGATTTTCGTGGGCCCAGGAAATGCGGAATATGTCACGGTGGTGGAGCAGGGAGAGGAAAGTATTTCAACTTTACAAGTGCTGTGATCCTGAGTAAGCAGGGGGGCCCACTAGTTGGCACTGGCACAGGGCCCCTCATAGTACGGCGGTGTGTTTGACGGTGGGTGGCCCCTCCCAATGCCAGAGTCACTTTTGCGTACTATGAGGGGCCCTGTGCCAGTGCCAACGAGTATGCCCCCCACCTGATGAAGGAACCTGCACTTTCATCTGCACCTTACTCTTTGTCCCCGTGTAAGGTGGTATAGTATGCGGGAAGGGGAACCTGACTTTCAGCAGGGTCAGATTCAGGCTGTGTAGAGTGCAAGGGGAATGTAGTGGTCTGGGTCAATGTACCAGCAGACTCATCTAGCAGTGGCTGGGCAATGGGCAGGATGAGGAGGAAACACAGATATAGGCCCAAATACAAAAGTAGGCTAAATGCAGTTCAAAATTGGTAACAGGACTAAACAGGCGGCATTGCTTTGTTCAGTGGAGGACAATTGTAATGAGTGGCGCAGACACAGTTAGTAGGCCCAAAATAAAAAAGTAGGCTAAATGCAGTTCTAAATTGGTAACAGGACTAAACAGGTGGCATAGCTTTGTTCTGTGGAGGACAATTGTAGTGAGTGGCACAGACACAGTTAGTAGGCCCAAATGCAAAAGTAGGCTAAAAGCAGTTCAAAATTGGTAACAGGACTAAACTGGCGGCATAGCTAGGTACTGTGGTGAGCTCCTCTGCTGGGTAGCAGACAGTGGTAGTAGGCGCAAAGTATTAACTGGTCTAAATGGAGGCCAGGGCCCCTGTTTTTTTTAACTATCATCTATCATTTCAACAAAATTGTATTGGCAGTGCCATTGAAGGATTTAACAGCACAGACTACACAGTGGTGGAGCAGGGAGAGGTAAGTATTGCAAGTGGTGGAGCACTGTTCGAGCTGGGGGGAACACTCTCTCGTGGGCGGCGGTACTGGCACAGGGCCCCTCATATTACGACGGTGTGTCTGACGTTGGTTGTGCACCACCACCATCAGAGACACTTCATTGTACTATGAGGGACACTGTGCCAGTGCTGTCGCCCAAGAGTGGGAGCACCCACCTGTCCAGGCAAACGGCACTCGCAGGGGTGCTTGCGCCAGGTGGTGACCACGGCCCTGTGGGGTGAGTCAGCCCATTTAGGGAGGTATAAAATGGCCTATGGTGGACATTCAGCAGCTGCAAATGGAGGAATTGGAGAAGTCAGTAAGAGGAGGCCAAAAGCAAGACATTTTTCAGGCAAGCTACGTATCAGCAGGAGAAGGTGGGGCAAAATAATTTGAAATCCATGATTGGTTCATTTTAATGAAGGTTAGATCATCAACATTCTGGGTAGCCAGACGTGTCCTTTTTTGGTCAGTATTGAACGAGCAGCACTGAAGACTCTTTCTGATAGCACACTAGAAGCAGGGCAAGCGAGCTCCTGTAATGCATATTCTGCTAATTCAGGCCAGGTGTCTATTTTAGATGCCCATTAATCAAAGGGGAATGACCACCTGTGATGGAGAACATCGATGAGGGAGAAAAAGTAGTTCGTAACCATACTGGACAAATGCTGTCTCCTGTCACTTTGAATCGATGCAGCACTATCTGTCATGTCAGCGGTCATTGCGAAATCACTCCACAACCTCGTCATAAAACCCCTCTGTCCAACGCCACTTTGGATTTGTGCACCTCTAAGGCTGGTTTCACATTTGCATTTTTTTGGGTGCGTTTTTGCGGTAAAAAACGCAAAAAAACGCATGGTGAAAAACGCATGTAAACACGTGCAAACGCTGCGTTTTTTTGACGCATGCGTTTTTGCATGTGGTGAAAAAAATGCGGCGTTTTGACACGTTTACATGCGTTTTTTCATGCGTTTGCGTTTTTTAAATGCATGCTGAGAAATGTGTGACAGCTGCCAATCATCAAAATAAAGTAAAAAACCCACTATAAACAGAAATAGTTAGGGTTAGGGTTAGGGGTAGGGTTAGGGGTAGGGTTATGGTTAGGATCCCTTAGGGTTAGTGTTAGGGCTAGGGGTAGGGTTAGGGTTAGGATCCCTTTATCACCTTTATGTTGGGGGGTGGCATATCAGTGTGTTTTCTGTTTTTTTAATATAAAAACGCATGCGTTTTTAACGCAAAAAAACGCATGCACAAAAAACGCATGCGTCCCCATTGACTCCAATGTATTTTTTGACCAAAAAAAACCGCATGAAAACGCATGCGGTTTTTTTGGTCCAAAAAGCGCCTCTCAAAAATACTACAAGTTGCATTTCTGAAAATGAACGCATGCAGTAAAAAAACGCATGCGTTGCAAAACGCGACCAAACGCGTACAAACAAAAACGCATGCGTTTTCGATGTTAAATATAGGGGAAAAAAACGCATGCTTTTTTAAAAAAAAAAAAAGCTGCAGACAAAAACGCAAGTGTGAAACCACCCTAACACCTTTGCCATGTTGCCCCCTATGGCTCGTGTGAGAACCATCACTGCCGCTGTGTGCTGGGAATGCCTGAACCAAACGGTCTACAAGAGTTGCTTGTTTGGTAGCCAATATTTGCTCAAAGTTCTCATGTGGCATGATATTTTGTAATTTTCCTTTATATCGTGGATCCAGGAGGCAGGCCAACCAGTAATCATCATCAGTCATCATTTTGATAATGCGAGGGTCCCTTTTTAGGATTTGCAAGGCATATTCAGCCATGTGGGCCAATGTTCCAGGTGTCAATTCACTGCTTGTGCTGGGTTGAGGAGCACTTTCTTGCAAATCAACATCACTTGTGTCCTGCAAAAACCCTGTACCTGACCTTGCAACGCCACCAGTTTCTATTGCCCCCTGAGAAGCATCCTCCTTCCATAAATATTCATCCCCATCATCCTCCTCCTCCTCCTCCTCCTCTTCATCTGCCACCTCGTCCAGGAGAGTTCCCTGAGCAGACAATGGCTGACTGTCATCAAGGCTTCCCTCCTCCTCGGCTGCAGACGCCAGCTCCTTAGTGTGCATCAAACTTTGCATCAGCAGATGCATTAGTGGGATGCTCATGCTTACGATGGCGTCGTCTGCACTTACCAGCCATGTGCATTCCTCAAAACACTGAAGGACTTGACAGAGGTCTTGGAGTTTTGACCACTGCACACCAGACAACTCCATGTCTGGTGCCCATCCAACTGCTTGCCCGTGTATGTGTATCCTCCCAGAAATTAATTACAGCACGCCTCTGTTCGCACAGCCTCTGAACCATGTGCAGTGTGGAGTTTCACCTTGTTGCAACATCGATTATTAGGTGGTGCTGGGGAAGATTCAGCGATCGCTGATGGTTCAGCATACGGCTGGAGTGTACGGGCGACCGGCGGATGTGCGAGCAAAGTCTTCGCACCTTCAGCAGCAGGGCTGGTAACTCTGGATAATTTTTGAGAAATCACTGCACTACCAGGTTCAAGGTATGAGCCAGGCAAGGTATGTGTTCAAGTTCTGAAAGGGCTATGGAAGCCATAAAATTCCTTCCATTATCACTGACTACCTTGCCTGCCTCAAGATGTACACTGCCCAGCCATGACTGAGTTTGTTGCTGCAAGTACTCGGCCAGAACTTCCGCAGTGTCTCTGTTGTCGCCCAAACACTTCATTTCTAGCACAGCCTGCTGATGCTTACCACTAGCGGTTCGATAATAGGACACCTCACGTGCAACACTGGCTGCTGCGGATGGAGTGGTCGTGCGACTGCGCACTGTGGACGAGTTTTCGCTTCTGGTGGAGGAGGAGGAGAGGGTGGCGAATGCCTACAGCCAACTGTTTCCTTGACCGTGGGCTTGGCAGTACTGTCCCACTATGGCTATCCCCTGTGGACCCTGCATCCACCACATTAACCCAGTGGACCGTGATGGACCCCACCCATGAAATACCCCACTCATGAAGCAAGCTATACCGCCTGTTTACCTAAGTACTATTTTGTAATGGAATATAGCCCAGGAAATCTTTTTGGGCCTAGTAGAATTTGCTGCTACTCAGCAGCGTAACCCACCAATGAAGAAAGCTACACCGCCTGTTTACCTAAGCACTATTTTGTAATGGCATCTAGCCCAGGAAATCCTTTTGGGCCTAGTAGAATTTAGTGCTACTCAGCAGCGTACCCCACCCATGAAGCAATCTACACTGCCTGTGTACCTAAGTACTATTTTTTAACGGCATCTAGCCCAGGAAATCCTTTTGGGCCTGGTAGAATTTGGTGCTACTCAGCAGCGTACCCCACCCATGAAGCAAGCTACACCGCCTGTTTACCTAAGTACTATTTTTTAATGGCATCTAGCCCAGGAAATCCTTTTGGGCCTAGTAGAATTTGGTGCTACTCAGCAGCGTACTTCACCCATGAAGCAAGCTACACAGGCTGTTTACCTAAGTACTATTTTTTAACGGCATCCAGCCCAGGAAATCCTTTTGGGCCTATTAGAATTTGGTGCCACTCAGCAGCTTACTTCACCCTTGAAGCAAGCTTCACAGCCTGTTTACCTAAGTACTATTTTGTAACGGCATCTAGCCCAGGAAATTCTTTTGGGCCTGGTAGAATTTGGTGCTACTCAATAGCGTACCCCACCCATGAAGCAAGCTACACTGCCTGTTTACCTAAGTACTATTTTGTAATGGCATCTAGCCCAGGAAATCCTTTTGGGCCTAGTAGAATTTGGTGCTACTCAGCAGCGTACTTCACCCATGAAGCAAGCTACACAGGCTGTTTACCTAAGTACTATTTTTTAACGGCATCCAGCCCAGGAAATCCTTTTGGGCCTATTAGAATTTGGTGCCACTCAGCAGCTTACTTCACCCTTGAAGCAAGCTTCACAGCCTGTTTACCTAAGTACTATTTTGTAACGGCATCTAGCCCAGGAAATCCTTTTGGGCCTAGTAGAATTTGGTGCTACTCAGCAGCGTACCCCACCCATGAAGCAAGCTACACCGCCTGTTTACCTAAGTACTATTTTGTAATGGCATCTAGTCCAGGAAATCCTTTTGGGCCTGGTAGAATTTGGTGCTACTCAGCAGCGTACTTCACCCATGAAGCAAGCTACACAGGCTGTTTACCTAACTACTATTTTGCAATGGCATTTAGCCCAAGAAATCCTTTTGGGCATAGTAGAATTTAGTGCTACTCAGCAGCGTACCCCACCCATGAAGCAAGCTACACTGCCTGTTTACCTAAGTACTATTTTTTAACGGCATCTAGCCCAGGAAATCCTTTTGGGCCTACTAGAATTTGGTGCCACTCAGCAGCGTACTTCACCCTTGAAGCAAGCTTCACAGACTGTTTACCTAAGTACTATTTTGTAACAGCATCTAGCCCAGGAAATCCTTTAGGGCCTAGTAGAATTTGGTGCTACTCAGCAGCGTACTTCACCCATGAAGCAAGCTACACAGGCTGTTTACCTAACTACTATTTTGTAACAGCATCTAGCCCAGGAAATCCTTTTGGGCCTGATAGAATTTAGTGCTACTCAGCAGCGTACCCCACCCATGAAGCAAGCTACACCGCCTGTTTACCCAACTACTATTTTGTAACGGCATCTAGCCCAGGAAATCCTTTTGGGCCTGGTAGAATTTAGTGCTACTCAGCAGCGTATCCCACCCATGAAGCAAGCTACACTGCCTGTTTACCTAAGTACTATTTTTTAACGGCATCTAGCCCAGAAAATCCTTTTGGGCCTAATAGAATTTAGTGCTACTCAGCAGCGTACCCCACCCATGAAGCAAGTTACACCGCCTGTTTACCTAAGTACTATTTTGTAATGGCATTTAGCTCAGGAAATCCTTTTGGGCCTAGTAGAATTTGGTGCTACTCAGCAGCGTACTTCACCCATGAAGCAAGCTACACCGCCTGTTTACCTAAGTACTATTTTTTAACGGCATCTGGCCCAGGAAATCCTTTTGGGCCTAGTAGCAATTTCTGCTTCTCAGCAGAGTACCCCAACTATGAAGCCTTCTTCCTTTCTCAATCTAACCCCTCGGCTCTGGGGAGTCCACTCTTCCTCCGGCTCTCTCCTTCTCACAGGTGGACTACCGCCTGTTTTCACACTGTGGCGAATCTTTTGGGCCCAGGCATAATAAGTCGTTGAGGTAATGGATAATATGTGGAGCCTTACAAACGTCCATGACGACACATTCGAGGAAGCAACTAAACACCTCAAATAGTGAGCAGGATATGGAGCACCCCATGGGCAAACAGCGATCTATGTTGTAAGCTCCTTCTCAGAAGCAGCCCAATGGGAGGACACTATTCAGAGGCACAGGTAGTAACCGGAACGCCCCCTCAATGTCTGTTTTGGCCATTAGGGTGCCCCTTACCAACTTCTTGACCCGCTTGATTGCCTCGTCAAAGGAGGTACAGTACATAGTACTGTACTTGGTTCCACGTTGATGTTGTCGTTTACCGACCTGTCCCTTGGATATGACAAATGGTGGATTAGTCTGAATGCATTGGGTTCATTTTTTGGCACAACTCCCAACGGGGGTACCACTACGTCTTCTAAGGAAAGTGTTCTGAATGGACCCGCCGCCATTCTACCTAAAGATATTTATTTTTTTATTTTTTTTTGTCAAGACGTCTTGGTGTTGGTAGATTGATTTTAGATTTTTACTCCAGCCTTTCTTGATTTTAGAAGGGCATGACATGCCTATATCTGTGTCTCCTCCTCCTTTTACTCCTCCACCTCTTTTCTTTTCGCATGACTATATGTAGTTGTGACTTTTCCATGTGTTTGTTGTATCTTCTGAGCAGTTTGTCAGCTTTTGGACACCTTTTAAGGTGTTTTCTATGTGTTTGTATGTGTTTGTGTTTGCCTGCTATTGGTTTCAATGGGTTTCGACGGTGTTCATCGAACGTTCGATGAACATTCGTCGAACACGTCCCTGTTCAATGAACCGAACCGAACCCGAACACTAGGGAGGTGGCTCAACACTAGTTGTAAGATGATGACCCTGATGAATCATTGTTATTTCTCCACTTTCATGGTGTAATTTGCACTTTTTTTTTAAATGGGTTTAGTATTTGTTACTTATTCTCTATACTGTGCATATCATGTTAATTTAGACAGATACTTGAAATGTCAGTTTAATCAAATATTGCATTTTTTGGCACACCTCACTCCAGTCATTGCCTAGAATAAAGATTCCTACAAAGTTTTCAGTTTAGCGCATTTTTAAACAAACATTTTACTATTTAAAGGATTTGCGTCCTTTGGTGTTAAGAAGTCACAAAAAAAGACAAAAAAAAAAAGAAAATAAAGACCTTTTTAGATTTTGCACCGAATTCATGAACCGCATGTGCCATTTTGGAGAATTTGGCACAAAACTCATCAGAGAATACCACAAGAGAAAAAAGAAAAGTGATTTCAATAAATTGCAAATGATGAATGAGTTCCAATGTGTAAAATTACTATCTTTGTCTTAATTTTTTTTCTACTTTTAGAAAAAAGAACCCCAAAAGATTCAAGTAAAATAAACCAACCAAGAAACATAGAACTCACACTCTTTCAGTCCCTCGCCAGTTCCCCACTGCTGTTCTTGTCCCTGTGTTTTGATAGGGCAGGGATGATATTTGCTTTGTAATTTCCTGCAGTGGTCATTTGATTGGTCAACCTAACATCACTAGTGTTGAGCGATACCTTCCGATATCGGGAAATATCGGATTGGATCGGACCAATACCCCAAAAATATAGGGTATCGACGATTCCGGTACCGGAAACCAATGCAAGTCAATGGGACACAAATATCGGAATGAAAATAAACCCTTTCTTTCCTTGCACATCCTGTTTGGGAGGGGGAAGCGTGTGGGCGGTGCGTGGGTGGAGACTCTGCGTGTCTGTGTGCGCAGGCGGGTTCTGTACGGGCCTCTCGGGGGTCTGTGCAGTCCTGCCGGCAGTCTGCACTGGTCTCTCGGGGGTCTGTGCGGGCCTGCCAGGGGTATGTATGGGCCTCTCAGGGTCTGTGTGGGCCTGCCGGGGCCTGTATGGACCTCTTGGGGGTCTGTGCGGGCCTGCCGGGGGTCTTTACGGGCCTCTTGGGGGTCTGTGTGGGCCTGCCGGGGCCTGTACGGGCCTCTCGGGGGCCTTTTTGTCTGTGTGCAGGCATCGTCCGATGGGACTACAAGTCCCATCGGGCTATGCCTGCTACAATGACAGTGATTGACACATTAGCCATCGTCATGGGACACTCGTTATTAATTGGACTGCGTCGGACAGGGAGTATACAGTTTATTATTTTATGTTTTTTGCAGGCGCTGAAGTATGGTAAGTATGGTTAAATTAAGAATATTAAAATACATTTTTCTGGCTGTGTCTTTATTTTTTTTTTACTCTTTCACTACTGTAGGATTAATAATGGATAGGCGTCTCATTGACACCTCTCCATTATTAACCCAGCTTAATGTCACCTTACAATAGCAAGGTGACATTAACCCCTTATTACCTCATATCGCACCGCTACACGGGACTGGGAAGAGAGAGGCTAAGTGCCAGAATTGGCGCATCTATGGATATATCTATCTATAGATACAGTGGGGCAAAAAAGTATTTAGTCAGTCAGCAATAGTGCAAGTTCCACCACTTAAAAAGATGAGAGGCGTCTGTAATTTACATCATAGGTAGACCTCAACTATGGGAGACAAACTGAGAAAAAAAAATCCAGAAAATCACATTGTCTGTTTTTTTATCATTTTTTTTGCATATTATGGTGGAAAATAAGTATTTGGTCAGAAACAAACAATCAAGATTTCTGGCTCTCACAGACCTGTAACTTCTTCTTTAAGAGTCTCCTCTTTCCTCCACTCATTACCTGTAGTAATGGCACCTGTTTAAACTTGTTATCAGTATAAAAAGACACCTGTGCACACCCTCAAACAGTCTGACTCCAAACTCCACTATGGTGAAGACCAAAGAGCTGTCAAAGGACACCAGAACCAAAATTGTAGCCCTGCACCAGGCTGGGAAGACTGAATCTGCAATAGCCAACCAGCTTGGAGTGAAGAAATCAACAGTGGGAGCAATAATTAGAAAATGGAAGACATACAAGACCACTGATAATCTCCCTCGATCTGGGGCTCCACGCAAAATCCCACCCCGTGGGGTCAGAATGATCACAAGAACGGTGAGCAAAAATCCCAGAACCACGCGGGGGGACCTAATGAATGAACTGCAGAGAGCTGGGACCAATGTAACAAGGCCTACCATAAGTAACACACTACGCCACCATGGACTCAGATCCTGCAGTGCCAGACGTGTCCCACTGCTTAAGCCAGTACATGTCCGGGCCCGTCTGAAGTTTGCTAGAGAGCATTTGGATGATCCAGAGGAGTTTTGGGAGAATGTCCTATGGTCTGATGAAACCAAACTGTAACTGTTTGGTAGAAACACAACTTGTCGTGTTTGGAGGAAAAAGAATACTGAGTTGCATCCATCAAACACCATACCTACTGTAAAGCATGGTGGTGGAAACCTTATGCTTTGGGGCTGTTTCTCTGCAAAGGGGCCGGGACGACTGATCCGGGTACATGAAAGAATGAATGGGGCCATGTATCGTGAGATTTTGAGTGCAAACCTCCTTCCATCAGCAAGGGCATTGAAGATGAAACGTGGCTGGGTCTTTCAACATGACAATGATCCAAAGCACACCGCCAGGGCAACGAAGGAGTGGCTTCGTAAGAAGCATTTCAAGGTTCTGGAGTGGCCTAGCCAGTCTCCAGATCTCTACCTTATAGAAAACCTTTGGAGGGAGTTGAAAGTCCGTGTTACCAAGCAAAAAGCCAAAAACATCACTGCTCTAGAGGAGATCTGCATGGAGAAATGGGCCAACATACCAACAACAGTGTGTGGCAACCTTGTGAAGACTTACAGAAAACGTTTGACCTCTGTCATTGCCAACAAAGGATATATTACAAAGTATTGAGATGAAATTTTGTTTCTGACCAAATACTTATTTTCCACCATAATATGCAAATTAAATGATAAAAAAAACAGACAATGTGATTTTCTGGATTTTTTTTTCTTAGTTTGTCTCCCATAGTTGAGGTCTACCTATGATGTAAATTACAGACGCCTCTCATCTTTTTAAGTGGTGGAACTTGCACTATTGCTGACTGACTAAATACTTTTTTGCCCCACTGTATATCTATAGATACATAGATGTTTCTATCCATACATCTATCTGGCTAATTTCACACATCAGGTTTTTTCCATCAGTCACAATCTGGAGAGTTTTGAGGGCTGATATTCATAGCCCGGGAGGGGCCATGGGTATTACCCCCTTCCCAGGCTACAAAAATTGGCCCCCGGCCATTGGCTTTCCCCCTATGGAGCAGAAAATTGCGCGGGAGCCCACACCGCTTTTTTTCCCATTTTTTTCTTTATGTTCATTTATCAACATCGGCCTATCTATGGATATATCTATCTATAGATATATCTATAGATACATAAATGTTTCTATCCATATATCTATCTGGCTAATTTCACACATCAGGTTTTTGCCGTCAGGCCCAATCCGGCGAGTTTTGAAAAAAAACGATCTGTTTTTTTCTGCTGGATACGTTTTTTCTCACAGAGTTGTATTAGCGCCGGATTGCGCCTGATGGCCACATGTTTCATCTGTTTTTTGCCGAATCCGTCCAAAAAGCTGTTTCCGCCGGACGGAAAACACATACAGAGGAACGGTTTTCCTATCCGGCGGAAAAACGCACAGCGACATATCCAGCAAAAAACGTATGAAACGTGTGGCCATCAGGCGCAATCTGATGGTAATACAACTCTATGAGAAATAACGGATCCAGCAGAAAAAAACGGATCTTTTTTTTCAAAACTCGTCGGATTGTGCTTGACGGCAAAAACCTGATGTGTGAAATTAGCCAGATAGATATATGGATAGAAACATCTATGTATCTATAGATATATCTATAGATAGATATATCCATAGGTAGGCCGATGTTGATAAATGAACATAAAGAAAAAAACGGGAAAAAAAAAACGGTATGGGCTCCTGTGCAATTTTATGCTCCAGAGTGCGTGCAATGGAGGAGATGAGTTGTCATGGGCAGAGCCCAAGGAAGGGCGCGAAAGCTGTACCCACCCACTGTAAAGACTTGAATGTGGAAAGAACTTGTGTGTCATGGGGACAGATCCGCCTCCTGATATGGCTGGCAGCAAAAAAGAAGGGACCACCCATGAAGGAGAGCGCAGGAAGAACATGCGGAAAAGCATGGGGCACTGCTGCCTGGTCAAATTGGAGAGAGATAGATTGTGATAGCCTGGCATAGAGGTGAAAGGACATGTAGGGCTAGTTTCTATTTCTATATATAAAGAAGTTAGGGGTGGATTGCACATGTTATAGAAATGGACTTTCTGATATTGATTGTTTGGGATTTCATCAAAACATTCTTCACACTGTGAGGTGCCAAGGGGAGAAGTACTAGAAAACAGATATGTTTCTCCCCGTTTCATTTCATATGTATCACGGTATTGATTGTGAAGCTGTTTATTTCTCTGTAATCCGGTCCTGGTTTCTTTAGTGATCAGCCTGAAAGCTCTGGTGCTTCCCTTCCACACATACGATCCAGCTTTTGCTTCAGCTGATATAATCAAGGAACTGCTGGGATCTCAGTCTCTCATCTGCTGGTCTGGGAGCTGACACAGTAAGGTTGCACAAACTTCTTTCTTCTTGTGTAGGTTTATTTTGCAGTTAGTATCTTGTTGTTAGTTAGTGGCCAGACGGCCTTAGACATTTTATTTCATGTTTGGCACGTGTAACATTGTACGGCAAATGTGTACAATATATACACCTGACACATACCTGTGTGGAACTCGCTAGCCTGCTATTGTTCGTTGTGACTCCATAGCCACCTGCTTGGGCCAAAGCAGAGATCCCTGATGAGCTATATTCCCACAAATGGTTTTGAGAATGCGGGCATAGTGGCTGTTGGACTGTGACTGCAGATAAAGTGCTCTGTGTATGTCCTGGCTGAAAGCTCATGTGCTTTTGAAGAGCCAAGAGTCCAGTAATATGGAGGAACTAGTGAAACAGTTATTGCAGGCAAATGTGCAACAACAGCAGACCAATACTTACTTCCAGCAAGCCCTGGACCAGCAAAACCAGATTCAGCAAGAGCAGTTGAATGCAATAAAGCAGGCTTTGATTCGGCAGCCCCGAGATGAGAGGGATCATGCACAAAGTGTTGCTGGTGCACGGAAAGCCGTACAAAAAACCCTGCTTAAAATTACTGCTGACGATGATGTAGAAGCGTATCTCACCGTATTTGAACGTATTGCAGAACGTGAGCATTTACCGGTGGACACGTGGGCTGAAGTGGTTGCGCCATTTCTGAGTGGAGATCCACAAAAGGCCTATTACGATTTAAGTGGAGTGGATGCTATGGACTATACCAAATTAAAAAGCGAAATCCTGGCAAGGCTGGGAGTAAACACATATGTACGAGCACAGAGGGTACATTTATGGACTTTTGTGGAAGATTAGCCAGCCCGCTCACAAATGCATGATCTTATCCATCTAGTAAAAAAATGGCTGCAACCAGAGATTTTGACATCTGCAGAGATGGTGGAACGTGTTGTTCTAAACAAGTACCTGCGGTCCTTGCCCCCTAAGTTACAGAGGTGGGTTGGACAAGGTGACCCATATACAGCCGACCAGTTGGTGAATATGGTCGAACGCTACAATGCTTCCGAAAGCCTACTCCAAGGGACGTTATCACCTCGCTGGGCTCCCAAGAAATCGCCAGAAAATACTGCGAGACCTACTTCATCTTCAAAAGAAGAGAACATTGCAATAAAGGGTAGCAGACCCACAAAGAACTAAGGAGGCGGTACAGTCTCACAGCAATTCAGCAGACCCTATCAGGCGTCTCCGGCGAGGAAGCAAGGACCTATACAATGTTGGCGATGTCGCGGGCTTGGCCATGTAGCAGCTAACTGCCCAATGACTACAGAGCCAATGGACTGTAACGCTATGAGACGCCTTTCGTTATATGTACAGTCAGTCTGTGTTGCAGAGGTCCTCACAGGAAATGAACGACACGCGTGTTGCCTTGAGGTCGACGGCCATAGTGTGAATGCCGTCTTGGATTCCGGCAGTCAAGTAACTCTGGTACATGCCAGTTTGGTGGACCCTAGAGCCCTAACGAACTCAACCCTGGGCATTAGTTGCATCCATGGCGATATAAAAAACTACCCCACTGCCTGGGTCACCCTTGCCACGCCAGTAGGAACCAAAAGACATCAAGCGGCAGCCCTAAAGTCTATGGGACATGATGTAATATTGGGGAGAGACTTTCCCTTATTTTGGGACTTGTGGAACCTTAAAAATGGCATGAGCACTCTAGTTGAGGAGGGTGCCGTGGGGCTAACCCCTGAGCTATTGCAGCAAGAGGGGGGGAGTCCATCTCAGAGGTAACTCCAGAATCTGTAGACTCACCTCTGGCTGTATATGCAGGCGACGCAAGTGAACTAGAGGAGGCTATAGAAATGCCAGGTCTTGAGGTGGCCCGTGGTAAGTTCGGGACCGCTCAACACCAGGACCCTACTCTGGCAAGGGCATGGGAAAATGTAAAGGTCTCTGAGGGAAGACCATTGAACCCAGGGGCTCAAAATGAGTTCCCACACCTAGGTGTGCAACAGGGTATGCTGTATCATATAGACAAAGTGCGGGGGGTGGCGGTAGAGCAACTAGTGGTGCCCAAGTCCTTTCGCCAGGTAGTTTTGGAACTGGCACATAAACATCCCTTGGGGGGACACCTGGCCGGAGAAAAAACAAAACACCGTATTCTGCAGCGTTTCTTTTGGCCGGGTCTAGGGGGGGACGTGACCCGGTATTGTCAGTCCTGTCCTACGTGTCAATTGACCACACCTATGTCACATTTTAGAAGCCCCCTTGTGCCCTTACCAATAATAGAGGTGCCCTTCGAGAGGATAGCAATGGATATAGTGGGTCCATTGGTTAAATCTGCCAGGGGACATCAGTACATTTTGGTAGTACTAGATTATGCCACTCGTTACCCTGAAGCAGTGCCTCTGCGGAATGCCAATGCGAAAGCAATTTCAAAGGAGCTTGTTAATATGTTTTCTCGCACCGGCATTCCGAAAGAAATACTAACAGATCAGGGAACCCCCTTTATGTCTCGAATACTTAAGGACTTGTGTAAGCTACTAAAAATCTCCCACTTGCGTACTTCAGTATATCACCCTCAGACTGACGGGTTGGTGGAGCGATTTAATAAAACCCTGAAGGGAATGTTGAAAAGGGTGGTAGATAAGGACGGGAGGGATTGGGATGCTCTCCTACCATATCTCCTGTTCGCTATACGGGAAGTACCCCAATCTTCCACAGGCTTTTCGCCTTTTGAGTTAGTTTACGGGCGATGTCCTAGAGGCCTGTTAGATATTGCTAAAGAGACTTGGGAACAAGAGGTGACTCCTTATCGCAGTGTAATTGAACACGTAATGCTTATGCAAGATAGAATTGAGGCGGTCATGCCAATAGTTAAAGAATGTTTAGAACGTGCGCAACAGGCCCAAAGCACGGTATATAACCGAGCGGCTAAAACACGAGTCTTTCATCCCGGAGACAGGGTGTTAGTATTAGTACCCACTGTAGAAAATAAATTTCTTGCGAAGTGGCAGGGCCCATACGAGGTGTTGGAGAGAATAGGTGAAGTGAATTATAAGATATATCAACCAGACAAGAGGAAAACCGAACAAATCTACCACATAAACTTGCTTAAGGCCTGGCGGGATAGGGAGAGTCTAATGACAAAAGCCACCCTTAATGATGGACCTTGTAGGGCACCCCCATCTGTGGTAAATGACCCCCAGGTAGCATTGCCAGAGGTGGGTATTGCAGAGACACTATCCGAAAGTCAAAAACGAGAGACTAAGGAATTTATACAGAAAAACGCAGAGGTTTTTTCAGAGCTTCCTGGTCGTACACACTTAATTAAACACGACATTGTTACTGATCCACAGGTCCGTGTACGACTAAAACCATATCGAATTCCGGAGGCTCGGAGACAAGCCATTGCCCAGGAAGTCGAGAAAATGTTAGAACTTGGAGTCATTGAAGAGTCCCAGAGTGATTGGGCTAGCCCAATCGTGCTAGTGCCCAAACCCGATGGGACTATTAGGTTTTGTAATGATTTTCGGAAATTAAATGAGGTATCAAAATTCGATGCCTACCCGATGCCGAGAGTTGATGAACTTATAGAGAGACTGGGTTCGGCCAGGTACATATCTACTATCGACTTAACAAAAGGTTATTGGCAGATTCCCCTCACGGATTCAGCCAAAGAGAAAACGGCCTTTGTAACGCCCCAGGGACTGTTCCAGTACCGTGATATGCCATTTGGGTTGCATGGTGCTGCAGCCACCTTCCAACGTCTAATAGATATTGTCCTTAAACCCCACGTCCGGTATGCGTCCGCATACTTGGACGATATCATTGTCTTTAGTGATGACTGGGACACACATTTGTCAAAAGTACAAGCCGTCTTAGACTCGATAAAAACTGCTGGGTTAACTGCCAATCCTAAGAAATGTACCTTGGGATTGGAAGAGGCTCGCTATCTGGGATACAGCATAGGGCGAGGAGTCGTAAAGCCACAGACCAATAAAGTGGACGCTATTCAGAATTGGCCACGACCGGTCAACAAAAAACAGGTCGGAGCCTTTTTAGGGATCGTTGGCTATTATAGGCGCTTCATTAAAAATTTTGCCACCATCGCGGCCCCTCTCACAGAGCTTACCAAGGGCTCAAAATCTATCACAATAAAGTGGAACGCAGAAGCAGAGAAGGCCTTTCAGTATTTGAAAACGGTCCTCTGTGACCAACCAGTGTTGGTTGCCCCTGACTTTAAACGGGAGTTTATTGTCCAAACGGACGCCTCTGGTGTCGGCCTCGGTGCAGTGTTGTCACAGGAAGTGAATGGCGAGGAACACCCAGTAAGCTATCTGAGTAGGAAGCTTACCAGGGCAGAAAAGAATTATAGCGTGGTTGAGCGCGAAGCCCTGGCTGTGAAATGGGCCCTATTCACCTTACGCTATTATTTACTAGGTCGCCAATTTAGGCTAGTAACGGACCATTCACCCCTAACATGGATGTCCCGCACAAAAGAGGGCAATGCGAGGGGGACACGCTGGTTCTTGGCATTACAACCTTTTAACTTTTCCGTTGAGCACAGGGCAGGCGCAGCGCACGGGAATGCAGATGCGTTATCCAGAACACGCTGCTTAGTGACTCATCGTGTCCGACCCTACAGGCTCAAACAAAGGAAGGGGGTATGTGAGGTGCCAAGGGGAGAAGTACTAGAAAACAGATATGTTTCTCCCCGTTTCATTTCATATGTATCACGGTATTGATTGTGAAGCTGTTTATTTCTCTGTAATCCGGTCCTGGTTTCTTTAGTGATCAGCCTGAAAGCTCTGGTGCTTCCCTTCCACACATACGATCCAGCTTTTGCTTCAGCTGATATAATCAAGGAACTGCTGGGATCTCAGTCTCTCATCTGCTGGTCTGGGAGCTGACACAGTAAGGTTGCACAAACTTCTTTCTTCTTGTGTAGGTTTATTTTGCAGTTAGTATCTTGTTGTTAGTTAGTGGCCAGACGGCCTTAGACATTTTATTTCATGTTTGGCACGTGTAACATTGTACGGCAAATGTGTACAATAAATACACCTGACACATACCTGTGTGGAACTCGCTAGCCTGCTATTGTTCGTTGTGACTCCATAGCCACCTGCTTGGGCCAAAGCAGAGATCCCTGATGAGCTATATTCCCACAACACATTTACAGTGTCTTGTGAAAGTATTAATCCTCTTGGCTTTTTACCTATTTTGTTACATTGCAACCTGTGTTTAAAATTTTTTGTAATCCGCTTTGTATGTGATGCATCAGCAGTAAATAGTCTAAGTTGGTGACATGAATTGAAAAAATATAGGCAAAAATTAAATTTATGGGATCAAACAACTAAAAATTTATGTTGCAAGCAATTACCTTTATAAGTCACATGTTCCATGAAAGGAAGTCCCCTGTGTGTAATCTAAGTGTCACATGGACTGTCAGTATATACACACCTTTTCTGAAAGGCCATAGAGGCTGCCACACCATTAAGCAAGAGGCACCAGTAGCCAAACAACACAATAAAGACCAATGAGATCTCCATACAAATCAGGGACAAATTTGTTGAGAAGTACAAGTTAGGGTTGAGTTATAAAACAAATCCCAATCTCTGATAATCCCCCTAGAGTACAATCACATCCATTATAATCAAATGTAAAGAGCATGGTTCCAGAACAAGCCTGCCAAGAGGGGGCTGCGGACCAAAACTCTCAGCCTGAACAAGGAGGGCATTAATCAGAGATGCAGCAAAGGGACTAAAGGTAACCATGAGGGATCTGCAGAGTTCCCAAACAGAGACTGGAGTATTTGTCCATGCAACCACAATAAGCCGTACACTCCATAGAGGTGGTCTTTATGGAAGAGAGGGCAGAAAAAAAGCTTTTACTTACACATAAAAATTGTAAGGCTAGTTTTGAGTTTGCCAAAAGAAATGTGGGATACTTCCCAAATGTATTGATAAGGTGCTGTGGTCAGATGAGACCAAAATTGAACTTTTTGCCACGAAGGTAAACGATATGTCTGGCACTAAACTAACACAGCTCATCACCCCAACAGCATCATCACGTGGGGATGTTTTTTGGCAGCAGGGACAGGGAAAATGGTCTTAGTCAAGAGGAAAATGGATGGTGTGAAATACAGGGGTATTCTTGAGCAAAACATGCTTCAGTCTATTAGTAATTTAAAACTGGAATGAAGGTTCACTTTCCCACAAGACAAATCATACTGCTAAAACAACACTCGAGTGGTTTTTAGGGGAAACATGTAAATGTCTTGGAGGGGACTAGTCAAAGCCCATACCTTAATCCAATTAATAATCTTTGGTCAGACTTGAAGATTGCTGTTCACCAGAGGAAACCATCTATCTTAAAGGAGCTGGAGCAGTTTTGCTTTGAGGAATGGGCAAAAATCCATCCCAGTGCAAAAGATGTGGAAATCTCATAGAGACTTATCCAAAGTTACTAGCAGCTGTAATTGCATTACAAAGTACTTATTAGAGGAGAGCGAATATTTATGCATACTGAAGTTTTCAGTTATTTTGTCCTATTTGTTATTTGCATCACAATAAAAAAACTAATTTTCACAGTTGTGTGCATGCTCTTTACGTGAACTACTTAAAACTCTAAAAAAAACAGTTAGATTCCACGTTGTGAAGTAGTAAGTAGTGTTGAGCGATACCGTCCGATACTTGAAAGTATCGGTATCGGATGGTATCGGCCGATACCCGAAAAATATCGGATATCGCCGATACCGATATCCGATACCAATACAAGTCAATGGGACATCAAGTATCGGAATGTATCCTCATGGATCCCAGGGTCTGAAGGAGAGGAAACTCTCCTTCAGGCCCTGGGATCCATATTAAAGTGTAAAATAAAGAATTAAAATAAAAAATATTGTTATATTCACCTCTCCGGCGGCCCCTGGACATCAGCGGGAGGATCTGGCGTCCGGCACGGCTTCTTTCTTCAAAATACGCGCCTTCAGGACCTGTGGAATGACGTCCCGGCTTCTGATTGGTCGCGTGCCGCCCATGTGACCGCCACGCGACCAATCAGAAGCCGCGACGTTATTCCTCAGGTCCTAAAAGGCGCTTATTCTAGGACTTTAGCTGAGGAATGACGTCGCGGCTTCTGATTGGTCGCGTGGCGGTCACATGGGCGGCACGCGACCAATCAGAAGCCGGGACGTCATACCACAGGTCCTGAAGGCGCGCATTTTGAAGAAAGAAGCCGTGCCGGACGCCGGATCCTCCCGCTGATGTCCAGGGGCCGCCGGAGAGGTGAATATAACAATATTTTTTATTTTAATTCTTTATTTTACACTTCCGATACCGATACCCGATATCACAAAAATATCGGATCTCGGTATCGGAATTCCGATACCGCAAGTATCGGCCGATACCCGATACTTGCGGTATCGGAATGCTCAACACTAGTAGTAAGCCATGAAAAATGTCAAGGTGGGTGGATACTTTCCCAAGACACAGTAAATTAAATTAACAGTATACAGTGAAAATAAGGAATTTCTTTGTGAAGCACAAAATGTGAAAATTCACCTCAACTTGACTAAAATAAATATAGATTTTTCCATTATTATCCTATTATACTAATGGTTTCACAGAAGAAAATGAAATCAAATTTATTAAATCAATTAAATTTCTATAAAAATATTGCTGCTGCTTAGACAGTGACCCAAATGAATATGGCCCAAGTAAGTTAATTATATTTGCTTAATCAGGACATAGCTACTGTTGGAGAAATCTCTAACCTTATATTTATTAGCAATAAAATTAATTCTTGTATAATGAAATCCACAATATTCATGGTCTGAGTTGTGGATGATAAGAAGCAGCAACAATTGAAAAGATTAATTGGAAAATATACCCTTTTTCTTCACATATTTTATTATGCAAGCTAATTTAGTAGAGAACCACACTGAAAGTTCTTTTTTTTGGATATTGCCAAAGTGTTCAAGATAAATTAAAGGGAACCTGTTCATAACAAACACATGGCCATACTGGCACTGTGATGCTGAAAACAATACTTGCAGTGAAGAAATCCATTTTGTCATGTTTTTATCAGGGTTTAAAGTTTTCTTATAATCAAAGAGGGGCTGTCTGTGTCAAGAGGAAAGTGTCTTCCTTTTTACAGTTAGTAGGGGCCGAGTGCCCGTGCTGGGCAGACAGCTCAGCAACGTTCAAGCATTATACTCAGCTATTCAGAGTCCAGATGGACAGCAAGTCCAGCTGAGGCAGCAGTGTAACTACAGTTCAGGACAGAAGCTAGAGAACTGGTCCTTGACCAGTACAGAGACACAGATTGATCACCATGTGGCAGATCATTGCTTGGGCTGATGCCCTCAGTAACAATGCCAAATGGACGACTGAATACTCAGGTATCATGAGCTTGCACAGGGAGGACGCTACGCTATCGCCGGAGGTGATATGACACCGTAAAGTAGTAGGACGTAGGAGAAAGCATAGGGAGAGTAGAGAATGCAAACTGTGTGAAACCTGATGTTGATGATGTAACTCTCAAGAATATGCAGCGACAAGCAAATAGTAAAGTTCATCATTTTAAGTTTGAAAAAGACTCTGCCTCTTATTGTGCAATGGAAGCAGCAGAACTTCAGCCAGCCAGATGGTGCAGAGGGTGAAGCGAAAGGTATGCTGCAGCAGGGACAATGTTTACATGGATCTGGGAGCCAGGGCGTGCATAACCAGTTGTTCGCAGCCACAACTATGGCCCTGCCTCTGCCTTTTACACCAGTACAGTATGATTCCCCAGTGGTGACAACCACACAGCCCTCCATGCAGTACTCCATACAGTTTAGTAGCCCCACACTGTATAATGGCCGGCACTAGCCCTCCAAATAGTATAATAGCCCACACACAGCCTGCCGCTCAGTATGATGGACGCCACACAAACTTTCAGACTGTAAAATTGCTTGTATACATTATAATGGCCCAACATAGCCCTCCAAATATTATAATCGCCCCATATAACCTTCCAAATAGTATAATGCACCCCCATAATCCTCCATATAGTATAGTACGCCTCCCATAATCCTCCATATAGTATATTGCGCCTCCTACAAGCCTCCAATAAGTATAATGCGCTTCTCATAATCCTGCATATAGTATAATGCGCCCCCATAATCCTCCATATAATATAATGCACTCCCCATGGTCATCCATACAATATTATGCACATCCCATGGTCTTCCTTACAATATAATTTACTCCCCATTGTCCTCCATACAATATAATGTACTAACAAATAGGGAAATGTATCCAGAAACAGATCCATTGTGAATAATTATTTAAAAACAAAAATCTTTAATGAATAACATGGTTAAAATTTTGGTATAAAACCATTAGTTATTCTAATGGCCTAGGCCATGAGTTTCCAGGGCTACTTGACTTTTTTTCTAAACTAATGCTTTCATACCATAATTTTAAGCATGTTATACATTAAAGATTTTTGTTTTTAAATAACTATTCACCGCTGGATCTGTTAATGAGTACCTTCCACTCTTTGATACTGCTCGTTTGTTGCTAACACAAACTTCTTTCCGTGCACGGCCATTGGATTCTACTGTGGTGAGCTGGATTTTTTCTGCAAAGTTTTTTTGTTTTGTTTTTCAATATAATGCACTCCCCATGGTCCTCCATATAATTTAATGCACATTCCATGGTCCTCCATACAATATAATGTACCGTACTCCCCATGGTCCTCCATAGAATATAATACATTCCCCATGTTACTCCATACAATATAATGCACTCCGCATGGTCCTCCATACAATATAATACACTCCCCATGGTCCTCCATATAATATAATGCACTCCCCATGGTCTTCCATGTAATATAATGCACTCCCCATGGTCCTCCATACAAAATAATGCACCCTCATACTTAAGAAATGGGGTATATGAACTTTTGATCAGGGTCATTTTGATGTTTTGAGTTGTCATTATGATTTAAAAAGAGAAAACACAGTAGTTTGACAATAAATGGCTTCACCCAATCGCTAACCATGAGTGGAGAAAAAGTTTTGTTGCTATCATTCATATTCTCAGAAAAAAGGCCAAGTAAGCAAAAATTCTGCCAGGGTATGTACACTTTTGAGCACAACTGTATATAAATCTATCCATGTTTATTTTTGCTGGGTATCCAGAGATGATCAGAAGATATGTAGCACAAGAAAACTATACTTGCTATACTCTGGTAAGGGATGTACAGATGTGTTTTTACTTATCTTTTCTCCTGATTCACAATATTCCAAGATAAATGGTTCAAGATAACCAACTTAGTGAAAACAAATGTTTGTGTTATGCTATGTTCACATGTCCAATAGTGATCATTTTGAATGAATCCAGCAGCAATCCATTGTCAAAAAAGTTGTGCAGACACAACGTTAGTCCATTTGCAAGTAGCTGATCTCTGCTGAATCAGTTTTTATAACATTGAAATCTATGGAAATGGATTTGCGAATCAGCCATTTGTTTTCCTTTCATTTGTAATGCATAACATTTTTGCTTACTGGATCAAGGAACAGATCCAGTTTTTGTTTACTGGATCAAGTAACAGACCTGTTTTTTGCTTACTAGATAGTAATAGTTTTGTGATGAAAAGCCATTTCCATAATATCTAAAAACAAATAAACACCATATAGAAGTAAAGATGAGTGGATCAGTCAGTAGAGGATTTACAATTTCACTCAAAAAATCAGGTGTTTTAAAAGGGTTGTCAGGTCCAAAATGAAAACTCTAACTCTTACAGATTATACTTGCACAATAGCAGTGAGTACTTTGGCCATCACAAATCAGCGGTTCCAAACAGAGCAGTTTGTTCGCCAGAGTTATTTTCCATCTCCAGAGTCACTCTCCTGTAGAGTGAAATCTCTTATAATCATTGGGGTCATCTCTCTCCTGTAAAGTATAAGATCTCATGGCCAGCAGGCTCCTTTCACTTTTTCACCTGTAAAATGTAAGCTCTAATGATCAGTGAGGTCCTCTCTTTCACTCTCTCACCTGTAAATTGTAAGCTTTTATGGTCAGCCGAGTCCTCTCTCTCTCCTGTAGAGTATAAGCTCTTATGATTAGCGGGATCACTCATAGAATGTAAGCTCCTCTCTCTCACCTGTAATTTGTAAGCTCTTATGATCTGCTGGGTCTTTTCTTTCTCATCTGTAAAACGTAAACTCTTATGGTCAATGAGGCTCTCTCTCCTCTCCCCAAGGTGTATTTTCCATGCAATTATAGGCTTTCCAATATTGAAATTGGCACAAGCTTATTTGATGTGAATTATATGCTTGTAGAAATTTTGGCAAATTTGAATATCAAAAGATTTGCTCATCTTTATATAGAAGGGCTGCTGGATAACACCGATATCCCATGCCACAACCTCTGAATGCTTATTTTCAAATGAAGCCTACTGCTTCCCAGGCAGTCTTCATTTGAAAAAGGGGTTGTTGAGATGAGAAATAATATGAGTTCATACAAGATTTATTTGCTTAAAAATTGCATTAGTTATTGGGATAAAACTACTATATTCAAACCTCTTAAAACAATGTTACTTACAGTCATGAGTAGTGTTGAGCATTCCGATACCGCAAGTATCGGGTATCGGCCGATACTTGCGGTATCGGAATTCCGATACCGAGATCCGATATTTTTGTGATTTCGGGTATCGGTATCGGATCAATAGGGATGTGTAAAATAAAGAATTAAAATAAAAAATATTGATATGCTCACCTCTCCGGCGGCCCCTGGACATCACGCTGCTAACCGGGAGGCTTCTTTGTTTAAAATGCGCGCCTTTAGGACCTGCGAAGGACGTCCCGGCTTCTGATTGGTCGCGTGCCGCCCATGTGACCGGCACGCGACCAATCAGAAGCCGCGACGTCATTCTCATTCACAAAAACTCCTAATTCTAGGAATTGAGGACCTGCGAATGACGTCGCGGCTTCTGATTGGTCGCGTGCCGGTCACATGGGCGGCACGCGACCAATCAGAAGCCGGGACGTCATTCGCAGGTCCTAAAGGCGCGCATTTTAAACAAAGAAGCCTCCCGGTTAGCAGCGTGATGTCCAGGGGCCGCCGGAGAGGTGAGCATATCAATATTTTTTATTTTAATTCTTTATTTTACACATCCCTATGGATCCCAGGGCCTGAAGGAGAGTTTCCTCTCCTTCAGACCCTGGGAACCATGAGAATACCTTCCGAAACTTGATGTCCCATTGACTTGTATTGGTATCGGATATCGGTATCGGCGATATCCGATATTTTTCGGGTATCGGCCGATACTATCCGATACCGATACTTTCAAGTATCGGACGGTATCGCTCAACACTAGTCATGAGTAAAACTAAGTACACCCTTTTTGAATTCTATAAGTTTACATATCAGAACATAATAAATAAAATCTGGTCCTTAGAATGTCTTAAAAGTATGTAAATGAAATCTGAGATTACCAAAAAAAAGCATGAGAAATTTGAAAGTATTATTATTTACATTACAAAAACTAGACCAAAATGCAAAATCATGGTGTGAAAAATGAAGTACAAAAAATTCAGCAGGGTAGAGCAAAACATTTTTTGGGGGACTAAAACATAACCCTTAATAGTCACCTTAAAAGGCTAATAGCCATAATGCATATATGAACAATCAAACAATACCAATAAAGTGCACTTGCCCTACCCTGCTGATTTTTCTTGCTTTGCAATTGGGAAGGTACTAAGGGTCAGTTTATAATTCTGATGAACAGTTGGCTAATTATTGAAAAATGATGTACACCCTTACTCCTTCCACAAGAATTAGAGGATAAATAGAAGTTAGATTCTGCTAATCAGTAAGTGACGAGGGTCCGTACCCCGAAACACAGTGTCTGCAAATTGAGATTCTGGTTTGGCTATTATCCTAAGTCATGTGCCAAGGCTCGTTAAAGAGTCGACATTGACTGTTAGGATTACTACTTCCAATAGGTGGCACAAGAGTTCTATTCCTCTTCCTCTCTGAAGAGACAATTTGCATATTTCCCAGAGGAGCATTGCGGCTTTAAGTCTCCTCAACTCGACATGCTTATCATGTCACTCTCCGCAAGGAGAAACGATACTTCTTGGATCCCGGTCAGACGCCTCTCACACAGCCAAACCAGATCTCCGCTTTGCACTGACGAGGGGCAGTACCCCGAAACAGTGTCTGCAAATTGAGACTCTGGTTTGGCTATTATCCTAAGTCATGTGACAAGACTCGTTAATGGGTCGACATTGACTGTTAGGGTTGCTACTTCCAATAGGTGGCACTAGAGTTCTAGTCCTCTTCCTCCCTGAAGAGACAATTTGCACATGTCTAAATAACAAATCTTCAGAAAAAGGCAGAATGAATGGCACCAAGTTAACGGCAAAACCAATCTGAGAAGGATGTCACCAATAAAAGGCAGTGTTCCACTACTGCAGTCTGGTGCTCAGCATCATGAAACATGTGGTATGGCAAGGTGAAATAGAAAAAAGTGATGAGGCACTCACCCAGTTAATGTGAAATCCAAGTCCTTTATTTTAACATCCAAAATTAAGAACATTGTTGAGGAACGGCAGGTGAACGCACCCTCGCATTCACCTGCCGTTCCTCAACAATGTTCGTAACTTTTGGATGATAAACTAAAGGACTTGGATTTTACACTAACTGGATGTGTGCTGCATCACTTTTTTCTATTTCACATTACCATGTCTATAACAGAAGTTTTGACACTTTGCTTGTTAGGAGCATTTAAACAAGTGTTAACGCAAAGCAAAGGAGGAAGCACAGCAGTAATCTTAGAAAAGCAATGCTTGCTGCCAATCAATCTGGAAAGCATTCTAAGTAGAAATGGTGTGTGTTGATATGCAAGACCCTCTCCAGAGCCTCTACATCAGTAATATGTGGCCACTGTCAAGGATCCCTGAAAATTGCCTCTGCCTCTTACCTGATGGCATGCCTGACTTCTCTTTTGATTAGAATGCCTGATGTCATCATTGCTGTCTAATGCACATGTGATATTGTGCCAGGCCAGCTAATCAACACAAGAGATGCAGATACCTTCAGGTAAGAGGTAGTTCTCAGATTTCCCATCCAGTGACCACAAATGACTGGACCCTGAGTGCTAGACCTGCTAATGAATTGACATAAATTCTAGTTATAAGGACATTTCCAAACAATTTGAAATACATCTTGCTACAGTAAGAAAGACTATTCACAAGCTGAAAACATTCAAGACATTTGACAGTCTCCCCAGGAGTGGAGGTTCAGAAATGTACTATGCTATATACTGTGAAACAGTAAAAATACAAAGAGCTGCAGCTCAAACTCTAATGGTCTAAGGTAGTAAGACAGTGTTCAAGTTCATGATAGTACAATTAGAAAAAGACTGAACAAGTATGGCTTGTTTGGCAGGGTTGCCAGGATACAACCTCTTCTTTCTAAAAGGAACAATGGAAAACTGCTAAAACTTGCAAAGCTGCATCTGAACAAACTACAAAACTTCTGGATAAAAATATCCTTTGGATAGACAAGATCAAGGTGGAGGTGTCCTGTGTCACATTTGGAGAAAACCAAAGACAGCAAAATCAGGTTTTGGCTGGCTAGTTTTGAACTTCCTAGACCTGGCCACATTGTAGCCAATGAGTCAAACATGAACTCCTCTGTATATCAAAGTTTTCTAGAATCAAATGTGAGACCATCTGTCCAAAATCTAAAGCTTAGAAGAATCTTGGTCATACAACAGAGCAATTATCCCAATCATAAGCGAATCTACATCAGAATTGCTGAAAAGAAAAGAATCAATGTGTTGGATTGGTGCAGCCAAAGTCCAGACCTCAACCCAATTAAAATGCTTTGGCAGTAACGTAAGAGATCTGTGCATAAACAAATGCACACAAACCATGGAGAGCATAAGCAATGTTGTAAAAAAAAGTGGACCAAAATTCCTACTGAATGAGATGTGAGAAACTGATAAAGTCGAACAATTATAAAACAATTACAAGTCATTGCTGCTAAGGGTTGTTCTACAAGCTGTTGGTTCATTTTAAATATAGAAGACATGGAGTAAATAGCCCACCAATAAAATGTAACAACATTTTTTTATACACACATAACAAGAGACATATATATATATATATATATATATATATATATATATATATATATATATATATATATATATATATATATATATACAGGTCCTTCTCAAAAAATTAGCATATAGTGTTAAATTTCATTATTTACCATAATGTAATGATTACAATTAAACTTTCATATATTATAGATTCATTATCCACCAACTGAAATTTGTCAGGTCTTTTATTGTTTTAATACTGATGATTTTGGCATACAACTCCTGATAACGCAAAAAACCTGTCTCAATAAATTAGCATATTTCACCCATCCAATCAAATAAAAGTGTTTTTTAATAACAAACAAAAAAACCATCAAATAATAATGTTCAGTTATGCACTCAATACTTGGTCGGGAATCCTTTGGCAGAAATGACTGCTTCAATGCGACGTGGCATGGAGGCAATCAGCCTGTGACACTGCTGAGATGTTATGGAGGCCCAGGATGCTTCAATAGCGGCCTTAAGCTCATCCAGAGTGTTGGGTCTTGTGTCTCTCAACTTTCTCTTCACAATATCCCACAGATTCTCTATGGGGTTCAGGTCAGGAGAGTTGGCAGGCCAATTGAGCACAGTAATACCATGGTCAGTAAACCATTTACCAGTGGTTTTGGCACTGTGAGCAGGTGCCAGGTCGTGCTGAAAAATGAAATCTTCATCTCCATAAAGCATTTCAGCCGATGGAAGCATGAAGTGCTCCAAAATCTCCTGATAGCTAGCTGCATTGACCCTGCCCTTGATGAAACACAGTGGACCAACACCAGCAGCTGACATGGCACCCCACACCATCACTGACTGTGGGTACTTGACACTGGACTTCAGGCATTTTGGCATTTCCTTCTCCCCAGTCATCCTCCAGACTCTGGCACCTTGATTTCCGAATGACATGCAAAATTTGCTTTCATCAGAAAAAAGTACTTGGGACCACTTAGCAACAGTCCAGTGCTGCTTCTCTGTAGCCCATTTCGGCACCTGTAGCCCATTTCCTGCACACGCCTGTGCACTGTGGCTCTGGATGTTTCCACACCAGACTCAGTCCACTGCTTCCTCAGGTTCCCCAAGGTCTGGAATCGGTCCTTCTCCACAATCTTCCTCAGGGTCCGGTCTCCTCTTCTCGTTGTACAGCGTTTTCTGCCACATTGTTTCCTTCCAACAGACTTACCATTGAGGTGCCTTGATACAGCACTCTGGGAACAGCCTATTTGTTGAGAAATTTCTTTCTGGGTCTTACCCTCTTGCTTGAGGGTGTCAATGATGGCCTTCTTGACATCTGTCAGGTCGCTAGTCTTACCCATGATGGGGGTTTTGAGTAATGAACCAGGCAGGGAGTTTATAAAAGCCTCAGGTATCTTTTGTATGTGTTTAGAGTTAATTAGTTGATTCAGAAGATTAGGGTAATAGGTCGTTTAGAGAACCTTTTCTTGATATGCTAATTTATTGAGACAGGTTTTTTGGGTTATCAAGAGTTGTATGCCAAAATCATCAGTATTAAAACAATAAAAGACGTGACAAATTTCAGTTGGTGGATAATGAATCTATAATATATGAAAGTTTAATTGTAATCATTACATTATGGTAAATAATGAAATTTAACACTATATGCTAATTTTTTGAGAAGGACCTGTATATATATATATATATATATATATATATATATATATATATATATATATATATACTATATAGACATAGTAAATAGCAACACTAGGGTGTTACAGGCATGTCATTCACTATTGAGTATTTTTCTGCAGAGACGTGGTACATCAATGGGAGTGGCGTGTGCACCATCTTATGTTAATTTATTTATGGGATAGTGAGATAGGGAGATATTCCCCCATGATGCACATGCTGTTTCACAGATTCTTGGATGATGTTGCTATATTGATGAAGTTCTTTTCATTTTTCAGGGTCTGTCAATTATTTACACAATTTTATGTCGCCGTTGAATCGCAACAGCTCCAACATCAGGTTTGCATATATGTACAATCATCAGAAGATCTTCTTTCTGGATATGTTATAGGTACAAACAAATGGATCGATATACATGGATGTGTACCGTAAGGAGACCTCAGCTAATGCATTTTTACATGCCTCTTCTGCACATCTGGGTTCAACTATTAGGGTGGTCCCTGTGGCCCAATTTCTCCGCATGAGGAGAATTTGCACATCGGATGAATTGTTTGAGAACCAGGAATTTGACCTTGGGGAGAGATTTTTAAATCGGGAGTGCATAGTTGCATACAAACATAGGTTGAAAAAAGTCCTAGGTGCATCAAGTTCAATCTTTCTCCAATAATTGTTTATTTTGTCACTAAATTAACTATAACCCGCAATGTTATATGTATTGAGGAAAGCTGTTATAATGTCTGTCATTACTACTTCTTGTGGTAGGGCATTTCACAGTCTGACTGCTCTAAAGGTACCGTCACATTTAGCGACTCTGCAGCGATCTAGACAACGATTCCTATCGATGCAGCGTCGCTGTGTGGTCGCTGGAGAGCTGTCACACAGACAGCTCTCCAGCGACCAATGATGCCGAGGTCCCTGGGTAACCAGGGTAAACATCGGATTACTAAGCGCAGGGCCGCTGCAGCGTGAAGCGAAATGGATCCTACAAACAAACGCACAGGGCCCAGGGGGTCTTAACGACAAACTTGACATGGCGGTGTTCTTATAATACATTTGTAAATGTTCATTTTGTAATATACTTGTAAATGTTCATTCTGTAATAAGAGATCTCATTGTTTTTAACTTGCACAATTGTAATTAACCCCTTCCCGACCTTTGACGCATACGCTGCGTCATGAAAGTCGGTGCCATTCCGACCCATGACGCAGCATATGCGTCATGGAAAGATCGCGTCCCTGCAGGCCGGGTGAAAGGGTTAACTCCCATTTCACCCGATCTGCAGGGACAGGGGGAGTGGTAGTTTAGCCCGGGGGGGGGGTGGCTTCACCCCCTCGTGGCTACGATCGCTCTGATTGGCTGTTGAAAGTGAAACTGCCAATCAGAGCGATTTGTAATATTTCACCTAAAAAACTGGTGAAATATTACAATCCAGCCATGGCCGATGCTGCAATATCATCGGCCATGGCTGGAAACACTTATGTGCACCCACCCCACTCCTCCGATCGCCCCCCCAGTCCCCCGATCTGTGGTCCGCTCTCCTCCGTCCTGTGCTCCGCTCCCCCGTCCTCCTGCCCGCTCCTCCCGTGCACCGATCAGACCCCCCGTGCTCCAATCAAACCCCCCCGCACTCCGATCCCCCCCCGCACACAGCGACCCCCCCCGTGCTCCGATCCACCCCCCCGCACAGCGATCCCTCACCCCGTGCTCCAATCCTCCCCCGTGCTCCAATCCTCCCTCCCGTGTTCCGATCCACCCCCCCATGCTCCGATCCACCCCCCGTGCTCCGACGCCCCCCTGTGCCCTGATCTCCCCCCCCTTATACTTACCTAGCCGCCCGAGGTCCGTCCGTCTTCTTTCCTGGGCGCCGCCATCTTCCAAAATGGCTGGCGCATGTGCAGTGCGCCCGCCGAATCTGCCGGCCGGCAGATTCGTTCCAGAGTGAATTTTGATCACTGAGATATAACCTAACTCAGTGATCAAAATAAAAAAAATAGTAAATGACCCCCCCCTTTGTCACCCCCATAGATAGGGACAATAAAAAAAATAAAGAATTTTTTTTTTTTCACTAAGGTTGGGGTAAGAACTAGGGTTAGGTTTAGGGGTAGGGTTAGGGGTAGGGTTAGGGTTAGGGTTAGGGGTAGGGGTAGGGTTAGGGGTAGGGTTAGGGGTAGGGTTAGGGGTAGGGGTAGGGTTAGGGGTAGGGTTAGGGTTTCGGTATGTGCACACATATTCTGGTCCTATGCGGATTTTTCCGCAGCGGATTTGAAAAATCCACAGTGCTAAACCGCTGCCGATTTATGGCGGATTTACCGCGGTTTTTCTGCGCATTTCACTGCGGTTTTACAACTGCGATTTTCTATTGGAGCAGTTGTAAAACCGCTGCGGAATCCGCAGAAAGAAGTGACATGCTGCGGAATGTAAACCGCTGCGTTTCCGTGCAGTTTTTCCGCAGCATGTGTACAGCGATTTTTGGTTCCCATAGGTTCACATTGAACTGTAAACTCATGGGAAACTGCTGCGGATCCGCAGCATTTTCTGCAGCGTGTGCACATACCTTTAGAATTAGGCTATGTGCACACGGTGCGGATTTGGCTGAGGATCCGCAGCAGTGTTCCATCAGGTTTACAGTACCATGTAAACATATGGAAAACCAAATCCGCTGTGCCCATGGTGCGGAAAATACCGCGCGGGAACGCTGCGTTGTATTTTCCGCAGCATGCCAATTCTTTGTGCGGATTCCGCAGCGTTTTACACCTGTTCCTCAATAGGAATCCGCATGTGAAATCCGCACAAAAAAACACTGGAAATCCGAGGAAAATCCGAAGGTAAAACGTAGTGCCTTTTACCCGCGGATTTTTCAAAAATGGTGCTGAAAAATCTCATACGAATCCGCAACGTTGGCACATAGCCTTAGGGTTGGGTTGGAATTAGGGTTGTGGTTAGGGTTAGGGGTGTGTTGGGGTTAGGGTTGTGGTTAGGGGTGTGTTGGGGTTAGGGTTGTGATTAGGGTTATGGCTACAGTTGGGATTAGGGTTAGGGGTGTGTTGGGGTTAGTGTTGGAGGTAGAATTGAGGGGTTTCCACTGTTTAGGCACTTCAGGGGGTCTCCAAACGCAACATGGCGCCACCATTGATTCCAGCCAATCTTGTATTCAAAAATTCAAATGGTGCTCCCTCACTTCCGAACCCCGACGTGTGCCCAAACAGTGGTTTACCCCCACATATGGGGTACCAGCATACTCAGGACAAACTGCGCAACAATTACTGGGGTCCAATTTCTCCTGTTACCCTTGAGAAAATAAAAAATTGCTTGCTAAAACATCACTTTTGAGGAAAGAAAAATGATTTTTTATTTTCACGGCTCTGCGTTGTAAACGTCTGTGAAGCACTTGGGGGTTCAAAGTGCTCACCACATATCTAGATAAGTTCCTTGGGGGGTCTAGTTTCCAAAATGGGGTCACTTGTGGGGGGTTTCTACTGTTTAGGCACACCAGGGGCTCTGCAAACGCAACTAGACGCCCGCAGACCATTCCATCAAAGTCTGCATTTCAAAAGTCACTACTTCCCTTCTGAGCCCCCACGTGTGCCCAAACAGTGGTTTACCCCAACACATGGGGCATCAGCGTACTCAGGAGAAACTGGACAACAACTTTTGTGGTCCAATTTCTCCTGTAACCCTTGGGAAAATAAAAAATTCTGGGCTAAAAAATTATTTTTGAGGAAAGAAAACGTATTTATTATTTTCACGGCTCTGCGTTATAAACTTCTGTAAAGCACTTGGGGTTGAAAGTGCTCACCACACATCTAGATAAGTTCCTTTGGGGGTCTAGTTTCCAAAATGGGGTCACTTGTGGGGGGTTTCTACTATTTAGGCACACCAGGGGCTCTGCAAACGCAACGTGACGCCCGCAGACCATTCCATCAAAGTCTGCATTTCAAAAGTCACTACTTCCCTTCTGAGCCCCCACGTGTGCCCAAACAGTGGTTTACCCCCACACATGGGGCATCAGCGTACTCAGGAGAAACTGGACAACAACTTTTGTGGTCCAATTTCTCCTGTAACCCTTGGGAAAATAAAAAATTCTGGGCTAAAAAATTATTTTTGAGGAAAGAAAACGTATTTATTATTTTCACGGCTCTGCGTTATAAACTTCTGTAAAGCACTTGGGGGTTGAAAGTGCTCACCACACATCTAGATAAGTTCCTTTGGGGGTCTAGTTTCCAAAATGGGGTCACTTGTGGGGGGTTTCTACTGTTTAGGCACACCAGGGGCTCTGCAAACGCAACGTGACGCCCGCAGACCATTCCATCAAAGTCTGCATTTCAAAAGTCACTACTTCCCTTCTGAGCCCCCACGTGTGCCCAAACAGTGGTTTACCCCCACACATGGGGTATCAGCGTACTCAGGAGAAACTGGACAACAACTTTTGTGGTCCAATTTCTCCTGTAACCCTTGGGAAAATAAAAAATTCTGGGCTAAAAAATTATTTTTGAGGAAAGAAAACGTATTTATTATTTTCACTGCTCTGTGTTATGAACTTCTGTGAAGCACTTGGGGGTTCAAAGTGCTCACCTCACATCTAGATAAGTTCCTTTCGGGGCCTAGTTTCCAAAATGGGGACACTTGTGGGGGGTTTCTACTGTTTAGCCACATCAGGGGCTCTGCAAACGCAACGTGACGCCCACAGAGCATTCCATCAAAGTCTGCATTTCAAAACGTCACTACTTCACTTCCGAGCCCCAGCATGTGCCTAAACAGTGGTTTACCCCCACATATGGGGTATCAGCGTACTCAGGAGAAACTGGACAACAACTTTTGGGGTCAAATTTCTCCTGTTACCCTTGGGAAAATAAAAAATTGCGGGCTAAAATTCATTTTTGAGAAAATAATTTTTTTTTTTTATTTTCATGGCTCTGCGTTATAAACTTCTGTGAAGCACTTGGGGGTTCAAAGTCCTCACTACACATCTAGATTAGTTCCTTTGGGGGTCTAGTTTCCAAAATGGGGTAATTTGTGGGGGATCTCCAATGTTTAGGCACACAGGGCTCCCCAAACGCGACATGGTGTCCGCTAATGATTGGAGATAATTTTCCATTTAAAAAGCCAAATGGCATGCCTTCCCTTCTGAGCCCTGCCGTGCGCCCAAACAGTGGTTTACCCCCACATATGGGGTATCTGCATACTCAGGACAAACTGGAAAACAACATTTGTGGTCCAATTTCTCCTATTACCATTGGCAAAATAGGAAACTCCAGGCTAAAAAATCATTTTTGAGAAAAGAAAAATTATTTTTTATTTTCATGGCTCTGCATTATAAACTTCTGTGAAGCACCTGGGGGTTTAAAGTGCTCAGTATGCATCTAGATAAGTTCCTTGGGGGGTCTAGTTTCCAAAATGGGGTCACTTGTGGGGGAGCTCCATTGCATAGGCACACAGGGGCTCTCCAAATGCGACATGGTGTCCGCTAACAATTGGAGCTAATTTTCCATTCAAAAAGTTAAAAGGCGCGCCTTCCCTTCCGAGCCCTGCCGTGTGCCCAAACAGTGGTTTACCCCCACATATGAGGTATCGGCGTACTCGGGAGAAATTGCTCAACAAATTTTAGGATCCATTTTATCCTGTTGCCCATGTGAAAATGAAAAAATTGAGGCGAAAATAAATTTTTTGTGAAAAAAAAGTACTTTTTCATTTTTACGGATCAATTTGTGAAGCACCTGAGGGTTTAAAGTGCTCACTAGGCATCTAGATAAGTTCCTTGGGGGGTCCAGTTTCCAAAATGGGGTCACTTGTGGGGGAGCTCCAATGTTTAAGCACACAGGGTCTCTCCAAACGCGACATGGTGTCCGCTAACGATGGAGATAATTTTTCATTCAAAAAGTCAAATGGCGCTCCTTCCCTTCCGAGCCTTACCATGTGCCCAAACAGTGGTTTACCCCCACATGTGAAGTATCGGTGTACTCAGGAGAAATTGCCAAACAAATTTTAGGATCCATTTTATCCTGTTGTCCATTTGAAAATGAAAAAATTGAGGCTAAAAAACTTTTTTTGTGAAAAAAAAGTACTTTTTCATTTTTACGGATCAATTTGTGAAGCACCTGGGGGTTTAAAGGGCTCACTATGCATGTAGATAAGTTCCTTGGGGCGTCTAGTTTCCAAAATGGGGTCACTTGTGGGGGAGCTCCAATTTTTAGGCACACGGGGGCTCTCCAAATGTGACATGGTGTCCGCTAAAGAGTGCAGCCAATTTTTCATTCAAAAAGTCAAATGGCGCTCCTTCCCTTCCAAGCCCTGCCGTGCGCCCAAACAGTGGTTTACCCCCACATATGAGGTATCAGCGTACTCAGGACAAATTGGACAACAACTTATATGGTTCAGTTTCTCCTTTTACCATTGGGAAAATAAAAAAATTGTTGCTGAAAAATCATTTTTGTGACTAAAAAGTTAAATGTTCATTTTTTCCTTCCATGTTGCTTCTGCTGCTGTGAAGCACCTGAAGGGTTAATAAACTTCTTGAATGTGGTTTTGTGCACCTTGAGGGGTGCAGTTTTTAGAATGGTGTCACTTTTGGGTATTTTCAGCCATATAGACCCCTCAAACTGACTTCAAATGTGAGGTGGTCCCTAAAAAAAATGGTTTTGTAAATTTCGTTGTAAAAATGAGAAATCGCTGGTCAAATTTTAACCCTCATAACTTCCTAGCAAAAAAAAATTTTGTTTCCAAAATTGTGCTGATGTAAAGTAGACGTGTGGGAAATGTTATTTATTAACTATTTTGTGTCACATAACTCTCTGGTTTAACAGAATAAAAATTCAAAATGTGAAAATTGCGAAATTTTCAAAATTTTCGCCAAATTTCCGTTTTTATCACAAATAAACACAGAATTTATTGACCTAAATTTACCACTAACATGAAGCCAAATATGTCACGAAAAAACAATCTCAGAACCGCTAGGATCCGTTGAAGCGTTCCTGAGTTATTACCTCATAAAGGGACACTGGTCAGAATTGCAAAAAACGGCAAGGTCTTTAAGGTCAAAATAGGCTGGGTCATGAAGGGGTTAATAGAATCAGGTGAGTAAAAAAAAAAAACCTTAAAAAGGAAATGACATCACCTGTGTTAGGTCTCGAGTTCCCGCTTCTGCACAGGGGGAATCTCGAGCCATCTCCGCTGCGGTCTCCCATTCTTAAATTAATTAAAATAAAAAATATTGATATATTTACCTCTCCGGCGGCCCCTGGACTCAGCGCGGGTAACCGGCAGGCTTCGTTGTTCAAAATCAGCGCTTTTAGGACCTGAGAATCACGTCCCGGCTTCTGATTGGTCGCGGGCCGCCCATGTGACCGCCACGCGACCAATCACAAGCCGCGACGTCACCGCAAGCTATTAACGCGCTCATTTTTAAAAATGAGCGCGTTAATGGCTTTCAAAGACGTAGCGGCTTGTGATTGGTCGCGGCCACGTGACCAATCACAAGCCGCTACGTCTTTGAAAGTCATTAACGCGCTCATTTTTAAAAATGAGCGCGTTAATAGCTTGCGGTGACGTCGCGGCTTGTGATTGGTCGCGTGGCCGCGACCAATCACAAGCCGCTACGTCTTTGAATGCCATTAACGCGCTCATTTTTAAAAATGAGCGCATTAATAGCTTGCGGTGACGTCGCGGCTTGTGATTGGTCGCGTGGCGGTCACATGGGCGGCCCGCGACCAATCAGAAGCCGGGACGTGATTCTCAGGTCCTAAAAGCGCTGATTTTGAACAACGAAGCCTGCCGGTTACCCGCGCTGAGTTCAGGGGCCGCCGGAGAGGTAAATATATCAATATTTTTTATTTTAATTCTTTATTTTACACATCCCTATGGATCCCAGGGCCTGAAGGAGAGTTTCCTCTCCTTCAGACCCTGGGAACCATGAGAATACCTTCCGATACTTGATGTCCCATTGACTTGTATTGGTATCGGATATCGGTATCGGCGATATCCGATATTTTTCGGGTATCGGCCGATACTATCCGATACCGATACTTTCAAGTATCGGACGGTATCGCTCAACACTATTGATAAGCCATTTATCATGGAGGTGGATGCCTCTTCTGTTGGTGCTGGAGCAGTCCTCTTCCAAAAGGATGCTCAAGGTCGGAAGCATCCTTGCTTCTTTTTCTCCAAGACCTTCTCACCAGCAGAGAGGAATTATTCCATCGGGGACAGGGAGTTGCTAGCCATGAAGTTGGCTTTCTCGGAGTGGAGACATCTCTTGGAGGGAGCACGTTTTTCCTTCCAAGTCTTCAGACCATAAAAATTTGGTGTACCTGCAGACAGCCCAGCGGTTGAATTCTCACCAGGCCAGATGGTCCTTATTCTTCTCCCGGTTTCATTTCACCCTCCATTTTCTTTCTGGGGAGAAGAACATTCGGGCCGACGCTCTCTCTCGCTCCGTTGTGTCATCTGCGGAGGAGGAGAAGGAGCCTCGGCTTATTGTCCCCACCGAGAGCTTGAGAACTGTGGCCCCGGTTTCGCTAGAGTCTGTGCCTCCGGGCAAGACTTTTGTACCATCCAGTTTGCGACCGGAGGTTCTCTCTTGGGCACACTCGTCCAGGGTGGGTGGACATTTTGGTACCAAAAGGACATCTGAGTTACTGGCGAGGACATACTGGTGGCCGCATATGGCTCGTGACGTCGCAGAGTATGTTCAGGCGTGTGTCTCTTGCGCCAAGAACAAGACTCCTCGGCAACGGCCAGCTGGTTTGCTTTATCCTCTGCCGGTGGGGGACAGGCCCTGGGAGATGGTCGGGATGGACTTTGTGGTGGGCTTACCCAAGTCTCGTGACTGCACCATTATCTGGGTGATCACCGACCATTTTTCCAAAATGGTGCACTTGGTGCCTCTTCCACGGCTACCTTCTGCACGGGCGTTGGCTGTCTTGTTCGTCAAGCATATCTTTCGCCTACACGGTATGCCAGACAAAATTGTTAGTGACCGGGGTCCCCAGTTTGCGTCTCGATTCTGGAGAGAGCTTTGTCGTCTACTCAGTATTGAGTTGAATCTCTCTTCGGCATATCATCCCGAGACGAATGGGTTGGTAGAGAGGGCCAACCAGACCTTGGTAAAATATTTACGACATTTTGTTTCTGCCAGGCAGGATGACTGGGCATCCTTGCTACCGTGGGCAGAGTTTGCACTTAACAATGCCGTAGCCGACTCCACCGGTCAGACTCCATTCCTCCTAAATTATGGCCAGCATCCGCGTGTTCCTGTACCCATGCCTGTGTCTTCTGCTGACTCCAGGGTGGCAGACTGGGCTGTGGAGGCACGGGACATTTGGGACCGCACGCAGGATGCCATTCGGGCCTCCAAGGAGAGAATGAGGTCCTCCGCCGATGTTCATCGGCGCCCCGCTCCGACCTTTGCTCCTGGCGACTTGGTGTGGGTCTCCGCCCGTAACATCAGGCTGCGAGTTGAGTCCACTAAGTTTGCTCCTCGCTACTTGGGTCCCTTCAAGGTTCTCGAACAGGTTAATCCTGTGGTCTACCGTTTGGCTCTTCCTCCACGCTTGGGTATCACCGACACCTTTCATGTGTCCCTCTTGAAACCCGTATACATGTCCCGGTTTTCCGAGTCATCTGCCGGGACATCGGGTTCATCTACGGACGATTACGAGGTGAACGCTATTTTTGGGTGCAAGGTGGTACGCGGCAAAAAGTTCTATCTGGTGGATTGGAAGGGTTATAGCCCAGAGGACAGGTCATGGGAGCCTGCTGAAAACATTCGGGCCCCACAGCTCATTGCTGCCTTCGAGCGTAGCGAGGCCCAAGGAGGGGGGGGGTCCTAGGAGGGGGGGTAATGTTAGGTCTCGAGTTCCCGCTTCTGCACAGGGGGAATCTCGAGCCATCTCCGCTGCGGTCTCCCATTCTTATCCAGCCGCAGTGGTGTCTGCTCAGCAGGGACGTCGGTCCCAGCGTCTTGCTCAGTCTCACTCTGTACAGAGAGTTACTGCTGCTTCTTCAGCTTCTGCCATTAAAGCCAGTGCTGGTCAGCAGCGAGCGGACTTCTCTGGGACTAAGTCCTTGTCTGCACACACTGAGCATGCCCAGGGCAAGATCTCCCGTTGGAGATCGAAGGTCATGTGCTCAGGCCCTGCAGCACATTCCATTGGTCCTCTTGGCAGGTCTTGGAAGGGCAAAGTTTCTGTGGCCACTTCCTGTGCTGCAACTATATAAACTGCGCATGACCGCACGGCCATGCGCTAGTGTACATTTGCATACGTGTGTTTGTTGTGAGTGCAAGTCGTCCTTGGATACCCCTTCCCTATTGAATGCCTGTTCGCGGAAGGTGTATAGCTGCTATCTAGCGCCCGACTTATCCTACAGCACGAATCACACATTGCAGCGTCCAGTTGCTGTGACCGCCAGTACGGCGCCGTGCACTTCCTCTGTGCTTTCCTTACCCAAGCCTGGGTGGTTAGTGGCGTTCGTCAGTGCAGCACCGCATGCACTCTTGTGCCCTAATATTGTTAATTAGCTTCCTTACACACCCAGTTGCGGTGTTGTGCCAGCAAGGGTCTAATCGGACTTCAATCCTAGTTGGGGTTGAGTTCGCTGACTACTTGCTCACGCTCTATGTGCGGTACCGCGATCCTGTGACGCAACAGGATCGCTTCCTTCACGCTGGGTGAAGTTTAACCCACGTGTGTATACTTATGATTACCGCCATATAGTCCGTCATTACTTGGCAGCAGGTTCCATCTCTGCACGGTGGACCCCGGGCTGCGAACGCACCATACTCTATCTGTCTTAGTATTTGGTGCGTTCCGCTAGCCCTAACAACCTGTTTTTAGCATGGACCCATAGAAGCGCCGTAGCGCGAAACAGCCGTCGTCCGGTCTCTCCTCACTCCCGCTCCCTCACAGATCACTGCGTATGCCGGTTCATACTATGTATAGTATGTTTTGCTGAATAAAGAGCACACTTGGAAGAAGCGCAAGGGTGAGTGCTGCATCATTTTTCTTCTCATTATATAACCCTATGTTTACCCTGGTTACCAGCGTAAACGTAAAAAAAAAAAAAACTACATACTTACATTCCGGTGTCTGTCCCCCGGGGCTGTGCTTCTCTGCACTGTGTAAGAGCCGTCCAGAAAGCAGAGCACAGCGGTGACGTCACCGCTGTGTTTTCCGGCTGGCGCTCACTGTGCAGAGAAGCACAGCGCCGGGGGACAGACACCGGAATGTAAGTATGTAGTGTTTGTTTTTTTTTACGTTTATGCTGGTAACCAGGGTAAACAGCAGGGCCGCGCTTAGTAAGCCGATGTTTACCCTGGTTACCAGTGAAGACATCGCTGAATCGGCGTCACACACACCGATTCAGCGATGTCTGCGGGAGTCCAGCGACAAAAAAAAGTTCTGGACTTTCTGCGCCGACCAACGATGGCACAGCAGGATCCTGATCGCTGCTGCGTGTCAAACTCAACGATATCGCTAGCCAGGACGCTGCAACGTCACGGATCGCTAGCGATATCGTTCAGTGTGACGGTACCTTAACTGTAGTGAGATCTACATAAGGATAGTCATGACACACAGTATGTTACAGCCCCCTGAGGAAACACTTGTCTGGTCTGCTGGTGTAATACTCCACACTGGGAAAGAGCTAACTAGGGGTGTCTCATTTTGCTGAATGCATTATTAGCTAAGCACTTGCAATCTCCTATATAGCATTACTACGTATTGCTTGCATTATTATGTATTAATAACTACTTATACAGGGTGGTCCAAAAGTAGGTGGACAGTATGTGTAATAGAGTTATGAAGGGGGAGATTTATCAAACATGGTTTTTGGGGTTCAAAGTTTTCACCACACATCTAGATAAGTTTCTTGAGGGGGTCTAGTATCCAAAATGGGATAACTTGTGGGGGGTTTCTACTGTTTATGTACATTAGGGGCTCTGCAAACGCGACATGACTCCCGCAGACCATTCCATCAAAGTCTGCATTCGAAAACGTCACTACTTCTCTTCCGAGCCCCAACGTGTGCCCAAACAGTGGTTCCCCCACACATATGGGGTATCGGAGTACTCAGGACAAACTGGACAACTTTTGTGGTCCACTTTCTCCTTTTACCCTTGGGAAAATAAAAAAAATTGTTGCTAAAAGATCATTTGTGTGACTAAAAAGTTAAATGTTCATTTTTTTCTTCCATGTTGCTTCTGCTGCTGTGAAACACCTGAAGGGCTAATAAACTTCTTGAATGTGGTTCTGAGCGCCTTAAGGGGTGCAGTTTTAAGAATGGTGTCACTTTTGGGTATTTTCAGCCATATAGAAGGGAAGGGGTGCAAAAAGCTAATTCACTTGATGATTTACCCCTCCCTGAATGGCTCCTATGGATAAATCCATTGAACCTGTTCAAAGGAATAGGTGGATGGATATCAGGGTGTAATTCATTTCCTAACTCAAGCAATTTTAGTGATACTAATCATCAGGGATGATAAAGTTATTTGTTATGCAATAAAGAAAATTCTCAGTTCTAATTGTAAATGTTTTACAGGTAAACGTAAAGCTAAAATCAATACTGACTTTGAGACAAAGCAAACCCAAGTGATGACTACCTCAATAACTGCACTCCAACCTGAATGCATATTCTGCAACAAGCAAACTTCAGTAGACTTGGCGGATTGTATTTCAGAAGACCAATGGTCTGATAAAAGACAAAGAGCCCACAGAGAACTTACAAAGACTCATTGACAATATGGACTCTATGAATTATACTATCAGACAAAAACTATATTCTATTTTCTAACACATATTTTAATATATTAATATAAATGTCTATATTTCTATGTCATAAAAATTTATCTATATCATCCCTTTATAATAATCCCTTGATAGAAATAGGGTTAGAAGGAACAAAAGGTCTGACCCACAAGTATAATTTGAATGGATACACAGCATGTCGGTATCCCATGATATACACCGGATAAGCCATGTATTTCGTGAAGTAGGGTTATCTTGCAGGCCTAAGGATAGGAAGGGATCAGCTAGGGCAAGGTAGATCAGATGATAAAAAGAGGGGAATTGTTAAAGAAATGGTTAATCTTCATCTTTTTAATATCAGAAAAATAAAAGAAAAACAAGTATTGTGCAATGTTATCATCTGAGTCTCTTTTAGCACGATTTCCCGGACATTCCACATAGCAGTGGTCAATAATTCCTAGAAATTACCAAGGATATCTTGCTGTTTTTGTCCAGATTAACGATATGTGTCTGTTTCTGTCTGAATCCACCCAAAAAGCCTGAATGTTCAACCAAAATCTCATAAAATGCAGACCTGTGCAAAGCCACAAGAATACTAAGAGAGACACCACGGACCCTTACTCCAAGCAGAGTAAAAGGAAGGACAGAAAAGCAGGGGTACACTCACAGCTGTCCCTGTTGACCCCTGACTAATAGCAGTCCTGCCTAACGCGGAGGTTGGCACCCTAGGACCTGCGCAGTGGCGCCCCCACTCGACGGCGGCTGTCCCTGTCTCTAGAGTCCCTCTCAGACCACTATGCCTAAAGGAAAGAAGAAAAGTTTAGTTGTTCATTCAGGCCCAATGGGCTCTGAGTCTGTAGACGAAAGATCCACATGCACTCTTTTTGGAGGATACGTCTGTCCCAGTCACCTCTTCTTTGTGATTGGACAATCTTCTCAATCCCTATGAAACTGATCCCTTTCACATTGCCATTGTGTAACCGATTGATATGGTTTGCTATAGGGGTATCTCTCCTATTTATAATATCTCTGTGGTGTTCACCCACCCTCCTCCTAAATTCTCGACTGGTTTTCCCGACGTATTCCATTCCACACACACACGTCATTTTATAAACCACCCCCCTCGTCTTACAGTTAATGAACTGGCGTATGTCATACCTCTTTCCTGTCACGTTGCTAACAAACTCTTTGCCCTGACTGACAGAATCACAATATTTGCAATTTCCACACCTATGACATCCTTTCGTTTGCCCGCCAAGCCAGGTGCAACCTTGTGCCTGTGAAGAGGGAGGGGTGAAATGGCTGTGGACTACCCTGTCTTTAATTGATCGTCCCCTTCTGAAAGTAATCTGCGGGGAAACCGTGACCATATCTTTAAGGTCATTGTCCATCTGTAAAATGGACCAATGACGTTGTAAGATTGTTCTTAGGTCTTTTGCCCCATTTGTATACTTTGTGATGAATCTGGTGGGGTTACTTTCCTCCCGCTTCTCACCCGGGGTAAGAAGATCTTGCCTATCTCTTGATGATGCTGAGATAAATGCTTCTCTAAGGACATTATCGGGATACCCTCGTTCATGAAAACGTGTCCTGAGGTCATCCGCCTGTTTTTTAAATGTAAAGGGGTTCGAGCAATTTCTCCTAATTCGTAGGTACTGTCCCTTCGGGATTCCCCTCCTTAGCGGGAAAGGATGGTTAGACTCCCATCTCAGGAGGGAGTTGGACGCAGTAGGTTTTCTATACGTACTTGTATGTAGCTGCCCGTCATCCCCTTTTTCAATCACCACATCCAGGAAGGGTAGCCTGCGTGCATGTGATTCAGAAGTAAACTGCAGGCCCAGGTCATTGTTGTTAAGACCCGTGACAAATGTCTTAAAGCTCTCCTCATCCCCTTTCCAGATGACGAAAACGTCATCTATATATCTTAGCCAGAGGATGATGTTACTCTCACCCGTATCTGTTGTGTCCCCGAACACCACATTCTCCTCCCACCAGCCCAGGAGCAAATTAGCATACGAGGGAGCACAAGGGCTCCCCATTGCTGTACCCCTGAGCTGGTGGAAGTATTTCCTATCAAATAGGAAGTAGTTTCTGGTAAGACAAAACTCAAGTGCCTGGATGACAAATCTGTTGTGCTCATTGTATTGCCGTCCCCGTGTACCCAAATAGTAGTCCACAGCCATAACCCCCTTGTCATGAGGAATTGATGAATACAGAGCTTCAACATCAATCGAACATAGTCTCGTATCCTCATCCAACGTGATCTGGTCAAGCTTTAGGAGAAGGTCCGTCGTGTCTCGTATATATGAGCTCAAAGATATCACAAAGGGTCTCAGAATTTTATCGATATATAGACCCAGTTTTTGTGTTAGACTATCAATCCCTGAGACGATAGGTCTCCCTTTCAAAGGATTAATGCCCTTATGGACTTTAGGGAGGCAATAAAAAGTAGCCACCACGGGATGAGAGGGTATCAAGTAATCCCTTTCATTGGCGTCTATCACTTTTTTCTCAAAAGCCCCCATTACCAAATCCTTCAGCTCTCTATGAAACACAGTCGTAGGGTTACCTTCGAGTCTCTCATAGCCAGTGTCCACATTGAGAAGAGAGTAGCACATCTCCCTGTATTGGGTAACGTCCAGCACCACCACATTCCCCCCTTTATCTGAGGGTTTTATGATTCTCTCGTGGTCATCCTCAAGCTCACGGAGACTTCTCATTTCTACCTTCGTAAGGTTATGAAAGTGTTTTTTTTCCTTTCTCTCAAGTTCCATTATCTCCTTAGAGACTAAGTTCACAAAGACATCAATTGCACCCAGATCACTGGTTATGGGTGGCATACGTCTGCTTTTACTCTTTAAATCTGTAAATGGGCCTTCCCCCAAATCATTAGGGTTAGGATCCCCCAAATGGAAAAGCAGTCTCACGTCACCCAGTAGATCCTCGTCAATGCCCAACTCAGTACAGTGTTTTTTATCCTCATTAATGAAGTGTTTTTTCCACTTCAACCGGCGAGCAAAGAGATTCAAGTCTTTTATGGCCTCAAAGCTGTCAAAATCAGTAGTAGGAACAAATGACATGCCCTTACTTAGGACCGCCATTTGTTCCTTAGTTAAGGGCCTTGATGTCAAATTAATAATCTGGTTTCTTAAATGGGGTTCCGGGAGTTGAACCTGCTCCTGAGGGGATAGCCCAGATCTAAAAAATGCTCACCTTTTGGTGATCCCCTGCCGGCTCCCCTCCCTCCGCGTGTACCTCCCCTTCCTCTAGTCTTCTCCCTTGTATTTTTGAATCTTGTCTCTGAGTCGGAAAACTCTATAACTTCCTAACAAAAAAAAAATGTTTCCACAATTGTGCTGATGTAATAGACATGTGGGAAATGTTATTTATTAACTATTTTGTGCCAGATAACTCTCTAGTTTAACAGAATAAAAATTCAAAATTAATATTAATAATAATAATAACAAATCAAAATGTATGTTATTATTTTCTGTCCAACTACTTTTGGACCACCCTGTATACTAGCATTTTCTCAATGAGGTTAGTTACACTCAGCAGTCACCATGACTTGATTATTTCAGCACTAGCACTTTTTATCATTCCATTATATTATGTACTCTCCCTGCCCCAATACCCATTAAAGGAATACATGCCTCTAACCTGAGTCTTACTATTGTCTATGTCTGTACTTATGTGAATATACTGTACATATAAATGCCTCTTATTATGTGTATCTAATAAAATTTTGTTACATTTTATTAGTGGACTATTTACTCCATGTCTTCAATATTTAAACTCTGTGTTGATAGTATCCATAGCGTTGACTTCTTTAGGCACCTCCTACTATTTGGCATAAGGTCCTATTTATATTTTTTATTATGAATTCTGTTTCGTTGATACTGTTTTAAGCTATTGATTCATGGGATGGGATGTTTTTAATTTTTCACAAACTGCTTCTGAATTTTGGCCTAGAATTTCTTAAATGAATAATGACATGGTGTAAATTGTCATATGCTGTTGTCCATCTGAGGTTGTACTTACATAATTTTAAGAACTTCTAAAGACCAGACTTTTTTCATGTTGTGAATAGTGTTGAGCGATACCTTCCGATATCGGGAAATATCGGATATCGCCAATTCCAATACCGGAAAACCAATGCAAGTCAATTGGACACAAATATCGGAATGAAAATAAACCCTTTCTTTTCTTGTAGGTTAATTCTACATGAAGGAAAACAACTAAGGATAATGTAGAATGTATTGGGGGAGGTCGAGGAGACATTAAAGGCATAGTGGTTTAGCTGGATACGGATGGAACCACACTAATAGGAGAAATCAAGAAAAATGAGCAGCACTAGTGCAAAAAAAGGACAATATATGAGGCAGTGATGCACGCTGAGCGGACTACAACCGGAGGTGGCTACAGAACACACTACAGCGTGAGTTGCACTCACACACAGAAACCTCGCAGACAGCCGTGAACAGCGCTGCAAGGCAAAAGAAAGCTTCTCACACAGCGGTTACTAAAGTAGCCTGGGTTAAGCACATTAAAGTAAATCGCTAGCTCAAACTGTCCCTCAGAGTCAGAACAGCAACGTCCTGTCCCTAAGTAAATTCACAGCAGAGTGAAGCCAAAATGGCGGCGGCTTTTATAGTGCATCATGACATCATTTCAGCAGCAAATCACATCCATGCCATTAGTTAACATGCCTAACAGGATGTGCCCACACTTCTTAGGATCCTCATTGGCTGAATAAAATCAAACTGGCTCATTGCATTATGGGAACTTCCGAATCCGGTATTCGATATTCTAAAAGTATCGGAACTCAGTATCGGAACTCCGATACAGCGAATATCAGTCGATATCCGATATTTCAGTATCGGAATGCTCAACACTAGTTGTGATACGTAAACTCATAAAATTTAATGAGGGTGCATTTAGTTTTTTTTTTCTCACCATGAGGTGCATACTCTGTTTCCTTTTAAACACTTTCTTTTTTTTTTTGCTATTTTTCAGTTCATTTTTGTGTAATCGTAGAATTTGCCTTCACGTCTTTTATAAACCTTTAAATGTACATATGTTTAAAATTTGACTAGAAAAGCAGCAGGAAATCAGAAGCCAGACTGTTACCAGGTTAAACAACCAAAAATGGCCAAATTTTTTATTTATTAATAAAAAGCATTTATAGTAACCTGTGACTCATGTGTACGTTGACTCAGGCAGTAGTCATGTAGAGTTCAGAAGGTTGATAGTGTGGCACCCCTAGGGGTATTTGCCACAAAAATAGTTACTGACAGTAAGTACAAATACTAAAATAGCAAGACTGCACTACCACCTCCGGCCAGAAGGGGGAGCTCCAGAGACTCCCCTTGATCCATTCTGGTCTGAGAGAAGAAATGGCAGTTGGGCCAAGGAGCTGATAGTGAGAGGTCATACAGTTGAATCTCTAACAGCCCTGTGACTGTTACCAGGCCTAAATCACCGGCCTGAGGAGAAGAGGGATAGAGAAAAAGGACATTGTGAGAACCGGGTAGCATTAATCACTACCCAGAACAGGCGCAAAGACGGATACCGGATCCGTGGCTGTATTCATTATATATAATACAGCAACCGGAAAAACGTGAGGTGATATCAGCTTCACTAGGGTCGGATGCAGCAACAGACACAGAGTTCAGCGGTACTCCCAGAGGGGGTAAACCGATAAAAGGACTCGGGTTGCCCGTCGAACCAGGACCCGGAGGGGACAGATTGGGCCGGCAGCCAGTTCACATACAGCAGCAGGGCCACACAGAAATTGCGCACAATAAGAGGCGAAGACCCCGGCAGGGTCAAAGTAACTCAGAGTTCCCATACAGACTCCGGTGACAGGACTGGTTGTAAATCCTTTTATGTTAAAGTAAACTGGTTAAACGTTTCAGTGCCTCAGTCTTTCATTTGGACAATAGCCATCTATCCAGGATCGAGATCGTCACCGCTGGGAGAACCTGCTGCTGATCAAGTAAGTGCCTGTCCCCTCATGATACCCCTTACACTGTGCATTGCCTGAGGCCACAGCACCGGGTCAAGCCACCCGTGACATCCCCCTCAAGAGACAGACTCCATTGGTCCGGTGCTGGGTATCCCGGTCTCCTGGGCGTCACAATTGGCGTCACGAACAGGATCTAGCCAGCCCGTATACCGGGTATTGTGTGCCGTGATTGGAGCCCAAAACTGTGAAAACTGGGATGAAAAATCTTGAAAATTGACTTTATTAAAGAAAAATCCATTCCCCATTGAAAACTATTGAAAGTGACTTTTCCCCATTGGTTATAATGGAGTAAAGATGGCCGCCATCCCCTGAGGTAATCACTTCATAACCGTTAGGCACGAGACTGTTAATTGAGCTACGCCATCACCTGAGCCCCAGTCTAACTGAAAAACTTCAGAATCCGCCATTACAGAGCGCGGTGGGTGGGAGCAGCAGGGGGCGTGTCATTGTGGGTGGCACCAAGCTGAGCGCTCTGACATCAGAGCAAGGGGAAAATCGATCCTGCTGCACAGCGGAACGAATCTACACTATCCCGACGGAAGCGGAGGACCGGAAGGGTCCGGATTAACTAAGGGGGCACAGTATGTCGCAGCACGGAGACGCCGCAGCACTCGGCAACGCTAATGCAGCTGAAAGACAGAGTGTCAATAGAGAGTCCGGCAGCGCAGCGGTGCAAGGAGTGGCGCCCATCATGCCGGTGCTGATGCCATATACCCCGGGTGGCCCATGGCTTCCAATGTATGAAGGTGAGCCTAATACCCTTGACGATTTCAGAGAAAAGATGCTGGCCCATTTTGACATGTTCCCTGTGGGTGAAGTTCAGCGTGTTAGTCTCCTGATGATGCAGTTAAGTGGCCATGCTAAGCGAGAAGTCACAGCATGGGCAGCTGATCTAAAAGGCACTGTTGAACGCATATTTGCTGGATTAAAAGCTACATTTGAAACCACGGCCAGCAGCAAAGCTAAAATACGATTCTTTAGTTGCAAACAAAAAACTAATGAGGGCGTGAGAGACTTTGCCTTAAACCTGCAGGAAGCCCTTAAATCACTTACACTGGCTGAACCCATTTTTAACACCGGAGCGGATAAACTGCTAAGAGATCAATTTATTGAGGGACTCTACACCCCTTCTCACCGGGGGCATGTGAGCATGCTTGTTTTTAAGAACCCTGAATTGACATTTACCCAATTAAAGCAGAGCGCTATACGTCTCCAGCTGGCAGAGGCACCTCGGGATCAGGATCCTGCGCAACCCATGGCAGAGGCACCTCAACAACAGGGAGTGCCAGTGACATCAGCTATGTCTGGGGCCATTGCTAAGCCCCTGGGGCCCAGTACTAATGAGGCTCTTCAACAAAAGCTTGACTCTTTAGCTGATGTTGTTGCTTCAATGGCTAAAACCATGCAGGAGATGAGAGGACACAAGATGGAGTTGGCAAACTGTAGAGAGGATGTTCCATGGATGAGACCCCGGAGATACCCGACATGGAGAGGACGACCCCGCGACCGCTACCAACCGGATGGACAGCCCATTTGCCGCCGTTGCCAGCAGCCGGGCCACTTTGCACGAGATTGTGATTTAAACGGGAATCCCCTGGGAATGCGGGCCGCTTCGCAGGAATTAACTTTCAAGGCCCAACACCCTGGCACGACAGGTACATCGGAGGACGACCCATTATCCCTATCGTGCTGGACGGAATTCCCCTCAACGCTTTGCTGGACACAGGTTCCCAGATTTCATCTATACCGTATATCCTTTATAAGAGGTACTGGGCTGATGCAGATATTGATAAAGGGCCCTCTGATGTTGAACTAGATATATGGGCCAGTAATGGTAAGTTGGTACCGAAACTAGGATTCAGGGAGATGACCATAAAGATTGGTAAAGTAGAACTGAAGAAACAGGGTATAATTGTTGTTGATGTTGACCGGCGGAACTGTGAACCAACTGTATTGATAGGAATGAATGTGTTAGAGAACTGCTTTTCCGAAGTCATTTCTGTCTTACAGCAAATTGCTGAAACTGCCCAATCCTGCCAGCAGAGAGTTCTCCGGAGGGAAATAAAAGTATTGATGTTAAGGCAACAGGTAGAAGTTGCAGGTGGAGAAATCGGCAGTGTGAGGGTAAGTGATCCAACGTCTATTGTAATCCCACCAAAAACAGAAATGCTGTTATGGTGTAGAGCAGCCATTGGTACTAAGGGACGAGATTATCAAGCCTTAATAGAACCAGTGTACACCGACAGCAGGCCCACTATACTCACAGCACGAGGGATAGTCGAGGTACACCGGGGACGAGTGCCGGTACGACTTTTGAACTGTGGAGAGGAAGAGGTCACTTTGCCAAGGTATGCTACAATGGCAAAGCTATATACTGTTGACAACAATGCCATCACAACCATTGAGCCCTTAGAACCAACCTGTCAGGTGGAAGGCAATGGCTCAGATGGAGAAATGGAGGATTGGTGCCAACAGCTACACGTGGGCATAAATTCAACACCTACCCATCAAAAACAAGGGGTGTATAGGCTAGTGACGGAATATGAACAAGTCTTCAGTAAACACCCATTGGACTTCGGACGGATAGAAGGGGCAGAACACACAATCCCCACAGGTGACCATCCCCCAATAAAAGAAAGATATAGACCCATACCGCCCGCTCACTATCAATGTGCAAAAGATATGCTGAGGGAAATGAAACAGGCCGGGGTAATAAGAGACAGCTGTAACCCCTGGGCGGCCCCTCTAGTGATTGTCAAAAAAAAGGACAGAACCATGAGAATGTGCGTAGACTACCGGAAGATTAATAACATCTACCCCTTGCCTAGGATAGAAGAGTCCTTAACTGCTTTGAAATCTGCTAATTATTTTTCCACCTTAGACTTAACAAGCGGGTATTGGCAAGTCCCTGTGGCTGAGAGAGATAAGGAAAAGACGGCATTCACCACACCAATGGGTCTATGTGAATTTAATCGCATGCCGTTCGGACTCTGCAACGCATCCGGTACCTTCCAGCGGCTGATGGAATGCTGCCTCGGACACAAGAACTTCGAGACCGTCCTCCTGTACCTAGATGATGTGATCGTCTACTCAAAGACTTACGAACAACACTTAATAGACCTGGCAGAAGTGTTCGAAGCCTTATCCAGGTATGGCATGAAAGTCAAGCCATCCAAATGTCACCTTCTCAAGCCAAAGGTACAGTACCTGGGACACATCGTGAGTTCGGAGGGAGTAGCACCAGATCCCGAGAAAATAAGCGCCATAAGGGATTGGCCAAGACCTACCAGCGCAAAAGAAGTGAGACAATTCCTGGGATTGGTGGATTACTATCGCAGATTTATAAAAGGATTTACCAAGTTGGCAGCACCCTTGCAAGACACCTTGGTAGGGCAGACGAAGAAACCTTCAAACCGAAACCCTCCTTTTCAGTGGAACGACGAAAGGGAAGACTCCTTTGAACAACTAAAGAAGGCACTAACCGGAGAAGAGGTTCTGGCATACCCAGATTACCATAAACCTTTCATCCTCTACACCGATGCCAGTAATGTGGGACTAGGAGCGGTGCTGTCACAAAAGCAAGAAGGTCGGGAGAAAGTCATCGCCTTTGCAAGTAGAAAGCTCCGGCCTACTGAAAGAAATTCAGAAAATTACAGCTCCTTCAAATTGGAACTACTGGCAGTAGTTTGGGCTGTGACGGAGCGTTTCAAACACTATCTGGCCGCTGCAGAATTTATTGTCTATACTGACAACAATCCGTTGACCCACCTGGACACAGCCAAATTAGGTGCGTTAGAACAGCGATGGATAGCCCGGTTATCTAATTACAACTTCATAATCAAGTATCGAGCAGGTCGCAAGAATGGAAATGCCGATGCCCTATCCCGGATGCCACAGTTGAGAGATGTAGAAGAGGAAACGGGGGAGCTTGAAGAAATTGCACTACCAGCCTTCCATCGTCCCAAGGCAAAACATCATCAGTCAAGTACCTATCAGAAACAACAAGAGGTGAATTTTAATCCGTTAGCACACCATAGATGGGCTGACACCCAAGACAGCAATCCGGCTGTGAAGTTGGTGAAGGAACTGTTGACTGAGCAAAGTGCATATCCCTATGAGGATGCCCCAGAAGAGACGCATCAACTCTGGAAAGAGAGAGGCAAAATGTTCCTGTATCAAGGGAAGCTCTGTAGAAGATACACCAATCCGAAAACACATGAATTGGTTTGGCAGATTATTGTGCCTAAACAAGATGTGAAGATGGTCCTCGAAGCTTACCATAATGGTGCTTGTCACTTCGGTTGGAAAAAGTTAGAAGTACTTCTAAGAGAAAGATTTTATTGGGTCGGGATGAGAAAATCAATCGAACAGTGGTGCAGAAATTGTGGCCCGTGCAACCTCAGAAGAAACGATCAAAAGAACCAAAGAGCACCACTGCAGCCCATAATCACCAAACAACCACTTGAACTTGTAGCCATGGACCACGTGAAGTTGACACCAAGCCGGTCCGGCTATGTCTATGCCTTGACCATCGTGGACCATTATTCACGTTTCTTGGTAGTAGTACCCGTAAAAGATCTGACAGCAAAAACAGCAGCCAAAGCGTTCCAAACGTACTTTTGTAGACCCCATGGATATCCGGAACAGGTTCTCACCGACCAAGGTACAGCCTTTGAATCAGAGATCTTCAGAGAATTCTGTAATATGTATGGTTGCAAAAAGATCCGGACGACGGCCTATCATCCACAAACAAACGGCTTATGCGAGAAGATGAACCATATTGTAATAGACCTACTAAAGACTTTACCTGAGACAGAAAGGAATCAATGGCCAGAGAAATTGCCTGACTTGGTGGATCTGTATAATCATGTCCCGGTGAGCTCCACCAACTGCACCCCAGCTTACCTTATGCGTGCAAGACCCGGCCAATTACCAATCGATCTAGAAATGGGAATTCTGAAACCAGACGCAGAAGTTCAAGACTCCAATTGGGATATCATACGGCAAAAGCAGTATTGCCAAGTGCAAGAGAGTGTGGAAAGAAGCCTTCAGCAAACTAGAGAAAGACAAGAGCGAACTTTCAACCAGAATGCTCTAGCGACCCCATTAAGACCGGGTGACCAAGTGCTCAAGAGAAATCGTCGAACCAATAAACTGGACAATCAGTGGGAAGCCGTACCCTACACAGTTTTACCAACAAGAGTGGATAATCCTAAAATGTGTCTCATTAGCAAAAACGGAGGCTTAACATCTGTACTAGTGTCAAGAGACAATCTTAAATTATGTCCGGAAGCATTGAAAGAGCCAGACGTTGTCCAGCCAGAACCAGAAGTTATTCAACCCATACAGGTTCAACCAGTAAAGGAAAAAGAAGAGGAAGTGTATCACACCTGTATAGGAGACTTTCCCAAAACCCTACTAACATACCATGGTGCAGTAGTGGTTCCCATGGTGGCTTTTTACCCAACACCGAACCCAATACCAGAAGTCCCAAGACAGGAAGAGGCTGACCCCGTACTACAGGAGGTTCCAGGCCAGGAAGAACAGATTCCTGGTCAGAGTAATCCCATTCACGGTGGACTTGCCAACTCCATAGTCGTGGAATTATCTTTAGCAGAGCGGGCAGATACTACATCCGCAGTAGACAGTAGTACACCACATGAAGAGACACCGCTATTACGCAGATCACAGCGTAGTACCCAGGGTCAATTACCGGCCAGGTATGCAGATTACCAACTATAAAGCTCATAATGTGAATTGTATATATGTTATGCCGTATATAGTTAAACAGAAAATGTAGTATAGTCATTGCTATCAGTCTGCAACGTTTAAGCCCAGTGCCTACAGAGACTTGTCTGTATGAACTTATTGCATATTCTTGAACTTTTTATCAGCCCGGAGGCACTAAATCAAAGCTCCGGAAAGACTGCTTTTTGAACTTTGCTTTTTGCTCTTTTTGAACTTTCTTTAGACTTTATATTGATAACTCCGTTGGAAAAATGGAACTAAGTTCCTGGACACTAAGTACAGTGCCGTTCCTAATACCTTCAAGGATAGAACTGTATTAATGGACGCTATTTGAAGTGACTTTTTACAGAACTCTATTTTTGTTTCCTTGAGTGGTTTTTGTAACTTTTCATTTTTAAGACTCTGTACATATTAATTGTTATTTCAAAATGTTATTGTCCCACAGTCCCAGAGTACTGTTCTTAACTAAGGGGGAATGTGGCACCCCTAGGGGTATTTGCCACAAAAATAGTTACTGACAGTAAGTACAAATACTAAAATAGCAAGACTGCACTACCACCTCCGGCCAGAAGGGGGAGCTCCAGAGACTCCCCTTGATCCATTCTGGTCTGAGAGAAGAAATGGCAGTTGGGCCAAGGAGCTGATAGTGAGAGGTCATACAGTTGAATCTCTAACAGCCCTGTGACTGTTACCAGGCCTAAATCACCGGCCTGAGGAGAAGAGGGATAGAGAAAAAGGACATTGTGAGAACCGGGTAGCATTAATCACTACCCAGAACAGGCGCAAAGACGGATACCGGATCCGTGGCTGTATTCATTATATATAATACAGCAACCGGAAAAACGTGAGGTGATATCAGCTTCACTAGGGTCGGATGCAGCAACAGACACAGAGTTCAGCGGTACTCCCAGAGGGGGTAAACCGATAAAAGGACTCGGGTTGCCCGTCGAACCAGGACCCGGAGGGGACAGATTGGGCCGGCAGCCAGTTCACATACAGCAGCAGGGCCACACAGAAATTGCGCACAATAAGAGGCGAAGACCCCGGCAGGGTCAAAGTAACTCAGAGTTCCCATACAGACTCCGGTGACAGGACTGGTTGTAAATCCTTTTATGTTAAAGTAAACTGGTTAAACGTTTCAGTGCCTCAGTCTTTCATTTGGACAATAGCCATCTATCCAGGATCGAGATCGTCACCGCTGGGAGAACCTGCTGCTGATCAAGTAAGTGCCTGTCCCCTCATGATACCCCTTACACTGTGCATTGCCTGAGGCCACAGCACCGGGTCAAGCCACCCGTGACATCCCCCTCAAGAGACAGACTCCATTGGTCCGGTGCTGGGTATCCCGGTCTCCTGGGCGTCACAATAGTTAAAGTAAAAATAACTTAAGCAAGAAGAATGTTTTTTTCAATATTCATTACATTGTATTTTGATATTTTAAATATTAATAACAATATTAGTGTTTCGATTGCACTAAAGAAAGAATTGTGGTATTTGTATTTATTAAAAGCCCTGCTATTACTGATAATAATGGTGATAATTATCTATGTAAAATACATTTTTGCAAAAAATATTTCTAGCTGAGTTCAACGAAGATCTTGGTGTATTTATAATTTCAGTAGTCTTTTTATCTATCGCATTGTCATATCTATCCATCCATCCATCTATCTTTCCTTCTATCTATTTACGTCATGAGATTGGAGGCAGCACACTATTCAAAGTGAAAAAAATTCCTGTTTAATGGCCCATCATGGCAATGTTTCAATCATGAAGACGTTTTGGTACTAAAGTGAGAACAACAATTACATAGGAAAGATCACATTATAATTAGTGTTGAGCATTCCGATACTGCAAATATCGGGTATCGGCCGATATTCGCTGTACCGGAGTTCCGATACTGAGTTCCAATACTTTTGGGTCTGTACGGGCCTGCCGGGGGTCTGTACGGGCCTGCCGGGGGACTATGCGGGCTGCCAAGGGTCTGTGTGGGCTGCCGGTGGTTTGTACGGGCCTGCCGGGGGTTTGTGCGGGCTGCCGGGGTCTGTGCGAGCCTCTCGGGGGTTGTGTGTGTGCAGGCATCGTCCGATGGGACTACAAGTCCCATCGGGCTATGCCTGCTACAATGACAGTGATTGACACATTAGCCAATGATGGGACAGTAGTAGTCCCATCATCCCGCTAATGTGTTGAATGTAAAAGAAACCATCACAAACATACATACTACATACAACATACATACTACATACATACTACATACATTCTACATACAAACATACAACATACTACATACATACTACCAGTGGCGTAACTACCGCGGTCGCAGCGGTCGCCAGTGCGACCGGGCCCGGCAGGTCAGGGGCCCGGGCCCGGCAGGCAGGCTCGGACTGGCAGTGCCTCCCCCCGCTCCAGGGCCTCCCCCCCCTTCCCCGCCGCCGCCGCCGCTGCCTTGAATACTCACCCTGCTCCAGCGATGGTCTCGGCGTCTGCACTGCAGCTCGTTCCTGCTTGAGCGGTCACGTGACACCGCTCATTAAGATCATGAATATGCGCATATTCATGATCTTAATGAACGGTGTCACATGACCGCTCAAGCAGGAAGAAGGTGCTGCGCCGGCGCCGCCGTCTGGAGTCGGGACAGAGCGCGAGGGATGTCGGCACGGCCGTGCAGTGGGAAGACAGGTGAGTATGAGGGACGGGGGGACGGGGAACGGGGGGGGGGATGAAGGAGGACATAAGCCGGCGCGCCGAGCAGGAGCGGAGAGCTAAGCCTGCATACAGGGGGGAATATGAGCCATGCAGGGGGGAATATGAGCCATGCAGGGGGGGATAATATGAGCCATGCAGGGGGGAATATGAGCCATGCATACAGGAGGGGTAATATGAGCTATGTATATGGGATAGGAGGGAGATGAGCCATGCATACAGGAGGGGGGTCATTATACAGTATTGAGCATCATGTGTGGCCGTTATACAGTATGCAGCATCATGTGTGGCCATTATACAGTATGGAGCATCATGTGTGGTGGCCGTTATACAGTATTGAGCATCATGTGTGGCCATTATTCTATGGGGGTTACATTGAGTTGTATGGCAGGGCTGCAGGGGGGGGGCCCCATTTGGAAGTTCGCACCGGGGCCCCTAACTTTGTAGTTACGCCACTGCATACTACATACGTACATATATACAGTACAGACCAAAATTTTGGACACACCTTCTCATTTAAAGATTTTTCTGTATTTTCATGACTATGAAAATTGTAAATTCACACTGAAGGCATGAAAACTATAAATTAACACATGTGGAATTATATACTAAACAAAAAAGTGTGAAACAACTGAAAATATGCCTTATATTCTAGGTCCTTCAAAGTAGCCACCTTTTGCTTTGATGACTTCTTTGCACACTCATGGCATTCTCTTGATGAGCTTCAAGCGGTAGTCACCGGGAATGGTTTTCACTTGACAGGTGTGCTCTGTCAGGTTTAATAAGTGGGATTTCTTGCCTTATACAGTCATGGCCAAAAGTATTGACACCCCTGCAATTCTGTCAGATAATACTCAGTTTCTTCCTGAAAATGATTGCAAACACAAATTCTTTGGTATTATTATCTTCATTTAATTTGTCTTAAATGAAAAAACACAAAAGAGAATGAAGCAAAAAGCAAAACATTGATCCTTTCACACAAAACTCTAAAAGTGGGCCAGACAAAAGTATTGGCACCCTCAGCCTAATACTTTAATACTTGGTTGCACAACCTTTAGCCAAAATAACTGCGACCAACCGCTTCCGGTAACCATTAATGAGTTTCTTACAATGCTCTGCTGGAATTTTAGACCTTTCTTCTTTGGCAAACTGCTCCAGGTCCCTGATATTTGAAAGCATGCCTTCTCCAAACTGCCATTTTCAGATCTCTCCACAGGTGTTCTATGGGATTCAGATCTGGACTCATTGATGGCCACCTTAGAAGTCTCCAGTGCTTTCTCTCAAACCATTTTCTAGTGCTTTTTGAAGTGTGTTTTGGGTCATTGTCCAGCTGGAAGATCCATGACCTCTGCAAGAGACCCAGCTTTCTCACACTGGGCCCTACATTATGCTGCAAAATTTGTTGGTAGTCTTCAGACTTCATAATGCCATGTACACGGTCAAGCAGTCCTGTGCCAGAGGCAGCAAAGCAACCCCAAAACATCAGGGAACCTCCGCCATGTTTGACTGTAGGGACCGTGTTCTTTTCTTTGAATGCCTCTTTTTTTCTCCTGTAATCTCTATGTTGATGCCTTTGCCCAAAAAGCTCTACTTTTGTCTCATCTGACCAGAGAACATTCTTCCAAAACGTTTTAGGCTTTTTCAAATAAGTTTTGGCAAACTCCAGCCTGGCTTTTTTTATGTCTCGGGGTAAGAAGTGGGGTCTTCCTGGGTCTCCTACCATACAGTCCCTTTTCATTCAGATGCCAACGGATAGTACGGGTTGACACTATTGCACCCTCGGACTGCATGACAGCCTTAACTTGTTTGGATGTTAGTCTAGGTTCTTTATCCAACATCCGCACAATCTTGCATTGAAATTTCTTGTCAATTTTTCTTTTCCGTCCACATCTAGAGAGGTTAGCCACAGTGCCATGGGCTTTAAACGTCTTGATGACACTGCGCACGGTAGACACTGGAACATTCAGGTCTTTGGAGATGGACTTGTAGCCTTGAGATTGCTCATGCTTCCTCACAATTTGGTTTCTCAAGTCCTCAGGCAGTTCTTTGGTCTTCTTTCTTTTCTCCATGCTCAATGTGGTACACACAAGGACACAGGACAGAGGTTGATTCAACTTTAATCCATGTCAACTGGCTGCAAGTGTGATTTAGTTATTGCCAACACCTGTTAGGTGCCACAGTTAAGTTACAGGTGCTGTTAATTACACAAATTAGAGAAGCAAGAAGATAATATGGTATGGGGGCACCACAGAATGTACAAAGCTGGGATCCAACCCTGACCTTAGGATATAGACATATAGAGAACAAAAAGAAACAGCAAAGGCCATATAAAATGGGGATCACCAGACAGCAAGAATTTGTGCAAACAAACACAACTTTATTAAGGTATGACACAGGACATAAACATTAAAAACATCTAAAAACAATTAGAAACAATGCCTAAAATGAGGCATATGCCTGAATACAGGTAAAAGGGGAAATAAAAGAAATGTATGTATACAAATGATCCTCAGACTCCTATAGGGACAGCATATTTACTGGTATATATACCATATAGACAGACACATGAGAGCCACATGAATCACATATTAGAAAGTGAAGGGTACTGAGGTACATAAGTAAGAAATGCATGCAATATAACAACTCTAAATGGGCCAAGAGAAGGTCTATAGTCAGGCCATAAAAAATGGCAACCAGAGATGATGCACATAGGGTAGTAACACTCAAATGGGTACAAACAAGTACAGCATGAGGCTACATACACTTAATAATCTTACTCCCAAACTAATGCGGTGTATAACAGGCAAAATAACCCTAAATATCCCAATGCTAAAACATGCCAATAAAAACTCATAATATTGCACTCCAAGTGAACCAGCTACCTAAGTGCAAAGCATGCACACCAATCATTTCCCCAAGGACCAGATGGGTATAATACGCCAGTGTTTATAACAAGCACAGTGAAAAAGCGAATACCCTACGCGTGTCGCCACTACGGTGGCTTCATCAGGGGAAATGATTGGCGTGCATGCTTTGCACTTAGGTAGCTGGTTCACTTGGAGTGCAATATTATGAGTTTGTATTGGCATGTTTTAGCATTGGGATATTTAGGGTTATTTTGCCTGTCATACACCGCATTAGTTTGGGAGTAAGATTATTAAGTGTATGTAGCCTCATGCTTTACTTGTTTGTACCCATCTGAGTGTTACTACCCTATGTGCATCATCTCTGGTTGCCATTTTTTATGGCCTGACTATAGACCTTCTCTTGCCCCATTTAGAGTTGTTATATTGCATGCATTTCTTACTTATGTACCTCAGTACCCTTCACTTTTAATATGTGATTCATGTGGCTCTCATGTGTCTGTCTATATGGTATATATGCCGGTAAATATGCTGTCCATATAGGAGTCTGAGGATCAAACAACATACTACATACATACTACATACATACAGACAACATACATACTACATACATGCTACATACATACATATTACATACATACTACAAGCATACTACATACATACAACATACATACAACATAAATACAACATACTACATACATACTACATACATACACCATACTACATTACTACATACATACTACATACATGCTACACACAACATACATACAACATGCATACTACATACTACATACATACAACATACATGCATACATACAACATACATACTACATACATACTACATGCAATACATTTATACATTACATACAGTACATACATATACACATACAGTACATATAACATAGATTACATACTCACCATCACTTGTCACTTTGTTCCCCGAAGCCAGTGTCATCTGTAAAAAATATGAAAATAACAAACAAACAATATACTCCCTGATCCACAGAAATCCACCAGTGTCCAACGACGATCTCCCATGGAGAACGGCAGCATCAGATGATGCAACCGCTCTCTAGGGACTCCAGGAATACAATGATGGGAGGAAGGTATCCTTCCGCACTGTATTCCTCCGCCGCTGTAAAGAAATAGTCCCTAGTCTCACTTTTAACATTGCTGTGTAAGAAATTTCCCACACAGCAAATGCCATAAAGTGAGACTCTGAACTATAGTAACCTCTCAGTGATACACTGCAGGAGTGATTGTCTCCTGTCAGTGTGTCACTGAGGGTCCTATAGAGCAGTGACATCACCCAATGTCACTGTTCTATAGGGGAGATTATCGTAGGACACTCGTTAATAATTGGACTACGGCGGACAGGTAGTATATAGTTTATTATTTTACGTTTTTTGCAGGCGCTGAAGTATAGTAAGTATGGTTAAATGAAGAATATTAAAATACTTTTTTATGGCTGTGTCTTTATTTTTTTAACTCTTTCACTACACTAGGATTAATAATGGATAGGTGTCTTATTGACGCCTCTCCATTAGAGTTGAGCGACTTTTACTTTTTTAGGATCGAGTCGGGTTTCGCGAAACCCGACTTTGTCAAAAGTCGGGTCGGGTGAAATCGGACGATTATTTCGAAAAGTCGGTGGCTGACCAAAACACGAAACCCAATGCAAGTCAATGGGGAATCAAAGTTGGCAATGAGTGGAGGGCAGGAAAACACCTACAGTGCCCATTTTAATGCCAAAAACATCAATTCTTATTTCTTATGCTTGTCAATCTTAATTTACTTTATAATAATAGTTAGGCATTGAAAACAGGGGGTCATTTGGCTAAAGTTGAGGGGGGGGTAGGGCTGGCTCAAGGTTTTCGTGGGCCCAGGAAATGCAGAATACGTCACAGCGGTGGAGCAGGGAGAGGTAAGTATTACAACTTTGCAAGTGCTGTGTGTTGTGAATTCTGTGGCTGAGTTCACTTCTCTGGTCACAAGTGGTATTGCAGTCTCTGGGCTTCCTCCCTCAGGTGTTCTGGTGAGCTCGTTGGCTGCCTTGCTATTTAGCTCCACCTGAGTCTGTCTTCCTTGCTCCTTGTCAATGTTCCAGTGTTGGATCTGAGCTACTGCATCTTTCCTTGGGCCTGCTGCTCTGCTAGATAAGTGCTTCTAGTTTGTTTTCTGTTTTTTCTGTCCAGCTTGTTTTTATCTTTTGCTGGAAGCTCTGAGAAGCAAAGGGGTGCACCGCCGTGCTGTTAGTTCGGCACGGTGGGTCTTTTTGCCCCTTTGCGTGGTTTTCGTTTTAGGGTTTTTTGTAGACTGCATAGTTCTCTTTGCTATCCTCGCTCTGTCTAGAATATCGGGCCTCACTTTGCTGAATCTATTTCATTCCTACGTTTGTCTTTTCATCTTGCTAACAGTCATTATATGTGGGGGCTGCCTATTCCTTTGGGGTATTTCTCTGAGGTAAGTCAGGCTTGTATTTCTATCTTCAGGCTAGTCAGCTCCTCAGGCAGTGCCGAGTTGCATAGGTAGTTGATAGGCGCAATCCACTGCTGCTTCCAGTTGTGTGAGGATAGATCAGGTACTGCAGTCTACAGAGATTCCACGTCTCAGAGCTCGTCCTATTGTTTTGGGTTATTGCCAGATCTCTGTATGTGCGCTGATTACTGCACGCTGTGTTGCCTGATTGCCAGCCATAACAGTACAAGGAGCCATTCAATGATTTCCAATAGAGGGAAAAAAGAAATCCTGACATCATTTTTTTTTCTTAGCTCTGTCTTCAGTCTTTTTTTTCCCCTAGACATTAGAGTGCTTCAGGACACAGCTGTGGACATGGATATTCAGGCTCTGTGCTCCTCAATGGATAATCTCGTTGTAAATGTACAAAAGATTCAAGATACTATTGATCAGAAATCGATGCTAGAACCAAGAATTCCGATTCCTGATTTGTTTTTTGGTGACAGAACTAAGTTCCTGAGCTTCAGAAATAATTGTAAGCTATTTTTGGCCTTGAAACCTCATTCTTCTGGTAATCCTATTCAACAGGTTTTGATTATTATTTCTTTTTTGCGCGGCGACCCACAGGACTGGGCGTTTTCTCTTGCACCAGGAGATTCTGCATTGAGTAATGTTGATGCATTTTTCCAGGCGCTGGGATTGCTTTACGATGAGCCTAATTCAGTGGATCAAGCTGAGAAAAATCTGCTGGCTTTATGCCAGGGTCAGGATGATGTAGAAGTATATTGTCAGAAATTTAGAAAATGGTCAGTACTCACTCTGTGGAATGAATCTGCACTAGCGGCTTTGTTCAGAAAGGGTCTCTCTGAAGCTCTTAAGGATGTAATGGTGGGATTTCCTATGCCTGCTGGTTTGAATGAGTCTATGTCCTTGGCCATTCAGATCGGTCGTCGCTTGCGCGAGCGTAAATCTGTGCACCATCTGGCGGTATTGTCTGAGAGTAAGCCTGAGCCTATGCAGTGCGACAGGACTATGACTAAAGTAGAACGGCACGAACACAGACGTCTGAACAGACTGTGTTTCTATTGTGGTGATTCTACTCATGCTATTTCTAATTGTCCTAAACGCACTAGGCGGTTCGATAGCTCTGCCATTATTGGTACTGTACAGTCCAAATTCCTTTTGTCCATTACCTTAATGTGCTCTTTGTCATCATATTCTGTCATGGCGTTTGTGGATTCAGGCGCTGCCCTGAATCTGATGGATTTGGATTATGCTAAACGTTGTGGATTTTTCTTGGAGCCTTTGCGGTGTCCTATTCCGTTGAGAGGAATTGATGCTACACCTCTGGCCAAGAATAAGCCTCAGTACTGGGCCCAGCTGACCATGTGCATGGCTCCTGCACATCAGGAAGTTATTCGCTTTTTGGTACTGCATAATTTGCATGATGTGGTCGTGTTGGGGTTGCCATGGCTACAAACCCATAATCCAGTATTGGATTGGAACTCTATGTCGGTAACCAGCTGGGGTTGTCAGGGAGTACATGGTGATGTTCCATTTTTGTCTATTTCGTCATCCATTCCTTCTGACATCCCAGAGTTCTTGTCGGACTTTCAGGATGTATTTGAAGAGTCCAAGTCTGATGCCCTTCCTCCGCATAGGAATTGTGATTGTGCTATCGATTTGATTCCTGGTAGTAAATTCCCTAAGGGTCGTTTATTTAATTTGTCCGTACCTGAACACACCGCTATGCGCAGTTATGTGAAGGAGTCCCTGGAGAAGGGACATATTCGCCCATCGTCGTCACCATTGGGAGCAGGGTTCTTTTTTGTAGCCAAGAAGGATGGTTCGCTAAGACCGTGTATTGATTACCGCCTTCTTAATAAGATCACTGTTAAATTTCAGTATCCCTTGCCATTGTTATCTGACTTGTTTGCTCGGATTAAGGGGGCTAGTTGGTTTACTAAGATTGATCTTCGTGGTGCGTATAATCTGGTGAGAATCAGGCAGGGAGATGAATGGAAAACGGCATTTAATACGCCCGAGGGTCATTTTGAGTATCTGGTGATGCCGTTCGGACTTGCCAATGCTCCATCTGTTTTTCAGTCTTTTATGCATGACATTTTCCGTGAGTATCTGGATAAATTCTTGATTGTTTACTTGGATGACATCTTGATCTTCTCAGATGATTGGGAGTCTCATGTGAAGCAAGTCAGAATGGTTTTCCAGGTACTGCGTGCTAATTCCTTGTTCGTGAAGGGATCAAAGTGTCTCTTCGGTGTGCAGAAAGTATCATTTTTGGGGTTCATCTTTTCCCCTTCTACTATCGAGATGGATCCGGTTAAGGTTCAGGCCATCCAGGATTGGACTCAGCCGACATCTCTAAAAAGTTTGCAGAAATTCCTGGGCTTTGCTAATTTTTATCGTCGCTTCATCTGTAATTTTTCTAGCATTGCCAGACCATTGACCGATTTGACCAAGAAGGGTGCTGATTTGGTTAATTGGTCTTCTGCTGCCGTGGAAGCTTTTCAGGAGTTGAAGCGTCGTTTTTGCTGTGCCCCTGTGTTGTGTCAACCTGATGTTTCTCTTCCGTTCCAGGTCGAGGTTGATGCTTCTGAGATTGGTGCAGGGGCGGTTTTGTCACAGAGAGGTTCTGGTTGCTCAGTGTTCAAACCATGTGCTTTCTTTTCCAGGAAATTTTCTGCTGCTGAGCGTAATTATGATGTGGGCAACCGAGAGTTGCTGGCCATGAAGTGGGCATTCGAGGAGTGGCGTCATTGGCTTGAGGGTGCTAAGCATCGCGTGGTGGTTTTGACTGATCATAAGAACCTTACTTATCTTGAGTCTGCCAAGCGCTTGAATCCTAGACAGGCCCGTTGGTCGTTATTTTTTGCTCGTTTTGATTTTGTGATTTCATACCTTCCGGGCTCTAAGAATGTGAAGGCGGATGCTCTGTCTAGGAGTTTTGTGCCCGACTCTCCGGGGTTATCTGAGCCGGCGAGTATCCTCAAGGAAGGAGTCATTGTGTCTGCCATCTCCCCTGATTTGCGGAGAGTGTTGCAGAAATTTCAGGCTAATAAACCTGATCGTTGTCCGGCCGAGAAACTGTTCGTCCCTGATAGGTGGACTAGTAAAGTTATCTCTGAACTTCATTGTTCGGTGCTGGCCGGTCATCCAGGAATCTTTGGTACCAGGGAGTTGGTTGCTAGATCCTTCTGGTGGCCATCTCTGTCACGGGATGTGCGTGCTTTTGTGCAGTCCTGTGGAATTTGTGCTAGGGCTAAGCCTTTCTGTTCACGCGCCAGTGGGTTGCTTTTGCCCTTGCCGGTCCCGAAGAGGCCTTGGACACATATTTCGATGGATTTCATTTCTGACCTTCCCGTTTCTCAAAAGATGTCTGTCATTTGGGTGGTCTGTGATCGCTTTTCTAAAATGGTCCATCTGGTGCCCTTGGTTAAATTGCCTTCCTCCTCTGATTTGGTGCCTTTGTTCTTCCAGCATGTGGTTCGTTTACATGGCATTCCTGAGAATATTGTTTCTGACAGAGGTTCCCAGTTTGTCTCGAGGTTCTGGCGAGCCTTTTGTGGTAGGATGGGCATTGACCTATCTTTCTCCTCGGCCTTCCATCCTCAGACTAATGGCCAGACCGAACGAACCAATCAGACCTTGGAAACATATCTGAGATGTTTTGTTTCCGCTGACCAGGATGATTGGGTGTCATTTTTGCCGTTGGCTGAGTTCGCCCTTAATAATCGGGCCAGCTCGGCTACCTTGGTCTCTCCATTTTTCTGCAATTCTGGGTTCCATCCTCGTTTCTCTTCAGGACAGGTTGAGTCTTCGGACTGTCCTGGTGTGGATTATGTGGTGGACAGGTTGCAGCAGATCTGGACTCAGGTAGTGGACAATTTGACCTTGTCCCAGGAGAAGGCTCAGCTTTTCGCTAATCGCAGACGCCGTGTGGGACCCCGACTTCGTGTTGGGGATCTGGTTTGGTTATCTTCTCGTCATATACCTATGAAGGTTTCCTCTCCTAAATTTAAACCTCGTTTTATTGGTCCGTATAGGATTTCTGAGATTCTCAATCCGGTGTCTTTTCGTCTGACCCTCCCAGACTCCTTTTCCATACATAATGTATTCCATAGGTCGTTGTTGAGGAGATACGTGGCACCTATGGTTCCATCTGTGGAGCCTCCTGCCCCTGTTTTGGTGGAGGGGGAATTGGAGTATATTGTGGAGAAGATTTTGGATTCTCGTGTCTCTAGACGGAAACTCCAGTATCTGGTCAAATGGAAGGGTTATGCTCAGGAAGATAATTCCTGGGTTTTTGCCTCTGATGTCCATGCCCCAGATCTTGTTCGTGCCTTTCATGTGGCTCATCCTGGTCGGCCTGGGGGTTCTGGTGAGGGTTCGGTGACCCCTCCTCAAGGGGGGGGTACTGTTGTGAATTCTGTGGCTGAGTTCACTTCTCTGGTCACAAGTGGTATTGCAGTCTCTGGGCTTCCTCCCTCAGGTGTTCTGGTGAGCTCGTTGGCTGCCTTGCTATTTAGCTCCACCTGAGTCTGTCTTCCTTGCTCCTTGTCAATGTTCCAGTGTTGGATCTGAGCTACTGCATCTTTCCTTGGGCCTGCTGCTCTGCTAGATAAGTGCTTCTAGTTTGTTTTCTGTTTTTTCTGTCCAGCTTGTTTTTATCTTTTGCTGGAAGCTCTGAGAAGCAAAGGGGTGCACCGCCGTGCTGTTAGTTCGGCACGGTGGGTCTTTTTGCCCCTTTGCGTGGTTTTCGTTTTAGGGTTTTTTGTAGACTGCATAGTTCTCTTTGCTATCCTCGCTCTGTCTAGAATATCGGGCCTCACTTTGCTGAATCTATTTCATTCCTACGTTTGTCTTTTCATCTTGCTAACAGTCATTATATGTGGGGGCTGCCTATTCCTTTGGGGTATTTCTCTGAGGTAAGTCAGGCTTGTATTTCTATCTTCAGGCTAGTCAGCTCCTCAGGCAGTGCCGAGTTGCATAGGTAGTTGATAGGCGCAATCCACTGCTGCTTCCAGTTGTGTGAGGATAGATCAGGTACTGCAGTCTACAGAGATTCCACGTCTCAGAGCTCGTCCTATTGTTTTGGGTTATTGCCAGATCTCTGTATGTGCGCTGATTACTGCACGCTGTGTTGCCTGATTGCCAGCCATAACAGCTGTGATCCTGAGCAAGCAGGGGGGGCCACTAGTTGGCACTGGCACAGGGCCCCTCATAGTACGGCGGTGTGTTTGATGGTGGGTGGCGCCTCCCACTGTAACGAGTGGCGCAGACACAGTTAATAGGCCCAAAATAAAAAAAGTAGGCTAAATGCAGTTTAAAATTGGTAACAGGACTAAACAGGCGCCATAGCTTTGTTCTGTGGAGGACAATTGTAATGAGTGATGCAGACAAAGGTAGTAGGCCCTAAATAAAAAAATAGTCTAAAAGCAGTTTAAAATTGGTAACTGGACTAAACAGGCGGCATTGCTTTGTTCAGTGGAGGACAATTGTAACGAGTGGCGCAGACACAGTTAGTAGGCCCAAAATTAAAAAGTAGGCTAAAAGTAGTTCAAAATTGGTAACAGGACTAAACAGGCGGCATTGCTTTGTGCAGTGGAGGACAATTGTAACGAGTGCCGCAGACACAGTTAGTAGGCCCAAAATGAAAAAGTAGGCTAAACGCAGTTCAAAATTGGTAACAGGACTAAACAGGCGGCATTGCTTTGTTCAGTGGAGGACAATTGTAATGAGTGGCGCAGACACAGGTAGTTGGCCCAAAATACAAAAGTAGGCTAAAAGCAGTTCAAAATTGGTAACAGGACTAAAGAGGCGGCATTGCTTTGTTCAGTTGATGACAATTGTAATGAGTGGCGCAGACACAGTTAGTAGGCCCAAAATAAAAAAGTAGGCTAAAAGCAGTTCAAAATTGGTAACAGGACTAAACAGGCGGCATAGCTTTGTTCTGTGGAGGACAATTGTAATGAGGGCGCAGACACAGTTGGTAGGCCCAAAATAAAAAAGTAGGCTAAATTCAGTTCAAAATTGGTAACAGTACTAAGCAGTTGGCATTGATTTGTTCAGTGGAGGACAATTGTAACGAGTGGCGCAGACACAGTTAGTAGGCCCAAAATAAAAAAGTAGGCTAAATGCAGTTCAAAATTGGTAACAGGACTACATGGGCGGCATTGCTTTGTTCAGTGGAGGACAATTGTAATGAGTGGTGCAGACACAGGTAGTAGGCCCAAAAACAAAAGTAGGCTAAAAGCAGCTCAAAATTGGTAACAGGACTAAACAGGAGGCATTGCTTTGTTCTGTGGAGGACAATTGTAATGAGTGGCGCAGACACAGGTAGTAGGCCCAAAATACAAAAGTAGGCTAAAAGCAGTTCAAAATTGGTAACAGGACTAAATAGGCAACATAGCTTTGTTCTGTGGAGGACAATTGTAATGAGTGGCACAGACACAGGTAGTAGGCCCCAAATACAAAAGTAGGCTAAAAGCAGTTCAAAATTGGTAACAGGACTAAACAGGTGGCATTGCTTTGTTCAGTGGAGGACAATTATAATGAATGTCACAGGCACAGTTAGTAGGCCCAAAATACAAAAGTAGGCTAAAAGCAGTTCAAAATTGGTAACAGGACTAAACAGGAGGCATTGCTTTGTTCAGTGGAGGACAATTGTAATGAGTGGCGCAGACACAGATATTAGGCTGAAAATAAAAAAGTAGGCTAAATTCAGTTCAAAATTTGTAACAGGACTAAACAGGTGGCATAGCTTTGTTCAGTGGAGGACAATTGTAATGAGTGGCGCAGACACAGGTAGTAGGCCGAAATACAAAAGTAGGCTAAAAGCAGTTCAAAATTGGTAACAGGAATAAACAGGCGGCATAGCTTTGTTCTGTGGCGGACAATTGTAATGAGTGGCTCAGACACAGGTAGTAGGCCCAAATACAAAAGTAGGCTAAAAGCAGTTCAAAATTGGTAACAGGACTAAACAGGTGGCATTCCTTTGTTCTGTGGAGGACAATTGTAACGAGTGGTGCAGACACAGTCAGTAGGCCCAAATACAAAATTAGGCTAAAAGCAGTTAAAAATTGGTAACAGGACTAAACAGGCGGCATAGCTAGGTACTTGGGTGGCCTCCTCTGCTGAATAGCAGACAGTGGTAGTAGGCGCAAAGTATTAACTGGTCTAAATGGAGGCCAGGGCCCCTGTATATTTTAACTATCATCTATCATTTCAACAAATTTGTATTGGCAGTGCCTATGAAGAATTTAACAGGACAGACTACACAGTGGTGGAGCAGGGAGAGGTAAGTATTGCAAGTGGTAGAGCACTGTTCAAGCTGGGGAGAAAACTCTCTCGTGGGCGGCGGTACTGGCACAGGGCCCCTCATATTACAACGGTGTGTCTGATGTTGGTTGTGCACCACCACCGTCAGAGACACTTCATTGTATTATGAGGGACTCTGTGCCAGTGCCATCGCCCAAAAGTGGGCGCACCCACCTGTCCAGGCAAATTGCATTCACACGGGTGCTTGCCCCAGGTGGTGACCACGGCACAGTGGGGGGAGTCAGCCCATTTAGGGAGGTATAAAATAGCCTATGGTGGACATTCAGCAGCTGCAAATGGAGGAATTGGAGAAGTCAGTAAGAAGAGGCCAAAAGCAAGACATTTTTCAGGCAAGCTACGTGTCAGCAGGAGAAGGTGGGGCAAAATAATTTGAAATCCATGATTGGTTCATTTTAATTAAGGTTAGATCATCAACATTCTGGGTAGCAAGACGTGTGTTTTTTTTTTCAGTATTGAACCAGCAGCACTGAAGACTCTTTCTGATAGCACACTAGAAGCAGGGCAAGCGAGTTCCTGTAATGCATATTCTGCTAATTCAGGCCAGGTGTCTATTTTAGATGCCCAGTAATCAAAGGGGAATGACCTCTGATGGAGAAGATCGATAAGGGAGGAAAAGTAGTTTGTAACCATACTGGACAAATGCTGTCTCCTGTCACTTTGAATCGATGCAGCACTACCTGTCGTGTCAGCGGTCATTGCGATATCACTCCACAACCTGGTCATAAAACCCCTCTGTTCAACGTCACTTCGGATTTGTGCACCTGTAACACCTCAGCCATGTTGCCCCCTACGTGTGAGAATCATCACCGCCGCTGTGTGCTGGACCAAACGGTCTACAAGAGTTGCTTGTTTGGTAGCTAATATTTGCTCAAGGTTCTCATGTGGCATGATATTTTGAAAATTTCCTTTATATCGTGGATCCAGGAGGCAGGCCAACCAGTAATCGTCATCGGTCATCATTTTGATAATGCAGGGTCCCTTTTTAGGAAAAGCAAGTCATACTCAGCCATGTGGGCCAATGTTCCAGGTGTCAATTCACTGCTTGTGCTGGGTTGAGGAGCACTTTCTTGCAAATCAACATCACTTGTTTCCCACAAAAACCCTGTACCTGACCTTGCAACGCTGCCAGTTTCTATTGCCCCCTGAGAAGCATCCTCCTCCCATAAATATTTATCCTCATCATCCTCATCCTCCTCCTCCTCCTCCTCTTTGTCCACCACCTCGTCCAGGATAGATCTCTGAGCAGACAATGGCTGACTGTCATCAAGGCTTCCCTCCTCCTCTGCTGCAGACGCCAGCTCCTTAATGTGCGTCAAACTTTGCATCAGCAAACGCTTTAGTGGGATGCTCATGCTTATGATGGCGTCGTCTGCACTTACCAGCCGTGTGCATTCCTCAAAACACTGAAGGACTTGACAGAGGTCTTGGAGATTTGACCACTGCACACCAGACAACTCCATGTCTGCCATCCAACTGCCTGCTCGTGTATGTGAATCCTCCCATAAATTAATAACAGCACGCCTCTGTTCGCACAGCCTCTGAACCATGTGCAGTGTGGAGTTCCACCTTGTTGCAACATTATTAGGTGGAGCCGGGGAAGATTCAGCGATCGCTGATGGTTCAGCATACGGCTGGAGTGCACGGGCGACCGGCGGATGTGCGAGCAAAGTCTTCGCACTTTCAGGAGCAGGGCTGATAACTCCGGATAATTTTTGAGGAAGCACTGCACCACCAGGTTCAAGGTGTAAGCCAGGCAAGGTATGTGTTTAAGTTCTGAAAGGGCTATGGCAGCCATAAAATTCCTTCCGTTATCACTGACTACCTTGCCTGCCTCAAGATGTATACTGCCCAGCCATGACTGAGTTTGTTGCTGCAAGTACTCGGCCAGTACTTCCGCGGTGTGTCTGTTGTCGCCCAAACACTTCATTTCTAACACAGCCTGCTGACGCTTACCACTAGCTGTTCGATAATGGGACACCTCATGTGCAGCACTGGCAGCTGCGGATGGAATGGTCGTGCGACTGCGCTCTATGGATGAGCTTTCACTTCTGGAAGAGGAGGAGGGGTTGCGAACGCCTACAGCCAACTGTTTCCTAGACCGTGGGCTAGGCAGAACTGTCCCACTGTGACTGTCCCTTGTGGACACTGCATCCACCACATTAACCTAGTGTGCCTTGATGGACACGTAACGTCCCTGGCCATGCCTACTGGTCCATGCATCTGTTTTGAGGTGCACCTTTCCACTGACTGATTGCCTCAGTGCATGGACAATGTGGTCTTTTGACATGCTGGTGGAGGGCTTTTCTCACAAAGAAGTGTCGACTGGGTAGGTCATAGCGTGGTACTGCGTAGGCCATCAGGGCTTTGAAAGCTTCGCTTTCAACCAACCGGTAGGGCATCATCTTTAATGAGATTAGTCTAGTAATGTGGGCATTCAAACCCTGTGTATGCGGATGAGAGGATGAGTACTTTCTTTTCCTAACGAGAGTCTCTTGTAGGGTGAGCTGGACTGGAGAGGTGCATATGGTGGAACTAGCGGTGGTGGTGGTGGAGGACATGGCGGATTGAGAAAGGGTTGGTGATGGTATTCTCGATGTTGGCCTACATACAGTGTTTCCTACCAATAACCTTGCGATTCCCTGACTGCTTTGGCCTTGCGACGATACCGCCACATTTGCTGCTAGTGGTGTCCTACCCGGTGGGCTTACAGTGAGGGAAGCAATGTAGCATTGCTGACTACCTTCATTATGAGCAGGTGCACCAACGGTATGAGACATGCATGCTGGTTAAATGTCTAAGCATGCACGTTGTATTTAAATTTTGAAGATTCTTCCTCTGCTAAAGGTCTTTGAGCATTTCTTACAGATAACTTTTGACTGATGATTCGGATCTTGGTTAAAAAATTGCCACACTGCACTCTTCCTAGTGCAGTGTGGCAATTTTTTAACCAAGATCCGAATGATCAGTCAAAAGTTATCTGTAAGAAATGCTCAAAGACCTTTAGCAGAGGAAGAATCTTCAAAATTTAATATGGAATACATTTTCAGACATTGCATGCTGTGCTACTTTCACCAGATGGCCACGCTGTCCTAAAACTGTTTTTGTTTTTGTCAAACGTTTTTGGCCTGTTACGGGCCTGCCAGATGACAGCTGTTGCGATGTAGATGGCTGCTGCGGATCATCCTCCTCTGCTTCAGAGTTACTGGCAGCGGCACCCTCTGCCCCAATGGCTGCCAATCTGGGTCAACAACTGGGTCATCTATCACCTTCTCTTTCATGTGCACCTTCCTCTGTGTCACCATGTAAGGTGCTATAGTGTTCGGGACGGGGCACCATAGTCTCATCAGGGTCAGATTCTGGCTCAGTACACTGCGAGGGCAATGTAGTGATCTGAGTCAATGGAACAGCATTATAATCTAGCTGTGGCTGTGCATCAGTGCACTCCATGTCCGATTCATCTTGTAATGGGCAGTTAACAATTTCCTGTTCTAACCCAGGCACGGTATGTGTAAAGAGCTCCATGGAGTAACCTGTAGTGTCACCTGACGCATCCTTCACTTTTGGTTTGGGTGAAGGACACAAGGAAACGTCTTGTTCCTGACCGGGAGCATCCACTGACGACTCACTGCTTTTATATTTGGAACTTTCTGAAGAGGAGGTGAAAGAGCTAGAGGCTGAGTCAGCAATGAAAGCCAAATCTTTTTCCTGCTGCTCCGGCTTTAAATGCCGTTTTCCTACTCCCAGAAAATGGAGCCTTCGAGGCCTTGTGTAGCCAGCCGATGACACTGGCTCAACACCTTGAGCCTTAGGTGCTATTGTGCTTTTGCCACTACCACCAGATGTACATCACCATCAGTACCAGCTGGCAACCACCACCCACGGCCTCTTCCACAAGACTTTCTAATTTTTTGGAAAATCTAACCAAAATAACAACCGTTATATGGTACTGTAAAACAAGGTAGAAGGTGTATATAAACCTGAATCTCCCTTTTTATTGGGGGGAGACTGACCCAAAACTCAGGCCCAGTGTATAAAACAATGCAATGTAAGTGCCAGAAAGTGGCTGGCTGACATACACCAAACTAACAGGACCACAGTAGATCCACTTTGTGAGAATTTGAAGTTCCTTTTTTTTGGGGGGGGAGATTGACCCAAAACTCAGGCCCAGTGTATAAAACAATGCAATCTAAGTGGCAGAAAGTGGCTGTCTGACATACACCAAACTAACAGGACTGCAGTAGATCCACTTTGTGAGAATTTGAAACTCTCTTTTTTGGGGGGAGACTGACTCAAAACTCAGGCACAGTGTATAAAACAATGCAATCTAAGTGGTAGAAAGTGACTGGAAGATATATGAAAAAATACAAGGACTGTCGTACAATTTCAATCTCCCTGCAATGATCTCAGGAAAAGTACGGCAGTAATAAAAAGGACTGCTGCACACAAAAGTGTGGACAAATAAACAAGATAACTGTGCAGAAAGGAGCAACAGGATTTTTGTTTTTAAAAAAGCAGTTGGTTTGCACAGCGGCTTGCAAACAGCAATGCAAAGATTGCCGACCTCATGGCCAATCCCACACTAGGATCGGGTCAGGTTTCATGAAACCCGACTTTGCCGAAAGTCGGCAATTTTTGAATTTGTCCGATCCATTTCGCTCAACCCTACTCTCCATTATTAACCTGGCTTAATGTCACCTTACAATAGCAAAGTAACATTAACCCCTTATTACCTCATATCCCACCGCTACATGGGAGTGGGAAGAGAGAAGCTAAGTGCCGGAATTGGCACATCTTACAGATTCGCCATTTCTGGGGCAGCTGTGGACTGGTATTTGAAGCCGGAGGGGCCAATATCCATGGCCCCTCTCTTGGCTATGAATATCAGCCCGCAGCTGTCTGCATAGCCTTTCTGGCTATAAAATATAAGGGGACCCCACATCATTTTTTTGGGTGGTCCCCCTATTTTAATAGTAAAGGATACGCAGACAGCAGCAGGCTGATATTCATAGCCTGGGAGGGGCCATGGTTATTACTCCCTTTCCAGGCTACAAATATTGGCCCCCGGCCGTCGGATTTCCCCCTCTGGCGCAGAAAATTGCACGGGAGCTCACACCATTTTTTCCATTTTTTTAAAATTAAACGCTCATTAAGGCCTCTTTCACACTTGCATCGGTACGTGTCCGTCGCTATGCATCGGGCCGACGTATCGACGCATGTTGTGAAATTTGTGCATGACATGGGCAGCGGATGCAGTTTTGCAACACATCCGCTGCCCATTCTGAAGTCCGGGGAGGAGTGGGCGGTGTTTCGGCTGCGCATGCGAGTTAGAAAATGGCAGATACAACGGACAAAAAAGTTCACTTGAACGTTTTTTCGTGCTGACGGTCCGCCAAAACACGACTGATCCATTACACGACGTACGCGATGTGTGGCCATCTGTCACGATCCGTCGCTAATACAAGTCTATGGGTAAAGAGCGCCTCCTGCGAGCACATTTGTAGGTTCCGTTTTTTTCCTAAACGATGGCTTGCGATGGATTGCTAAAAACGCAAGTGTGAAAGTTACATAGTTACATAGTTATTAAGGTTGAAGGAAGACTATATGTCCATCTAGTTCAACCCATAGCCTAACCTAACATGCCCTAACATGTTGATCCAGAGGAAGGCAAAAAAAACCCATGTGCAAAGAGTAAGCTCCACATTGGGGAAAAAAATTCCTTCCCGACTCCACATACGGCAATCAGACTAGTTCCCTGGATCAACGCCCTATCAAGGAATCTAGTGTATATACCCTGTAACATTATACTTTTCCAGAAAGGTATCCAGTCCCCTCTTAAATTTAAGTAACGAATCACTCATTACAACATCACATGGCAGAGAGTTCCATAGTCTCACTGCTCTTACAGTAAAGAATCCATGTCTGTTATTATGCTTAAACCTTTTTTCCTCCAACCGCAGAGGATGCCCCCTTGTCCCTGTTTCAGGTAGCCTTAGAAACATCGGCCTTTCTATTACATATCTATGGATACATCTATCTGTAGATATATTTATAGATAGATATATCTATAGATACATAGATGTACTGTATCTATCCATATATCCGGCTGCTTTCACACATCAGGTTTTTGCCGTCAGGCACAATTTGGCGAGTTTTGAAAAAAACGGATCCGTTTTTTCTTTCGGATCCGTTTTTTTTCTCATAGAGATGTATTAGCGCCAGATTGTGCCTAATGGCCACACGTTTCATCCATTTTTTGCCGAATCCATCAAAAAGCTGTTTCTGCCAGACGGAAAACACATACAGAGGAACGTTTTTTCTGACCGGTGAAAAAAAGCACAGCGATGGATCCGGCAAAAACCGTATGAAACTGAGATGTGAAATGATGAATCCGGCCTCTGAATCCATTTTTTCATGCATGTTTCAATTCAAATCATGCACATTTTCCATTTATTTATTTATTTATTTCCAAAAACTGCATCAAAACTGTGCAAAAACTGCTCCAAAAACTGCATCAAAACTGCACCAAAACTGCTTCAAAAACGCATCAAAACGGCACCAAAAACTACATCAAAACCTGCATCAAAAACTGGTGCAGTTTTGATGCAGTTTTTGGTGCGGTTTTTTATACAGTTTTGGTGCAGTTTTTGGTGCAGTTATGACGTAGTTGTTGATGCAGTTTTGGTGCAGTTTTGATGCAGTTTTTGGTGCGGTTTTGATGCGGTTTTTGGAAAAAAAATAAATATAAACGGAATATGTGCATGATTTGAATGGAAACATGCATGAAAAAACGGATTCGGAGGCCGGATTCATCATTTCACATCTCAGTTTCATACATTTTTCGCCGGATCCATCACTGTGCGCTTTTTCACAAGACAGAAAAACTGTTCCTCTGTATGTGTTTTCCGTCCGGCGGAAACAGCTTTTTTGACGGATCCGGCAAAAATTGGATGAAACATGTGGCCATCAGGCGCAATCCGGCGGTAATACAACTCTATGAGAAAAAAATGGATACAGTGGAAAAAAACTGATCTGTTTTTTTCAAAACTCGCCGGATTGTGCCTGATGGCAAAAACCTGATGTGTGAAAGCAGCCAGATATATGGATAGATACATCTATGTATCTATAGATGGATGGCCACACGTCGCGTCCTTCGTGCAACGGATCTGTCATGTTTTGGTGGATCGTCAGCACGAAAAAACGTTCAAGTGAACTTTTTTTGTCCGTTGCGTCTGCCATTTTCTACTGCACATGCGTGGCTGAAACTCCGCCCCATCTTCCCCAGACTTCAGAATGGGCAGTGGATGCGTTGAAAAACTGCATCCGCTGCCCACGTTGTGCACAAATTTCACAATGTGCGTTGGTACGTCGGCCCGACGCATAGCGAAGGACCCGTACCGACGCATGTGTGAAAGAAGCCTTAATGAGCGTTTAATTTGTTTTAAAGAAAAAACGGCGTGGGCTCCCATGCAATTTTCTGTGCCAGAGGGGGAAAGCCGACGGCCGGGGGCCAATATTTGTAGCCTGGGAAGGGGTTAATACCCACTGCCCCTCCCAGGCTATGAATATCAGCCCGTTGCTGTCTGCGTAGCCTTTACTAGCTATTAAAATAGGGAGACCCCCCAAAAATGACATGAGTCCCGCTATATTTTATAGCCAGAAAGGCTATACAGGCAGCTGCGGGCTGATATTCATAACCTAGAGAGGGGCCATGGATATTGCCCCCCGGCTACAAATACCAGTCTGCAGCCGCCCCTGAAATGGTGCATCTGCAAGATGCACCAATTCCGGCACTTAGCCCCTCTCTTCCCACTCCTGTGTAGCGGTGGGCTATGGGGTAATAAGGAGTTAATGTCACCTTGCTATTGTAAGGTGACATTAAGCCGGGTTAATAAAGGAGAAGCGTCAATAAGACGCCTATCCATTATTAATCGGAGTGTAGTGAAAGAGTTAAAAAAGTATTTTAATATTCTTCATTTAACCATACTTACCATATTTCAGTGCCTGCAAAAAACGTAAAATAATAAACCGTATACTACCTGTCCGCCATAGTCCAATTCATAACGAGTTTTAGGACCCTCAGTGACACACTGACAGGACACAATGGCTCCTGCAGTGCATCACTGAGAGGTTACTATAGTTCAGAGTCTCACTTTATGGCATTTGCAGTGTGGGAAATTTCTCACACAGTAATGCAAAAAGTGAGACTAGAGACTATATTTTTACAGCAGAGGAGGAATACAGTGTGGAAGGATACCTTCCTCCCGTCATTGTATTCCTGGAGCCCCTAGAGAGCGGTCGCATCAGCTGATGCAGCCGTTCTCCACGGGAGATCATCGTTGGACACTCGTGGATTTCTGCGGATCAGGGAGTATATTGGTTGTTTGTTATTTTCATATTTTTTACAGATGACACTGGCTTTGGGGAACAAAGTGACAAGTGATGGTGAGTATGTACTGTAATCTATGTTATATGTACTGTATGTGTATATGTGTATATGTATGTATTGTATGTAATGTATGAATGTATTGTATGTAGTATGTATGTAGTATGTATGTAGTATGCATGTAGTATGTTTGTAGTATGTTGCATGTATGTAGTATGTATGTAGTATGTATGTAGTATGTATGTATGTAGTATGTATGTATGTAATATGTACGTAGTATGTATGTAGTATGTATGTTGTATGTATGCATGTAGTATATATGTAGTATGTATGTATGTAGTATGTATGTAGTATGTATGTATGTGTGTAGTATGTATGTAGTATGTATGTATGTAGTATGTATGTAGTATGCATGTATGTAGAATGTATGTATGTATGTAGTATGTATGCAGTATGTATGTAGTATGTATGTTGTATGTATGTAGTATGTAGTATGTTGTATGTATTATGTATGTAGTATGTAATATGTATGTTTGTGTTTTTTTATATTCAACACATTAGCCAGATGATGGGACTACTACTGTCCCATCATTGGCTAATGTGTCAATCACTGTCATTGTAGCAGGCATAGCCGGATGAGACTTATAGTCCCATTGGACAATGCCTGCACACACAACCCCTGAGAGGCCCGTACAGACCCCCGGCAGCCCGCACAACCCCCCGGCAGCCCGAACAGATCCCCGGCAGGCCCGTACAGACATCCGGCAGCCCACACAGACCCCCAGCAGACCCACACAGACCCCCGACTGCCCATACAGACCCCCGAGAGGCTCATACAGACCCCCGGCAGGCCTGCACAGACCACTCATGGTCCCACACAGACCCCACCCGCACACACAGACACGCAGTCTCCGCCCACGCACCGCCCACACTCTCTACCCCTCCGGAACTGGATGTGGAAAGGAAAGAAAGGATTTATTTTCACTCCGATATTTGTGTCCCATTGACTTGCATTGGTTTCCGGTATCGGTATCGGCGATACCCAATATTTTTTGGGTATCGGTCCGATCCAATCCAATATTTCAGGATATCGGAAGGTATCGCTCAACACTATTCATAATTATTAAAAATGACATACATATAGTGAATAAAAGGTTTTTACAGATAGATGTAGATGGATTGTATAAATATAATTGTACAAATATGATCAAATAATTTATCATACTTTATCATATTTATACAATTAATGCATCCATCCACATATATATGTACAAACTTTTTATTCACAATATGTATGTAATTTTTAATAATCATGATATGCTCTTTCCTATGTAATTGTTGTTAAACACTTTTCATTATTGGTATGATTTAAATATCATCATGAAATCATGCCGCTTATGATGAGTATGGTCTGGCCATGGGACCCCCGAAACCTTGGTCTCTAGTCAACAGGCCAGATTGGCCTCATTTTCACTAGAGCACAGGGGATTTAGATGATCGAGGGTCCACAGGTTTCAGGGTTACAGTACCTGTACTATTAGAGGTAAGTGAGATATTAATAAATGTACCCTACTAGTAGAAACTATCCTCAGCACTTTATAAAAGTCAATTTCCTCCTATATAGTCCCCCATTCAGAATAATGGGCACCATATATTGCGGCATACAGTATGAGTCCCATATATTGCTCCATACGGTATAATGAGCCCCATATAATGCATCTTACAGAATAATGTACCCCATATATTGTTCCATACAATATAATGAGCCCCATATACTACTCCATACAGAATAATCAGCCCCATATAATGCTCCATATAGAATAATGGGCCATATATAATGCTCCAGACAGAATAGTAGGGCCTATATAATGGACCATACAGTATAAGGGACTCCGATGCCTCATATAATATACTATACAGAATGGGCCCCATATAATGATTCATACAGAATAGGCCCCATACAATGTTCTGTACAGAAAAGGCCCCATATAATGCTCCATATAGAATAATGGACCCATATAATGTTTCATAAACAATAATGGCCTCATATAATGCTCCATACAGAATGAGCCCCATATAATGTTCCATATAGAATAATGGCCCAATATAATGCTCCATACAGAATGGGCCTCATATAATGCTCCATACAAAATAATGAACCCATTTAATGCTCCATTCAGAATGGGCCCCATATAGTGCTCAATACAGAATGGGCCTCATTTAATGCTCCACATGGAATGGACTCCATATAATGCTCGATACAGTGAAAAAAAATCAAACACTTACCTCTCCCTCTTCCCCCGCAGGTCTGGTCTACTCAGCGACTTCTGTCTCTCTGCAGTGCTCAGGACAGAGGGCGCGCGGTAGTGACTAGGGTTAAGCGACCTTGACCTTTTTAGAGTCGAGTCATGTTTCGCGAAACCCGATTATCTTAGAAGTCGAGTCGAGTGGAATCGGCCGATTATGGCGAAAAGTCGGGTATCACCCGAAACACGAAACCCAATGCAAGTCAATGGGGGAGCATAGTCGGCAGTGAGTGGAGGCCAGGAAAACACCTACACTGCCCATTTTAATGGCAAAAACATCCATTCTTGTTACAGAAGCTTGTCAATCGTAATTTAGCTTATAATAATTGGAAGGCATTTTAAATTGGTGGTCATTTGGCTAAAGTTGTGGGGGGTAGGGCTGGTTCAAGTAATTAGTGGGCCCAGTAAATCTGGACCACGTCACGGCAGTGGAGCAGGGAGAGGTAAGTATTTCAACTTTGCAAGTGCTGTGATCCTGAGCAAGCAGGGGGGGCCCACTCGTTGGCATTGGCACTGGCACAGGGCCCCTCAAAGTACAGCGGTGTGTTTGCACGGCGGGGGCGCCTCCCACCGGCAGTAACACTTTTGCGTACTATGAGAGGCCCTGTGCCAGTGACGTCGCCAACTAGTATTCCTCCCCCTTCCTGATGAAGGAACCTGCACTTTCATCTGCACCTTCCTCTTTGTCCCCGTGTAAGGTGGTATGGTATGCGGGAAGAGGAACCTGACTTTCAGCAGGGTCACAATCTTGCTGTGTAGCGTGCATGGGGAATTTTGCGTTATGGGTCAATGTACCAGCAGACTCATCTATCACTGGCTGGGCAATGGGCAGGATGAGGAGGAAACACAGATATAGGCCCAAAGAATAAAGTTGGCTAAATGCAGTTCAAAATTGGTAACACAGGACTAACCAGGGGGCATTGCAGTGGAGAACAACTGGAATGAGAGGCTGACACAGAGAGTAGGCCCAAATCAGTAAGTAGTCGAAATGCAGTTCAAAATTGGCAACCGTAGTAAACAGGCGGCACAGCTTTGTTCAGTGGAGGAGAACAGCAAGGAGTGGCAGACACCGATAGTAGGCCCCAACCCAACTAGTAGGCCAAATGCAGTCTAACATTAACAACTACTTAACGAGAGCCTGAAAATGGAATTTCAGGACAGGAAACCAGGAGAACAGCAAGGAGTGGCAGACACCGATAGTAGGCCCCAAACCAACTAGTACGCCAAATGCAGTTGTTCCATTTAACCACAATTTAATGAGAGCCTGAAGATAGAAGTTCAGGAAAGGCAACCTGGAGAACACCTTGGAGTGTAACACACCATCTCTCTACACACCATACCCAATTTGTAGGCCTAATGCAGTGTAGTTTTCAACAACTACTAAACGAGAGTCGGAAGATCGAAGCAATGTGGACGAAACCTGGGGAACACCTTGGAGTGTAACACACCGTCTCTCTACACCCCATACCCAATTTGTAGGCCTAATGCAGTGTAGTTTTCTACAACTACTAAATGAGAGTCGGAAGACCGAAGCAATGTGGACGAAACCTGGGGAACACCTTGGAGTGGAACATACCATCTCTCTACAACCCATACCCAATTTGTAGGCCTAATGCAGTGTAGTTTCCAACAACTACTAAACGAGAGCATGAAGATCGAAGCAATGGAGAGGAAACCTGGGGAACACCTTGGAGTGGAACACACCATCTCTCTACACCCCATACCCAATTTGTAGGCCTAATGCAGCGTAGTTTCCAACAACTACTAAACGAGAGCATGAAGATCGAAGCAATGGAGAGGAAACCTGGGGAACACCTTGGAGTGTAACACACCATCTCTCTACACCCCATACCCAATTTGTAGGCCTAATGCAGTGTAGTTTCCAACAACTACTAAACGAGAGCCGGAAGATCGAAGCTCAGGAAAGGCAACCTGGAGAACACCTTGGAGTGGAACACACCATCTCTCTACACCCCATACCCAATTTGTAGGCCTAATGCAGTGTAGTTTCCAACAACTACTAAACGAGAGCATGAAGATCGAAGCATTGGCGAGGAAACCTGGGGAACACCTTGGAGTGGAACACACCATCTCTCTACACCCCATACCCAATTTGTAGGCCTAATGCAGTGTAATTTCCAACAACTACTAAACGAGAGCCGGAAGATTGAAGCTCAGGAAAGGCAACCTGGAGAACACCTTGGAGTGGAACACACCATCTCTCTACACCCCATACCCAATTTGTAGGCCTAATGCAGTGTAGTTTCCAACAACTAGTAAACGAGAGCATGAAGATCGAAGCAATGGAGAGGAAACCTGGGGAACACCTTGGAGTGGAACACACCATCTCTCTACACCCCATACCCAATTTGTAGGCCTAATGCAGTGTAGTTTCCAACAACTACTAAACGAGAGCATGAAGATCAAAGCAATGGAGAGGAAACCTGGGGAACACCTTGGAGTGGAACACACCATCTCTCTACACCCCATACCCAATTTGTAGGCCTAATGCAGTGTAGTTTCCAACAACTACTAAACGAGAGCATGAAGATCGAAGCATTGGCGAGGAAACCTGGGGAACACCTTGGAGTGGAACACACCATCTCTCTACACCCCATACCCAATTTGTAGGCCTAATGCAGTGTAGTTTCCAACAACTACTAAACGAGAGCATGAAGATCGAAGCAATGGACAGGAAACCTGGGGAACACCTTGGAGTGGAACACACCATCTCTCTACACCCCATACCCAATTTGTAGGCCTAATGCAGTGTAGTTTCCAACAACTACTAAACGAGAGCATGAAGATCGAAGCAATGGAGAAGAAACCTGGGGAACACCTTGGAGTGGAACACACCATCTCTCTACACCCCATACCCAATTTGTAGGCCTAATGCAGCGTAGTTTCCAACAACTACTAAACGAGAGCCAGAAGATCGAAGCTCAGGAAAGGCAACCTGGAGAACACCTTGGAGTGGAACACACCATCTCTCTACACCCCATACCCAATTTGTAGGCCTAATGCAGCGTAGTTTCCAACAACTACTAAACGAGAGCATGAAGATCGAAGCAATGGAGAGGAAACCTGGGGAACACCTTGGAGTGTTACACACCATCTCTCTACACCCCATACCCAATTTGTAGGCCTAATGCAGTGTAGTTTCCAACAACTACTAAACGAGAGCCGGAAGATTGAAGCTCAGGAAAGGCAACCTGGAGAACACCTTGGAGTGGAACACACCATCTCTCTACACCCCATACCCAATTTGTAGGCCTAATGCAGCGTAGTTTCCAACAACTACTAAACGAGAGCATGAAGATCGAAGCAATGGAGAGGAAACCTGGGGAACACCTTGGAGTGGAACACACCATCTCTCTACACCCCATACCCAATTTGTAGGCCTAATGCAGTGTAGTTTCCAACAACTACTAAACGAGAGCATTAAGATCGAAGCAATGGCGAGGAAACCTGGGGCACACCTTGGGGAGGCAGACACCGTTAGTAGGCCCTACCAAAGTTGTACCCCCAATGCAGTTTTAAAATTCCTAGAGGCTGAAAACAAGACTATTGACGCTCAGCTTTTTTCAAAGGAACACAGCTGAATTGAGTGGCACAGACAGACACAGGTAGTAGGACTTAAACCAAAAATGTGGCTCACTGCAGCTTAAAAAAGTTACAGGGGTACACAAGCAGCAGTGCTCTGGGCAGTGGAGGACAATTTCAATAGTGGACCGCAGACAGACTTTGTACGCCTACTATTAAAAAAAGGATGCTCTATGCAATTAAAAATAGGTTCCAGGGGTCCACGGGCAGCAGTGGTGTGGTGAGCGGAGGAAAATTGGAATTAGGGACTGCAGACAGACTTTGTAGGCTGTCCCCTGTGGACCATGCATCCAACACATTAACCCAGTGCGCCGTAATGGACACGTAACTTTTTGTGGACATGCCTACTGGTCCATGCGTCTCTTGTCAGCTGCACCTTTCTACTGTTTGATTGCCTGAGTGCTATGACAATGCAGACTTTTTCATGCCGCTGGAGGGCTGGGATGGCTTTTCTCGCAAATGAAATGTCGACTGGGTAGCTTGAACCGTTGCACAGCGTAGTTCATCTGGGCTTTCTAAATATAAAACAAAGAAAAAAAGGAGGCTACATGCACTTTCAGCTGGGTTCCAGGGGTACACGGCCAGCATTGGTCTGGTCAGCGGAGAACTATTGGAAGGAAGGACCGCAGACAGGCTTCGAAGGCCTAACATAATAACAGATGGCTGTAGGCAATTTTAAATTGGTTCCAGGGGTACACGGGCAGCAGTGGTGTGGTCAGTGGAGGCCTAGTGGAAGGAGTGACCGCAGACAGGCATCGAAGGCCTAACATAATAACAGATGGCTGTAGGCAATTTTAAATTGGTTCAAGGGGTACACGGGCAGCAGTGGTGTGGTCAGTGGAGGCCTAGTGGAAGGAGTGACCGCAGACAGGCATCGAAGGCCTAACATAATACCAGATGGCTGTAGGCAATTTTAAATTGGTTCCAGGGGTACACGGGCAGCAGTGGTGTGGTCAGTGGAGGCCTAGTGGAAGGAGTGACCGCAGACAGGCATCGAAGGCCTAACATAATAACAGATGGCTGTAGGCAATTTTAAATTGGTTCCAGGGGAACACGGGCAGCAGTGGCCTGGTCAGTGTAGTAGTAGTAGTAGAAAGAACGGACCGCAGACAGGCATTGAAGGCCTAAAATAAAAAAATTGGGCTGGCTGTAGGCAATTTTAAATTGGTTCCAGGGGTACACGGGCAGCAGTGGTGTGATCAGTGGAGGCCTAGTGGAAGGAGTGACCGCAAACAGGCATCGAAGGCCTAACATAATAACAGATGACTGTAGGCAATTTTAAATTGGTTCCAGGGGAACACGGGCAGCAGTGGCCTGGTCAGTGTAGTAGTAGTAGAAAGAACGGACCGCAGACAGGCTTCGAAGGCCTAACATAATAAAATTGGGCTGGCTGTCGGCAATTTTAAATTGGTTCCAGGGGTACACGGGCAGCAGTGGTGTGGTCAGTGGAGGCCTACTGGAAGGAGGGACCGCAGACAGGCTTCGAAGGCCTAACATAAAAAAATAGGGCTGTTGGCAATTTAAAATTGGTTCCAGTGGTACAAGGGCAGCAGTACAATGGTCAGTGGAGGCCTAGTGGAAGGAGGGACTGCAAACAGGCTTCAAAGGCCTAACATAAAAAAATAGGGCTGTTGGCAATTTAAAATTGGTTCCAGGGGTACACGGGCAGCAGTACAATGGTCAGTGGAGGCCTAGTGGAAGGAGGGACCGCAGACAGGCTTCGAAGGCCTAACATAAAAAAATAGGGCTGTTGGCAATTTAAAATTGGTTCCAGTGGTACAAGGGCAGCAGTACAATGGTCAGTGGAGGCCTAGTGGAAGGAGGGACCGCAGACAGGCTTCGAAGGCCTAACATAAAAAAATAGGGCTGTTGGCAATTTAAAATTGGTTCCAGGGGTACACGGGCAGCAGTACAATGGTCAGTGGAGGCCTAGTGGAAGGAGGGACCGCAGACAGGCTTCGAAGGCCTAACATAACAAAAATGTCAATACAATGGTATTGTCAGTGCCAGGCATTGAAGGATGTCAGCACATAGACTAAACATTGGTGGAGCTGTGAGAGATAATTTTGCAAGTGGTAGAGCACTGTTTGAGCTGGGGGGGGGAACTGTCTTGTGGCCGGCGGTACAGGCCCAGGGCCCCTCATATTACAACGGTGTGTCTGACGTTGGGTGCGCACCACCACCGCCAGAGACACTTTATTGTACTATGAGGGACCCAGTGGCAGTGCCATCGACCAAAAGCGGGCACACCCACCTCTTCAGACAAACAGCACTCTCACGGGTGCTGGCGCCAAGTGGCGATACCACGGCCCCGTGTGGGGAGTTTGGCCATTTAGTGAGGTGTAAACATGTCGTATGCTGGACAATCAGGTGCAGAAAATTACGAGTTTGGAAAAGTCATTCAGAATAGTCCACAGGCAAGACCTTTTCATAGGAAAGCTAGGTGTCAGCCGGGCAAGGTGGGGCAAAAGATTTCGAAATCCAGTTGTGGTTCATTTTAATGAAGGTTAGATCATCTACATTTTGGGTAGCCAGACGAGTCCTTTTTTCTGTTAGTGTTGAACCTGCAGCACTGAATACTCTTTCTGATAGGACACTAGCTGCCGGGCAAGCAAGCTCCTGCAATGCATATTCTGCCAATTCTGGCCAGGTGTCTAATTTGGATGCCCAGTAATCAAATGGGAATGACGGTTGAGGGAGAACGTCGATAAGGGATGAAAAATAGTTTGTAACCATACTGGACAAATGTTGTCTCCTGTCACTTTGAATTGATGCTGCAGTACCTGTCCTGTCTGCGGTCATAGCAAAATCACTCCACAACCTGGTCAGAAAACCCCTCTGGCCAACGCCACTTCTGATTTCTGCCCCTCTAACACCTCTGGTCTGCTGGCCCCTGCAGCTCGTGTGAGAACGATCACGGGCGCTGTGTGCAGGGAATGCCAGAAGCAAACGGTCAACAAGAGTTGATTGTTTGGTTGCTAATATTATTTCCAAGTTGTCATGTGGCATTATATTTTGCAATTTGCCTTTATAGCGAGGATCAAGGAGGCAGGCCAACCAGTAATCGTCATCGTTCATCATTTTAGTAATGCGTGTGTCCCTTTTGAGGATACGTAAGGCATAATCCGCCATGTGGGCCAAAGTTCCAGTTCTCAAATCTGCGGTTGTGCTTGGTTGAGGGGCAGTTTCAGGCAAATCCACGTCACTTGTGTCCCTCCAAAAACCAGAACCCGGCCTTGCCGCGCCAACAATTTCCAGTGGACCCGGAAAAGCTTCCTCATTAAAAATATAATCATCCCCATCATCCTCCTCGTCCTCCTCCTCCTCTTCGCCCGCTACCTCGTCCTGTACACTGCCCTGGCCAGACAATGGCTGACTGTCATCAAGGCTTTCCTCTTCCTCAGCTGCAGACGCCTGATCCTTTATGTGCGTCAAAATTTGCATCAGCAGACGCATTAGGGGGATGCTCATGCTTATTATGGCGTTGTCTGCACTAACCAGCCGTGTGCATTCCTCAAAACACTGAAGGACTTGACACATGTCTTGAATCTTCGACCACTGCACACCTGACAACTCCATGTCTGCCATCCTACTGCCTGCCCGTGTATGTGTATCCTCCCACAAAAACATAACAGCCCGCCTCTGTTCGCACAGTCTCTGAAGAATGTGCAGTGTTGAGTTCCACCTTGTTGCAACGTCTATGATTAGGCGATGCTGGGGAAGGTTCAAAGAACGCTGATAGGTCTGCATACGGCTGGAGTGTACGGGCGAACTGCGGATATGTGAGCAAAGTCCGCGCACTTTGAGGAGCAGGTCGGATAACCCCGGATAACTTTTCAGGAAGCACTGCACCACCAGGTTTAAGGTGTGAGCCAGGCAAGGAATGTGTTTCAGTTGGGAAAGGGAGATGGCAGCCATGAAATTCCTTCCGTTATCACTCACTACCTTGCCTGCCTCAAGATCTACAGTGCCCAGTCACGACTGCGTTTCTTTCTGCAAGAACTCGGACAGAACTTCCGCGGTGTGTCTGTTGTCACCCAAACACTTCATAGCCAATACAGCCTGCTGACGTTTGCCAGTAGCTGCCCCATAATGGGAGACCTGGTGTGCAACAGTGGCAGCTGCGGATGGAGTGGTTGTGCGACTGCGTTCGGTGGACAAGCTCTCGCTTCTGCAGGAGGACGAGGAGGAGGAGGAGGGGGTGCGAACGGCTACAGCCAACTGTTTCCTAGACCGTGGGCTAGGAAGAACTGTCCCAAACTTGCTGTCCCCTGTGGACCCTGCATCCACAACATTCACCCAGTGTGCCGTGATGGACACGTAACGTCCCTGGCCATGCCTACTGGTCCATGCATCTGTTGTCAGGTGCACCTTTGTGCTCACAGATTGCCTGAGTGCATGGACGATGCGCTCTTTAACATGCTGGTGGAGGGCTGGGATGGCTTTTCTGGAAAAAAAGTGTCGACTGGGTAGCTCGTAGCGTGGTACAGCGTAGTCCATCAGGGCTTTGAAAGCTTCGCTTTCAACTAACCGGTAGGGCATCATCTCTAACGAGATTAGTCTAGCTATGTGGGCGTTCAAACCCTGTGTACGCGGATGCGAGGCTAAGTACTTCCTTTTTCTAACCATAGTCTCATGTAGGGTGAGCTGGACTGGAGAGCTGGAGATAGTGGAACTAGCGGGGGTGCCGGTGGACATGGCAGACTGAGAGACGGTGGGAGATGGTATTGTTGCCGCCGGTGCCCTAGATGCAGTGTTTCCTACTACGAAACTGGTGATTCCCTGACCCTGACTGCTTTGGCCTGGCAAAGAAACCTGCACAGATACTGCAGGTGGTGCGGAAAATGGTGGCCCTACACTGCCGGAAGGGATGTTGCGTTGATGACTAGCTTCATTGGCCGAGGGTGCTACAACCTTAAGGGACGTTTGGTAGTTAGTCCAAGCTTGCAAATGCATGGTGGTTAAATGTCTATGCATGCAACTTGTATTGAGACTTTTCAGAATCTGCCCTCTGCTTAAGGTAGTTGAACATTTTTGACAGATGACTTTGCGCTGATCAATTGGATGTTGTTTAAAAAAATGCCAGACTGCACTCTTTCTAGCATCGGATACCTTTTCGGGCATTGCAGACTGAGCTTTAACCGGATGGCCACGCTGTCCTCCAACAGGTTTTGGCTTTGCCACGCGTTTTGGGCAAGATACGGGCCCGGCAGATGGAACCTGTTGTGATGTTGATGCCTGCTGCGGCCCCTCCTCCTCCGCTTCAGAACTGCTGCCGCCTGCACCCTGTTCCCCCAATGGCTGCCAATCGGGGTCAAGAACTGGGTCATCTATTACCTCTTCTTGTAGCTCGTGTGCAACTTCGTCTGTGTCACCGTGTCGGTCGGTGGTATAGCGTTCGTGATGGGGCAGCATAGTCTCATCAGGGTCTGATTCTTGATCATTACCCTGCGAGGGCAATGTTGTGGTCTGAGTCAAAGGACCAGCATAGTAGTCTGGCTGTGGCTGTGCATCAGTGCACTCCATGTCAGATTCAACTTGTAATGGGCATGGACTGTTAACTGCTTCACTTTCTAAGCCAGGGACGGTATGTGTAAAGAGCTCCATGGAGTAACCCGTTGTGTCGCCTGCTGCATTCTTCTCAGTTGTTGATTTTGCTGAAGAGGACAAGGAAGCGACTTGTCCCTGACCGTGAACATCCACTAATGACGCGCTGCTTTTACATTTACCAGTTTCACGAGAGGAGGCAAAAGAGCTAGAGGCTGAGTCAGCAAGATAAGACAAAACTTGCTCTTGCTGCTCCGGCTTTAAAAGCGGTTTTCCTACTCCCAGAAAAGGGAGCGTTCGAGGCCTTGTGTAGGCAGACGACGAACCTGGCTCCACAGCTCCAGACTTAGGTGCAATATTTTTTTCCCCACGACCACCTGATGCTCCACCACTACCACTACCCTCATTACCAGCTGACAATGAACGCCCCCGGCCACGACCTCTTCCACCAGACTTCCTCATTGTTTTAAAAACGTAACCAAACTAACGGTATTTGTTGCTGTCACACAACTTACACGGTGAGCTATAACTTCAGTATGATTTAGCTACCCCTTTACAGGTGGGTGAGACCACAACGAAAATCAGGCACAATGTTACACACTCTGTTTTTGGTGGCACCAAATGAGAGAGATGCCACACACGCAGGACTGTCACTGAAGCACAAATGTTAATATTAATCTCCTACTGTTTTTTTTTATTTTTAATTTTTTTTTTCATGGAGACTTTAGAAAAAAAATAAAATAAAATGATTTTTTCAGGAAGAATTTAGAAACCAGATAACATAAAATGATTTTTCCAATGACAATTTAGAAACCAAAAAAAAAAAAGGCTTTCTATGCCCCACTGAGTGAGAGATGCCACACACAGGAGTCAGGAGTGGCACACAAGCCCAGAGGCCAATATGTTTCTCCCACTGATTGATGTAGTGATTTTTTCAGGTAGATTTTGGAACCCAAATCAAGCTAAAAAAATAATAGGCTTTCTATGGCCCACAATTGGAGAGAGAGAGAGAGATGGCACACCCAGGAGTCAAGACTGGCACACAAGCAGAAAGGGCAATATTAATCTCCCACTGATTTGTTTTTTTTTGTTTTTTTTTCAGGGAGACTTTAGAAAAAAAAAATAGTAAAAAAAAAATGATTTTTTCAGGAAGAATTTAGAAACCAAATAAAATAAAATGATTTTTTCAGGGAGAATTTAGAAAACAAATAAGACAAAAAATAGGCTTTCTATGGCCCACTGAGTGAGAGATGACGCACACAGGAGTCAGGAGTGGCACACAAGCCCAGAGGCCAATATTGTTCTCCCAATGATTGATGTAGTGATTTTTTCAGGTAGATTTTGGAACCCAAATCAAGCTAAAAAAATAATAGGCTTTCTATGGCCCACAATTGGAGAGAGAGAGAGAGATGGCACACCCAGGAGTCAAGACTGGCACACAAGCAGAAAGGGCAATATTAATCTCCCACTGATTTGATTTTTTTTTTTTTTCAGGGAGACTTTGGAAAAAAAAAATAATTAAAAAAAATGATTTTTTCAGGAAGAATTTAGAAACCAAATAAAATAAAATGATTTTTTCAGGGAGAATTTAGAAAACAAATAAAACAAAAAATAGGCTTTCTATGGCCCACTGACTGAGAGATGGCACACACAGGAGTCAGGAGTGGCACACAAGCTCAGAGGCCAATATTAATCTCCCACTTTTTTTTTTTTTTCAGGGAAAATTTATAAACCCAATAAAAAAAATTATAAATAGGCTTTCTATGGCCCACTATCTGAGAGAGAGAGATGGCACGCTTAGGACTGGCACACAAGCCCAAAGGCCAATATTAATCTCCCTTTTTTTTTTCAGGGAGAATTTATAAAACCAAAAAAAATAAATAAATAGGCTTTCTATGGCCCAATATTTGTGAGAGAGATGGCACGCTCAGGACTGGCACACAAGCCCAAAGGCCAATATTAATCTCCCACTGATTGATTTATTGATTTTTTCAGGTAGAATTTAGAACCCAAATAAAGCAAAAAAAAAAAAATAGGCTTTCTATGGCCCACTGAGTGAGTGATGATGCACACAGGAGTCAGGAGTGGCACACAAGCCCTGAGGCCAATATTTTTCTCCCACTGATTGATGTAGTGATTTTTTCAGGTAGATTTTGGAACCCAAATCAAGCAAAAAAATAAATAGGCTTTCTATGGCCCACTGACTGAGAGATGGCACACACAGGAGTCAGGAGTGGCACACAAGCCCTGAGGCCAATATTTTTCTCCCACTGATTGATGTAGTGATTTTTTCAGGTAGATTTTAGAACCCAAATCAAGCAAAAAAATAAATAGGCTTTCTATGGCCCACTGAGTGAGAGATGGCACAGACAGGGATGGCACTCTAGCAGAAATGCCAATCTTAATCTCCCACAAAAAAAAAAAAAAAAAAAGGAACTGTCCTTCAATTACTATCTCCCTGCAGTAATCTCAGCCAGGTATGGCAGGCAGCAATAAGGAGTGGACTGATGCACAAATTAAATAAAAAGTGTGGACAAACAAACAAGATAGCTGTGCAGAAAGGAAGGAACAAGAGGATTTGTGCTTTGAAAAAAGCAGTTGGTTTGCACAGCGGCGTACACACAGCAATGCAGCTATCAGGGAGCCTTCTAGGGCAGCCCAATGAGCTACAGCGCTGAGAAAAAAAAAAAAAATGTAGCTTCCACTGTCCCTGCACACCGAAGGTGGTGTTGGACAGTGCAAATCGCTACAGCACAAGCGGTTTGGTGGTTAATGGACCCTGCCTAACGCGATCCCTGCTTCTGACGAAGCGGCAGCAACCTCTCCTAAGCTCAGATCAGCAGCAGTAACATGGCGGTCGGCGGGAACGCCCCTTTATAGCCCCTGTGACGCCGCAGACAGCAAGCCAATCACTGCAATGCCCTTCTCTAAGATGGTGGGGACCAGGACCTATGTCATCACGCTGCCCACACTCTGCGTTTACCTTCATTGGCTGAGAAATGGTGCTTTTCGCGTCATTGAAATGCGACCTTGGCGCGAAAGTCGCGTACCGCATGGCCGACCCCGCACAGGGGTCGGATCGGGTTTCATGAAACCCGACTTTGCCAAAAGTCGGCGACTTTTGAAAATGAACGACCCGTTTCGCTCAACCCTAGTAGTGACGTCATCGCACCATCTGCCCTGAGACGTCATGGAGTTAGAAGACATGGAAGAGATGGGACTTGCAGATGAAGAGGACAAAGTATTTCAAACAGCTTAAAGCGTGGTGGGCCCTGACTTATGGGCCCCATAGCATGCTGTATTCCTGACACGATTGAACCCCAGCACTTTTTGGCTGCCTGCAAGGGCTCTTCTCCACCTCCCCCTATGGGCCCTATGCAGCTGCATCGGTGGTATAGCTGCCTCTGTATCTATCATTGATCTGGCTGTCTACCTTGTATGCTTGTCTCTGTCCTTCTTTCCATCCATAAAACATAATTGTCAGACTTCATCTAAGGCCGCTCATCAAATGTAAATAATAAGGTAAAGTCAGTCGGCATAACATGTTTGTTTTTTCATGGAAAATAGGTATTTTGAATCTTGACGTAAAGGAAATGTTTTGATAATCAATGAAAAATCTTTAAAGTTGTTCTGTAGAACAAACTACCTGCCTGTTCTACTCGGTGCCTGTTCTACTCAGTGTTCTAATCGGTGGTCACGAATTGCTCCTGCAGGCAATTTTGCTGCTCCACATCAACAGAGCAGCTCTTCTTTTTCAGTCGATTGTGCATGATTACTGGCATCATGCTGATAGTTGGCTTCCTGCAGTTATGCAGTGGAGAGTTAGCTGTAAATCAGCTTGACATCGGCAATCACGTCCAATTAACAGAGCAGAGTAAAGGAGAAGCAACTGGTCTGTTGACGTGACATCAGCAAAAACTGAAGAGTTGCTTGCAAGAGCTGACCATTTTACCTTGGTCCTGATGGGGCCGACTTTCAGGTTTTAGTGTGTGTTTTAAAACCTCTATAAAATCCCTAATATTTGAATTTTCAAATAATGTTTGCCTTTTTTTGTCATATATGGGACTTAAAGTTTAAATAATTTTTATATTTCTTTTTTTCTTACAAAAAAATGTAAAGAAAAATAGTAAATACATGTCTATTTTTTGCATGTTATTGTTTTATTTTTTGTGATCTCAATGGACTACTGAAAACATTTTTAATTGTGCTCCCTTTCCCTCAAAAATATTTTTATATATTGGACATTTTTTTTTTATGGGCGCGGGCCTGTAAGCAGCGATTCAGGCTTTCAGTGTTTATTTTCTTTTATATTATTTATTCCTTTTTTTTACATTTTTTTCATTTATTTTCTATAATAGTTCCACAATAAGATCTTTAAAGAGTTTTGGGAGGCATTTGAAAATGGTGATACATTATTTTCAATTGCTGATTTGCCCTGTAATTGGGGATGATATTTTAGTCCCAGTTACCAGAGAAATTCAGCTTCCTGGCTGCATATCAGAGCTGACTAGGGCTTTTACGAGTCAGCGGTTCATGCTACCTCACCTACACCCATCGATCAATTGACAGCTTGATCCAGAGGAGGAAGCACTCTCGCTGATTCCTAATCTGTATACACAAGGTTTGTTAAGCATTGTGTACACACCAATCAGAAAAGCAAATTTGATAATAAATCATGTTTTTCTATTCTGTAGAGTATCTGGTTCCGGAACCCCACAACGGAACAATCTCCTGCAAGCTGCTTACTATTTTCTACCATCCAAGTCCTGTTTCTGCAGAATGTAATACACAGAAATCTTTGACTTATTGTTGTTAACCACCACTAAACAAACTACATACTGTCATACAAAACAAAAAATTCAACCCACCCCCATTGCCGTGCAAAAGTTTTATGTTGCCCACAACTAACAGCACACACCTCCTGCCTTAAAACACTTATAGTGCCACCTTTGCAGAAGTCATGTCTTCTTTGCAATGTCTTTCTATGCAATATTTATGTCTCCCATTAAGCCCCCATACAATAATAATTTAGCCTTTTGCACTCACAGTACATTAATAATGCCACATTTGGTCCCCTATACCACATTATTGCCCATATTTGTGCACCATTTAAAGTACACTATTAAAGTGCACAAATGCACTACTTGCACCTCATACAATAATAACTTCCATTTTGTCTCTTTTTTGCCTCCTTAATATTAGCTATGTTCCTGTTTTCAATAAAACAATCAGCAATCTCATCTCGCCTGATCCCACGATGAGACCTTCTTCTCCCTGCAGCGTATGGTTGTGGGCAGGTGGCTCAATGACATCCTCTGCACACTCTAAAGCTCTGGAAGGCTGCAGACCTTATCAGAGTAAATGGCAGAGTAGGGAACCAAAGGTTTCGTGCCCCGCCATAGTTTTTGGCGTGTCTTGAAAACATGAAATTAAAAACACAAGTTGATCGAGGATCAGAGCAAAGCTAGGTGTCTGTCAGTGTCGGGGTGTGCTTACAGCTGCCGCTCTCAATGTTGTGAGCTGTGACTCCAATTGTTTTGGGCATGCCTCCATTACTGATAGCCGGAGGCTCCTTTGAAAAATAAGCATAATATTTTCCTGCTTCCGTGCATTCAGTGCACCATTCGGGCACCTCTATGATGCTATTAACCATATATCTGCAGGTTAACAGCATTGACGGTCATGATAGCTTCACTTTAAGAGGTGTGCACCTTCTAATGAATCCACGCATCTGACTCTACCACTGGACTGGCAATATTTCCAAAACCAACCAATTAGATTATGTTCAGTATTTCAATATAGTTGCATTCTGCACATCACTCATTCTACAAGTATTGTAGTTTTAGTGGTTTTTCCTCTGATTTAATAATACTGTGATTACTATAAATAAATACAGTTTAAATACAATCATCCCAACTGATCTGGATAACATGAAACAGCCAACAATTACTTTGTGTGTGTTTTTGACTTTTTATTTTATTTAAAATGATTTACATGTGCACTGGTATTACTCATGCAAATGGCCCAGAAATATGTTAAAAGAAAGATAAATGGCGACTGATGTTAAAACAGATTGCCATCATTGTTATCACTTGGGCTCTTACATAAGGTTCTTATTCACAGTGTAGAAAGGGAGAGGTAAAATCAATTTCCTTTTTAACATATTGATAAACAACTCCAGATATGTTAGAGGGAGGTAATGTGGATTTACCTCTTTCTGACCCAAACTGGAATGTTGGAAAAATTAATTCCAGAATATTGTCAACATTCCTTAAAGTTGTGGAAATGATTTACATACAAAGTTTTCTAGAGCGGTTTAGATTCTTTCATCTTGATACTGTAAATTGCTTTCATTTTCCCCACTGATCTGTATTCTCGTACTGGTGTGATAAATTATAGAGGTACATATCTGAGAATAGTGTGCAGATCGCCTTATAAATTGAGTGCAGTCAGCCTTAACAGTGTAAGATGATGTGCTAAAACAGCTTGTTTACCCAGGTCATGTCACACATGTCGACAATGACCAGCTATCTTTAACTTTGGTTCTCTCTAAAGGTTCTAAAAAAAACTGGAATTATTGAATTAAACATCTCTGTAAGGGGTATTTGGTTTAGATTGCTTTCCTGTCGCTGTGAAATCTTGCCATGATGAGATCAACAGCCAACGTAATTCACCTAGAAGAAGGCAGACATCTAAAAATTCCAAAGGTACAAAAATGTATTGTTCACTTTGAAAGAGAGCATATATCAATACATATCTATCTATCTATCTATCTATCTATCTATCTATCTATCTATCTATAAATATAAACATGTAAATGTAATTGCAAACATTCTGTCTTTGTGCCTTTAGAATTTTTCAATTTCTGACTGTTTCTTGCAAAAGTTTCAACCATGTGCAGAAAAAATGCTGCAAAGTAAGAATTCTTTCAAACATAGGAGTGTTAATAGTTTATTTTATATAAATTATTGAAATGCAAAGTGAATGCACAATAGAAGAATCTAAATGAAATCAATGTTTGCAGTCACTACAAGAAATGATCAAACATTTTGAAATTCGAATTCCCCCATAATTAAATTTGCGGTGAATCGATTTGCTTCAAACCATAAGTGATGCTAAACTTAGAATTGCCCAGAAAATATGTGTAACACTCTGAGGCTGTCTCCTATGACAGTATTGAACCAATTTCTTGCTCTTATTGCAAAGACAGTCTAAGGTTAAAGTCACTTTAACATTTCTATCAAGCCAAGGAAAAAAGGATGGTAACTGATGGGAATGAACAGCCTGTTTAATAACACCTCAAGTATCACTACTGTATAGCTTAAGTTGACAACTTGCTGTATCAGCAAAGATCAGTGTTAGCACTGTAGGTATCTGTTTAACTCTTTAGATGCTGCTGTCTATAATGACTATATCATATAAATGGTTAACAGAGTGTGGGGGATCACTCATTATCCCTGAGATCATGATTGTGTGGTCCTGATGTTTGCCATGGTAGCTCATGGCCACATAGCAGCCTTAGAGCACAATGACCTGTTCAGAAGCTAGTAACATTTAAGTGGTAAAAATACACTTTTTCATTTCTGTCATGTCACTTTGCATTAATTCCTGAAAAGCACCTGAAGGGTTAATAAACTACCTGACAGCAGTTTTCAATATGTCACGGGGTGTGTTTTTTAAAATGGTGCCACTTTTGGGGATTTTCCAATATATAGGAACCCCAAAGTTACCGTATATACTCGAGTATAAGCCGACCCGAGTATAAGCCGACCCCCCTAATTTTGCCACAAAAAACTGGGAAAACTTATTGACTCGAGTATAAGCCTAGGGTGGAAATGCAGCATTTACCGGTGAATTTCAAAAATAAAAATAGATCATTATTTCCCCATAGCTGTGCCATTTAGTGCTCTACACCGTTCATTATTTCCCCATAGCTGTGCCCCATATAGTGCTCTGCACCGTTCATTGTGCCCCATAGCTGTGCCATATACGGTGCTCTGCACCGTTCATTGTGCCCCATTGCTGTGCCATATACAGTGCTCTGCACCGTTCATTGTGCCCCATTGCTGTGCCATATACGGTGCTCTGCACCGTTCATTGTGCCCCATTGCTGTGCCATATACGGTGCTCTGCACCGTTCATTGTGCCCCATTGCTGTGCCATATACGGTGCTCTGCACCGTTCATTGTGCCCCATTGCTGTGCCATATACGGTGCTCTGCACCATTCATTGTGCCCCATTGCTGTGCCATATACAGTGCTCTGCACCGTTCACTGTGCCCCATTGCTGTGCCATATACGGTGCTCTGCACCGTTCATTGTGCCCCATTGCTGTGCCATATACAGTGCTCTGCACCGTTCATTGTGCCCCATATCTGTGCCCATATACGGTGCTCTGCTCCGTTCATTGTGCCCCATAGCTGTGCCATATACGGTGCTCTGCACCGTTCATTGTGCCCCATTGCTGTGCCATATACAGTGCTCTGCACCGTTCATTGTGCCCCATTGCTGTGCCATATACAGTGCTCTGCACCGTTCATTGTGCCCCATTGCTGTGCCATATACGGTGCTCTGCACCGTTCATTGTGCCCCATTGCTGTGCCATATACGGTGCTCTGCACCGTTCATTGTGCCCCATTGCTGTGCCATATACGGTGCTCTGCACCGTTCATTGTGCCCCATTGCTGTGCCATATACGGTGCTCTGCACCATTCATTGTGCCCCATTGCTGTGCCATATACAGTGCTCTGCACCGTTCACTGTGCCCCATTGCTGTGCCATATACGGTGCTCTGCACCGTTCATTGTGCCCCATTGCTGTGCCATATACAGTGCTCTGCACCGTTCATTGTGCCCCATATCTGTGCCCATATACGGTGCTCTGCTCCGTTCATTGTGCCCCATAGCTGTGCCATATACGGTGCTCTGCACCGTTCATTGTGCCCCATTGCTGTGCCATATACAGTGCTCTGCACCGTTCATTGTGCCCCATTGCTGTGCCATATACGGTGCTCTGCACCGTTCATTGTGCCCCATTGCTGTGCCATATACAGTGCTCTGCACCGTTCATTGTGCCCCATATCTGTGCCCATATACGGTGCTCTTTTCCGTTCATTGTGCCCCATAGCTGTGCCATATACGGTGCTCTGCACCGTTCATTGTGCCCCATTGCTGTGCCATATACAGTGCTCTGCACTGTTCATTGTGCCCCATATCTGTGCCCATATACGGTGCTCTGCTCCGTTCATTGTGCCCCATAGCTGTGCCATATACGGTGCTCTGCACCGTTCATTGTGCCCCATTGCTGTGCCATATACAGTGCTCTGCACCGTTCATTGTGCCCCATTGCTGTGCCATATACGGTGCTCTGCACCGTTCATTGTGCCCCATTGCTGTGCCATATACGGTGCTCTGCACCGTTCATTGTGCCCCATTGCTGTGCCATATACGGTGCTCTGCACCGTTCATTGTGCCCCATTGCTGTGCCATATACGGTGCTCTGCACCGTTCATTGTGCCCCATTGCTGTGCCATATACAGTGCTCTGCACCGTTCACTGTGCCCCATTGTTGTGCCATATACGGTGCTCTGCACCGTTCATTGTGCCCCATTGCTGTGCCATATACAGTGCTCTGCACCGTTCATTGTGCCCCATATCTGTGCCCATATACGGTGCTCTGCTCCGTTCATTGTGCCCCATTGCTGTGCCATATACGGTGCTCTGCACCGTTCATTGTGCCCCATATCTGTGCCCATATACTGTGCTCTGCACCGTTCATTGTGCCCCATTGCTGTGCCATATACGGTGCTCTGCACCGTTCATTGTGCCCCATTGCTGTGCCATATACGGTGCTTTGCACCGTTCATTGTGCCCCATTGCTGTGCCATATACGGTGCTCTGCACCGTTCATTGTGCCCCATATCTGTGCCCATATACGGTGCTCTGCACCGTTCATTGTGCCCCATTGCTGTGCCATATACGGTGCTCTGCACCGTTCATTGTGCCCCATTGCTGTGCCATATACGGTGCTTTGCACCGTTCATTGTGCCCCATTGCTGTGCCATATACGGTGCTCTGCACCGTTCATTGTGCCCCATTGCTGTGCCATATACGGTGCTCTGCACCGTTCATTGTGCCCCATTGCTGTGCCATATACAGTGCTCTGCACCGTTCATTGTGCCCCATATCTGTGCCCATATACGGTGCTCTGCTCCGTTCACTGTGCCCCTTGCTGTGCCATATACGGTGCTCTGCACCGTTCATTGTGCCCCATTGCTGTGCCATATACGGTGCTTTGCACCGTTCATTGTGCCCCATTGCTGTGCCATATACGGTGCTCTGCACCGTTCATTGTGCCCCATTGCTGTGCCATATACGGTGCTCTGCACCGTTCATTGTGCCACATTGCTTTGCCATATACAGTGCTCTGCACCGTTCATTGTGCCCCATATCTGTGCCCATATACGGTGCTCTGCTCCGTTCACTGTGCCCCATTGCTGTGCCATATACGGTGCTCTGCACCGTTCATTGTGCCCCATTGCTGTGCCATATACGGTGCTTTGCACCGTTCATTGTGCCCCATTGCTGTGCCATATACGGTGCTTTGCACCGTTCATTGTGCCCCATTGCTGTGCCATATACGGTGCTCTGCACCGTTCATTGTGCCCCATAGAAATCTCTGCCGCCGCTGCTGCAATAAAAAAAAAAACCACATACTCACCTCCCTTGATTGCAGCTCCCGGCGTCTCGTTCCGGCGCCTCCATCTTCCCGGCGTCTCTGCTCTGACTGATCAGGCAGAGGGCGCCGCGCACACTGTATGCGTCATCGCGCCCTCTGCCTGAACAGTCAGAGCGCAGACGCCGGGAAGATGGAGGCGCCGGCCGGGAAGATGGAGCGGCGCCCGGCGGCTGGAACGAGGACAGGTGAATATGCTATACTTACCTAGTCCTGGCGATCCTCGCGCTGTCCCTCTGCCTGGTCTTCGGTGCCGCAGCTCTTCCTGTCAGCGGTCACCGGCACCGCTGATTAGAGGAATGAATAGGCGGCTCCGCCCCTATGGGAGGTGGAGCCGCTTATTCATATCTCTAATGAGCGGTCCCACGTGACTGCTGAAGAGGGGAAGAAGCTGCAGCACAGAAGCCCGTTGGACGGCAGGGACAGCGCGAGGATCGCTGGGACTAGGTAAATATACCTCAGCGCCCTCACCCCCTCACCCGCCGACCCTGCCACCCACATTGACTCGAGTATAAGCCGAGAGGGGCACTTTCAGCCCAAAAATTTGGGCTGAAAATCTCGGCTTATACTCGAGTATATACGGTACTTCAAAACTGGATATGTCCTTAAAAATATATATTTTGTAAATTTCCTTGAAAAAATAAAAAAATACTGCTACATTTTTAAACCTCCTAAAATGCTGAAAAAATAAAATAACATTTTACAAATGGTGCTGTTGTAATGCAGACATGAGGGAAATGTTACTTATTATTGTTTTTGTGTGGTAAGATTATCTGGATTAAAGGGATAATTATTCAAAGTTTAATTTTTTTTTACATTTTTGTCAAATTTCGGATATTTTTTATTGATAAACACAAAACATATCGACCTAAATTTACCATTATCATAAATTATAATATGCCACAAAATCCAACTCAAAATTACTGGGATGTGTTGAAGCCTTCCAGAGATATCACCACATAAAGTGACACTGGTCAGATTTAAAAAATTTGGCCCAGTCACTAAGGGGTTAATGTTCAAGCGATCTTAACTTATCTGGCTAGGGGAAAACTGATACTAACCGTTGGTAAATAACAAGTTTTTTTTTAATAACGTACTGATGTATCAGACTTGTTAGGCAACTTAACTTGCAAAAATGGTCCAAGATGTAACCTTTTTGGGTGATAGATACTTGACTTGCTGATGTTTAAACTCAGATGGTGCAAACGGAAGATGCCATAGCTCACAAAAAAAGGTGCAGAAGTTATTCCTTTTTGGAGACTATCAAGAGCTTTGTTCTTTAGTAAATGAAGAAACAATAACATTTTCACAAGCTGTTGATAAATTATCTTTTTATTTAGGTAACATACTGTAGTAACATTGTAACATAGTAAGGCCGAAAAAAGACATTTGTCCATCCAGTTCAGCCTATGTTCCATCAGAATAAATACCCAGATCTACGTCCTTCTAAAGAACCTAATAACTGTAAGTAACAATATTGTTCTGCTCCAGGAAGACATCCAGGCCTCTCTTGAACCCCTCGACTGAGTTCGCCATCACCACCTCCTCAGGTAAAGAATCCCAGATTTTCACTGCCCTAACAGTAAAGAATCCTCTTCTATGTTGGTGGAAAAACCTTCTCTCCTCCAGATGCAGAGAATGCCCCCTTGTGACCATAACCTTCCTTGTTATAAACAGATCCTCAGAGAGATATTTGCATTGTTTCCTTATATACTTATACATGGTTATTAGATCGCCCCTCAGTCGTCTTTTCTCTAGACTAAATAATCCTAATTTTGCTAATCTCTCTGGGTATTGTAGTTACCCCATCCCCTTTATTAATTGTGTTGCCCTCCTTTGTACTCGCTCTAGTTCCATTATATATTTCCTGAGCACCGGTGCTCAAAACTGGACACAGTACTCCATGTGCGGTCTAACCAGGGATTTGTACAGAGGAGGTATAATGCTCTCATCATGTGAATCCAGACCTCTTTTAATGCACGGGCAGCACGGTGGCTGTTGTGAATTCTGTGGTCAAGCTCCCTCCTGTGGTCATGAGTGGTACTTCGGCTGGTTCTGTCTATGAGCTTCCTCTGGTGGATGTGAGTGGAGCTGCGGCTTCTGAGTTTCTTTCCTCAGGTGACGAGGTTAAGTCGTTAGGTGCTGCTCTATTTAACTCCACCTAGTTCTTTGTTCCTGGCCTCCAGTCAATGTTCCAGTATTGGTCTTGCTCTCTCCTGGTCTTGTGGCCTGTCTGCCCTGCATAAGCTAAGTTCTGCTTGTGTTACTTTTGTTTGCTATTTTTTCTGTCCAGCTTGCTATATTGGTTTTTCTTGCTTGCTGGAAACTCTGGGACGCAGAGGGAGCACCTCCGTGCCATTAGTCGGTACGGAGGGTCTTTTTGCGCCCTCTGCGTGGTTGTTTGTAGGTTTTTGTGCTGACCGCAAAGCTATCTTTCCTATCCTCGGTCTATTCAGTAAGTCGGGCCTCACTTTGCTAAAACCTATTTCATCTCTGTGTTTGTGTTTTCATCTTTACTCACAGTCATTATATGTGGGGGGCTGCCTTTTCCTTTGGGGAATTTCTCTGAGGCAAGGTAGGCTTATTTTTCTATCTTCAGGGCTAGCTAGTTTCTCAGGCTGTGCACGAGGCGCCTAGGTCTGGTCAGGAGCGCTCCACGGCTACCTCTAGTGTGGTGTGATAGGATTAGGGATTGCGGTCAGCAGAGTTCCCACGTCTCAGAGCTTGTCCTATGTTATTAGTAACTATCAGGTCACTTGTGTGCTCTTAACCACCAGGTCCATTGTGTTTCTGAATCACCAGTTCATAACAGTACTGGAGGCCCAAAGTACTAATGCTTCTCAATAGAGGGAAAAGAGAAGTTCTGAGACCATTTTTTTTTTCTCTGCACTGTGTTTTGTCTTTCTTTCCCCCTAGACATTTGGGTGGTTCAGGACACAGGTGTAGTGATGGACATTAAAGGTCTGTCTTGTGTGGATAATCTCACTGCAAGAGTACAAAAATTCAAGACATTATGGTTCAGAAATCTATGTTAGAACCTAGAATTCCTATTCCTGAGTTATTTTGTGGAGATAGAGCTAAGTTTCTGAATTTCAAAAATAATTGCAAACTGTTTCTGGCTTTGAAACCCCGCTCCTCTGGTGACCCAGTACAACAAGTTAAGATCATTATTTCTTTATTACGTTGCGAACCTCAAGACTGGGCATTTTCCCTTGCGCCAGGAGATCCTGCATTATGTAATATTGATGCGTTTTTTCTGGCGCTCGGATTGCTTTATGATGAACCTAATTCAGTGGATCAGGCAGAGAAAAATTTGCTGGCTCTGTGTCAGGGTCAGGATGAGGTAGAGATATATTGTCAGAAGTTTAGGAAGTGGTCTGTGCTCACTCAATGGAATGAATGTGCGCTGGCAACAATTTTCAGAAAGGGTCTCTCTGAAGCCCTTAAGGATGTCATGGTGGGATTTCCTATGCCTGCTGGTCTGAATGAGTCTATGTCTTTGGCCATTCAGATCGATCGACGCTTACGTGAGCGTAAGACTGAGCACCATTTGGCGGTATTATCTGAGTATAAACCTAAACCTATGCAATGTGATAGGACTTTGACCAGAGCTGAACGGCAAGAACACAGACGTCGGAATGGGCTGTGTTTTTACTGTGGTGATTCCACTCATGCTATTTCCGATTGTCCTAAGCACACTAAGCGGTTCGCTAGGTCTGCCACCATTGGTACGGTACAGTCGAAATTTCTTTTGTCCGTTACTTTGATCTGCTCTTTGTCATCCTATTCTGTCATGGCATTTGTGGATTCAGGCGCTGCCCTGAATTTGATGGACTTGGAGTTTGCTAGGCGCTGTGGGTTTTTCTTGGAGCCCTTGCAGTATCCTATTCCATTGAGAGGAATTGATGCTACGCCTTTGGCCAAGAATAAGCCTCAGTATTGGACCCAACTGAACATGTGCACGGCTCCTGCGCATCAGGAGGATATTCGCTTTCTGGTGTTGCAGAATCTGCATGATGTGGTCGTGTTGGGGTTGCCATGGCTACAAGTCCATAACCCAGTATTGGATTGGAAGTCTATGTCTGTGTCCAGCTGGGGTTGTCAGGGGGTACATGGTGATGTTCCATTTCTGTCTATTTCATCATCCACCCCTTCTGAGGTTCCAGAGTTCTTCTCGGATTACCGGGATGTATTTGATGAGCCCAAGTCCAGTGCCCTACCTCCGCATAGGGATTGCGATTGTGCTATCGATTTGATTCCTGGTAGTAAGTTTCCTAAAGGTCGACTGTTTAATTTGTCTGTGCCTGAGCACGCTGCTTTGCGGAGTTACGTAAAGGAATCCTTGGAGAAGGGTCATATTCGCCCGTCGTCGTCGCCATTGGGAGCAGGGTTCTTTTTTGTGGCCAAGAAAGATGGTTCGTTGAGACCTTGTATTGATTACCGCCTTCTAAATAAAATCACAATCAAATTTCAGTACCCCTTGCCGCTGCTGTCTGATTTGTTTGCTCGGATTAAGGGGGCTAGTTGGTTCACCAAGATAGATCTTCGTGGTGTGTATAATCTTGTGCGTATTAAACAGGGCGATGAATGGAAAACAGCATTTAATACGCCCGAGGGCCATTTTGAATACCTGGTTATGCCATTCGGGCTTTCCAATGCTCCATCAGTATTTCAGTCTTTTATGCATGACATCTTCCGAGAGTACCTGGATAAATTCCTGATTGTATACTTGGATGATATTTTGGTCTTCTCGGATGATTGGGAGTCTCACGTGAAGCAGGTTAGAATGGTGTTCCAGGTCCTGCGTGCGAATTCTTTGTTTGTGAAGGGGTCAAAGTGTCTCTTTGGTGTTCAGAAGGTTTCATTTTTGGGTTTCATTTTTTCCCCTTCTACTATCGAGATGGACCCTGTTAAAGTCCAGGCCATTTATGATTGGACTCAGCCGACATCTCTGAAGAGTCTGCAAAAGTTCCTGGGCTTTGCTAATTTTTATCGTCGCTTCATCAATAATTTTTCTAGTATTGCCAAACCGTTGACTGATTTGACCAAGAAGGGTGCTGATGTGGTCAATTGGTCTTCTGCTGCTGTGGAAGCTTTTCAGGAGTTGAAGCGTCGTTTTTCTTCTGCCCCGGTGTTGTGCCAACCAGATGTTTCGCTCCCGTTCCAGGTCGAGGTTGATGCTTCTGAGATTGGAGCAGGGGCTGTTTTGTCGCAAAGAAGTTCTGATGGCTCGGTGATGAAACCATGTGCCTTCTTTTCCAGGAAGTTTTCGCCTGCTGAGCGTAATTATGATGTTGGCAATCTTGAGTTGCTGGCCATGAAGTGGGCATTCGAGGAGTGGCGTCATTGGCTTGAAGGAGCTAAGCATCGCGTGGTGGTCTTGACTGATCACAAGAACTTGACTTATCTCGAGTCTGCCAAACGGTTGAATCCTAGACAGGCTCGTTGGTCGCTGTTTTTCTCCCGTTTTGACTTTGTGGTTTCGTACCTTCCGGGCTCTAAAAATGTGAAGGCGGATGCCCTGTCTAGGAGTTTTGTGCCCGACTCTCCGGGTTTGCCTGAGGCGGCGGGTTTTCTCAAAGAGGGGGTAATTTTGTCTGCCATCTCCCCTGATTTGCGACGGGTGCTGCAAAAGTTTCAGGCTAATAGACCTGACCGTTGCCCAGCGGAGAAACTGTTTGTCCCTGATAAATGGATGAGTAGAGTTATCTCTGAGGTTCATTGTTCAGTGTTGTCTGGTCATCCTGGAATCTTTGGTACCAGAGATTTGGTGGCTAGATCCTTTTGGTGGCCGTCTCTGTCGCGGGATGTGCGTTCATTTGTGCAGTCCTGTGGGATTTGTGCTCGGGCTAAGCCCTGCTGTTCTCGTGCCAGTGGGTTGCTTTTGCCCTTGCCGGTCCCGAAGAGGCCCCGGACACATATCTCAATGGATTTTATTTCGGATCTCCCCGTCTCTCAAAAAATGTCGGTCATTTGGGTGGTTTGTGATCGCTTCTCTAAGATGGTCCATTTGGTACCCTTGTCTAAATTGCCTTCCTCCTCTGATTTGGTGCCATTGTTTTTCCAGCATGTGGTTCGTTTACATGGCATTCCGGAGAACATCGTTTCTGACAGAGGTTCCCAGTTTGTTTCGAGGTTTTGGCGAGCCTTTTGTGCTAGGATGGGCATTGATTTGTCTTTTTCCTCGGCTTTCCATCCTCAGACAAATGGTCAAACTGAATGAACCATTCAGACCTTGGAAACATATCTGAGATGTTTTGTTTCTGCTGATCAGGATGATTGGGTGTCCTTTTTGCCTTTGGCTGAGTTTGCCCTTAATAATCGGGCCAGCTCGGCTACTCTGGTTTCGCCGTTTTTCTGCAATTCTGGTTTCCATCCTCGTTTCTCTTCAGGGCAGGTTGAGTCTTCAGACTGTCCTGGTGTGGATACTGTGGTGGATAGGTTGCAGCAGATTTGGACTCATGTAGTGGACAATTTGACATTGTCCCAGGAGAAGGCTCAACGTTTCGCTAACCGCAGACGCTGTGTGGGTCCCCGACTTCATGTTGGGGATCTGGTTTGGTTGTCGTCTCGTTATATTCCTATGAAAGTTTCCTCTCCTAAGTTTAAGCCTCGTTTCATTGGTCCGTATAGGATTTCTGAGGTTCTTAATCCTGTGTCTTTTCGTTTGACCCTCCCAGCTTCCATTTCCATCCATAATGTATTCCATAGGTCATTGTTGCGGAGATACGTGGCACCTGTGGTTCCATCCGTTGATCCTCCTGCCCTGGTTTTGGTTGAGGGGGAGTTGGAGTATATAGTGGAGAAGATTTTGGATTCTCGTATTTCGAGACGGAAACTCCAGTACCTGGTTAAGTGGAAGGGTTACGGTCAGGAAGATAATTCCTGGGTCTTTGCCTCTGATGTTCATGCTGCCGATCTGGTACGTGCCTTTCATTTGGCTCATACTGGTCGGCCTGGGGGCTCTGGTGAGGGTTCGGTGACCCCTCCTCAAGGGGGGGGTATTGTTGTGAATTCTGTGGTCAAGCTCCCTCCTGTGGTCATGAGTGGTACTTAGGCTGGTTCTGTCTATGAGCTTCCTCTGGTGGATGTGAGTGGAGCTGCGGCTTCTGAGTTTCCTTCCTCAGGTGACGAGGTTAAGTCGTTAGGTGCTGCTCTATTTAACTCCACCTAGTTCTGTGTTCCTTGCCTCCAGTCAATGTTCCAGTATTGGTCTTGCTCTCTCCTGGATCGTTCTTGTGGCCTGTCTGCCCTGCATAAGCTAAGTTCTGCTTGTGTTACTTTTGTTTGCTATTTTTTCTGTCCAGCTTGCTATATTGGTTTTTCTTGCTTGCTGGAAGCTCTGGGACGCAGAGGGAGCACCTTCGTGCCGTTAGTCGGTACGGAGGGTCTTTTTGCGCCCTCTGCGTGGTTGTTTGTAGGTTTTTGTGCTGACCGCAAAGCTATCTTTCCTATCCTTGGTCTATTCAGTAAGTCGGGCCTCACTTTGCTAAAACCTATTTCATCTCTGTGTTTGTGTTTTCATCTTTACTCACAGTCATTATATGTGGGGGGCTGCCTTTTCCTTTGGGGAATTTCTCTGAGGCAAGGTAGGCTTATTTTTCTATCTTCAGGGCTAGCTAGTTTCTCAGGCTGTGCCCGAGGCGCCTAGGTCTGGTCAGGAGCGCTCCACGGCTACCTCTAGTGTGGTGTGATAGGATTAGGGATTGCGGTCAGCAGAGTTCCCACGTCTCAGAGCTTGTCCTATGTTATTAGTAACTATCAGGTCACTTGTGTGCTCTTAACCACCAGGTCCATTGTGTTTCTGAATCATTAGTTCATAACAGGTGGCGCAGTGGATAGTACTGCAGCCTTGCAGCGCTGGGGTCCTGGGTTCTAATCCCACCCAGGATAACATCTTCAAAGAGTTTGTATGTTCTCTCCGTGTTTGTGTGGGTTTCCTCCGGGCACTCCGGTTTCCTACCACATTCCAAAGACATACTGATAGGGATTCTAGATTGTGAGCCCCATCAGGGACAGTTATGATAATGTGTGCAAAACTGTAAAGCGCTGCGGAATATGTTAGCGCTATATAAAAATAAAGATTATTATTATTAATGCACCCCATGGTCCTGTTTGCCGTGGCAGCTGCTGCCTGGCACTGGCTGCTCCAGGTAAGATTATTATTAACTAGTATCCCCAAGTCCTTCGCCATGTCAGATTTACCCAGTGGTTTCCCGTTCAATGTGTAATGGTGATATTGATTCCTTCTTCCCATGTGTATAACCTTAGATTTATCATTGTTAAACCGCATCTGCCACCTCCAGCCGTTTTGGAACCTCTTCTTGGGTTAGCTTGGTGACCCTTAACCCCTTTCTGACATTGGACGTACTATCCCGTCGAGGTGGGGTGGGCCCGTACACCATAGTTGAACGGCCGCGCTCAGGGGGGGGCAGGTTTTAGCTGGGTGTCAGGGTGTCAAACATGATCGCAGTGTTCCGGCGGTATAGGGAAGCATCGCGCAGGGAGGGGGCTCCCTGCATGCTTCCCTGAGACCCTCGGAGAAACACGATGTGATCGCGTTGCTCCGAGGGTCCTTACCTCCTCCTCCCTGCAGCAGGCCCAGATCCAAAATGGCCGTGGGGCTGCATCCGGGTCCTGCAGGGAGGTGTTTTCACAGGGCCTGCTCAGAGCAGGTGCCAGGAAGCCAGTGCTGTGCCTGTGTGTTCGCTGATCTGACACAGTGCACAGCAAAGTGTCAGATCAGCGATCTTACACTATAACATGATGCCCCCCCCCCAGGGCAATGTTATAGTGTAAAAATAAAATAATTAGATGTGTAAAAAATTTTTTTTAAAAATTCCCCCCCCAAAAAAATATTGTTCCCATAAATACATTTCTATATTTAAATAAAAAATAAAAAAATAAAAGTACACATATTTAGTATAGCCATGTCCGTAATGACCCAACCTATAAAACAGTCCCACTAGTTAACCCCTTCAGTGAATACCGTAAAAAAAAAACGAGGCAAAAAACAACGCTTTATTATCATACCAAACAAAAAGTGGAATAACACGGGATCAAAAAGACTGATATAAATAACCGTGGTACTGCTGAAAATGTCATCTTGTCCCGCAAAAAACGAGCGGCCATACAGCATCATCAGCGGAAAGATAAAAAAGTTATAGTCCTCAGAATAAAGCGATGCAAAAATAATTATTTTTTCTATAGAATAGTTTTTATCGTATAAAAGCGCCAATCCATAAAAAAATGATATAAGTAAGGTATCGCTGTAATCGTAGTGACCCGAAGAATAAAACTGCTATATCCATTTTACCAAATGCTGGTTTTTGGTCATTCTGCCTCACAAAAATCGGAATAAAAAGCAATCAAAAAATGTCAAATGCCTGAAAATGATGCCAATAAAAATGTCAACTCGTCCAAAACAACATCTCACATAACTCTGTGGACCAAAATATGGAAAAATTATAGCTCTCAAAATGTGGTAACGCAAAAATTATTCTTTGCAATAAAAAGTGTCTTTTAGAGTGTGAAGGCTGCTAGGGTTGAGCGAAATGGATCGGTCATTTTCATAAGTCGCCGACTTTTGGCAAAGTCGGGTTTCATGAAACTCGACCCGATCCCAGTGTGGGATCGGCCATGCGGTACGCGATCTTCGTGCCAAAGTCGCGTTTCATATAACGTGTTCAGCGCCATTTCTCAGCGAATGAAAGTGGACGCAGAGTGTGGGCAGCGTGATGACATAGGTCTCAGTCCCCACCATCTTTGAGAAGGGCATTACAGTGATTAGCTTGCTTTCTGCGGCGTCACAGGGGCTATAAAGGGGCATTCCCGCTGACCGCCATCTTACTGCTGCTGATCTGAGCATAGGGAGAGGTTGCTGTCGCTTCATCAGAAGCAGGGATAGCGTTAGGCAGGGTACATTAACCCCCAAACCGCTTGTGCTGTAGCGATTTCCACTGTCCAACACCACCTTTTCTTAGCAGGCACAGTGGAGTCTAGATTTTTCTTCATCAGCTCTGTAGCTTATTGGGCTGCCCTAGAAGGCTCCCTGACAGCTGCATTGCTGTTTGTACGCCACTGTGCAAACCAACTGCTTTTTTCAAAGCACAAATCCTGTTGCTCCTTCTTTTCTGCACAGCTATCTTGTTTGTTTGTCCACACTTTTGTGTGCAGCAGTCCTTTTTATTGCTGCCTGCCATACTTTTCTGAGATTACTGAAGGGAGATAGTAATTGTAGTACAGCCCCTTTTTTTTTTTTGTTATGTATCTTCAAGCCACTTTCTGCCACGGGAAATATACTCTAATACAGTGGCCCTGATTTATTCACTAGTCTCCCTGAAAAAATAAGAAAGGGACAGATTAAGATTGGCAAATCTGCATCTGTGCCAGTCCTGTCTGTGGCATCTGTCTGTCATTTTCTGCCACTGAAAATATACTGTATTACAGTGGGCCTGATTTCTTCACTATTCTCCCATACCAAATAAAAAAGTGGGAGATTAAGATTGGCAAATCTGCATCTGTGCCAGTCCTGTCTGTGGCATCTGTCTGTCATTTTCTGCCACAGAAAATATACTGTATTACGGTGGGCCTGATTTCTTCACTATTCTCCCAGAAAAAATAAAAAGGGGTAGATTTTTATTGGCAGTGTGTGCATCTGCGTCAGTCCTGTTAGTGGCATATCTGTCTGTCACTTAAGCTGTGTACTGTTATACAGTGGGCCTGATTTTCCCTGCAGTCTCACCCACCTATAAAGGGAGATTTAAATACACCACAAGTTTGAGTACACCTTGTAACTGGTTTTACAGTACCAAATACCGTTTGTTTGTTTGTTTGGTTACATTTTTCAAACAATGAAGAAGTCTGGTGGAAGAGGTTGTGGCCGTGGGCAGTCATTGCCAGCTGGTAATGATGGTAGTGGTGGTGGAGCATCAGGTGGTCGTGGGAAAAGTAATATAGCACCTAAGTCTAGAGTTGTTAAGCCAGCATCATCGTCTGGCTACACAAGGCCTCGACCGCTCCCTTTTCTGGGAGTAGGAAAACCACTTTTAAAGCCGGAGCAGCAGGAACAAGTTTTGGCTTTCCTTGCTGACTCTGCCTCTAGCTCTTTTGCCTCCTCTTCGGAAAGTGCAAAATGTAAAAGCAGCGCATCGTCAGTGGATGTTCCCGGTCAGGGACAAGTCGCTTCCTTGTCTTCTTCACCCAGAACAACAGAGAAGGATGCGTCAGGCGACACAACGGGTTACTCCATGGAGCTCTTTACACATACCGTTCCTGGGTTAGAAAGGGAAATTGTTAACAGGCCATGCCCATTACAAGATGAATCGGACATGGAGTGCACAGATGCACAGCCACAGCCAGATTACTATGCTGTTCCTTTGACTCAGATCAGAACATTGCCCTCGCAGTGTACTGATCCAGAATCTGACCCTGATGAGACTATGGAGCCCCGTCACGAATTCTATAGCACCGGCTTACACGGTGACACAGAGGAAGGTGCACAGGACAGAGAAGAGGAGGTCATAGATGACCCAGTTGTTGACCCCGATTGGCAGCCATTGGGGGAACAGGGTGCAGGCAGCAGTAGCTCTGAAGCAGAGGAAGAGGAGGAGCCGCAGCAGGCATCAACATCGCAACAGGTTCCATCTGGCAGGCCCGTATCTGGCCAAAAATGTGTGGCAAAACCAAAACCAGTTGAAGGACAGCGTGGCCATCCATTTAAAGAAGCTCAGTCTGCAATGCCTGAAAATGTATCCGATAGTAGGAAGAGTGCAGTCTGGCATTTTTTTTAAGCAAGATCCAAATGATCAGCGCAAAGTAATCTGTAAAAAATGCTCAAGGACCTTCAGCAGAAGTCAGAATGTAAAAAATCTAAATACAAGTTGCATGTGTAGACATTTAACCACCATGCACTTGCAAGCCTGGGCTAACTACCAAACGTCCCTTAACATTGTAGCACCCTCTCACAATGAAGCTAGTCAGCAACGCTACATCCCTTCCCTCACTGTAAGCCCACCGTTTACCACACCACCTGCAGTAAATGTGGAGGTTTCGTCGCAAGGCCAAAGCAGTCAGGGAATCACCAGTTTCATGGTAGGAAAGACTGTATGTAGGGCACCAGCAAGAATACCATCACTAACCCTCTCTCAGTCTGCCATGTCCACCGGCACCCCGCTAGTTCCACCATATGCAGCTCTCCAGTCCAGCTCACCCTACATGAGACTCTCGTTAGGAAAAGGAAGTACTCATCCTCGCATCCGCGTACACAGGGTTTGAACGCCCACCTTGCTAGACTAATCTCGTTAGAGAAGATGCCCTACCGGTTAGTTGAATGCGAAGCTTTCAAAGCCCTAATGGACTACGCTGTACCACACTACGAGCTACCCGGTCGACACTTCTTTTCGAGAAAAGCCATCCCAGCCCTCCACCAGCATGAAAAAGATCGCATTATCCATGCACTCAGGCAATCTGTGAGTACAAAGGTGCACCTGACAACAGATGCATGGACCAGTAGGCATGGCCAGGGGTGTTACGTCTCCATCACGGCACACTGGGTTAATGTGGTGGATGCAGGGTCCACAGGGGACAGCAATATTGGGACAGTTCTGCCTAGCCCATGGTCTAGGAAACAGTTGGCTGTAGGCGTTCGCCCCCCCTCCTCCTCCTCCTCGTCCTCCAGCAGAAGCGAAAGCTCGTCCACAGACCGGAGTCGCATGACCACTCCATCCGCAGCTGCCACTGATGCACACGAGGTGTCCCATTATGGAACAGCTAGTGGCAAGCTTCAGCAGGCTGTATTGGCAATGAAGTGTTTGGGCGACAACAGACACACCGTGGAAGTTCTGTCAGAGTTCTTGCAGCAAGAAACTCAGTCATGGCTGGGCACTGTACATCTTGAGGCAGGCAAGGTAGTGAGTGATAACGGAAGGAATTTTATGGCTGCCATAGCCCTTTCACAACTGAAACACATTCCTTGCCTGGCTCACACCTTAAACCTGGTGGTGCAGTGCTTCCTGAAAAGTTATCCGGGGTTACCTGACCTGCTCCTCAAAGTGCGCAGACTTTGCTCGCACATCTGCCGTTCGCCCGTACACTCCAGCCATATGCAGAACCATCAGCGGTCTTTGAACCTTCCCCAGCATCGCCTAATCATCGACGTTGCAACAAGGAGGAACTCCACACTGCACATGCTTCAGAGACTGTGCGAACAGAGGCGTGCTGTTATGTATTTGTGGGAGGATACACATACACGGGCAGGCAGTTGGATGGCAGACATGGAGTTGTCAGGTGTGCAGTGGTCGAAGGTACAAGACCTGTGTCAAGTTCTTCAGTGTTTTGAAGAATGCACACGGCTGGTTAGTGCAGACAACGCCATAATAAGCATGAGCATCCCCCTAATGCATCTGCTGATGCAAAGTTTGATGCACATAATGGAGCAGGCGTCTACAGCCGAGGACGAGGGAAGCCTTGATGACAGTCAGCCATTGTCTGGTCAGGGAAGTCTACAGGACGAGGTGGCGGACGAAGAGGAGGAGGATGAGGAGGATGATGGGGATGAGTATTTTTTGGATGAGGAAGCTTCTCAGGGGCAATAGCAACTGGTGGCGTTGCAAGGCCGGGTTCAGGGTTTTTGAGGGAGACAAGTGACGTTGATTTGCCAGAAAGTGCTCCTCAACCCAGCACAAGCAGTGAATTGACAACAGGAACATTGGCCCACATGGCGGATTATGCCTTGCGTATCCTCAAAAGGGACCCATGCATTATAAAAATGATGACCGATGACAATTACTGGTTGGGCTGCCTCCTTGATCCTCGCTATAAAGGCAAATTGCAAAATATCATGCCACATGAGAACCTTGAACAAATATTGGCAACCAAATAAGCAACTCTTGTAGACCGTTTGATTCAGGCATTCCCAGCACACAGTGTCGGTGATGGTTCTCACACGAGCTGCAGGGAGCAACAGGGCAGAGGTGTTAGAGGTGCACAAATCAGAAGTGGCGTTGGACAGAGGGGTTTTCTGACCAGGTTGTGGAGTGATTTCGCAATGACCGCAGACAGGACAGGTACTGCAGCATCAATTCAAAGTGACAGGAGACAACATTTTTCCAGTATGGTTACTAACTATTTTTCAACCCTTATCGATGTTCTCCCTCAACCGTCATTCCCATTTGATTACTGGGCATCCAAAATAGACACCTGGCCTGAATTGGCCGAATAAGCATTGCAGGAGTTTGCTTGCCCAGCAGCTAGTGTGCTATCAGAAAGAGTATTCAGTGCTGCTGGTTCAATACTGACTGAAAAAAGTACTCGTCTGGCTACCCAAAATGTTGATGATCTAACCTTCATTGAAATGAACCACTCATGGATTTCTAACTATTTTGCCCCACCTTTCCCGGCTGACACCTAGCTTTCCTATAAAAAGGTCTTGCTTTTGTACTGGTCTTACTGACTGTTCCAATCTCTTAATTTGTCCAGCATACGACATGTTTACACCTCCCTAAATTGGCTAACTCCCCCCACGGGGCCGTGGTCTCGCCACTTGGCGCAAGCACCCGTGAGAGTGCCGTTTGTCTGAAGAGGTGGGTGTGCCCACTTTTGGTCGATGGCATTGCCACTGGGTCCCTCATAGTTCAATGAAGTGTCTCTGCCGGTGGTGGCGTGCACCCAATGTCAGACACACCGTTGTAACATGAGGGACCCAGGGCCTGTACCGCTGGCCACGAGAGAGTGTCCCCCCCAGCTCAAACAGTGCTCTACCACTTGCAAAATTATCTCTCACAGCTCCACCACTGTTTAGTCTATGCACTGAAATCCTTCAATGCCTGGCACTGACAATACCAATTTGTTGACATGTATGATGCTAGGTAAAATATTCAGGGGCCCTGTCCTACATTTACACCACTAAATACTTTGCACCAAATTACTATGTCTGAAAGGCAGCAGAGGAGCCCACCCCTGTACCTAAGTATGCCACCCTTTTTTTTTGTTTAGTTGTTTTGCGAGACATTAACATCTATTTATTTTTTGGGAGTACTAACTGTGTCAGACACTCCTTCCAATTGTCCTCCGCTGACCACACCAATGCTGCCTGTGTACCTTTGCAACATAATTCTGACTGCATTGAGCCTAATTTTTTTATTTTAGGCCTACTAATTCTGTCTGCGGTCCCTCCTTCCTATTGTCCTCCGCTGACCACACCAATGCTGCTTGTGTACCCCTACCACATAATCGAAGCTGCATTGCGCCTAATTTTTTTTATTTTAGGCCTACTAAGTCTGTCTGCGGTCCCTCCTTCCAATTGTCCTCCGCTGACCACACCAATGCTGCCTGTGTACCCCTGCAACATAATTCTAACTGCATTGAGCCTAATTTTTTTATTTTAGGCCTACTAAGTCTGTCTGCGGTCCCTCCTTCCAATTGTCCTCCACTGACCACACCAATGCTGCCTGTGTACCCCTACCACATAATCGAAGCTGCATTGAGCCTATTTTGTTATTTTAGGCCTACTAAGTCTGTCTGTGGTCCCTCCTTCCAATAGTCCTCCACTTACCACACCAATGCTGCCTGTGTACCCCTGGAACCTAATTAAAAGTGCATAGAGCCTACTTTTTTATTTTAGGCCTACTAAGTCTGTCTGCAGTCCCTCCTTTCAATAGTCCTCCGCTGACCACACCAATGCTGCCTGTGTACCCCTGGAACTTATTTAAAAGTGCATAAAGCCTACTTTTTTAATTTTAGGCCTACTAGGTCTGTCTGTGGTCCCTCCTTCCAATAGTCCTCCACTGACCACACCAATGCTGACTGTGTACCCATGTAACCTTTTTTAAACCTGCATCGAGCCAACTTTGTGGTGTAAGGCCTACTAGCAGTGTCTGTCTGTGCCACTCAATACAGCTGTCCTCTTAAAAAAAATGACCTGCAATTGTCAGGTTTTCAGCCTATTGGAATTTTATTACTGCAGTGGGGCTACTAGTTTGGTTGGGGCCTACTAACAGTGTTTGCCACTCCAAGGTGTTCTCCAGGTTGCCTTTCCTGACCTTCTATCTTCAGGCTCTTGTTAAATAGTTGTTAAATGGAACAAATGCAGTGGGGCTCCAAGTTTGGTTGGGGCCTACTAACAGTGTCTGCCACTCCAAGTTGTTCTCCTGGTTTCCTGTCCTGAACTTCCATTTTCAGGCTCTCATTAAGTAGTTGTTAATATTACACTGCATTTGGCCTACTAGTGTGGTTGGGGCCTACTAACGATGTATGCCGCTCCTTGCTGTTCTCCTGGTTTCCTGTCCTGAACTTCCATTTTCAGGCTATCGCTAAGTAGTTGTTAATATTACACTGCATTTGGCCTACTAGTGTGGTTGGGGCCTACTAACGGTGTATGCCGCTCCTTGCTGTTCTCCTGGTTTCCTGTCCTGAACTTCCATTTTCAGGCTCTCGTTAAGTAGTTGTTAATATTACACTGCATTTGGCCTACTAGTGTGGTTGGGGCCTACTAATGGTGTATGCCGCTCCTTGCTGTTCTCCTGGTTTCCTGTCCTGAAATTCCATTTTCAGGCTCTCGTTAAGTAGTTGTTAATATTACACTGTATTTGGCCTACTAGTTTGGTTGGGGCCTACTAACGGTGTCTGCCGTTCCTTGCTGTTCTCCTCCACTGAACAAAGCAGTGCCGCCTGTTTACTACTGTTACCAATTTTGAACTGCATATAGACTACTTACTGATTTGGGCCTACTCACTGTGACAGCCTCTCATTACAGTTGTCCTCCACTGAACAAAGCAATACCGCCTGGTTAGTCCTGTTACCAATTTTGAAATGCATTTAGCCCACTTTATTATTTGGGCCTATATCTGTGTTTCCTCCTCATCCTGCCCATTGCCCAGCCAGTGCTAGATGACTCTGCTGGTACATTGACCCAGACCGCTACATTCCCCTTGCACGCTACACAGCCAGATTCTGACCATGCTAAAAGTGAGGTTCCCCTTCCTGCATACTATACCAACTTACACGGGGACAAAGAGGAAGGTGCAGATGAAAGTGCAGGTTCCTTCATCAGGTGGGGGGGAATACTCGTTGGCGACATCACTGGCACAGGGCCCCTCATAGTACGCAAAAGTGTCACTGCCGGTGGGATGTGCCCCCACCATGCAAACACACCGCCGTACTTTGAGGGGCCCTGTGCCAGTGCCAATGCGAATGAGTGGGCCCCCCTGCTTGCTCAGGATCACAGCACTTGCAAAGTTGAAATACTTACCTCTCCCTGCTCCACTGCCATGACGTGGTCCATGTTTCCTGGGCCCACTAAATTCTTGACCCAGCCATACCCCCCACAACTTTAGCCAAATGACCCCCAATGTCCAATGCCTAACTATTATTATAATGTAAATTAAGATTGACAAGCTTCAGTACCAAGAATGGATGTTTTTGCCATTAAAATGGGCACTGTAGGTGTTTTTCTGGCCTCCACTCACTGCCGACTATGCTTCCCGATTGACTTGCATTGGGTTTCGTGTTTCGGTCGATCCCCGACTTTTGCGATAATCGGCCGATTTCACTCGACTTGACTATTGAGATAGTCAGGTTTCGCGAAACCCAACCCGACCCTAAAAAACTAAAAGTCGCTCAACCCTAGTGGCTACTTTGAAGAACCTACAACCAACGTAATACACCATGGAACAAAGTATACAAAGATTAAACCAAGGCATGGGATATGGAAAAATATGGCTTTATTAATAGGGTGCCTATGATTACATATCAATCAAATTTTGTATATTAAAATATATAAAAAAATTCAAACAAGCAACAATTAAATTAATCAATAATAGAATGCGTACACTGACAGAATATATATAAAAAAAGGGCTATATATATATCTCTTTATAGCAATAAAACCTACCAACAGGATATAATATATGTCTCCAAAGATTAAATAAATATTTTATATAGCTGCACCAAAAGTTAAAAGGAGAAAAAATAGAAGAAAAAAATAGACAAAGTATTATATATAATATACTAACAATCTGTGGGGGGGGGGGTTATAATTATATGCACAACTGAGTTGTGATTTGTAAAAATGTTGAATAAAGTGACTGGTGCAACAGGGAGAGGTAGAGGGAGAGCACTCAATCAGATTTACTGGCTTGCATCAATCACACTATTGTCTATTGATCTGTGAACAAAGACTTTGTTTATATATATAACTAAATTAATGTGCAAAAATGCTAAATAAGGTGACCGGTGCAAAAGAAGTTTTGAATAGGAGAGGAGAAATTAATCAAATTACTGGCTAGTATCAATCTCGCTATAATGCCCCACAGACTATAAAAAAAAAGGGGAAGTATTGGAGTGAATGAAAGTGTGAAAAATAAAATTCAAAATTATATGAAACACGGATTCAATACATGTGCCACACAATACAATGTGCAAATATGCCAACTAAAGTGACCAAGTGCAAAGCGAAAAAGAGGGGGCCAAAATAAAAAAATATTTAAATCACGCCACTCCTACTATAGTAAATCCGTATCAATTCCAGAAGGTATGAATAAACTATAAAAGAAAATTATGTAGGTGGAATAAACTCCAAGCGGGGTAATTATGGTAGTGACTAACAATGTTAGTATAGATAAAGTGCACCTGTGCAAATAATGATTAGACTAACATGGTACCCATGATCTGAGACTTAAAACAAATGGTGCCACAATTGTAATCGCTATATACCTGAGGTGGTTCTGCCAGTGTGCGCGCTAACCCGACGCGCATTTCGGAACGTGTATTCTTTCCTTCGTCAGGGGTTGCTGGGGTGTGCGCTGAGACGCTTTATATAGCGTCTTAATCCGAGCGCTGCGGCCCGGGTATAACCGGCGCGTGCGCAGTCAGGAGGTCCAGGACTTCCGGTCCCCGCGTCACATGACCGGCCGCATGGGGACGGAGTACCCAGCGTAACCACGGTAACATGGACGCGGGGAGCCCGAACCCCAGGACGCAGACCACGCACGCGCACAGCCAGGGGCGCAGTGTGGGAGAAGCAGATGAACAAATAATGTAGTGAGAGACAATGGGAATATGGGGACAGGGGAAAAAAAGGAAAAATAAAGGAAAAATAAATTACTACTACAGCAATTCAATGGATACTGGGATCATGACTTATATGTGTGTATTGTGCTACACAACCCTACCACCATGTTGTATTAGGTGCCAATGGCATGGCAAGTAGGTCACTAAGTATACCATATAGATGTGGCACAATAAAGAAATAATAATAAGAGAAAATAAATAAAGAATAAATTAAAGAAAAAATGGAAAGAAAAAATGAAAGACATTATTAATAAAAATGAAATAATATTTTATATGTAAAATATGAGGAATATTTGTGATATTATTACATAGTATACCAAAAATCAAATATAAACAAAAAATGAAAAAAAGAAAAAAAGAGAAATAAATATATATTAATTCATAATTAAAGAAAAAAATAAATAATAATAAAATAAAATAGAAAATAAAAAATAAAAAATAAAAAATAATAATGGTAAATAATAATTAAATAATAGAAAAATATATCATTAACAAAAAAATATTATAACAAAATATATGAAAATTAATATGAAAAAAATGAAAAAATAATAAAAAAATATAAATAAAAAAATATAAAAAATAAATAAAAAATAAAAAATAAAAAATAATAAAGAATAAAAATAAAAAATATAAATAATAAATAATAAGAAATAAAAATAAAAAGTATATATATGTGAATAGAAAATAGATGAGAATACAATAATGAGAAACATCCCATCATTGCGGTAGCAAAAAAATGAAAATTAAAATATAAAAGTGAAAAAATATACTATGCCAAAAGAAGGGAAAATTAATTGTCAATACTATCCAAAAAAAAAAAAAGGATTAATATTTTTTATAATTCTATAAAAGTCCTTTTATGTCGAATCCAATGTCTAATGTTCTTTGATCATTTGATAGATGCGACGTGTCTGCTCCAGTGTCGGCGAACCAAGACATATCCACAGCCGAACAAGCATCAGACCAAAGACAAATCCACAACTCCCACAAGGTAAGTAAACTAAAATATCAAAAATACATTAAATTAGTCATACTATAGACAAATCTCATGTACAACGCATACACCAGCCGGAATTACATAACATATTTATATAAAAACAACTAATTGTTTAAAAAGAATTATTATTATGTTAAAATATCCCTCAAACATATATAAAAGGGATAAAAAAGGGAATGATAAAAGTATATATACAAAATTTTTAAAAATACGATGGTTATTACAAAAAAGGTATAAAACTCAAATTTTCATTTAGCCCCTTTGGTGAAACAGTATCCAGAGTCCAGATCCACTTGGTTTCTTTTTTGGCCAAAGCGGTGCTAATTTTGCCATCCCTCTCATTGGTTCCTATCATGTCTATACCAGTTATTTTAAGTAATGAAGCATCACATCCATGATGTAATTTAAAATGCTTTGGAATTGTTTTAAGGAGTGATGCATCGTTGACTTCCTTAGCAGCTAAAATACCCAAAATATGCTCCCTGGCCCAGACTTTTAGTTGTCTTGTAGTCATCCCTATGTATACCAGGGAGCAGGGGCATGTAGCGTGAAGAACCTAGAATATAAGACATAATTTCAGTTGTTTCACACTTTTTTGTTAAGTATATAATTCCACATGTGTTAATTCATAGTTTTGATGCCTTCAGTGTGAATGTACAATTTTCATAGTCATGAAAATACAGAAAAATCTTTAAATGAGGTGTGTCCAAACTTTTGGTCTGTACTATATGTGTTTAGGATAGTATTCAAATATGATATCAAATAAATAGTTATAAAATTCACAAAAAAGAAAAAAAAAAGTATAAAACTATTAAGATTTATCACTTATTAATGTCTTCTTTCTGTTTGGTGATGCTTGCTTTATTCACAGCGAAAAAAATTTCTAGAAATAGAAACATATTAAGAAGCTTTTGATGTGTTGATTGGTAAGTGGGGAGACAGCTGCGCTGTTGTCTTGGGACTAGGCTCAATGACTGAATGAAGACCTCTAGTGTTTTCTTGTTAGGCAAGATAGATCTACATCCAGATGAAGCACTTTAAGTCAATAATGAACGCACTTGGTGCATGTGATCAGAAACCACAAATCAGTTTTCCCTAGAAATTAGTTATTGGCAGATAGTGCCCTGGGCAATGTCTTTATGCAGCCAGTGTTGCTGTAATTTTTCTTTTGCTGAAGATTTTAAAGTTACACAGCAGAAATGTTATTATCACAAAATAAAAAGCTGTCAGATGTCAGCTCGTCAGTTAGGTTTATTACTGAAATCCGTTCATGCAATTCTACTTGTTCATGATTCAACTATGAGTTGGCAATACAACATTTTACTTTTACTACTCAGACAGACATCATCTTTTAAACTAAACTAGTAACAAATAGAAAAAAGGAATAATGATTTTTACCATAATTTTTTAAATAAAAAAAGGTTACAAAATTATTTAGAAGAAAATGTAAAGCTGAAAATTTCAGCTCAGGCATCCTTGTGAAATGGTTTAACCATCAAGTACATTTATCACACAAGAGAGATACTAAATGTTTGATTTCTGGGAACCCCATCACTGGGACTTCTTATGACCATCAGAATAGGGTCTTCTACCCCCTTTTCTTTCTCATTCACATGACTCGGTGCAGATGAAACTGAATGAATAAATCAAACAAGCGTTATACTTTTTTTGTGGAAGAACTCTTACTTTATTTTTATTCATTTGATTCATTTTTATTGTTTTACTATGTTGGAAAATGTATTTGGATAAAAATGAAATTGAAAGGGTAACTGTGCTTTCATTTCATTTTCTAGATTAAGCTGTCCAATTTGTGTATATGAGAAATAACACAATTTCTGGCCAACATGGGACTTCAATATCATTATCATGATGTCTCCCATATGCAGCACAGAGAGAGGAATGCTTGTTCCCCATTCACTTGTTAGCTCACAGAGACAAGCTGCAGGAACATGGAGGATACTATACAGCAGGGGTCCCCAACTCCAGTCCTCAAGGCCCACCAACATGTCATGTTTTCAGGATTTCCTTAGTCTTGCCCAGGTAATAATTGCATCACCTGTGCAATGCAAAGGAAATCCTGAAAACATGACCTGTTGGTGGGCCTTGAGGACTGGAGTTGGGGACCCCTGCTATACAGCATAGCTGAGCTGTTTTGATCTGAACTAGCTCTGATTTGAGGTGAGATTATTGTTACAGAGCTCCGCACCAAGTATTTTATGTCTCTCTGTCTGTCTGCTCCCTCTCTACTACTCACTCCTCCTCCCCCATCCGCTCTCCATAGAGGATAATGGTCTGTGCCATATGACATGTATAATCCATCTCATTTGAGCAAGATTGACCTAAACTGATTTTTCACAGTTGATGGCAAGTTGACAAGTTGAGGAGGCTGGGGGCAGAGGGGAAGAAATGTCTGATAAGTGGGGAAAGAAACATGCTTTGATAACATGCATTACAAAGTTTCTTAGAATCTCATCAAGTATTGATTTATGCAAACTTTGATGAAAATACAGTTCCATTTTAAATTGTCGTATAGTATTCACAGCACAATAGAAATGAATCCTGTGATTTTTACTGTGCTTACTTCTTGGCTGCTTTTTCACATTTACTTATTTATGACCCTATGAATAGTGTCAGCAGCTTAGCTACAATATCCATTAAGAAATTAATTTCAAATTTTAAGGTACTCCAGCATTTGTAATTATTAAAAACTTTCTTAGCTCAAAAACATTTAAAATTCGTTTATTTTACATATTTCAACCATTTTTGTGGTCTTATTCATGGCATAGACTTTTAGACAAACTCCTTAACCATTTTATACCCAAAAGCTCTCACTTAGGCCGGTTTCACACGTCCAGATAATTCCAGTACCGTATAAAAACGGTACTGGAGTTATCCGTGTCCGTGTCCTCACGTGGCACATCAGTGTGGCACACGTGCGGCACACGTGTGCCGCCCGTGTGCCCGCTGGGTACCACACGCACCATGCAGGAGACAGAGCTAAAGTTCCCTGCATCGTACGTGACCGCATACAGGAGAAGCCGCGGCCAGGAGAAGAAGCAGCGGCAGCGAGGGAACGAGCCGGGTGAGTATTTTCAGCACAGCGGGGGGGGGGGGGGGCGCACAGGGTGTGGGGGGCGCACAGAGGGTGGGAGGGCGGGGGGCAGATACATCTTTATTTTAAACAGTATTATTCATATCTTCCCTGCAGCAAACGCTGCTGCAGGGAAGATATGAATCGCCGATTCAACACCAGTGGGGGGGACAGCGCTTAATGTAGCGCTGTCCCCTGCACAGCACACGGACTGCACACGGACAATGTCCGTGTGTGGTACGTGTTTTACACGGACCCATTGACTTTAATGGGTCCGTGTAATACGTGCGCTCCCACGAACACTGACATGTCTCCGTGTTTGGCACACGGCCAAACACGGAGACACGGTCCGCAAAAAATCACTGATATCTGAACAGATGCAGTGATTTTTATGTGTCAACATGTGTCAGTGTCTACAGTACGTGAGGAAACTGTCACCTCACGTACTGGAGACACTGACGTGTGAAACAGGCCTTAGGGGAAGGGAAAAAAAGAAAAAGGAAACAATAGTAACATAGTAACATAGTAACATAGTTAGTAAGGCCGAAAAAAGACATTTGTCCATCCAGTTCAGCCTATATTCCATCATAATAAATCCCCAGATCTACGTCCTTCTACAGAACCTAATTGTATGATACAATATTGTTCTGCTCCAGGAAGACTTCCAGGCCTCTCTTGAACCCCTCGACTGAGTTCGCCATCACCACCTCCTCAGGCAAGCAATTCCAGATTCTCACTGCCCTAACAGTAAAGAATCCTCTTCTATGTTGGTGGAAAAACCTTCTCTCCTCCAGATGCAAAGAATGCCCCCTTGTGCCCGTCACCTTCCTTGGTATAAACAGATCCTCAGCGAGATATTTGTATTGTCCCCTTATATACTTATACATGGTTATTCTGCAAATTCCACTATATATAACTCAAAACAAAACATGATGAAAAAATGAAAAGTAAATATTTATCAAAAAATGGCCCTAATCAAGACTGCGGAAGTACGCTTCCTCCCCATCGTCATGGGTAGCCCTGGCCAAATAGTCCAACACCCCTGTATCCACTTGCCTCCTGGTGGCAGTGGTAGAAGCCACCCTTCTACGCCGACCACGATTTGGTCTTGTATTAGGCTGTGGTGATGTATCCAGAGCCAAGGTTGGACTGCTGCTCTGAACTCCTTCCTCCACCGCTGGATTGGCCTCCTGTGTGGCAGAAGATGCTGCTGCTGGTTGTGGTGGGGGTGGTTGGTTGCTGCTTGTTGGTTGGCCAGATGGTCCAGCCATTTCGGCACCTTCACCAACGGGGTCAATCACCACCTCAGAGTCAGATGCAGTCTCCCTTTCTGTTCTGTATTTAAAAAAAGAATTTTAAAAAAATTAAAAACATATTCACGTTATAAGATGTGTTAAAAAGTTTGTGACATGCATGCACTTACGGTCGGTGCAAGAAAATTAAGCCGATCAAAATAATTATATTTTTCTTTCTTTGGTTGCTGCATCACCACTCCGCCCAGAAAGTTGACGTTCACACCAGTATTGGTCCCGGCAACTCTGCCAGCGTCTATTGACATCATTCACTGCAAAGAAACACAAGAATTTTTTGAATATCAAGCACATAACTCCAACAGGTACAGAGTTTGCAATCACACACGGGCCCAGGAGCCTAGGGGGACATAATACTCCCTTTGTCCTATATTAAAGGACTATAGCTAGTACATTTCATCCATATTTGTGTGTCATGTTGATGATTTTGCAACCACAACCAAGAGCTTTTAACATTTACATCACTCATAAACACACCACATATGATGTGTTCATGGTTAGTTTTATCAGGAACCCAATTTTAAACACAATTTTGTTAAAGGATAGTACTTACAAATTTCTTGCTGAACCTCATGAGGTCGCTCATCAAAATCGGGGAACATGTGGCGACAGATTGCCCTCAATGCTGCGTCTTTACGTGCACGGTCCGCATAATGTGCGTCGCGTTGGTCCCATAATTCTGGTCTATCATGGACCAGAGCTATCAGCATCTCCACATTTATATGCCTGGCCATACTGCTACACAGTATACTCCGTGGAGGCGTGCTTCCTGCTTTTCAATCCAGCGTGGCCCAGAAATTAGCATGCCAAAGCTTCTCGATAAAGGATGATTCAATTTCCTGTCACCTGGGAAAGACTTTCGTATTTCTCGCAATGCACACGCATGGTCCGTGTGTAATCGGATTTTTTCTCGCACCCATAGACTTGCATTGGCGATTCTCGGCCGAGATACGCTGACAATCGCAGCATGCTGCGATTTCACTCGGATCCTGAATACGGCCGAGAAAATATCGGCTGATGGGAGCTGCCCCATAGATTAACATTGGAACGAGCGCTATGCAATTTTTTTCTCGCATTGCACTCGTCCGTATTACGGTCTAGTGTGTCCCCCGCCTTAGGCCAAAAGTAAGCAGAACAAGTTCAGTAGTTGAGATTCTTGGTAGGTGGCTGTATAGGTATTTGGAGCCATTGGTAAATAAACACCAGACTTTTTTTTTCTAGATAGCAGACAATTTCTCAGGGCAACATAAAATCTGAAATGCAAAGATTAATTTTTTTTAGCTAACATGCAAAGTTCAATCTTTTTATCCATTCAAACTTCATGATAAAGCAATAATCACTTTGGGCCATCGCTTGAATCATTACAATGAATATTGTTTATAATAATAATAATAATTTTTATTTATATAGCGCCAACATATTCCGTAGCGCTTTACAAATTATAGAGGGGACTTGTACAGACAATAGACATTACAGCATAACAGAAATACAGTTCAAAACAGATACCAGGAGGAATGAGGGCCCTGCTCGCAAGCTTACAAACTGTGAGGAAAAGGGGAGACACGAGAGGTGGATGGTAACAATTGCTTTAGTTATTCGGACCGGCCATAGTGTAAGGCTCGGGTGTTCATGTAAAGCTGCATGAACCAGTTAACTGTCTAAGTATGTAGCAGTACAGACACAGAGGGCTATTAACTGCATAAAGTGAATGAGAACATGATGCGAGGATTAAAAGCAGTATTTACTTGATGAGATGTATTTTCCATTAGGTCATATTATTTCTGTTCTAATTCTACTTTTTAATTACCGATCTAGAGTTGCACCATGGCCATCTGATTCTGCCCCATGCTAGAAGTCTAAGGCTAGTTTCACACTAGCATTTTGCTGAGCTGCGGACTTCCTCTGTAAAGCCACGCCCACGGCCACACTCTACCATTTAGCTCCGCTCACTTCTGCATGTGGCATGCGTACCTATCTTTAACATTAGATACGCAGGTCGTGCATGTTAGGGGTCGAGTTCCCACCTCTGCACAGGGGGAATCTCGAACCATCTCCGCTGTGGTCACTTATTCTTCTCCAGCCGCAGTGGAGCCTGCTCAGCGGAGACGTCGGTCCCAGCGTCTGGCTCAGCATGATACTGTGCGGATGGTTACTGCTGCCTTTCCAGGCCATTTTAGCCAGTACTGGTCAACGGCGAGCAGACGTCTCTGGGACTAAGTCCTGCTTTTCCCCTTCCGAGCATGCCCGGGGTAAGACCTCTCATTGGAGGTCGGGGTCACATGCTCAGGTACTGTGGCAGCTCCCACTGGTCCTCTAGGAAGGTCCTGGAGTTGCTCAGGTACTGTAGCAGCTCCCATTGGTCTTTAAGGAAGGTCCTGAAGTTGCTGCAGCTATAAAATGTTCGCATGACCGCACGGCCATGCGCTAGTATCAGCTTATTTTATGAGCTTTAGCTACTCAGTGGTCTTGTCTGCTTGTGTTCAGGGTCTGGCTGAACTAAACCACTAGAATACCGGCACCTCCGGTGAGGAGTTTGTATGGTGAATTTAGGTCTGGCATAAAGCCATTAGAATTCCAGGTCCACCAGAGAGGACGTGTTTGTGTGCTTGCTACTCCCTGACCACTGACTGCTTTTGCTCTGTTAAGCAGCTGTGTTCCCCTGCGATGCTAACAGGGCACAGCGTTTTCCCTTCTGTTCAACTCTGTGAAGTAACAGAGTTCGCTTCTACCGCCATATTGTGCCACCATTTGCTAGCAGCAGGTTGGTCTCCTGCACAGTGGACCTCGGGCTGCGAACGCACCAATAATATCTAAATTTACTCGGTGCATTCCGCTAGCCCTAACATAATACTAGCACCAGGGTCTGGCTAGCAATGACAGACACACAGCAATCCATGCGGTACATCCAGCAGCTGGTGGGTAGGTTGGCGGCTCCCGAGTGCCCAACCTCAGCTGTAGATGTAACCACAGTTGCTGTTCAGGCTGCTAGCATGGCTGCAGCAACCTTGTCCACTGTCACCCTCTATCTCGCCTTCCGCTGCCAGAAATATTTTCTGGTGATAGTAAATCTTGTAGGGGTTTTGTGAGCCAGTGCTCTATACATCTCAAGCTTCTGGCCGCATGTTTCTCCACAGAGCGGGCTAAAGTTTGATTTATTGTGTCTCTCCTGTTGGACTGGGCATTGGAGTGGGCTTTGCCTCTGTGGGAGCGTGGCAATCATGTGGTGCAGAGTGCCTCATTGTTCCTGAGCACTCTGAAACAGGTCTTTTAAGGACCTCGTGTCACCCATGATACGGCACTCCAACTGTAGGCATTGACTCAGGGCTTGTCCTTGGTCAGCCATTTTGCCGTCCACTTTCGCACTCTAGCATTTGAACTGGAGTGGTCGGATAAAGCCCTTATTCTGATATTTTGGAGGGGGCTGGCTGACCACGTGAAGGACACTCTGGCCACTAGGGAGATTCCCGCCACAATGGAGGAGTTAATAGCTGGGTCCATTCATATTGATCTGTTTTCACGATCGGAGGTTAGAGCGAGCCCAGTGTAGGCAGAGGTTTCGAATGGCTCCCACCTTCACCAAACCGTTGGAATCTCCAGTCCAGACCCCTGAATCACATGAGACCATGGTAGTGTCACGAGCAGGATCTAAGCACCGGACCGCTCGTGCACTCCAGGTTTGTCATGTTTGCCAGCAGTCAGGACATCTTGCCATCAGATGTCCCCAGCGGTCGAGGAAATGTCAGCGTCTAGTGGTAGTAGGTGGAGGTACACTAGACACGGCGATGTTTGCCTCCAAATAGTCCTTTAAGGGGACAATTACTATAGACTCATTTACCCACTCGGTAGAGCTCTGCGTGGATTCTGGGGCGGAGGGCAATTTCATGTCTTCTGACTTCACCAAACATCACGCAATTTCCCTGGTAATGTTAGCTCAACCAGTAACCGTACGAGTGTAAATGGGTCGACATTGCCCTCACAGATAACATACCAGACCATCCAATTTTCTCTGTCCATGTCACCATCTCATCAGGAAATTATATCTCTGCTCATCATTCCTGAGGGAATCGATGAGGTCCTGTTAGGGATACCTTGGCTGCGGTACCATGCTCTTCATATTGAGTGGTCCACAGGCAGAAGTTTGGGATGGGGTGAATATTGTGGGGGTAGATGTCAGAGGGAATATGTTCAGGTTGCTACTACTGAGGTATCCGCAGATCTATCCACTCTCCCCAAGCAATATTGGTTCTATGCGGACCTGTTTTCCAAAAGAGCTGCAGAGACCCTTCCGCCTCACCGCTCCTATGACTGTCCTATTGACCTCTTGCCTGGTGCCGAGTCTCCCCGGGGTCGAGTCTATCCGTTATCTCTCCCAGAGACAGAGGCAATGTCACAGTACATCCAGGAAAATCTGGCAAAAGGATTCATTAGAAAGTCAGTGTCACCTGCGGGGGTTGTTCTTTGTGCAGAAGAATAGAGAAATAAAGGTATTAGATAGCAACATTACGATAGTCTATATGAATATAAATATATATGTTGCCGTATGATGGATAAATTCATATCCCAGTCGTATACAACTAAATAGAAAGGGAGTGTGGAAACCACAAGAAAAACGACCAATATTGGGTAATTAACGCATAGAAAACTTTATTCACAAGAAATGTGTTACAATCATAAAAAAGCCATAGTAGACTTAGGACAACAAAGGTACAAGGTGAAACAATGGTGGCGATTGCCCCAACCAGTCACCACTATACAAAAGTGACGTGCGGACCAGAAAAACACAGGCTACCACAAAGGACGTTAGTAAAAATGTGACCTATGCTTACATACACTGGTGCATAAGATCGCTACATACATTATAAGATGTCAAAGTCCATATTCACAAAAATATATACCACAGTGGGGTGCCAGCGTAAGAAAAATACAGCAACATCGATGGTAATACAGCCGTATGTAGCCAGCAGCATCGCTCTAGATGTGCATTAGGGCTGTCACATAAATATGTCCCTCCCCCATGGTCACATGAGACCGTACGACCCCCAATAAGACTGCCTGGTAAGTACCAGGGCTGGCCACCGCAAATGCGGCTAAAAGTTACCTGTCACAGGGGGGGTAGGAGATAGCCAGGTCCGGTCCTAGACGTGCGCCCGACACGCGTTTCGGAGCAGGAGCTCCTTCGTCAGTCCTCCTTCGTCCTTTGACATCTTATAATGTATGTAGCGATCTTATGCACCAGCTGAGCTCATTGCTGCTTTCGAGCGTAGCGAGGCCCAAGGAGGGGAGTAATGTTAGGGGTCAAGTTCCCGCCTCTGCACAGGGGGAATCTCAAACCATCTCCGCTGCAATCTCCCATTCATCTCTAGCCACAGTGGAGCCTGCTCAGAGGAGACGTCGGTCCCAGCGTCTGGCTCAGCGTGATACTGTGCGGATTGTTACTGCTGCCTTTCCAGGCTCAGCCATTGTAGCCAGTACTGGTCAGCGGTGAGCAGGTGTCTCTGGGACTAATTCCTGCTTTTCCCCTTCTGAGCATGTCCAGGGTAAGGCCTCTCATTGGAGGTTGGGGGTTCACATGCTCACGTACTGTGGCAGCTCCCATTGGTCCTCTAGGAAGGTCCTGAAGTTGCTCAGGTACTGTAGTAGCTCCCATTGGTCCTCTAGGAAGGTCCTGAAGTTGATGCATCTATTAAAGATTCCCATGGCCGCATGGCCATGCGCTAGTATCAGCTTATGTCATGAGCTTTAGCTACTCAGTGGTCTTGTCTGTTTGTGGTCAGGGTTCGGCTGAAATAAGCCACTAGAATACTGACACTTCTGGTGAGGAGTTTGCATGGTGAATTCAGGCTAGCGTAAAGCCATTAGAATTCCGGCTCCACCAGAGAGGAGTGTTTGTGTGCTTGCTACTCCCTGATCACTGATTGCTTTTGCTCTGTTAAGTAGCTGTGTTCCCCTGTGACATTAACAGGGTACAGCGATTTCCCTTCTGTTCAACTCTGTGAAGTAACAGAGTTCACTTCTACCACCATATTGTGCAACCATTTGCTAGCAGCAGGTTGGTCCCCTGCACGGTGGAATGGGGTCCACCTTGCAGGAGACCAACCTGCTGCTGCGGCTGCGAATGCACCAATAATAATACCTAAATGTACTTAGTGCGTTCCGCCAGCCCTAACAGTGCGGATGTATGTGGATGCCTCCGCATGCGTCATTTTGACAATGGGGTGACCCGCGTCAAACGCAGCTGGTTGAATTAATTTTTTTCTCTGCATTGTCAAAACGATGCATGCGGAGGTATCCACACACATCCACACAACCTGCGTACCTAATGTTAAAGATAGGTACGCAGGCCGCATGTGGACGTGGGTGGAGCTGAGCAGCGGAGGTGTGACCATGGGCGGGGCTTCACGGAGGAAGTCCGCAGCACTTGGCAGCTCAGCAAAGCGCTAGTGTGAAACTAGCCTTATACATGGTGTGGTGTGGAGGAATAGTAAATATATTCGGAAACAAGTCCATTTCTTGAATTCTTTGGTTTGTATGGGAGTTACATAAATGACTTAATTACTGCTTGTGGTGTCTCAATCGTACCAGCCTTTGTGGATTATAGTGTTGAGCGATAGCTTCCGATATCCAGAAATATCGGTATCAGATTGGATCGGCCGATATCCAAAAAATATCGGATATCGCCGATACCGAAACCGGAAATCAATGCAAGTCAATGGGACACAAATATCGGAATGAAAATAAACCCTTTCTTTCCTTGCACATCCAGTTCCGGAGGGGGGAAGAGTGTGGGCAGTGCGTGGGCGGAGACTGCGTGTCTATGTAGCACCGTGGGGGGTCTCTGCGGGCCTGCCGGGGGTCTATACGAGCCTCTCAGAGGTCTGTGCGGCCAGACAGGGGTCTGTGTGGCCTGTTGAGGGTCTGTACGGGCCTCTCGGGGGTCTGTTCGGCCTGACAGGGGTCTGTGCAGCCTGCCGGGGGTCTTTACGGGCCTCTTGGGGGTCTGTGAGGCCTCTCGGGTGTCTGTGCGGGCCTGTCGGGGGTCTTTGTGTTTGTGTGCAGGCATCGTCCGATGGGACTATAAGTTCCATCAGGCTATGCCTGCTACAATGACAGTGATTGACACATTAGCCAATGATGGGACAGTAGTAGTTCCATCATCCAGCTAATGTGTTGAATGTAAAAAATAAAAAACACAAACATACATACTACATACAACATACTGCATAGATACTACATACATATTACATACATGCTACATAGTACATACATACAACATACATACTACATGCATACTACATACATACATACTACATACATACAAAATACATACAGTACAGACCAAGAGTTTGGACACACCCTCTCATTTTAAGATCTTTCTGTATTTTCATGACTATGAAAATTGTACATTCACATTGAAGGCATCAATACTATGAAATAACACATGTGTAATTATATACTTAACAAAAAAGTGTGAAACAACTGAAATTATGTCTTATATTCTAGGTTCTTCAAAGTTGCCACCTTTTGCTTTGTTGACTGCTTTGCACACTCTTGGCATTCTCTTGATGAGCTTCAAGAGGTAGTCACCGGGAATGGTTTTCACTTCACAGGTGTGCTCTGTCAGGTTTAATAAGTGGGATTTCTTGCCTTATAAATGTGGTTGGGACCATCAGTTGTGTTGCGCAGAAGTCTGGTGGATATGCAGCTGATTGTTCTACTGAATAAACTGTTAGAATTTGAATTATGGCAAGAAAAAAGCAGCTAAGTAGTGAGAAATGAGTGGCCATCATTACTTTAAGAAATGAAGGTCAGTCAGCCCGAAAAATTGGGAAAACTTTGAAAGTGTACCCAAGTGCAGTGACAAAAACCAACAAGCGCTACAACGAAACTGGCTTAAATGAGGACCGCCCCAGGAAAGGAAGACCAAGAGTCACCTCTGCTTCTGAGGATAAGTTTATCCGAGTCACCAGTCTCAGAAATCTGAGTTTAACAGCAGCTCAGATTAGAGACCAGGTCAATGCCACACAGAGTTCTAGCAGGAGACACATCTCTACAACAACTGTTAAGAGGAGACTTTGTGCTGCAGGCCTTCATGGTAAAATAGCTGCTAGGAAACCACTGCTAAGGACAGGCAACAAGCAGAAGAGACTTGTTTGGGCTAAAGAACACAAGGAATGGACATTAGACCCGTGGAAATCTGTGCTTTGGTCTGATGAGTCCAAATTTGAGATCTTTGGTTCCAACCACCGTGTCTTTGTGCTGTGCAGAAAAGGTGAACGGATGGAGGCTACATGCCTGGTTCCCACGGTGAAGCATGGAGAAGGAAGTGTGATGGTGTGGGGGTGCTTTGCTGGTGACACTGTTGGGGATTTATTCAAATTTGAAGGCATACTGAACAGCATGGCTACCACAGCATCTTGCAGCGGCATGCTATTCCATCTGGTTTGCGTTTAGTTGGACCATCATTTGTTTTTCAACAGGACAATGACCCCAAACACACCTCCAGGCTGTGTAAGGGCTATCTGACCAAGGAGGAGAGTGATGGGGTGCTTCGCCAGATGACCTGGCCTCCACAGATGGTTTGGTGTGAGCTGGACCGCAGAGTGAAGGCAAAAGGGCCAACAAGTGCTAATCATCACTAGGAACTCGTCCAAGATTGTTGGAAGACCATTCCCGGTGACTACTTCTTGAAGCTCATCAAAAGAATGCCAAGAGTGTGCAAAGCAGTCATCAAAGCAAAAGGTGGCTACTTTGAAGAACCTAGAATATAAGACATAATTTCAGTTGTTTCACACTTTTTTGTTAAGTACATAATTCCACATGTGTTAATTCATAGTTTTGATGCCTTCAGTGTGAATGTACAATTTTCATAGTCATGAAAACACAGAAAAATCTTTAAATGAGAAAGTTTGTCCAAATTTTGATCTGTAGTACTGTACATACAACATACATACAACATACTACATAGATACTACATACATACATACAACATACTACAGACATACAACATACATACATACAACATACATACAACATATCACATACATACAGCATACATACACCATACTATATACCACATACATGCACACATACAACATACTACATACATACATACAACATACATACAACATACTACATGCATACTACATACATACAACATACTACATACATACTACATACATACAACATACATAATACATACATACAACATACATACAACATGCATACTACATACAACATATTACATACATACTACATACATACATACTAAATACATACTACATACATACTACATACATACATACTACATACATACTACATACGCACAACATACTACATACATACAGACATACATACAACATACATACAACATACATACTACATACATACAACATATTACATACATACTACATACATGCATACTAAATACATACAACATACATACAACATATCACATATGTACAGCATGCATACAGCATACTATATACCACATACATACACACATACAACATACTACATACATACATACAACATACATACAACATACTACATGCATACTACATACATACAACATACTACATACATACTACAAACATACAACATACATAATACATACATACAACATACATACAACATACATACAACATACATAGTACATACATACAACATATTACATACATACTACATACATACATACTACATACATACTACATACACACAACATACTACATACAGACAGACATACATACATACTACATACATACTACATACACACAACATACTACATACATACAGACATGCATAGATAATACATACATACAATATAAATACATACAAAATACATACTACATACATACAACATACGAGTGCCCCACGACGATCTCCTGTGGAGAACGGCAGCATCAGCTAATGTGACCGCTCTAGGGGCTCCAGGAATACAATGACGGGAGGAAGGTATCCTTCCGCACTGTATTCCTCCACCGCTGTAAAAAAATAGTCTCTAGTCTCACTTTTGGCATTGCTGTGTGAGAAATTTCCCACGCAGCAATTGCCATAAAGTGAACTATAGTAACCTCTCAGTGATGCACTGCAGGAGCCATTGTCTCATGTCAGTGTGTCAATGAAGGTCATATAGAGCAGTGACATCACCCGATGTCACTATTTTATAGGGGAGATCGTCATGGGACACTCGTTATTAATTGGACTACGGCAGACAGGGAGTATACGGTTTATTATTTTACGTTTTTTGCAGGCGCTGAAGTATGGTAAGTATGGTTAAATGAAGAATATTAAAATACTTTTTTCTGGCTGTGTCTTTTTTTTAACTCTTTCAATACACTAGGATTAATAATGGATAGGCATCTTATTGACGCCTCTCCATTATTAACCCGGCTTAATGTCACCTTACAATAGCAAGTTGACATTAACCCCTTATTACCCCATATTCCACTGCTACTGTCACATCATTGGCTAATGTATCAATCACTGTCATTGTATGTTGTATGTATGTTGTATGTATGTAGTATGTATGCATGTAGTATGTATGTATGTAGTATGTTGTGTGTATGTATGTAGTATGTTGTATGTAGTCTGCATATAGTATGTATGTTGTATATATGTAGTACAGTATGTAGTATGTATGTAGTATGTTGTATGTATGTAGTATGTATGTAGTATGTTGTATGTGGTATGTATGTAGTATGTATGTAGCATGTTGTATGTAGTATGTATGTTTGTGTTTTTTGTTTTTTAACATTCAACACATTAGCCGGATGATGGGACTACTATCTCTCATCATTGGCTAATGTGTCAAACACTGTCATTGTAGCAGGCATAGCCCGATGGGACTTGTAGTCCCGTCGGACGATGCCTGCACACACACACCACCCCCGGCAGGCCCACCCAGACCCCTGGCAGGCCCATACAGACCCCCGGCAGGCCCACCCAGACCCCTGGCAGGCCCGTACAGACCCCCGGCAGGCCAGCACAGACCCCCAGCAGCATGTACAGACCCCCAAGAGGCCCGTACTGACCCCCAGCAGGCCCACACAGACCCCCCATGGTCACACACAGACCCCGCCCGCACACACAGACACGCAGTCTCCGCCCACGCACCGCCCACACTCCGATATAGTGCATCATTGTGCTATAGGAACTTCCGATTCCGGTATCCGATATCTTAAAAATATTGGAACTCAGTATCGGAAATCCAATACAGAAAATATCGGCCGATGACCGATATCGGAATGCTCAACACTAGTGGATTATTTAAATTCTTAACTTTTTTGTCATCACTAGAGTGTGATTACAGATTTGGATTTTAAATTAATGGAAGACAAAGGTGAGGGTTATGTTATCACTTGCATGTATGGGAAGGAAATAGCAGGTAATAGCATGCTGGAATCAGGGAGTTATCCCAAGTACACTATTATAAATTCCTATGGGAGAATTCATTAGGTCCCCCAGGGCATGCTCTGGGAAAAGAAATTTCAATAGACGCAGTGTTGATTTCAGGAAAAGGTCTCTGGATGAAGGTCATAGTTCCTAGCACATTACACATTTGATGAACATGTCCAGATTCAGAAACCATATGGATGTAGTTTTCTGAAAAAAAATCTTTAAAGGTAAAAACTCAGAAAAAAAGCTTCTGACACATTTTTCTACCCAATTGAATGAAATAACTTGCATTATGGAAAAGTGCATGTCTTTTTTAAATCAGGACCCTAAAACAAAAATGATTCTAGAAGAGGGGTACAGATTTGTTGAAAGAATGGGCAAGATATTAGGTAATTTATTACTGCACTCTTTGTTTCTCCTAATTGATCCTAGCATTAGCTGTCTAGTTAGGGCTTCTACACGTACTGTATATGCTCGTGTATATGCTGAGATTTTCAACAAATTTTTTTGTGCTGAAAGCGCCCCATCGGCTTATACACGAGTAATGATCCAGAAAGCTGGTGGGGGAGGGGGAAGGGAGCCGCGGAGCAGCAGCAGGAGCTGGCGGCTGTGACATCATACTCACCTTCCTCGCACCATTGCTGAATGTCCTTGCATCTCCATGTCCCGGTGCTAAATGAAAAACAAGAGAACCAATGGAAGTTTTTTATACAAAAAGTAAGTAAATTTTATTTATACCAATACACACAATTTAAAAACAAGCAAATGTCAAGATAATGAAAGTGCAAATAACAAGAAAATGCAAATACCAAAAGAAACCAGATTTTAAAGGTCTACTGCACAATAAATAGTATGTAAATACAGTTATATTGTATTTAAGGTGCAGACAAAGCTACCCTATGAGATATCCTAAAAGGAAGTATCCCTGTTAATAATAAGCCGTCTTTTAATCATAATCCCTTACTTATCCCCACCTGAGGGGATTACATCAACCGGTACACTAGTTTCAATAGGGCTGCAACCATAACAAGTACCCAATGTGGAGACCCGGTGATGGGAATTTTAGGAGAGCATGTCTCACCTGGTACTAGATAGACCTCTGCACGCACCACGATGCGCGTTTCGCCGCTGTCAGCCTCGCTTTCTCAAGGGGAAGTGTGTTCTTAATTGCCTCTATCACCTTTAAGTATCTATTGTAATGTACCATGTGACCACCATATGGTATCGCTTGATCCTATGCTATGTAAATATGGCGCATGCGCGCGCCGCTGTCCAGGCCAACCCACCCCCGCCCAGACATATCCAACCCAGAGCACAAGCGGGCACCGTCTGGTCCCAGTTGCGCCCACCACAGGATGTTGCCGGACGAGGAGGGACGGCCCCGGGGAGAGAGCCCGCACACGCGCACCACAGCAACGGCCATTGAAGCCTATATCTGCCCCATATATCAGTCCA